>NW_024512099.1:179126-779126 GCF_017590135.1 Pyrgilauda ruficollis
CCCCCGCCGGGGCCGGGAGCTCCGGGGCCGGTGCGACGGTGCCGGGGCCGCCGCCGCCGCCCATGGAGCCCAACGGGACGGCGGCGGCGGGGGACAACGGGACGGCGGCGGCGGCGGCGGCGGGCGGCGGGGGTGCCCCCGGGAGCGGCCCCCTGCTCATCCCCTCGGCCTTCGGGACGGTGCTGTCGGTGATGTACGTGGCCGGGGTGGCCGGCAATGTCTACACGCTGGTGGTGATGTGCCACTCGGCGCGCTGCGCCGCCCCCATGTACAGCTCCATCGTCAGCCTGGCCCTGGCCGACCTGCTCTACCTCTCCACCATCCCCTTCATCGTCTGCACCTACCTGGCCCAGGACTGGTACTTCGGGGACCTGGGGTGCCGCATCCTGCTCAGCCTGGACCTGCTCACCATGCACGCCAGCATCTTCACGCTCACCCTCATGTGCACCGAGCGCTACCTGGCCGTCACCCGGCCCCTGGACACTCTGAAGCGGTCGCGGGGCTACCGGAAGGTCACGGCGGGGGCCGTGTGGTCGGTGTCGCTGCTGCTGACGCTGCCCATGATGCTGATGGTCACGCTGACCGAGGGGGGCAAGGCGGAGGGCAAGGTGAAGAGGATGTGTGCGCCCACCTGGAGCGTGGACGCCTACCGCACCTACCTGACCGTGCTCTTCAGCACCAGCATCATGGCCCCGGGCATCATCATCGGCTTCCTCTACACGCGCCTGGCCCGGACCTACCTGGAGTCCCAGAGGAACCCCCCCCACAAGGAGAAGAGCAAGAGGTCCCCCCGGCAGAAGGTCCTCATCATGATTTTCAGCATCGTGCTGGTCTTCTGGGCCTGCTTCCTGCCCTTCTGGATCTGGCAGCTGGTGCGCCTCTACAGCAGCTCCCTGCAGCTCACCACCCAAACCCAAAAGTGCATTAACTACCTGGTGACCTGCCTGACCTACAGCAACAGCTGCATCAACCCCTTCCTCTACACCCTGCTCACCAAAAACTACCGGGAGTACCTGCGCAACAGGCACCGCAACTTCTACAGGTTCACCTCCTCCTTCCGCAAGAGGGGCTCCAACCTGCAGTGCTCCTGGGGCCGCTCCATGTCCTCCAGCAACCAGTACGACTACAGCTCCGAGGCGCTGGGCATGGCCACGCTGAAGGACAAGTGAGGAAGAGGAGGCGCTGCCAACACGCCAGGACCAGCAGAGCATCCGGCCAAGGTAGGGCTTTGGGGACCCCCTAGCCCTGAAGGGTTCTGAAAACTCATTTGTGGTGCCCATGGTGCTCACTCAAAGGTAGGGCTTTGGGGACCCCCTAGCCCTGAAGGGTTCTGAGAACTCATTTGTGGTGCTCTCTCTAGCGAGGGGCGAGAAGTCGTGTGAATCCAAATGCTGCGAGATGAGTCTGGAGTTCCGTCTGGCTGAGGGATGTTGGGGGGTGTCCTGCCGGGAGCCAGCAGCTGTTTGGGACAAATCCTGCAGGGTTTGGGGTGCAGAAGATGAGGTGGATGCTCTGCTCGGTGCTGCCACAAACTGGTTTCACGCCTGGCTGAGTTTCGGCTCCAGCTCCGCGCGCCGTTTCTCTCGTGGGCTTTCTCAGTGCTGCCCTGGGGCTACAGCTGGGTCAGAGCTGCAGGAATCCAAAACTGGCCCAGGATCACTTAACTGAGCTGCCAGCCTCGGGTTTGCCCTGTGTGTTACCGTTGTCTGTTTCTGGAGCGTGTCAAGAGACTTTTAAGCCCCTTTTCCTATTTCCTGTGCACTACTGTTCTATCAAGCTTAAAGTCTCTATTTTAAAATTCATTGCAGCAGCACTTTGAACTCCAAGCATTCAAAAACCACCAGGTAAGCTGTTAGAAACCACAGGATTACCTAAAAAAAAATTTAAAAGCCTTGTAATTTTTAAAGGTTTCTACCTAAGGTGGTTTGAATTTGCCATTGATTTTTTCTTCTTGAAAAAGTTGGTCCTTTTGTTAAAAGTCAACAGAGCTTGACAAACCTTGGAAGAAAAATTTACCTGAAAATTTACCTTGGAAGAAATAAAAAATTATTTATAATCCTATTACTCAAAGACCTGAGGCTCTAAGAAAAATGACTGAATCCTATACCATGAAACTCATCATAAAAGAGACACATTTTTCCATGACATTTGATCCAAACTGTTTTGCCTCAATGTATTCTGCTCATTTTCTCCCTGCTTGGCATCTCACAGTAAACCTTCAGCACAGATCCTGGAGATGCCTGTAAGCACTTAAACAATTGTAAAGTGTCAGTTTATAAATAAATGCTTATTAAAAACGGATCCTCCTCAGGTTTCCCCTTGCCTGGTCTCTTCACCCAGCTCGGGGGGGTGTGTTTATCAGGGCAGATGCTGCAAATAGCAGTTTCCAGCTGGGGGGGATGAAGTTGGGGTCAATGTTCTTCTTTCTTCTGGGACAGACTCTGGGGATAAGAGCACAGTACTTGTTGCACAAATTCCTGCCAGCAGCTGGTGATGCCCAGGGAGTTCAGAAGCAGCAGCAGTGTAAAGAGCTGTCATTTCCACTTTTTTATGACTTATTCCAGCCCCATCTGCCTGAGCAGAGTCCCACCCCAGCCCTGCAGTGCTGCATTCCCATCTTTGGGTGCTCCTCTCGTGTCCCACACCAAACTTCAGGGTGTGCTTGTGCCAGAGCACAGACACCAAGTGCCAACACCACAGACAGGGCTGGAGAGCAGGGAGCAGGCACAGGGACACGCTGGATTTTGTGCACTCAGCCAACAAACTCACGGGTTGGGTGAAGGTGTTTCTGTGCTGGAGTCAGCATTCTCTTGGGATGCTTTCTGGGGAGCAGGGGAGTGAGTCACTCACCTTGCCCGTGTTGCTTTTAACCACAGGACTGTCTTTGAAACACCAGTGGTCACTTTGTCATGTTCCAGTGTTGCACAGACTCCAAGCTGGGCATCATAAATAGTCCTAATGTTGTCCATTCCTTCAGAAATAGGGGGACTAACACACAATTCGTGGTGGGAACTGGCAGGGAGGCCAGGATTCAGCAGATTTTCAGAACAACAACTCAGAAATTAATTGATTTTTTAAATTATTAATTCTAAACTCATTGTTAGTTTCCCTTTGGTTCCCATTTCCGAGGCTGGAAGTCTCTCCCATATAAGAATTAAAAAGATAAGGCTGAACTCACAGTGCATTTTGGAAAGGCTGGAGTGTGAAGGTCCTATGCAAAGTGGGTCTGGACAGAAGTCCTGGCAGAACCAGGCATGGCTGCATCCCATGAGCAGGACAGGGATCAAAAAGAGTTTTAGGGACTTTGCTTTGTACTTTAAAAAATTAAAAAAAAAAAAATAAAATGCTGAACAGCCTAAACCCACAGCTATTAATAAGAAGGGGAAGCTGAAAAGGACTTCTGCATAGAACAAAAAAAGGTGAAAATGCAGAGCAGATGGGCTCTTCAGTTGTAAGCTACTGTGGGCATGAGCAAACAG
The DNA here is from genome assembly GCF_017590135.1 of Pyrgilauda ruficollis. Lineage (NCBI taxonomy): Eukaryota > Metazoa > Chordata > Aves > Passeriformes > Passeridae > Pyrgilauda > Pyrgilauda ruficollis. The sequence continues at coordinate 182,606 of NW_024512099.1, forward strand.
AGGGGCTCCTTTGGGATACACTTCCCAAGACACCTCTGAGTCCCCTGGAGAGATTCTGCTGCTGTGCTCAGTGTCACCAGCAGTGTGTAGTGGCTGTGCTTTCTGTGCCACATGGTGGGAGCATGAACCAGCAGAGGGTTGATGGAGGAACATCCAGATGAAGGGATATTTCCAAAAGAGAGTGCCCAGCTGGTCAAGGAGGGTGATTCTCCCCCTCTGCTCCACTCTGGTGAGCCCAGCCTGCAGTGCTGCTTCCAAAGGTGGGGTCTGCACCATCAGGGGACAGGGAGCTGCTGGAGAGAGCCCAGAGGAGGCCATGGAGATGCTCCAAGGGCTGGAGCCCTCTGCTCTGGGGCCAGGCTGGGAGAGCTGGGGGGGGCTCACCTGGAGAAGGATCCAGGGAGAGCTCAGAGCCTCAAGGGGCTCCAGGAGAGCTGGAGAGGGACTGGGGACAAGGGATGGGGGGACAGGAAAAGGGGAAATGGCTTCCCACTGCCAGAGGGCAGGGTTAGATGGATATTGGGATGAAATCTTTCCCTGTGAGGGTACTGAAGCCCTGGCACAGGGTGCCCAGAGAAGCTGGGGCTGCCCCATCCCTGGACATGTCCCAGGCCAGCTTGGATGGGGCTTGGAGCAGCCTGGGATAATGGAAGGTGTCTCTGCCCATGTCAGGGGTGGGGCTGGGTGATTTTCAAGTCTCCTTCCAACCCCAGGCCCAGGAGAGTTTGTTCCACTGCCAGGAGAGCCCAGCAGGCAGGAGCTGCTGCTGGGAGTGAGCAGTGACAGCTCTTGACAGCGCAGGGAGCACAGCCTGCTGCAGACCCGCACAAACACCACCCCAGCGCTCAGAGTCCAGCTTAAAAGATGCATTAATAAATACAGGAACGTGCCCCCTGTTGATGGAGTGACAAAACTGTCCTTTGTCCCCTCAAAAAGGAAACAAGCCCAGAAGTTTCTCTCCTCAGTTCAGTGAAAAGACATCCCATGGGACCTGGGGGACTTCACCTCAAACTTAAGGATAGCCAGTTGGACAGGAGCCTGAGCAATTTATTAGAAAAAGAAGAGAACAAAGAAACTGATCACTTCTGTGAGGTGTTTTACCAGGAGCGAGGATCTCTTGCACCTAGCTCGGTTTTTTCTGTAAAGAGTTTTGTTATTTTGCCTTTTATTAGAACTTTTTTGTTTCCAACACTTCCACAGAAGCCATCCTGCTGATTTTGTGCCTTCTAAGGTAGCTGAACTATCTTGGGTGTGAAATAGATCTCCAAGAGCTTATGAGACCTGGCTCGAGGAGACCCCTCTTTCAAATAAAAGCATCTATAAACAGCATCCCTCTTGCTGTCCTGTCAGACCAGTTAAACTGCCAAAAGTCACTGGGTTTGAGCCACTTCATAAATACCCTGCTGGAGCAGATGTTTTAGCTCAGTTCCTGTAACTGGGCAGGCCTTGGCTCCTCTTGGGGTGCTCTTGGTTTGGGAATGAGGGGACTCTCCTCATGGGTTTCCCTTTAACAAAAAATTATTTATAATCCCATCACTAAAAGACCTGAGGCTCTAAGAAAAATGACTGAATCCTATACCATGAAACTCAACATAAAAGAGACACATTTTTCCATGACATTTGATCCAAACTGTTTTGCCTCAATGTATTCTGCTCATTTTCTCCCTGCTTGGCATCTCACAGTAAACCTTCAGCACAGATCCTGGAGATGCCTGTAAGCACTTAAACAATTGTAAAGTGTCAGTTTATAAATAAATGCTTATTAAAAACGGATCCTCCTCAGGTTTCCCCTTGCCTGGTCTCTTCACCCAGCTCGGGGGGGTGTGTTTATCAGGGCAGATGCTGCAAATAGCAGTTTCCAGCTGGGGGGGATGAAGTTGGGGTCAATATTCTTCTTTCTTGTTTTTCTAAATTTCTAAACCAAATTAACCTAGTGGCTCACCTGGGAAGGGGATTGCTGCTGCCTGCCTGGGGCTGACACAAATTTAGGTTCCCTAAATGAGTGAGGGGTTCCTTCACCTGCTGCTCACCCAGAGGAATCTGGGGAGGGTGCTGGTTTGGGGTGGGATCTCAGCCTTCCTGAGCACATCTCCTGTTTTTACCTGTCCTCAGCACTGAAAAGGAAGAGCTGGGATCCCCAAAGCCATGAGATTAAAAACACTTTGTGTCCCCAGCCACAGAGGTTACAGAAGTGTGTGAAAATTGAGATTTCCAGAATCTGGACGAGGGGACTTTGCAAATTCTGTGTTTGGTGTCTCTTCAGGTAAATCTGAAGCATTCAGGCAGGGCTGAGTAACAACAGGGAAGTCAGAGGGGCTGTAACTGAAAAACAACATGTGGAGAGTTCCTTGAAAACTATTTTATTTTAGCTATTTTGCATTCCAGGAAATCAGGTTCTATGTACCCTGGGGTCACTTGTCATACCTAAATCATGGTAATCCTGTGGTTCTTAATGCTTTGGGTGTTTTTATTACAAATGAAATGTTACTGCAGGCTCAGTGGCACAGCTCCTTCTTCAGAAACATGGGAAATGGGAATTTTAGGAAAGGCAGCTGCCTTTTTCTTGTTGGGCCAGAGGCTGTCACTGCAAAACTCCATTCGTGCTTTACAAGAAAGAAAACTATTTAATCACTAGAGATTTTTTCCAATGCCTCTGAGGATTTAAGGGTTTATACCAAAAAAAAAAACAACCCAGAGTGGGAAAGAAAAGCAGTTTCATCCTGAGTGCTGTCTCCTTCCTTTCTGGTGGATCTCCTTCTCAGCTGGGAGCTGCTGCAGCAATGGCAATTTTTCCACTTTCACCTGAAAAGACAAAGACCACTCCTTTGTGGGGCAAATGAGAATGGCTTTTCTCACCAGACACAGAAGAATCCATCTGGACCTTACGGAATTTTTGCAGCCTTTACCTTCAATCACTTTCTTAAAATCATCTTTCTCTCCACTTTCAAAAAACAAATTTGCAATAAAAGGTCAAAAGCCCCACATTGCAATTCCCTCATGAGCTCCAGCAAACCATTAACATTTTAACTCCTGTCTCAGCAGTCAGGTTTGTGACTGAGCACCAGGGGAGCCACCAAAAGAGAGGGGACTTGGTGAGCATTTTGCACCTTGAGCTGCAGGGTGACACAGTGGGATTAACTGTGGGGAATGGGGGGGTGACAGAGTTCATAATCTATTATAATCTAATATAATCTATTATAATCTATTATAATCTAATATAGTCTATTATAATCTAATATAAATTATTATAATCGATTCTATTCTACATATAATAGTATATATTACAATATTATATTATATGACATGATATGATATACATACTGATATATAGTATAATATGATGTGATATATTATATAATATGATATTTTATAATATAATATGATATTTTATAATATAATATGGTATAATATAATATAATATAATATAATATAATATAATTAATATAATATGATATAATGTGATATAATGTGATATAATAGTATATTATATCATATATAGTATAATTATAATATGTAATATGATATTATGTGATATGTTATAATATTATAGAATAGAATAGAATGTAATACAGTACAATAATATATAATAATATATAACAGTATATATTATATACATTATATTATATCTGTTATAATCTGTATATAATCTGAGAGCACAAAGCACATAAAGCTCATATCAGAGCCCAGCCCTCAAGCCCTGGGCGCAGAAAACGTAGAGAAATCCTCAGAGCAGCCCCAGAAAGTCAGGAAGTTTTGCCAGAAGTCTGTCTGTCTGCTCTGAGGACACTCAGCTTTTCTGTCTCATTTCAGAGTCCCTCTGGTGGCAGCAGCAAGTTCCCATCCCGAGGTCTCAGGAAGAAAATTTGCTTTTTATTTCTAGGCTTTAAAAGAGAGAGGTTGCCCCAAATCACAGCACAACATAAGAGCATTTTATCCCTTTAAAGCAGAACATTGCTTCAGCATCTGGAGGGGGAGAGAAGAGAAAAACCTTCCTCCAGGAGTTAAATTTCCTCTCCCATGCTTCTTCCTGTGCCAAACCCAGACTGATTTCATTCTTGTCATTTTGCACAGCACCCACAGAAACACCCAGAGCTGGTGACCAACCCCAGCTCAGCCCAGCTGGGGCTTTTCTGCCTGACAATATTGGATTTGCTGTTAGCTTCTGGTTTTTCTGCCTGACAATATTGGGGTTTGCTGTTAGCTTCTGGTTTTTCTACCTGATAATATTGGGGTTTGTTGTTTCTGGTTTTTCTGCCTGACAATATTGAGGTTTGCTCTTTCTGGTTTTTCTGCCTGTTAATATTGGGGTTAGTTTCTAGTTCTTCTAGAGAATGGAGAGATGGTGAGTTAATGACCGTGGTTTATGAGAAATAAATTGCTTTGTCTTCAAAACAGTAGCCCCAGCTTTGCAGGGTGTAAGTAGCTTGTGAAGTTATTGTTATTAGCATTATACAAGTTTTTTGCCCTTGTTTGGGAATGTGTCTAAAGCACAGCAGGGAGAAAGGATGGCAAAGTGTTGGGGGGGTTGGATGGCTCAGGCTGAGCTTTGTGAAGGCAGAGGGAGGAACTCCTCCAGCCAAACCTCTGGGATGCAGCAAGCTTCTGTCAGTCTCCCAACACTGAAAAAAAATTAATATATTAATATTATACTAAATATATTAAAATCTTAAATGGGATATATATCAAAATGGGGGTTTTAAATCATAAATATTTCTGCCCAGGAATGCAGCTTTCTGCCCACACTGAGTTTCTGGTTTGGCATATATCACTTTTGGGGGAGACTAATTTCAGTTTAACAAATGTGAATGGTCAAAACTGAGCTTTGTGATCTGTGGTCACAACTGGAGCCATCTTGTCCCCAAAGAAAATGCTCCCAATGGAATTTACCAAAGCAAAACTGCTGCATCATTTTACTTTGGTTGCCCACCCAAGAAAGGGAGAATTAAAAGAGGAAAGGGAGAAATGAATCCTGTGGAAGTCCTCTGGCATTTGGGCTCTGCTTTTCTGGTTCTCTCCATTTGTAATACAAATTTTAATTTGGAAGAAATATTTTGGTGAGTACTGGAAATGCTTCTACAGTCAGAGATGGGGTGAAGAGTTAACAACAGTCATTAAAACATTTATTAAAAAAGGCTGAACTTCAATACTGTGGAAGATCCCACCCAGACCCCTCCATCGAGACATCTGGAAGGAAAGTAGTAAATAAGTAGTAAATAAGTAAATAACAATCAAACCCCAGCAGTATCAGCCGTGCTTGGCAGAGGAACAGTTCAAAAACCAAAGCCATGCTGATGCTGGAGGAGTAAAATCTGCCAAGTTTGTTCCAGCTTGTTTTGGCCAATCTCTCTCTGAGGTGCTGTTAGTCTTTCCTTGTGCATTCCCGTTAGGATCTTGAATTCAGCTCCTGAATTCTTAACTAGAACCAAACACGATTCCATCCAAACAAAGCAAGGGAGATTCCTGGAGCTAAATGTGGTGTGTCCAAAAACACAGCCTGCCAGAGACAGTTCATCTGTGTGCTCCTGCAAGCCAGGCATGTCCATCAAACTCACAGCCTTCTACCTCTGTTATTCTTTTAAATATCAGCTTGACATTTGAGAAGCACAAGGCTGCCTCTTGCAAGAAGCCTCTCAGGGAAAGGCACTACAGAGCAATTATTCTTGGGTATATTGAGCCTATCTTTGAAAAATCTGCAAGAATGGAGCAGGTAAATCCTATCTTTGAAAAATCTGCAAGAATGGAGCAGGTAAATGAACTCTGATGTAGTCATGCTGAAAGGGGAGGCACAGCAGCACCCCTGGCATGTGCAGAGGGGACACCTGAACCTAAAGAGGCAGCAGCAGCTCCTGTGCCAGGCTCCCACAGCCTCTCCCTTTGGGGAGCACAGGCTGGCAGCAGCCCCCAGCACTGCACTGCTCAAAATCCCAGTCACCCACGGGTTTAAATGGAGTTTCTCCTTTTTCTTTGTAACAGATGGTTTTTTCTTTCATTTAACACCATAGAAGGCAGTATTTTACAGAAATGGCTTTATTGTAAAATCAGCTGGAGCCCCACATTTTGAAAGCAGCTTCCTGCCCCTGGGCAGTGTCCAGGTTAAGGGGTGGCAGTAAAACCATTTGAGGAGTCTGCAGCCAAATGCATTTCTTTACCTTCCTTCCCCTCACTGCTGCTGGGGGCTCAGAGCTCCTTCCCCAACAGCACTGGTGGTGCTGACAGCTCAGGCAGGCTTAGAACAAGACAGTGAAAGAAAGGCAGGAGGGATTTCCCAGGGTTTGGTGCTGGAGCACTGCACAGTGCTGGGGCTGAGCAGAGGGATTCACTGCAGCAGGGCAGCTCAGGATCCTGGATCCTGCTGGAAAAGGACCTCAGGGGGCCACCTGGTCTTGTGCTGCTGTCCACTGCCTAGAAAACAGCAGTGCTGTTTCCAGTGTCTGTGGAAATGTTAAGGTCACATTTTAAGGTGTCGCTGTTCTGTGTGACAGGTTTTGAGGCTGCTGGATGAGGGATGCTGTGTGTGAAGGGGAAAAGTCTCCTTGTAGGGTAACTTGGGGTTCAGGGTAGCTGTTCATGGTCAGACAGAGGAAATGTGTGTGGAGCAGAACCTCTCTGCCTTTGATTTATGGCAGAAGATGCTCCCTCACCCCTGCCTTGGCAGCTGTGCCTGGCTGGAATCAGCCTCCTGACACAGACTCCATCATTTCAGTGCAGTGCCCTCCTTAAAGCCCTTCCTCAGGGAGAGACAACAGGAGATGGGCAGGGAAGCAAAATCTCTCCTTTGTCTCCCGGGAGCCTGGTCCCCACATTATGGGCTGGGATCAGTGCAGAGCAGGCTGGACAGAAAGAATTATCCCAGCACTCATTACTGACTGCTAAACACAGCAGAACCTCCCTGTCATTTTGCTGTTGGCTTTTAGAATGATTAAATCTGTCGAGGAACCTCTGCCTGCCTGAGGCACAGCACAATTAATTCCCAACAGCAAAACCAGAAGAAATAACAACCAACTAACTTTGCTTGGCTGCTTTCATGTGTTGGGTTTTTTTAGTGCAAAGGCAAATTTATTATGGAAAATGTCCCTCAAAATTCAAAGCATTGCTTCAATCCTTGCAGCAGTTCTTTTAGGCCAGATGAGAAAGTGAAAAAAAAAAAACCAAAAAACAAACAAACAAACAAAAAAAACTACAACAAGTTTTGGGTTTAGTCAAATGAAACTTTTTAAAAGAAAAAAGTGTTAAAGAAAAATCTTTAAATCTGTAACTTCATGGTATGGGGAAGGTGTTTGTATCCCCCAATTCCACTTCTTGTGTTCACTGTCTCAGTGTGGGGAGAAGGGCTTGGACAGCCACACTCCCTGCAAAACACAGAGGTGAAATCCTTGATGTGTCACCCTGAATTGCTCCTTGATGAGAGCACAGAGAAATGGCTTCAGGCTGAGAGGAGCCCGAGGAAGGCAATGCTGCATCACCTTACAGACACAGGCAGATTTATCTCCTTTGCACTTCCAAAGTGACAAATGTTCAAAGCCTCCAAGAGGTTGTGGCTCCTCCAACCCTTTAGGAAGGAAGGAAGGAAGAGTCTGTTCTGAACCTCATCCTTCCCAACACACTTCAGAACAAAGTAAATTTATTTTTCTGCAAGAGAGAAGACATTAGAACAAGCCAGATCTTGTATCTCTGGCAACACACCAGTCTTTTGCAAAGGCATCCTTGAACTTCTTCTACATTGCTTCCAGTTCAAATGCTGCAAAAAAAGGAAAGTCATTTTTAAACAGGTTTTTCAGGGCAAACTCTGTAAGGTAAATGCTGCAGAACAGAAGAGTCATCAAAGCAGGTTGATTTTAAAACCTGACAACCTTGACAGCCTCCTTGCAGCAGCGCAGAGCCACGTCAGTTCTGCTGTTACCCATGGTTACAAAACTGGTGAATGAAATGAAATGAAATGGAATCCAAACCTGTCCAGAGTTGTAGCTCTCACACAGGCAGGACAAATGACCTGATGGGAACTCCTGGAGTACTCCACTGGGTCCTCAATTGAATACTTTGTCAAAGTGCTCTAAATTAACAGAACTTACCATTCTGAGTCTGGGCTGCTGAGATGAAGATCCTGTTGGGCTCTACATGAGTTTAAATATCCCTTTTTTTTTTTTTTTTTTAACAAGAGGACAAGGCTTAAGGCAGATCTCCAAGAGATCCTGTGATTTCAGGTAGAGAAGCGTTGTGGGATATTCTCTCATTGCCCCAAAGGAAAAAGAATCAAGGTAAAGTACAAGCTAGAATTAGTCTTTTCAGTCAGTAATGTCTTCTAAATTAATAAGGCAGCTGCTTTAGCAAAACAATTAAACAGCACCTCAATAAAGCAGCTGGCAAGTGACTTCCCACTGGGCATCTCCCAGGTTTCTGGGGATGGAGGCCAGAGGCAGCCACCCACTGCCTCTGTCCCCCTAGGTTTTCTGCTGGATTTTGGAAGTGCTGTGCTGGCAAGAGGATGGCAGCAATGCTGTCAGGATCCTTTTCCTGCTACGTGTCCCTGCCAAGGCATCTCCCCATGGCAGTCCAGGGCACTGCTTTCCCTCCAGCCTCCTTTCTTTACCCAAGAAGCTACAAGAAGTCAGCAGCTGCAGAGTCCTGGCAGCAGAGGATGGCTGGAGAGGTGCTGAAATGTCTCTCAAGCAGCCATTTCAGACTCTGCTTGTGAAGGGATTCCACCCTCTGCTGAAGTCCCTGGAACAGCAGCTCCTTTTCCCTTTCCCCATCCCGTGCATCCATGTGATTTCAATCCCTGTCATTTGGGATGTCACACCTTGCCACTGAGCACTCAATGTCACCCAGATTTAGCATCTGCTCCTTCCCAGCACCTCTTCAGCAGCAGGAGCTCCCACCCTTCCCCTCACCTGCAGGAGTCCCACAAGGAGCCCAAATATCCTCTCCCAACCCCCCCACGGGGACTTCCTTCCACCACCACCTCCTTGGAGTGTCCAGATGTGCCCTCCCCATCCCAGCTGCTCACTCCCTGCCTTTTGGACTGAGAGCCAGAGCAAACCCTGCAGCCCCAGCCACCCCCAGCCCTCCTCCTGGGGTGGTCCTGGTGTGCTGCCAGGGGACACCGGGGTCTCCTCGTCTGGGGTGGCTGCAGGCAGAATTCCTGTAAGCACCAGTTTTCCTGTCTCTTCCCAACATAAACTGGACAAATTGATGGAGCCCTGGCCCTGAGGATAAACAGCATCCCCAGTGTTTAGAGAAGCTGTCTCCAGGAGGAGACAGGGCTGACACCCTGGGAGCTCCCGGGGGACACGGGGGGGCTGCAGGGGTGGCACCTCCCTGGCAGGAACCTTCCCTGCTCTCAGAGGGGACAAAGCCTAGAAAAACCTCAAGGATCGTAACAACCATCTGAAAGTTATTTTGCAGAAATGCAGAGGGTTTGTGGCACCTGAGGCTGTTGCACAAATTCTTGCCAAGGACTTGCTCCAGCCCAGAGGGAGCTCCCAGCTCCAACACACCCATGTTGCAAAATGTTCAGTTTTATGGAGTTTTCATATTTCTGATTAGTTTCAGCTTTTTAGCTGTTTAGGAATTGTAAATCCTCCTGTGGTTAGGAAGCATTCTTGGCTATTATCTCTAAAAAGAGCTTTAGTATTTGCAGTCAGGCTTGTACTTATGGAGGAGACTGAGATTAGATAAACTCATTAAGCCAAGCATTCTTTCCACACCTGTGTTCTTCCCAACAAAATAACAATTTTTCACTTTCAAGGCTGGTGATTTAGAGACAGATTTTACTTGTCACACTGATGCAAGCATGAACCCCTGGCATGCTCCATGACTAAAGCTGGCTCAGATGTGCTGTCCTCCCCTTCCAGGGCCATGGACACAACTGGAAAATCCGTGTCTCCTGAGTGACACAGTCTGGTGCAGCTGGGCTACTCAGAATGCATTCAGCAAGCAGGTGCTGCTGTTAGAGAACTAAAATCTTATTCATTTAAAAGATTTGGAATATCCTTTGTCTCCTCTGCAGTACAAACAAGCAGCTCGTGGGGGGAAGCTGTGGATGTCAGGAGCGGGCAGGGACTGAACCTTCTCCCAGCTCCACATCCATGCACAGCCAGAAGAAATAAAATCAGGGGTCACTAACCCTGCTCAGGGGACAGGCAGACAATGGTATCTGCTTTTCAAGCTAATTGATCCACTGACTCACTCCCTCAGTTTCATTCATTATCAACAAGGCTTTAAGGCTCAAAGATTTCTGGTTTTTTGTTCTGTCAGACAGTCTAACAAGAGGCCGTGGCAGTTCCTAATGACCCTGTCAGGTTTGTAAATTTAAAACAGAAACCTTTATCAGTGCACCACAACTACAGAATTATCACACCTCCCACTCCAGGAGAGCTGGGCCATCACACATCTTCACTTCTGCCTTGCCCAGATCCTGCAAATCACAAACCTGGCCTGACCAGAGGACAGAATCATTAATTTAGACATGAACATCTCAGAAATATCTTCCTGTGCAACTCAGCTATGGAAAGGTTTTTGATTACTGCCCTTTTGTGCATGCTTTATGGCTGAAGTATTTCATTTAAGGAGAATTATTAGGAAGAGAACAAGTTTTAGCAGTCTGCTCCAAAGCCTTAAGTAAAAAAATTAGCAACAGAGTCAAAACGTGTTTAACTTGCATTGAAGGTGGTAATTTTTGCAGCACTGGAATTCACTGTCTCACACCCATCTGGGGGTGCTAAAGGCATTAAAAAACAAAGTCAAGAGGTCTCAAGGTGCTGGCAGCTGGGCACTGCTCCAGGTGGGCACAGCCTTCCCAAGAAATGCACAGGTTTAAATCCTATTTAAACCCCTGTTAATAACAGTCTTGTGCTGCTGCTGAGGCAGAGAAAGGAGATTTTTCCTGCTCGTGGTCTGAAGGGATGAAGATCTCCACCAAAATGTGTGCCTAGAAAGGGAAAATGGGCAGGGAGAGGACTGGGTTTCCAGGTACTGAGGAGCAGGTGCAGATTCCCTACAGTCCCACTAAAGGATTAATAAATCAATTATTTTTATTATTTTTGTTCTGTTTTTTCTTACAGGTCCAAAACCCACAAATTTTCAACCCCTTTTTTTTGGTCCCAAAGGGAAACTTTCTGTACACTTCTGTATATTTATTGATTCAGTTTTAATTTCTTCTAGGTTATTTCTTATTTACAGGTCTAAATTCTGTCCAGTTCCAGAACAGGTGCAACAAACACAAGCTATATGTGGAGGACACCATCACTTAAAAAATGCCCATTTGGTGCACAAGATAAATGCAGAAGGAAGCATAATCCATCATTTTTTTAAATAGCTGGATGCAGCATCACAACTTATTTTAGCACATCCACTGTTCATTATTAATTCAAACAGAGGACGGACAGGATAAATAGCTGAAACAAATTTCAGCTACTGAAAATTTTGTAAAAGGTTTGAATAGGAAGGGCTTTGCTGCCTGAAAGCTCTCAGTTTCCAGTTGTCTGATCTAATGAAACAATAAAGCAGAGTGAGGAGGAGGAGAAAATGTCAGTTCAAAGTGCCACAGACACGTCAGCGTGGGAGGAATCTCCTGTAGCTGCTCCCTGCCTAACACCATCTGAAATTTCACTTCCCCCCTGCTTGGCTGGCTTCTCTAGAATTGCTTTTTCCCTGCTAGTCCAAAATTATTTTGATCACATTCATCCCTGTGGAAAGGAATGACTCTCAAATTAATTCCTATTTTCCCTTAATATAAAGAAACCAAGAAAACAGACATTCATGGCCCTTAGCAAAGTAGAAATAATCCAAGATCACTTCTCTCATTTCTTTTGTGATGGGAAGTGTGGGCACTAAATGGGCTCAAGAGTTTTTCTTTCAGAGCAACCTTTTAAGTTTTGAATCACCTGGTAAAATGTGGCCTTCTTTTTACAAGGTTATTCAGTGAACCACAATTAAAATTAAAACCCCATTATGCAGGGAGGACTCCCAGAACACCTCTGCTCTTCAGGAACATAAATCAGAAATAAACACAATTCCCTGCTAGAGGGAATGGAAGAAAGCACCACCCTGAGCCAAGACATGCAGAATGACTCCATTAGGAGCTGCCTTTGTTTATTCCCACAAGATTTAATGGCCTGGCTGGCAAGTTAATATGCTGAGGAGGTCACCTCCAAGGTAGGAATCCACCCAGAGACCTTCCCCTGGCAGGGAAAAGCTCTCTCAAAAGAAAACAGCAAGATTTTTTTTCTGTGGAGTCAGCAGCGAAGTGTTCAGGCATCTATATAAACAGCTTAAAATAATTGTATAAACTGAGGAACAAGAAAGAGACAAATCCTCAAGGTGTCTGAACAGAAAAACCGTGGCTCAGGAACTCAGTTGGTGTTTTTTTGGAGGTGGAGGGGCTGCTGTGGTTTGTTAATAAAAGAACAGGAAGGGTATCCATGTCTAAAATGAGCTGTTTTTGGACACTGGAGGACTGTTACAAGAAATTCCCAGGAACACGGAACGTGAACACTCCACAAATCTCAGCTTCTCCCTATAAACAGAGTATTTCCTTCAAAAAGGGGAACAAACAGAGGATTTCCTTCAGAAAGGGGAATAAACAAATATTTCCTTGAGAAAGGGGAATAAAGATAGTATTTCCTTGAGAAGGGGGAAGGTTTCAGTGCAGCTCATTCTGAGCCACCAGTCTGACCTGGCAGCTCGTGCATTCCCCCCCGTGGGCTCCTTGGACAGCCTCAGGATTATTCAGCAGTAAGCCAAGATATTTTTAATGAGATGCACCTAAATACTACAAAAATAAAGCAGGTGGTACTTCCAGGCTGCTTTATTGATTCCAGAGTAAGAATTATTCAAGCAAGGCATTTCTTGTGGTCCCAAGGTCTCACTCTCTCTGGTCTCTGTTTCAAAATTCCCTCCTCGTTGTGCAGGAGGTGTCAGGAAAGACAAGAAGGCTCAACATCCACGCCTTGTCATTATTTCAGCTGTACAGGAAAACAGGCAAGATGGAAAGAAATATTTCTGAAATAATTGGGCTAAACATGGACAATGCCTCTGCTAGAAGAAAAATAGGAGTATTTGGGGAAAAAACCCAAATGCTGAGGAATGAAAAATCTCAAAAAATTGAGTTAGAAAGAATTCTAATAAAAGATCACATTAAGAAATATTAATAAAAATTAATAAAATCATATTGATATTAATAAAAGTTAATATAAAACTAATAATATTTATTAAGAATAGAATACTGTTATTCTATTCTATTCATAATACTATTATTTAATAAAATACTATTAATACTATAACTGTTATTATTTAATAAATATTAATAAAATTCCTGTTAATAGAGATTAATAAAAATAATAAAAATCCTATTAATAACAATTAATAGCCCACGTTGGCTAAAAGGATCAGAGGAAAAAGCCAGCTCCTCTGCAGTGCTAGCAAGGCAGTCAATTATATAATAATTAATGCCCATTATAGTAAATAATGCCCTGAGCTCTGTCCCGTCAGTAACTGGACAGAAGTGAGAGGTGAAATGAGTGATTTGAGATGGACACACTCAAAAGATGTGTACTTGGGAAATCAGACATTTATTTATTTCCTTTGCACAGCCCACCCTGAAAATTTTAAGTTTTTTAGTTATACAAAGCTACCAGCACTCACAGAAGATAAAAAATGGCCTCATTTTTTTTTATTTTGGGGGATAAATTACCAATCAGGAAGAGAGAGCTGAAAGCAGGGTGCAGGCAAGGATGTAAAATGTTCCCAAGAGCCACAGCAAGGCAGAGCTCCAGCTCCCAGGCTGCTCACAAGGAGCAGAGGGCACTCAGCAGAGGATTCCCACCCTCCAGGAGATGCCTGAGCTGCATTTTCCCAGGCTGAGGCAATCCATGTGTGCCAGAGCCACCTGTGGTTCAGAAAGGAAATAACTCTTCTGCTGCTCCTGGAATGTGTGCTTCGATTTCCACACACTCAACAAAGGGAGCTGGGATTTAATTTAATTTATTTAATTTTTATTTTATTTATTTATTATTTTACTTTTTTTTCACTTGGAGAAGGTAGATGGGTTGTATTTATTCCTCCCCACTCAAAGAGCCCTGACCTCCAGCAGCATTTCCTGCTTTTAGAATTTAGAGTTTAGACAAGACAAAAATATTGCAGAGAGCTCTGCACGGGCAGGTTAGAGAGAACCAAATCCCCGGCACACACTGTGGAAGGATACCTGGATGGAGAAGGAACACCAGGAACTCTTACATTAAAAACAATATACTCTTCTTTTTCTGGGGAAAGGAAAGCTGTGAAGGAGCAATTCAATACTAAGAAATGCAACTGAAGAAACAAAACCAGATTTCCTTAGTGACTGTCATCATCAATGCCTTTTCAGCTAATTTATGTTAATGTGCACATTATCAGGTGCTACAGCCTCCTAAAGCACACAGCTGCTGACCTTAAAAATAAGACATGAAGTTGAATTTCTGCTACAAATCCACATTTAAATATTTTTTTTTTTTTTGTAAATAGGGTATCCTAGTAAACATTTCTGGACTGGAAATTGAGATGGAGTGCAGAATATTTCAGGTGGATGATACATATTCAGGAAAATCTCAACATAAATGTAACTTCCTAAACCTGCAGTTGACTTACAAGGAATTAAAAATGATTCCACAGCTGCTTAGAGAATGAAAATGTCATCCATGAGAAGTGCCAAGAAGTCCACCTAGAGTTCCTAGAATCAGAGGAGATAAAAAAAATTAAAATTGAATGCATGCTACAGGACTGAAAGGTAGGCTACACTAAAAACCTAATGTGGCCACAAAACCTGCCAATTTTTCAACAGTTCCTGATATTCCACAAAACATCTGAATGGAAATGTGGTTTTAAAAGTAGTACAACTTCACAGAAGTCCTCAAGAGGTTCACTCAGTCTCACTTAGGGACTCAAATCTGGCCTGCTCTCCTGCTGCATTTTCTATTTTACTCTGGGACTTTTCACACCAGCAGCCTCTCCCTTTCCTTTCAAGTAATTTCCATTCCAAATACAACCCAGCATTCCCAGACACTTGTAACGAGTCTGCTTTCAGGTGCAAAAGCTGTAATTTTACCACCAGGACCGGGCCCCAGTTCCCACTGCACAAGCACTGACCTTTCTTGACTTTATTTTCACTGCAAGGGCTCTTCAGAAAGGTCCTCACACAGAGGGGACACATCCAGCCACGTTCTGTCATCACCTCTGTTCAATTAAGAGCACTTCTCTGCAGCAGTCTGGCATCAGATTGATGCTGCTTGAATATTTCTTCATTACTTGAAGAAATCCTGCCCTTGGAGCAGAGTTCTAAGAAACGGAGCCCTGCAGTTCCAACAGGCAGCTGAGCCACAAAAAAGCACAGAAATTAATATATTTCAAGTTCAGAGTTACATGTCATTATCTGGAGAGACCCTTAATAAAAAGTTATTCAGGGTATTTAAGCGGCCTGAAAGAAATTCAACCAAGTTTGTTCCTATTAAGCAGTGAATTCAAATTCCACTCTGCCCCAGGAACATTCTGCAATTACTGCTTCCTGCTGGAGGCCACCTTCAGAAACTTTTAGATTGCACTTTGCTTCCTCATTTGCCATTTAAATTCTCCCTAGATCTAGGCATTGCTTTTAGTAATCTAGATATTGAAGCTCTAAATAGAAGAATCTCAGTGGCACTAAAACATACAAAATATTTGGCTTTTTTCCCAAAGAAGAGCTCCCCCACCATGCCCAGTGCACAATTTCCCAACAAATCACAGGTGACAGGTTTGGTCACCATATTGCCCAAGATTACTGAGGCTTCAAGACTCCAAAAGACAAAAACCAGCTTGATTTTATTTCTGAACATCCATCAGCTCCCAGGAGGAGATGCACCATGGGCAGCAGTAATTACAGGACACAGGATCTTCAGAAGATGAAAATCCAAGAGGAGATGAGCTGAGATTCCCCCATGGGCTGAGATGATCTTGTTGAGCAGGATTTGACAGAGGGCAGCTCCAGAAGTGCCACTCACAGCTGGCATGGCAGGAGTAACCAGCAAGCACAGGGCCATTCATGTTCAGACTCCTGTCAGGTTATCTGGAGAGAAAAGCCCTGCACTTAAATCTCATTTAAATCTACATTTTAATCAAGTTCAATCCAGTAAAGCTGTTGATGATCTTGGTCTGCCTTCACACAGACCTAAAACATAGTATAATGCAAATTCCTTGGAATAAACAGGCTTTAAGACAAGTATTTCAATCTGAAACTCAAGTGACTTTAATATTTCCTTGCATCCAGCCAATTTAACAATTCTCCCTTGTTAGTACAGACAAGGAAGACTTTTTCAAGCTTCAGAACAAAGAAATGAAATTAGAGGACTAATCTTGCTGGTGTGCCCAATGAGAGCCTTCACAAGTCCAAGTGTCCTCTTATTCCTCTTTATATTGATCTTCAATATAATTCCCCCCAGTATTTATTATTTCCATAAAAGGGTACATTATAAAGTCCAAACTGTATGCATAAAATTTTAAAAAAAAATCAAAACACATTCCCAGATTTTCAGTGTTTCACAGAAATTATACATCCAGGTAATAAACCAGATCAACGTGGTTATTTCAGAATTTGATTGAGAAAAAAAATTAGGTTTTTTCTACCATTTATTTATCAACCTCCTGACCCAAAGAAATCTTTGACTGCAGCAAAAAAACCCAAAGTATTTGGCAAGATTATGCATGTGTTTGCACACAGCTCCTCGTGGAAGTCCCTGCAATTTAATATTCAGGATCCTCATTAACAGAGAAAGTCTTCACACTAAACTGGAAAAGAGAAGTCAAAAAATAGCTACTGAGAGACTTCCTGAATATTGAATCAGTAGTAATTAAATTTTTAAAAAAGTTCATGTCCCAGGGGTATTCCACACTGATCCCACACTCAGGAGAATCCATCCCTCTCAGCAGAAGGTTGAGAGTTCTAGAGAGGAACATTCGATTAACTCAGGTCTCAATTAACTTAGGCTCAATTCACTTAGGTCAGACTCTACACCACGTTAGTAATGAGGAGACTAAAGAACTGAACAGGTAACAGCAGCCTGGGGAGTCACATCAAGGCATGGCCCAGAAGACTGTATCTTTCAAAGTGAAGAACTTTAAAAAAAAAATTAAAAAATGAAGAGCCCACTTTCTCTTTTTTGTGGAGCCCATTGTTCATTCTTTGTGGAACCCATTGTTCTTTGGGTTATTTGTGGAGCCCATTGTTTCTTCTTTGTGGAGCCCATCCTCTCTTCATTGTGGAGCCTGTTTTCTCTTATTTATGGTACCCATTCTCCCTTCTTTGTGGAGCCTGTTCTCTCTTATTTATGGTACCCGTTCTCTCTTCTCTGCAGCCTGTTCCTTTGACACATGAAGACAAACCATATTCAGAGTTCATCAAACTCAGGATGGTCCTTAAGCCACCGTTTTCGATGCTGATGGAAAAGGAGCTGTGAAAACCAAGCGTGTGACAGTGTGTTCCCAGAGCTGGGCAGCTCTCATGGCACGTGAGGTGACAAGAGCTGGTTTCTGCCTTTCTGCTCTCCCCCAGGGCAGTCAGGGCAGGAGCGGGTCGGCGATGCCGTGCTGCGGGTCGCAGCTGAAGGAGATGGTGATGGCGAAGCGCGTGCCCCAGCGCACCCGCTCCACCCGGTGCAGGTTCTCTGAGCCCGAGGTGAAAAACGACACCCGGCCTGCAAAGACAAAGGGTTGAACCCATCAGGGGAGTTTGCCATCAGCTGCAGCTCTGCTGCTGTCTGGTTCCTGCTGTTCCCCGGTGAGCTGGGAGCCCACAGGTGATCCCAGACAAACTGCTATGGGATTACACTGCACTCTGACAGCTTTTCACCCTTTCATAAATACATTCATCCTTTGTGCCACAAAGCTGGAGATGGAATCCCATCATCACAGCAGACCCCCAGCTGGGTAATAGTTAGCACTGATTCACAGAAGGCTGATCAATCTCTGTCTTTATTAAGAAACCCCTTGCTTTTATAGACATGATACAGGTAGACTTGATTGGTCCTCCAATCAAAACACCATCACCACTGGCTAAGAAACCACCCTTTGGTAACCAACTCTCCATAACACATTCCACATGTTCACAACAGCAGGTGCAGCAAGTGAAGAATTGTTTCTCATTCTTTTCTCTGATCTTCTCATAGACTTTCTCAGGCAATGCCTGGGAAAGTTGTGTGTTTCTCACCCGAGCTGCCGCCACAGAATCCCATCAAAGCTACTTTGTAAAAGGCAGGAGGAAGCCAAGAACATGGAAGCCAGTTCTTAGCTGCCTCAATTAAAAACAAAGAAGTGCTAGTGACTGTCAGCAAAGTGTGCTGATTTCCTCCCTGCTCCTCTTCTAGTCCTGGCTCTGATTTTAGACCAAAGAAGGAGGAAGCACCAGAGGTGGCAAAAAGCCTTCAGTGACAAAACCTCAGCAGGTTTGGCAGACATCAGCATTGCACCAAGTGTTTGCTATGGCTTTCTGTGCCTGCTCTGATCACTCCCACTCAGGCAGGTACAAAGTCACACATCAGCCATGCACAAATTCACTCTCCTTACAAAGAGCCACTCCATCCATGCACTGGCTTGGCAGTTCTTTTACAGATCCAAGTGCTCAGTGGTGTGCTTGCCCCAAGCCTTGACCATCACCACCCTGCTTGGGGACACTGCAGGCACAGGTGGCACCAGGTGAGATGGAAATGCACTGACTTTGATGCTGACAGCATTCCCACCTCACTGTCCTGCTTTTCTGGATGAAAGGCTAAATGAAGGCAACGTGCTCCTGTCCCACCAGTGTTGCAATGAACAGTGCTGCCCTCAAGGATTCCATACAAAATCCCTGTCATGGTTTTTTTTTCCCTTTTAAACTTTCATTAAAGTACATTATTATTGGTCCCTCACCTGCTCACCCAAAGCTTTGCCTTAAACTGACTCTCAAGCTGTTTTGTTTGATCTCTGACTAGAAGTAGTAGTAATTCACAGTTAGACAACATTCAATGTGTTAAGCCAGTTAAATTGAATTTTTTTTGGCTATACTGAATGTCTTTTAAGTTCTTTAATAAATATGTTTTCATATATATAGTATCAATCTGCTCCTATATGCATCAGCTGGGGTCTCTGGATAACTGAACAAGGCTACAGTCAGTTTTCAAAGATGCTTTTTCCTCACTTGGGAAGGATTTATTTTAAACTTACTTCCTTTACAATACTTTTGAAGCAAAAACACACTCTTTCCACAGTACATTATTTTTATCAGTATAAATGTTCAAAAAGAGGGTAGAGAATGTTAATTCCCATCCCATCTGTGCCCCTGCTCTCCTTCCTGGACACCAGGGAAGGGAGGCAAAGCAGGGCTGGGGGAATGGGAAGGGTCTCACTCCACCCACCGCCCATGGCTGGGGGCACTGGGAAGACTGAGCTGCTGCTCAGAGGGAAGGAAGGGAGCTGGGGGTGCTCAGCCTGGAGAAAAGGAGACTCAGGGGTGCCCTCCTCACTCTGCACAGCCCCTGAGAGGTGCCTGTGCTCAGCTGGGGCTGGGCTCTTTCTCCAGGGACTGACAGAACCAGAGCACACAGCCTCCAGCTGAACCAAGGGAAATATAGGCTGGATATCAGGAAAAAGTTTTTCACAGAAAGGGTGATAAAGTTCTGGAATGGCTGCCCGGGAGGTGGTGCAGTCACCATCCCTGGGTGTGTTTAACAAAGCCTGGATGTGGCACTGGGGGCCAGGGTTCAGTTGGGGTGTTGGGGCTGGGTTGGACTCGGTAATCCTGAAGGTCTCTTCCAACCCAGTGATTCTGTGAATTCTGTGAATTCTTGAAGGTCTCTTCCAACCCAGTCATTCTATGAATTCTGTGAATTCTGTGAATTCCATGAATTCTGTGAAGCAACTCCTCTGTCTGGTTAAAGGGAAGCAGGAACAGTTTATTTGGCACCACAGATCTATTCAGCATCTTTCATCTCATGCACTGACAGCTTCCACTCTCTGCCTAACATTTATCAGCTCTAAATGTTCCCCAGGAAAGAGGGAAAAACTGCATCTCATCTGCTGAGTGACAGCCAGACAGAAGCACTGCCAGGGAAAATGCACAACAGTTCTCATCCTCAGCATCTGTTTAGGATTAATCACCAATTCATTCTCCTGTAGAGTGTCCAAGAAATCCCATCACATCATTAGGCAAATAAACTGGTAATAATGTTGTCTGCAAGCACACAATGAAATTTATTTAACTGATTCAATTACTTATTTTAAAATGTTGAATTGGGAGAATTTAAGTGCTTTAAGCAAATCCCACAAAAGGAACCTGGACTGACAATGTCTGCAAGTGCCCTGATCTGGGGTGAAGAAGGCACCCAAAAGAGAGGGCACAAGCTTCTCTGAACCATTTTGCTACATTTATGTCAAGCACAGAAGAATAAAATTAAATTTAAAATAAATTAAATAAATACAATAACTTTTTAAAATACATTCAAAATTTTAAAAATAAATTAATTTTAATAAAGTTTAAAAATTTCTAAATTTTAAAATAAATTTATTTTAAATAAATAAAATAAAACTACCTGCAATGGGTATCAAATCCTAGTTACAAAATTGTCCCATATTTAGTTACTAGACAGAAATTTCTTGCTTAAATAAAATCACTGGTTCACACAGTGAAGTCTCCCACAGCCAATCTGTAATTTGTAGTATTAACAATACTCTCAGAAAAGTAGTTGCTTCTTCTTTGAATTCAGGAAGGCCTGGAAATCTTCCAGATTAGTTTTTAAAGAAAATGAATGAACTCATTCATTTCCTGCTAAAAGTACACAAACATTTTCAGGTACCAGCTGCTGGATTTTCAGAATCCCTGCCTGCTTCTCTCCTCCCAGCACAGCTGGTTGCTCAAAACCACAGCAGCTTTCGCTCTGTCTGGAGGTGTGACAACCCTGGGGAGTATTTAAAAGTGAAAACTGAATATTTGCTCTCTCCACATCAATTATGAGTCTCCCCAAGGCCTTTTGGCTCCATCTCTCCTCCCCAGAGAAGGGCAGGGATATTTTCCAGCTCTCACCCAGCCAGGTCTGCTCTGCTCTGTCACAGCAGCAGCACCAGGGATCAGATTTTGACTCCTACAAAAAGTTCTCACTAAGAACAAAGTGTTTCAACTTCAGCCCCATTAAACAACCTCAGCATCATCCATCTGACTTTTCCTGACCCTGCCAAACATGGCATGTCTAGCAGAGCTCTGGTCAAATCCCATGGATGCCCAAATTCTGGGTTTTGGACTTCTGGTAAGAAGGAATTCATCCTTACATTTAGTAAATCACTGAAGCATAAGCACAAAGGTAACCTCTGCTGCTCAATTATTCCAAAAACAGTCCTTAAAGAGGCTTCATCAGAGCATCTGTGACATTCACACACAGCTTAGGAACCAAGAAATCAACTCTCACTACTGAACCAGACAGCTGAACCTGTAGTTACTTTGGTATTTTGTTTTATTTCATCTGTTACATTACCTGATTTCATGGAGTAACACTTTGAAGCTGATTTTTCCACTGATTTCTGCCTTCAGCTTTCCTGCATATTTTCTTGACCAATATCAACTCAAATTTTTGAAATACTGGGCTGCACAAGCATTACATAAAGGCACAAACAGACATGTGGTCATTTATAACCAAGTTTTCATGGCAGGGGAAAGCCTCAGAGGCGAAATCTGAACATGGCAGTGCTTCAGAAAGCTCTGTGCAACACCAGCACAGGACAACTCTTCCCCAGCATTCCTCCATCCTTCCAGTGCTGCAGGAAATGTGACAGCTGCCTCAACAAGGCACTGGATTTATCAGAGGTCACTCACAGAATCACCACAAATAACACCTGCACTCCCAGGTACTTATTGCTTTGTTGCCAGTTAAAATAGTGGTTTTTTCATTAACCTGGCATCAAACACCAGCAGAATACAAAACCTGCCTGGAAGAAGTTATTCTTCCACAGGTAACAAAACCAAAAGTTTTGTTCTATTGAGAAATAAGGATTTTTTTGCCCTTTTTTATATGACTGCAACAGATTCTCCTCTTCCTACCACTCTTTGCAATCACCTCACCAGTCCCTGGCACAATTTGTGGTGAGTTTTGTTGCAGCTGCTAATGCTGCCTCCATTTCTTCCTCACCAAGACTGACAGCTACTGCTGTGGATTTTTTAAAAATACTGATTTAACTTCAAGATGTGCTGCAGTTTTTTACTGATTGGAGCAGAACTAAAGTTAGAATTGGCAGATTATCATGATCTAGACTGAATGTGGAGGATGTGGATTGAACACAGAGAAAGATGAGACTGTCTGTATGGGTGGAGTTCCCAAATATTTTCTTATACCTTCAAATCAAATATTTTACCCTTCCAGAAACACTAAGTGAGAATAGACTAAGTTTGAGATTAAAGAGTCACATTGCACTCTCCAATGTACAGAATTCATTTTGCCCCACAGATTAGTTTCTCCCAGAAACACACAGAAGTGATTGTGACCTTTCCTTCTGTGTTTGTGTAACAAATTACTTGTAGGAAGAACAAATTCCCTTGTAAGTTGAAAATAAGTGCAGCAAAGCTGACCTTCAAACCAAGAAATGCACATGCAAATAAAGAACACAGAAGAAGTGCTGGGATTTCATTCCCAAACACAGTTTCATCTACACTTTATGATTAAGTAAAGTCTGGAACTTGCCTAATATTGCCAGACCCCAAATTCACACAAGACTCTGCAAAATTATGAAATTCTAAATATGAAATTTTAAAATATGAAATTTTAAACACTAACAAGCTTAGCAGCAGAATAAAGTATACCAATTTGGTGTCTGAAAAAAGAAAGCCTTGATGTCTGCCATTTATTCTTCTTCCTCCTTATGTCTTGCAGATTACTAAAACATGTCTCAGACCAGTAAGAAGAGTTAATATGGAAAGGGCTTAGTTTTGAAGGGCCCTCATTTTCAAAATGTTGCTCTGTTTCTTACAGTCTCTCACACAGAGCCAATCCTGGTGCAAAGGGGTGGGAAAATCCCAGTATGACAATTCTGGAAGCAGAATTTCCTTGTATATTTAAAAGAAACAGATACTACTTTAGATCTGTTTCTTTGTCACAAAAAAAATATTTTCGAAGTTGTATATCCCTTGGCACTAAGAATTTTCTTCCTTATGGTACAGTGAGTTTCTTGTGGCAGAGAGGTCCTGACTGATGTCAAAAGACAAATATTCACTTCTGCAGCCCATCAGAGCATAAGAAAGATGTGTTCCTTCATGCCATGTCTGGCTATGAATTAGCCAAAGGTCTGTACACTTGAACTGGTGCTGACTTGTTCATTCCTGTTTAAAAAAATAATCTAAAGAGCCTCAACGTTAATAAATCACAATTCCTTCTTAAAGCTAATGTTTGCTAACAACCAAACTAGGGGATGTTAAAGATCATCCCACAAATTAGAGAGTTGTTTAGTCAACTATGTGAAAGTCAGGATTTAGAGACTTCTTAGGTAATCTACAAGTGATATACACTGTGGGAAGTGAAAAGCATTTTAATTTAGGCTCCACTCCTGGCAGAACAGTTCTCCCTGTCCCCAGCTGCCTGGCTGACACTGATCCTCACCAGTGCAGTGCTGCAAATGCATCTGCAGCAGCACTGGGACTTGCCCAGGCAGCACTTTCAAACACAGGACATCCCACAATGGTTTAATTGCTTTTTTCTTCTATTTCCAATTACTGCTTTTCTGCTCTGCTGCATCACTAACAATGCTTTTCTGCTCCCCACTGACACTTGAACAAATTGCTGCTCACAGGAAAAGAAACCTGCTCATTTTGGCACTCAGAATCAGGTCCCCAGAAATGCAGGCTAAGTGTGGGACAAGTACCAAGTTTTTAGGATGCAGTGGAATTAGCAATACAGAAAAGTAAATTAGTTGTCAATCACGAAAACTGAACCAGTGATTATGACAGTCATCCCTAGAAAAGCCTGGAGCTCCTAAATGAGAAGCATGAAAGCTCATCAACCTGTGGTTTTAAAAGTTGAGCTGGAGTGGCAAGAGAAGCACAAAGGATCAAAAGAAGCGTAAAACAAAACAAACAGAAAAGCCAAAAAGACAGAAGGAGAGAAAAACATTGCAGAGGAACACTATGAACACGAAAAATACATCAATTTGTACCAGCAACAGCAAACAGCCTGGGGTCATTCCTTCACAAAACACATTTTGTCAGCAAGAGGAAAAATAAGTGCTAATGCCTTCACACTGTGCTTCACCTTTCAAGCTTCTGTCCTCTGCACACAGGCTGTCAGAGGTTGTGACACAATCAGAGGAGCCCTAACAACTGTGATAACAGAGATGTGTTAGAAAAGTGTAATTAATTTTCTCCTGTGTCCATGAGGGACATTTGTGCTATTCCTGAGGAGCTGTGCATTGCTTTGTCTCAGAAGGGGTGTCCTGTGGCACACACTGCCCATACTGTCCCTGGCAAAGGGACAGCCAAAAAGAACATTCTGTATTTCATCAGCTTCCCCTTCTTCCCCCAAAACAACATCAAGAGCAAAGATCTTGCAGCAGAAAACCTGAAAATTAATAGATGGGGCTGAATGGAAGCAATTTCACAGTTAGAGACTTTTGGAAATTAAGTCAGGGGCATGTTGCACTCTGCAGCCAGGCTGAGTGAGACAGCTCTCCCCAAACACCTGGAATTCAGTTGTGATTTCTACAGCTATAAAGATCTGGTAATCTTAGAATTGCATCTGAAAAATAGTTTAATGTGCTCCCTTTCAAAATCCTTGCAGCAGCATTTTGCAAAAGATGAAGCTTTCATTTAGGGTTTGCTTCCAATCATAAAAGACAAAATAATCAAACATACAGCTCTTGCTAGCAAACCCAAGTAATCTCAGAGTTAATCTAAACCAGCATCACTGCAGGTGAGTGGATCACTATGATCCAGAATTCAAAGAACACTCATCCCAGTTTGCAGGCAGCAGTAGTCTGAAGTCAGTTCTGCTTGGGGTAACAACAGTCAGCAGACAATTACTGAGGCTCTTTAAATGAGTAAATTTCCATCTTTTCTCTCTTGGAAAAAAAAGACAGAACACAGCAGGAATATAAAGTTGACTTTTTTTTCTTTTTCCCTGCAGCAGTGTGGCTGATCTTGCATTATGAAAGGTAACACTGCTGGAAGCTCAGCACTCACCTGCCAGACAGATGAGCTGAGGCTGAGCTCCTCTCTAGGCAGCCCCAGAGTAATTCTAGTTTCAAATTCTCCACATATTAAAAATCTCAAACCAGCCTTAAAGGTTTTTTATTTATTTATAACTGACAGCCATCAGAAGGCTCATCCCTGTCAGACCTCCTGGAAGCAGGGATGGATTTATACCCAAGTAATCATGGTTCATCATGCTCCAGCAGGTAGCAGAGCTGTGGCAATCCATCACCTTCACACCCACCCTCAGCCATCACAGGGTATTAAGCTCCACCTTGAGCAGCAAAGGAATTTCAGGCCAGTCTAAAATAAACTGCTTTAATTTGGATTTGCTGCAGTGACAGTTAGCTCTGCTCTTGCTGCACAGTTGCCAGACTAAGCTCATTTTGACTCAGAGATGGGGCAACTGAGAGGTGTTTTAAAAACTTTTATTCTATTTTCAGTCTCATGAGAAGGGGGAGATAATACAGATGTTATAATTCATGCTATCACAATCAGAAGCTATTTCCTAATTATAATATGCTGTAAGTGTTTTTTTGGCCTATCAGCTTTAGACTATGTTGTAAATGTCTTAGAGCTAATCATGCAAAATTATTACCATTATTACTATTTCCCACACACAGTGACCTGCTAAGCTGTCAGAACTGGCCACCTCTTCTAAGCCCTACAGCTTTCCAGGAAGTCACTTCTTGTGGCTTAACACCAGACATTACAAGCTGTGCCTGTATTTTAACCCGTTTTAATCTTCACTTTTGATGTCATCAACCTGAACACAGAATGCTACACTGCCCCACGTTATTCCTGCTGACAAAAACACAGTCCCACACCACCTGCCAGCCCAGAAAAGTCAATGAATGGCACAAGCTGCAGCCAGCCTGGCCCATACCTGCTCGGGGCTCCACGGTCTTGTTGGAATCTGCGTCCATGAACACGAAGCGTCCACCCCCGAAGTCCTTGGAGTAGTCAGAGAGATACAGCAGAGAAGTGTAGTCAAAAGAGCCGTAAGTCACCTGTGGGGGAAGCCAAAATTACCAAAATTTACCAAATTCTTGATCATATCTCTGCAGAGCACAGCTAATTGAGCAGATGGATCTGGTGGGTTTTTCTGATTTTCAGTTTTTTCATGTATTTAATAAAGGGGTCTTTGAAAACCAAGAACACCATTTTCTAGGAATCATCTGTCTTTATTAGTTTATTCTCTTGTGTTTACACACACACACTACAAGACTAGCATGTCATGTTTGTTAGTTCTATTGTTACAGTTTCCACCATTAGAGAAGTGATTGATTGATTTCTATCATCCCAGAGCAAAAAACAACATACTGTCAGAAGTGCATTTTATCAAAAGACAGGATTTCTACTATTCCAAGGTAAAATTACACCAGGAGGTTAATAAGCAGAAGAACAGCCCTTGATCAATGATTTCCACCCATGATCAATCTTGGGTATAAGATTTCTGGATACCTCACTGCTATTCTTTCACCATCTACCACACAGGAGATTCATGGTAACAGTAAATCAGAGCTTCCAAATAAATATACATTTGCTGGAGGAGCCTCTACTCTTTTCCATACAGGTTTTGTTTAAAACTCTTCAAACTGAACTTTGGAAGTCTCTGCTTCTTCTCAGCCTACAGACCAAACATCCAACTTTTAAGTACAGCAAGGTGATTTTTTCCTTCCTTTTAAAGCATTATTTTTGGTTGATACGTACACTGAAGTTGGAGAAAATAAATACCACATACTAATACTGAGAGCGAAGCTATCTAAATATTTAACACTGAGTTTAGCTGATTCTGGAAATATTTCCTTTCATATCTACATGTCACCAGCAATTAAAAAAAGACTTGAAATCAATGGCTGTGTTCTCCAATTTCTTTGTGTATCTCAACTCAAAAGTTCAGCATTACACTGTCAAGCAGTGAAATGTGCAGCACATTGGTACTGTATAAATACACAGAATTTGCAGAGTGTTTTGACTGACCTGGTGACTGTTAGAGGTAGGTGCTACTTCCAAACTTAGAAGTTTTCTAAATATTTTCAGTCATGTTTCAAGTTATATTCATTAGTGCCAGTTAAATTTTGGCTCAGAAGCAGTTGTACACATTTTTCTGTAAGGGCAGGACCAGAGAGAACATAACAGCAGATGGAATAGGAAGACATTTCCATTCATATTCATGTTATTATTTTGACCATAAGGGCTCAAAGGAAAAAAGCCAAACCACAAAAATGAGAGAAATATTACAGTGATCCCCTTCTCCCCATGTTTTCCCAAACCCTGGTAGCAATACAAGGCAATAAATGGGAATTAATGAGCAAGAGCTAGTGCAGCACCTCAAACCAGCCACTCTAAAGCCCTTCTCATGCAAATCAGCTGTGCAAAGCTATTTTCCACTTCACTGACTTGGTGATAAAAACTTCCAATCAATTTAAGGAAGGCTCCAGCCAGTGCAGAAGTTCATTCAACTCATACTTACTATTTTAATGCATTAGAACTGTTTTTATCAACTCTTCAGAGGAACAGCAATCTGCTCCCTCAGTGCACTCTCCCTCCTCTCCAAGGTGGTTTTACCAATTCTAAACTTCTAAGAGCTGACCACCAAGCATTTTAGCCTAACCAAACACATCTGATTGCTAGAGATGACTAATTTGGGGAATGAAGTGTGCAAGGGAAAATGGCTTTTCTCTTCCTGTCCTTATTCTTTACTCACTCTCAGAAAGCAGCCAGGTCTGAGAAATGCAACACTATGGACTATTAACAGGCATTAAATTAAACTCAGTTATTTATAATGCTAGAAGTCTTCCCAGTGTATATCAAATACATTTGTTACCCTGGAAATTATTTCCAGTACCAGACAAGATTAATAATTGAACCAAAAGATCAAACTATGTGAGAGAAGCTGTCATTAAAAGCCACACAGCTCCAAATCAAATTTCTACAGTTCCTTGTAAACAACTCAAGAGAAAAAAAAATGCAGTGATTTCCATTCAGCCTGCTATGTCATATGGTTAGTGTGCTCTTTTTGAACACTCCTTATCCAAAAAGTCAAACACAGATAATATTTAATGGTAGATGCTCATAATGAGCATCTTTAAATAAATAAATAATAGCCTTCTTTAAAGGCTATTATTATAAATAGAACTAAATGCCAGAATTTGCCAGTCCCATTTGGCAGTGGGTTTTTTTGAGGGACACATTTCTATGCAACTAAACAGCTGTAGGACCATGCAAGAGGTCTGCAGTTACTGAGGATATTTAGGACAGCATCCTCTGCTTTCCAATGCAGAAGAAAATTCACTTTGCAATCAACATTGGTCTAGCAGGGAGAAAAAAAGAGTCACAGCTTCTCTTTTCCTGTAATCTTTCACCTAATTGTGTGCAGATAAGCACCAGATCAGCCTTGATAGCACTTCCAGTGTGCTGTTTATTGGCAGTGTCTATTAGCAGACAATAAAAGAGCAAAGAGTTCATCTCTGAATTGCAAACGGCTGTAGGTGAGCTGAGGTGATGGCTTTGAGCAGAAATGAGAATCAACCTCCTCAATTTTCAGAGATGATGCTGTCCCAGAGCAGAAATGGGATCTTTCGATGTGTTTCATTAAATGTAGGGGAAGAAAAGAAGAGTGAGGAGTCTGCTAGAAGAGACAGCAGCTGCTCTCAGTGACTGAGCAGGCAGAGAGGGCTGCAGGTACAGGGGAGCGTTGGGGACATGGAGAGCACGTTGCAGGTGAGGAGAATTAAAGGTTTGGCTTGTTCAGCTCAGAGAAATAAAGGCTGGAAAGGGATATGACTCCTACCTATAAATACATGGGGGTGGGAGGATGTAGAACAAAAATAGCTCTAAACTGATCATGGACATGTTTAGGCTAAAAAAAACCAGAACCAATTCTGGGAAATATGCACTGAAGTGCTGGACTAGCTCTGATAGAAGAAATTCAAGGAAAACAAACCCAAAACCATCTTAAGGCAGAGCCTGACAGTTCTGTGAAGGATGAGAGGATCTGTGCCCAGGCAGGGGACTGCACAAATCTCCAAGTCCCACACTGCTTCCACCAGAGAATGTTGTAAGACTGCAGTGCTGACAGTGTGAAGTGTGCAACAGCAACTCCATTATAAATCAGGTATTTGACATTTGGAAGCCTCAGTTCCAAACAAATTCCATCCAAGATGAAACTCCACATCTTAAAACAACACCCTCTTCATTTGAGTGAGAGGATTATAAATTCAACAAGATTAAATGAGTCATTTGGGTGATTTCAGGGTTTCCATTCCTATGTAACTACAAACCAAGGAAATTTTAGGACGAAGAAAAAACAAAGCCTCAGATAAACACAATAAATCTGTACTACTCCATTATGCTGTTAGAAGTCTTCAGGGAGGTTCAGATTGAGAAATCTAATTGCAGTAGACTCAGCAACATCAGGAAAAAGGCAAGAGGGGTTTTCATATGTTCCAAGAAGCCACATCTTTTTAACAACAATGTCACTCTGAAACAGAAAATATAGTGAATTCTTTTTCCTTAGGTTCCATTTTACCTTTCTTCTGGAAGGAGACAAGGAAAAAATCGTGATGTCTTCTAGGAATAACCTTCACTGTTAAATCATGCAGAAATACCTGAAGTGATTTGTTCTGTTCCAAGGGGAAAGCATAAATAATGATCCAAGACAAAAGCATCCAACAAACTGGCAAGTTTTATTGATCTTTCTTCAACTTCCCAGCATTCACACTTGCTTTGGAGGCCACTTAAGAACTCTACTACTCTTTTCTGGGAAGAACTTCTTACCTCAGATCAATAGAAATGTATTTTTTTCCTTGCTTTCAACTGCAGTCTGGAAGTGGAAAAGTTTGCTGGAGGAAGTGAAATACAAGCCAGGCTGACTGCACTGGAGGCAACCTGGGAAGCTGCACAGCTTCATCCTAATTAGTCTCTCTCAGACTATTTATGATTATGAACAAGGTGTTTGGTAACTGCCCCAACTGAGATAATTCTCTTCATAGACTCAGAATTATTTAGGTTGTGTAAAAGATCTCCAAGATCACTGACTCCAACCCCTGTCAGAAATCAGACAACCCCATTATTCAGTACAGAACACCACTAAGGTCTACATTATGCATTCCAAGTCTAAGAGAGCATTTTTCCTGCTTGTTTTGGTTTTTTTTTCTGAAACTGGAGATGGGTTAGAAAAAGCCAAGGCAAATCAATTGATGTATCTGCTCCCTGAACAGACAGCCTGCAAGATAAATAAAACATGGACAAAAAAGAAGGATAAAAACAGGAAAACATTCAGCCTGCTGTCCATCACGTTAAGGCATTCTCAGGATGACAGGACAGAAAAGCAGCTTCCACAAATTCTCTTCATGTAAACTTATTTGCATGTAAATTACAAAATAACTTGTACATTATAGGAGATATTTAGGTGGGAACACTTAATTGAGAGGTTATCCAAACCACCTTATTCATTTCCCAACGCAAAACACATGCAGAGAAGAATAAAGAGAATTCTGGCAAGCAGGGCTTGGGCAGACACAAATCTCATTACAGTAATAAATCAGAGTCTGGAATTCTAAAACAGGCTTTTTTGGGGACTGAAATAAAAGAGTGGAGAAAATAGGCATATGCTGTTGAAATATACTGCTTTTCCCACCCCTGTCCCAATCTTGACTGATTAGATTGAATCAGCCAAATCTGATTCTCTTAAACTATGGAAAAACTGTAAAGAACCAATGAATTCACTGCACTTCACACAAGCAGGATCACCAGTTTCCTTCTTCCCAAGGGTCTCTTGGAATTTGTTGGAATCCTGGATGCTGAGAATTTCAAATTTTCTGTTCTGAAAGGCATAGACTCCCAAGAGAACACTGCATTTGACCTGAGGCTATAGAGAAGGCTTCCAAAATTGAGTGACAGAACTGGGACTGTGGGTGTGGGGCTGGTTAATATCACAGGGTGGAAAACTTAGAGTTTGGGATTTTAGAATATAGAAATAAATATGAAGCAAGATGGAGGTTTTAGGGCAGAGGCTGGTTGTTCTTTACCTTCTTCTTCATGGGTTTGGGTGGTATTTTGTAATTAGACAGAAAAATTGGCATTGCAGACTTTGAGTGATCAGTTATTGGGTTAAAAGGGAAAATAATTTAGGTGTCATTTCTTAATGGGACAGTTTAGCCTTAAAAGACCTTGTAACAAGAGATAGTTAGCCGTTTTGTGCCTTATTAATGAAGGACTGCAGAACTCACTGCTGTGGGACTGTAACATTGATAAGAAACAATAAACACCTGGTCTGAATGTGAACTATGATCTCATTGCCTCAAATGCCTTCAGTCCTGAACCTGATAGAGGCAGAAAAAGGAAGAAGAGAACCCACAGGAATTGAGCAGAACATGATGGAATTTCTGTGAGCCCCACCAGCACAATTTGCTGCCTGCAGCCATTTCCTACCAACACAAATCAAAACAATCTGGACCTCAAAACCATCCCTACCACCTCTGGTCCAGAGCCATTCCTGTTCACTGGTTACATCACAGCTTTTCAAACCACAGGCACCTAAAACCTGGCAGATTCCACCCTGCAGGACTTTCTGCTTCCAAACATAAGCTGTGTCATCACTACCACCACATTTTCTGAATTTAAGCTTCTTCTGCTCACATGAACAAGGACACAGGAACTCACACCAATGTCATGACCAACAGAAGATACCTCCCTCAGACTGGCTTTTTCCAGGAAATACTTCCAGGCAAGGAATATTTCTGTTTGATTTTTTCATGTCTCAGATCATAGACTTCAAGGTACACTGCCCACTTACAGACTTGAGCCCTGAGGAATAACTTGGATTTTGCTGGGATTATTTGATTTGGTTTCATTTTGGGTAATCCATGACTCCAGAGTGACTCATTTATAAATCCTGAAGGCATGAAACATGGGTATTGTGGAGGTGGCTTTTTGCTTGTTTGGGTTTGGTTTGGTTTTGGGTTTTTTTTTTTTGTGTTGTGGGTTTTTTCCTTTGATTCTTCCATTGTTGGTAGTCTGCTGTTCTGCACAGAATGCTTGAACTCAGTGAAATTCAGAAATAAACTCACTACCAAATAATTTAAGTCCACTGAGAAATGCCAAGTATTAAGCTATAAGCCTAGAAATAAGACTGTGCAGTTAAAAGGATCAAAACACCAAGTTACTGAAAAAGGGTTCCAGGTACCACATCCCCACTGAAACACAAAAAGCTCAAAAAGCTTCAATTCACATACAGCTGAAATAAAAATATTAAGCCTTTTTGAAGAGCCTTAGATCAATAATAACAGTGACCAACTGATCACAGTGAAACAGCTCCTTCTAGGTCTGGCTGAAAGAGCAATTCAGGTCATTTTAATCAGTGTTTCTGACAAAAGAGATTCCTGAGTAGTCATCCTCAGTTTACTAATTCTAACAAAACTAAATTAGAGAAAATAAAAATGAATGGGATGCAATGGCCTGTGGTTCTAAAACTCACTTATCTCCCATTAGGTTCATCCCCTGAAGC
The DNA here is from genome assembly GCF_017590135.1 of Pyrgilauda ruficollis. NCBI lineage: Eukaryota > Metazoa > Chordata > Aves > Passeriformes > Passeridae > Pyrgilauda > Pyrgilauda ruficollis. The sequence goes on from NW_024512099.1 coordinate 215,314, forward strand.
ATCAGTTTTCAAACCTGTTTGATGGATTGTTTAAATGTAAAATGATTTCAAGGTGATTTAATAATAATAACAGATGTTTGCATCCCATCTCAGCCCCCTCCTCACCTTGTCCACGTGTGGGTGCCAGTACTCATCGTGTGTTGTCTTGGCTCCTGTGCTGTTCATCCTGGAGAAGAAGGTTGGCTTGGTCAGGTACAAGGCAGAAGAGCTGATACCAAACACCTGAGCAATCCTCTGCTGAATCCTCTGCCTCACATCCCTGCAAAGAACACACAGGGCTCAGTCAGTGTCACCTCCCTCCTGCTGCTCCTGTGCTCTTCATCACTCACTGCTTCTTCCTCAGCTGAGAAACATGGAACACAGACACATCTGACTTTGCCTTGAGGAGAGGAGAGAGAAGGGAGAGAGAATGGAGAGAGAAAAGAGGGAGAAAAGAGGGAGAGGAGAGAGAGAGGAGAAACCTCCCCCAGGGGTTTTGGTTGGGGTTTGTTTCTTTGGGCTCTTTTTTTTTATTGTCAGAATATCAACGAATACAAACTTTGTCTCCTGTGGCCTAGGTTTGAAAATTTCTGTCTGTTTTCCTGAGTAATTCCACACCTATCCCACTTTCTGTAAACTGATGAAAACATTAGGCTTTCACAGAGATATTCTTAATTCAAAGCAGGTAAAAGTAAAGTTGTACCTTCATAAAAGGGTGGCTTCTGAAGAGCCTTCAACTACTTTGAAACCAACTGGTGAAGTCCCTGGCACAATGAAATTCAGGACTCTTGGTCAACATATGCATTGGTATTATTACCAGATTTTTTTTTATTTCATTTTTTAAAATGAAATAAAATTAATTTTTAAAAAAGATGTCTCTCACAATCACACAACTACAGTGCACAAACAAGATAATCTGAGAAAACACATTTCTGAAGTTGTGCATGGAATTATAGTAGTAGGTTTGTATCTTCCATTACATTTCTCCACTCGATAGTACTGAACTTCAGCATAACTTTCAAGGAAGTTTTTCCCAGGTATTTCTCTAGGGAACTTAAATGGTGACTAAAAAGAAGTGACAGAATTAAAACAAGACCTGTGGTGCGTGTCTACAGGTTGTGAAAGTCATCTCTTAAAATCCACAAGTACTAAAAAATACTAAATATTCACTCTGTTCACACCTAGTCCCTCACAAGAAACAGAAATAACACACACAGATTTGATTTTTTAACCTGTCTCACATTACATTTTTAGGGGTCAATTCAAGCTATTTTACATGTGAAATACAAAAAGTATCAAATGAAGTCAGAGGGATTTTCAGGGATACATATATAGGTGCAAGAAGTGAGGTTTGAAGTCCAGAGCTACATAGTGGTGGAGTGTGTAAAAGGAAAGAACCTACAGCTCCCTCTTCTCATGCTGTAGGAGGCTGATTTTGCTGTCTGCTTTTTCCAAGAAGCAGGATGCAGGAAAGGCTCTCAGAAAGCATTAAATGCAATTATTCATGTTGTGAATGGAGAGCTTTGAACAAGCCAGCTGAAGAATTCACAGCCACAAACAGCAGAGCAGCTGATTCCCTGGCCCCTGCACCAGCCAGGAATAAATCCCCTCCCAAGCAGTCAGGCCACAGTCTTGACATAACTAAATTCCTCCAGTTGTCCTGCTCTGCAAGGAGTCCTCCCTGTTCTTTCAGCCTGGTTCATTTTTCACTTTTAAAAGCTTTCTTTTAAGGTTTGCTCTCTGGTGTTTGTAAGGCTCTGTTAAAGCTTCACTCCTCTTGGAGACTGATGTGCAATGGCTTTGGGCACAGTGTGTGTTTTACAAACCAAACAGGATGCAAAGCCCTACTCAATATGCCAAATACAGGTTTGAAAAGTAGAATACTTTTAGAACTTTTTAGCCTAGAAGAACTTTTCTGTACAGTCTGTTTCCTGCTGGCCAAGCCATTTCAACATTTACCAATATCATGACTGCAGGTTTTCATTCCATTCCCTGCCCTGCTGCTCCAAACACAACCTACTGGCAAAATGCTTAAGGACAAAACCATTGTCCTTCATGTGTAAACCAAGTGACAAGAGAAGCCAAATGTCACCTCAGAAGAAAGGAATGAATGAGCCCAAAACTGGGAGAGCCACATTGTCCCCTCAGCCTCTATGACCCAGAAGCAGCAGGAGCCTCCTTTCCCTCACTGCTCCTGCTCTTCACAAGTGTTGGGAGAGTTCTGGTGGATTATGGCTACAAAGAAAATATTTCTTCATGCTAGAGAAGCATTTATTTTCATAAGCACAGCAACTTTTATCTGTTCAGACTGCTGAGGTGTACCCTGGCTCTGAGCAGATGCAATAACAGAGCTCTGCAGGAGTAAGAAATGCCCAGGAACAGCCTCCAGTCAACAGCATCAGCACCAAATTAATGCTCCCCCCACATCCGTCAGCAGCAGTCCTTGTCCATTTGCACTGAGAAATAAAAAAGCCAGACCAGAACTCCCTGAAAGGAGCACACGAGCACCAGATTCTGTAAAAACAGTCACTGTTTTGAGCTAGGGTGATGAGGAAGAAAATAAAAATAAAAAAGCCAGTGAAGTAGCTGGAAGCTTAAGGAAGACACAACTTGAAAGAAAGGAAGTTCACCAGCTTGCAAAGCTGCCAGCTTAATGCAGCAGCAGCAGCACAGAGAGCTGAAAGTGCCACTGAAAAGTTTCTGTGAGACACAGGCTCTGCCAGACCAACACAAAAAAAAAGCAGTTAGGAGCCACTGCAAAATGTGATTCAGCCACGGTGACAGGAACACTCAAAGCTCAATCCACACAACTCCCTGATGATCCCACTTGTCAGCACCGCCCAGGGAGCTGACAAAGCAAAGGCTCCTGCAGCCAGAGAGCTTTAACAGGATTCACACACAGCACACACACAGAAAGCACACTCCCAGCTCCTCCCCTGCTCCTCCTGTCTCTGCCTTTATAAGCTGTCAGGTTTTGGGAGTAAATCTTTCTGCTCAACTCACCCCTTCCACCAAGCATCCTGACTAAAGGTCTCCCTTCTGAATAAACATTTCATTTATTATGTGGAACAAGAGGGATTGCTGTAATGTGCTTGGCAGATGGTGGTTAAAGCATCAGCCTAGAAACCATAATTGAGTCTGAAGCAATGTAATTTTGACAGAGACAGTTTAAAAATCAGCCCCGTGGCTCAGGATGCCTTCTCAGATGCGTTATTGTTGCAATCAGTAACACTTAGACATGATTTACATTCAGTTATTTCTCTCAAGAGTGTATTTTTAAAGTGACCTTGGTAAAGTAATAAAGATAAATGTTCCCAAAAATAGCATAAAATCATTCATTAAGGCCACAAAGTACTACAGCCCATGCTAAAGCACTGCCATTAATAGGAACAGAAGCATTTAATAATATATTTTATATTAGCTTCTTATCCAGTAGATTGAAACATCCCCTGTACTGGCATGAAATTCCATTGGAATATTGACATTCCCTAGCAGTTGTCTCATCTCACAGCATAAATTTATAAAAGTATTGAAAAATTGAATGCTTCCGTTCATGTGAAACAGAAATTATCTGAAGTTTAATAATAATCAAGCAATCATTAATTTTTACAATACTGGGATCAAAAGTAAAAACATTTTAAAGATGTTAATCTATAAAGACGATGACATTGAAAAACAGCTGTTAAATAAAAATAAGCTCAAAGTGATTAATATTTTAGGATTATATTGATTAACTACCATTTTAATAAAACTAATAACCCCATTTGGCTACTTAACATTCCTTCCACCACTAGAGAGAGATCAGATTCCTTCAAACAGGCAAGAAAAAAAAGACCAAAAAAAAAAAAAAGTTAAAATATTCAAATCAGGGACATTTTAAATTATGAGAAACCAACTGAAATGCCTAACCAAAGAATTATTGTGTCTAGTCAATAAAGAATGCTTGTTCCTAAACTCTGGCCACACACCTTCCCAGGCACATGGAACTCGTTAGCTTTGGTGTGTGTGTTAAGTGCATGAGCAGGGCTGCAGGAAAGCTGGGAGCATCAGATGCCAGAGCTGCTCCATTATAGAGTTATTTCATCCTCTGGCTGCTCCTCCAGCCACAACATGAGTCATCTCAAGTCCTTCCACTTCCTGCTTTACCGTTTTTAATGTTTTGCTACACTCTGCCTCAAAAAACCCCAAGTTCCTGATGTAATAATAGCCCAGAATTGTGTCTATCATCTCACACAACCCCCCGGATAAAGTTTGAAAGAGGAGGCAATGAGGATTATCCATCCCAAATCCCCACAGAGCTCAGAAGAGTGGCTCTTCTTGCTGCGAGGGAGGGAAGTGTGTGGTGCTGCCATCACCCTAAAAACATTCACATCATAAAACTGTCCAGACGTGGCTGATGCAGCTCCAAGCAGCTGATGTTTATCAGTCACCAAAAAATCCTTTTACTTTTCTTATTTGAGTCACATTTCTTCTCAGATACTACTATTTTGAGCTGCAAAATCCAGTGTATGAATGCAAAGGGCAATCCCCTCCCAGCCTGCACTCCACAAAAAACTCAAAACCATAAAAATTTCTGGTTTGTGGTTCATTCAGCAGTTATTGAAAAGCTTTACCGGTATAAGGCAAAATCCTCTTCTGTGAAGATGTCTTGAATTTTGTCCCCAAAGTACCTGAAAAATTAAACAACAACCTAAAAGAGGAGTTGCTGAATCATACTGAGCAATAACAACTCCTTATCCCCAATCAAAAAGTGAGAACACAACACACACACCCAAAAAATATCTTACAAATGCTTTGAGCATGATGTCTAAAAGCGATGCTATAAGATCAAATGTTAAAAGATTAAAGGATTGAAATGCTGCAACTGGTAATGGCATTCCTCAGGCATTAAAAAAATCCCCTCCCACATCATGAAATAAGCACATGGATTCAAGTTTTTAATGGTTCAGGCTATTTGATTTCTTCCACTGCTGAATAAACTAAACTATAACTGTGAAAAAATACTATGATTAACCAGTGCAAGAACATAAAAATAGAGATAATGGCAGCTTTCAAAGTGCCCAGTTCAACAAAAGATTCTTTTTCATGCCAGGAAAGCTCTTTAACTGGTCATGGAAAGTGTGGTGGATGCAGCCAAGTTCCATAATTTCTCATCACTAATCCCAGCCCAGGGGATGGAGACACTGGGAAAGGCAGTGGGCAGGGAAGGGATGGATGACAGCAGGCAGGAAGCCACAACCTCATTTTACCTGTACAGATTAACAAAATGCTTCCCCAGGGAAAGAGCTCCAGAGTGCAAGTCCAAAATTGATGCCTGGAAAAGAAAACAAAGAAAGAAAAATGAGCATGAAAATGTTTTAGCATTATTTAACTATGACCTTTAATAACTGTCCCAAGCTGTCTCTCACTTTCCACAGCCTCCCAAGTAAAAGCAGTTTCCAGCCTTTGGGTTCACAATATAACATTTATTTTACAACTAGAAACCTCCCTCAGATTCCTGCACAGATGCAGAGATTATTAAGGTATTATTAAAAAAAAAAAAGCATAGGACTGCTATTTCTGAGAGTCAGATCTAACAGGGAATTGCCAATCTCCCCCCATGGGCTCAGAGGGTAAATCACCCTGCTCCAGGAAGCATAGGACTGCTATTTCTGAGAGTCAGATCTAACAGGGAATTGCCAATCTCTCCCCATGGGCTCAGGGTAAATCACCCTGCTCCAGGTTCCCTTCTTGAAGACATTTCCCTTCCACACACATTTTCCAGTATTTGTGTGCTCAAGTAGCAGCACTAATATTTATCTTGCCCTGCCTTTGTTATTAAAACTTCTCCTTCACCACGAGATCCTGTATACTTCTCATATTTAATACAGACATTAAAAAGTCTGTTTAAAAGTTCAATTAGAATTCCAAGGCTTACTAGGGCTAAACTTTCTTTTCCTCAATTTCCAAGCTGCTATAAAAGAAAACCACATAGTGAAAAGTTTTTTGACAAAGGAAAATTCAATCCATTTCTTCATCCAACTCAATCCAAACTCTTCTGCTGAGCTCCCAACAAGCTGCAGAGATTAGTATTCAGATTTGCCAGAAGAGAGGATTCTAAAGTGTTTCTCTAAATTGAATAAAGTACACTTTTGTATGCCCCTTGCTGTCCACAAAATACATGTATGTTCTGCATTCAGTTCTAAAGTATTTAAAAATAGAACTGTCTAATAGAAGTCTTTTTGTCTTTTACACTGGAAATACCAAAGAGCACCAGTTAATTAACCTGGCATTGAAGTAATGACACCTCTGATGTACAATATCTGGGCACTCATCTTGGAATCTGCCATTGTTTGGACGCACCACAGACCATTCACATCATTCCAACAAAATCCCAGCAGTAACAACACTGGTGACAGGGGAACACACTCATCACAGTCCCTTAGAAAATCTCTGCAGCCTCAATTGCTCTGAGCTCCAGGGCTGAACCAGGGGAACCCCACTAACAGCTCTTGTTACAGAAGATAACAACAACCTTTTTTTTTAACAAGGCTACACAAATAACTTTATTTACTCCTTGAAAAATATATAAAGTAACAAGTTACTGGAGTGGACACAGCATGAGCTTTTCAGATCTGCCCTTCCCACTGCTCTCCAAAAGCTTCAGAGGACTGCTAAGGAAACAATCTCACACTCAGGCAAGAGCAGCTCTTGTCTCAAGCCTTACTCAAGCTTCAGAAGCAAAATACTTTCATCTGTTTGTTTCTGGTTCTGTACAAAAATCTAAGCCACAGCTAAAAGAAGTAAAACTGCTCCTGTATAGCTTCAAAGATATGTTTGTGACCATATTAAAGTAGATTATAAGAAGTAGCACAACACAGCTAAGATTAATTTAATTTAAAAACAAATTGCCTTTCTAACTCTTTCCACATGCTTCTCTTACACATTTCTTCTCACTCCCCAAGCTCCAGATGATTAGTTTGGAAAATGCAAATAATGAAATGAATCAATAAAAGACAAACCCCTAAGAATTGCAGTTATTAATAGCTGAGAAGTCAATAGCTACAACAATAAAGGCTAGAAAAACCAGATAAAGGATGAAGAGAGAACCTGAAAAAGAAACAATATCCTTCATCAGACAGGGGAAAACACCTGAATGCCAAGACAGGGACTTTCTTACACATGAGCACAGAGCTCTTTGCTTAACAGCTACCTGGGAAAGAAATAAGAACATATCTATTTTGGCCTCAGTCATTTCAGAATATTTAACATTTTCAGCATCCTTTCTGACACTGTGAATAAAATCTTGATTACCTCAAGCCTTGCTCTCTGATCAAGGGCCAGCCTGCAGTTCAGGACAGTGTTCCCAGGCTGAAATGCCTACAAAGTTTGTCTAAAGATGGCAAACACACACTCACACTCCTGTTTCTGAAAGACTGTTTGACAGAACTACTCCGTATCCTGGTTTACAGAACTCTCTACAGAAGTGAAATAGAACTTTCTGAAAAAAATGAAAAGCACAAACATGTTCTTCTGGACTTTCAATACTATTAGTCCTATATTCTCCACCCTCTTACTGCTAAAAGAATTCAAAAAGAATATTCAAGCACCCAGCACTTCTCAGCTTGTGTATTGGCTCAGAGCTCACACCTCTCCACAGACATCAGATTTTTAACAGATTTAATTGATTGCAGCGAGAGAGAAGTAGCTTCCTCTCCCTCTCATTTACCTCACCTTAAAAAAAATAAAATAAAAAGGAGGTAAAATGAAGTTTCCAAAATAACAGAGATGATGCATTTGTATTGTCTGTCACTCTGGCTTGCTGTCCATCTAAACCAGCTCAGCACCCCTGCCCAGCTCTGGGCTTTGGGCAGCAAGTTCAGCTCCCCTCAAATCTCTTCCCAGCCCTTTGTGCCTCAGTTTCCCCAGTTCCTGACCCCCAGCTGGACAACAGCTCTCTGTGGATCTCCAGATCCAAGCCCTGTGTGCTCCCCCCTGCCATTCTAATCCTTCTTTGTGGGAGTGTGATGAAGGATCCCACGTGGGTCCCAAAAGCAGAGGACAGCAAAGCCAGGTGACAACCCCAGGAGCCACACTGGGGGTCCCAAAGGGCAGAGCAACCCAGGGAAAGGGGCAAATCATGAAACCACAGAACTGAAGAAAAGTCCAGGGACTCTAACAGAACTGAACACAAAATGTTAAATCTTTTAAACACTTTGAGATGGGCAGCACTGCTTAAATTTCTTGGTTTATATTTTTTGCAGATCTTTCTCAGCAATCACAAGGACAATAAAGTGATGGTTTTTTCCACTGAAACCCTTCTTTTTTTGCTAATATATGCCTTAATTCAGCAGAGGCCTAAAGGAGTGGCTGTGTTTACAAATAATCAAGAAAGAGCTCCTGTTCACACACAAAAACATTCTGAGAACAAAGATGGGGGAAAGAAATTAAAACGAATGTGCTCATTAAAGAGAAGTGGGATTCTTTCAGTTTAAAGAATATTATTCCAAGGGCTGCTTAAGACATTACATGCTTTTTTTTGTCTCTACAAAACCAATCTTTACATGATTCTGTGAATCACTGTAATTTACTTTCAGAAGATAAACTTTTGCACTTCTGCTTTAGCAACTCTTTCCAGACCAAGACAAAATCAGTTCAAGAGAGGTGCTAGAAATAATTAAATACAAGGAAATGTATTCTGTACTGCAGAATCAGGAGTTACAATGCTAGCAGAAGTATTAATGAGAAATAACTTTCCAAATCAATTCTTTTCCAAGTCTGAACAGACGGAAAAAATCTCCATCTCCTCACCTCAGCCCCAAAAAATGCATTTATAATCTTGCCTTGGCAGTAAAAGAATGTAGAAAATAACAGGACACTGCTCACCCCTCCATCAGATCCTCCCAAGGACAGTCCCCTCTCTGCTATTCTGCAGGCAAAACAATAATCTCAGATGAGAACTGGAGTTTGATTACTTTGTCTTTAATGTCCTTATTTACAACACGTAACTCCCCGCAGAGTGGGATTTGATGCTTCAGGTATAATTCAAATGAGTTTTAACAGCAGCTCCCATTTCTTGGAAACTGAGCCTTCCAGCCTGTCATGAAAACGAAGTATTTGTGTTGCAGAACATTTCTGAGCTTGCAGCTCCCTTCCACAAATCCCAAAAATACCCTCAAACCAATCCCTTCACAGAGGACTGCTGCTGTGATTACCCAGACAGAGACACAGCTGCAAGAAGGCTCACATTGTTTTGTTCTGCTTTTAAAGGCCAAATGGAGGCCAAGTGAAAATCCTTTCAAACTTATTTAATTCATTTTGCTTTCTTTCTGTGAAGTGCTCATGCCCCTCAGAGCCAGGCAGATTCTGTGTGAAAGAACTGCCCCCACTACAGTAAAAATGGAAAATGGCTTTAGTAACAAAAATTTCATGTTTTGATCAGGCTAACCCATCCTGCTCATCCATCCTACCCCTCAGATTGGCACAATGTCATTAAAATCAGTGCTTTTAAAAGTTGGAGCTAAAAGAAGAATTACCTACGAATTCTTTCAGCTTCTTCCCTTGTGATTACAGCATCTGTCACACCTCTTCCACACTTCCTAGGAGTGCAACCTGCAACACAAAGAGGAGGAAAAGAACCCATTGAAACCACTTCAGCCACCTGAAGGGCAGGTTTGTAAATGAGACTTTGCACAAAAGCCTCTCTTGAAGTCACTCTTGAAGCACACAGCTTGGATATATAAGATTTAAAAAATCTCCTAAAATTCACTGCTAAGAAATCTAACATTAAATTTTAAAAGCTCCTGGGAATAACAAGTCAGCAGCAGGAGCTCCAGGTGAAGAATATATGAAAGTTCTTATAAGTCTGGTTGACAACAATCTTCAGGCAAGAAGAAGAAATAAAATCAGTTCTGAGCCACCAGAGACCTTGGGATGTTACATTTGGCACTTTTCTGAGAAAGATCCATTTACAGATGTAAAGCCCCAGGAGAGAGGGGCTGAGTGTGGTTACTGACACTGCCAACACACTCAGTGCTGCTCCTGGAGTGTCACTTCAAGAGTTATTTATTCATCAGAACACAAAATTCCTGGAAAGAAATCCATCAATTCACCCATGGAGGACAAAAGCATCAGTGTGCTCTCATCAAAAGGCAACTCATAACAATGAGCAGGCTGATGGGAGAAGTTTTGCCAGGAATTTTGCAGGAATTTCCATTTCCTATTACTGGATATACACCAGCTATGTCTCAGGTGGGCTGCAAGGGAAAGCTGATTTTCAAGTAGAGAAGAGTAAACTCAAAGGAGAAATTCAATACTCCAGGGCAAACCTGACTACTGAGAGCTTCCTTTCTACAACATTCAGCAAAGATTTCTGAATTCAGACAAGATCTGTTCCTTTTCCAGCTGCAAATATCCAGGCTTGGCAAAACCACAGGGTTACCTCAGACAATTGTTACATGCCTGGGGTCTCTGACAGAGAACTGGAAACAGGAGGTGCTCTGAAAGCAACAGCACAAGCTTTCCCAAATGGAGAAAAAACTGCAACAAACAGAAGAATGTAGTCCAGCATAAAGTCAGTCAGGTACCAACAGTGCAGCACAAACACTGGGTGAATGCTCAGGAAAAATCAGAACAGTCTGTTTGAAAATTATTTCAGCACTAAGAAAAGTGTCCTCTCTGTCTCAGAGACCATGGCAAGGAAGAGTCAAAGCCATACCTGCAGAATCTCAGGAGAAATTCAGATTAGTAATGCAAGTACCTGGTAGCTTCCACAAATTTGTGCCCAGCAGACACAAAACCATCTCTTTATCTCAGTTATTACCCTTTATTTCAGTTCCTCTCGAGGTACTCAGAATAAAGTGATTTTCAAAGTTGTATTTCCTCAGCTACCACTAACTCAAGATGAACTTGGTTCACTGAGTTTCTCTAGAAAAAATATTGCTTTTTTTGAGAAGTATGGCATAAGGTAACCTGGTATACCATTTTGCTCTTAATTTTCATTAAAATTTATATTCTGAAAGAATTAATGGGTGCAACTCCCCTTTTGCAAAAGAGAGCTTCCAGCTCAGCCTGTAGTAGCAGAATTGTCTGTGCTTGCTGAGATATTAATTGTTCTTGCTTGGTTTTTTTAATATTGTTATGGTGTCCAGAGAAATTGTAAAAAGTGGGTGCTATATAGCAAAATTTTGTACTTGTAAAAAAAGGGGAGGAAAAAATGGTATGATTTGAAAACCTTTATCTGATCTGGTCCTTTATCTGATAAGGCACCATCAGCTCTGGCTACCAGGTAAATCAAGGTAAAGGAGGAACATACCAAAATATGTAAAACACAAGTAAAATATGTAAATATGTAAAACAAGTAAATATGTAGAACACTGCCACTGGCCCCTGCTCCCATTCAGCACAAAAACCAGAATGTAACACAAGGGACCAAGTGCCCAAACTGCAGCTGTGTTCCTGCTTAGTGGTATTTAACCAAGAACCACTCTGTGCTGAGCCAGAGAGGATTCACAGGAGGAAAAAAGCTCTGGTAAGATTTTCCCCTGAGGCACAGGATGATAGAACAGTTTGGTTGGAAGAGACTTTGGAAGTCATCTCATTCCTCCTGCCCTGGGCAGGAACAATCCCTCTCCAAGGCAGGGATTCACAGCTGCCATCCCCACAGCAGGCTGGGTTAGACCTTTCCACATCCCTGGCCTTGTCTCTGGAAAAGCACCTTAAATCTGGCTCCTGGGCAGTGCCTTTAACTCTGTCCCCCCGGCAGTGCCCAGGGATGCTTTGTGCACTGACACAAAATGTCAACACACAGCAGAAATAAGATTTCACCACACACAGTGGCCACAGCAGGTTTAAGCAGTTAGCCGTGTCTCATAAGAGCAGAAATGGTCAAGATCTGCCCCCAGAGTTTAGAGTGCAGGTGAGACTGTGCTCATAACACCCATCTTCTGCAAATAGAATAAGTTAAGTGCTTGGCCTCTGAAAAAATAGCAAATTTTATTTGGTATGAAGTATATTTACAGGCAGGCAGTGCTAAGGGAATAAATCCTGCTCTGACACCAGCTACCAAATCACTTGAAGCAAACTGGAAGCTCAGCTGCACCAAGTTCAGCTGGAAGCAGGGACAGGTGCATAAATAAAAAGCTCATTTTAGCTGTGGAAACTTCACAGCTGAGCATCAGACACTGAGTGGTGACAGGAATGTGCCTCCTCCTGACACAGAGCCTGCAGCTGAGGGTGCCAAACCAGGCTAAAGACTGAGAATGAAGAGCTATTGAGTGACAGAAACCTATTTCCAAGTGCCTAAAGCTGCTGAGCTGATCCATAATCCACATTTTCTGCCTAGCTCTGCTGTGGGGAATGGGACACACAAAAACTCCTCCACAGCTCATCACCACCCTCTCGTGGGAAAATTATCACAGCTCAGCTTTAATTAACCAGTTAAGAGTTGGATCCTCAAAAGCATGGTCACAACACAGATAAAATAAAATAATTTTTAAAAAAAACCAAAAACAAAAACCTAAATAAATCACAGAACTTAAGCAGCAAGACCAAACACCTAATTAGAAAGGTGAGTCAATTATCCCCATACAAAGCCAAGAGGTGAGACCTCACCGTGCAGTCAGCACTTGCTGCTGCTCCCCAGACACCCCAAAATTAAAGAACACCTTCATTCCTGTTCCTGGAGAGATGTGCTTCAAGTTCCTGCCTTCCTTACAGTGAAAAGAATAGGATGAAAAAAGAATAGAAAGAAAACAATGAAAAGCATAACTGGTGGGATGGCCCAGACCACAAGCTCAAAAAATTGTTCTTGCTCACCCAAGAATCAAGAGAGTATGGAAACAAACCAGAAACAGACTTAGCAGAAGGTTTAATTCATAGAGCCCTTGCAAAGCAGTTTCAGAATGGAAACAAACCTCTCAGAGTCAATTTCTGGGCTGGCCCGAGGGCCACGAACATTTGGGGCTTTAGGCAAAAGACAGTGACCAGGAGTTTGCTGCAAACACGGCAGTTCTGCAGCCCAAGTTTGGTGCCCAGGCAGCGGCCAAGCTGGTCCTGCCCTGCGAGCGCGGCCAGCGCTGCGGCCAGCCCTGCCCGGTACCTGCAAAGCGCCTGTGGCTCTCGTAGTCCTCCGAGCAGGGCACCTCCACGAACCGCTGCTGCAGGGTGTCACTGCGATGTGCCAGCACCTCGGTGAGCCCATCCGAGGGGATTCCACCCTCGGGAACCCCCTCTGCGGGGATTCCACCCTCAGGGATCTCATCCTGGCCGCGGAGGCGGCTCCAGACCACGAGGCCGCCGCCGGCCGCGGCGGAGAGGAGGAGGAGGATCGCTGCTTTCAGCCACTTTCCTCGGGGATCCTGCTGGAATCTGCCCTTCCTGGAGCTGCCGAGAGAGCACAGAACGGGCCCCGTGAGCGGGGAGGGACGGCCCTGGCCGATACCGGAGAGCCCCGGGCCCGCGGGACGCATAACTGGTGGGATGGCCCAGACCACCAGCCTCAAACAAGCTCAAAAAATTGTTCTTGCAAACCTGGGAAGGGAAAAGTAAAGTTTTGTTGGTTTGGGGGGTTATTTTAGTAAGCAAACACTGCAGTAGCAGAATCCAGAGACTTTGAGCACCAGTTCAGTTATAACCAAATCAGCAGCTGCAGTTTTCTCTGGCCTTGCACTACACAAATTCACCCAGCAGCAGTTTCCCCTTATAGTAACTATGAAAAGTTAACACAGAACATGTGTTCTCATGTCAAAAATAATTACCTTACCAAGACAGTTTTTTTCTTGGTAGCTTCCTGACATCAGTTGTCTTGGCCTAAAAAACATTTGGGATGAATCCTCAAAAAAAAGATGCTACAGTAGCAGCACTGAGGAAAAACTATGGGACCTCAGATTCCACATAACATTTTCTTTTATGTTAAAAGTCTTTTTGACCAACAGCACCAGGACCAGCCACCTGAAGAACATGGGGCTGCAATTTGTCAAATACTTTATATCACAACAAGCACAGGAAAAAGTTAAAAATTGCAGAATCACAGAAGAGCCTGGGAAAGGACCTCCAAAGATCATCTGGTTCAGCTTTTTGTGGTCCAGAGAGCCTGGATAAGATTATCTAGCACAGTGCTCAGTCACAGCCTGGAAACCCTCAGTCAGAGGGGCTGCACAGCACCCCTGGGCAGGTTGTTCTCTCTGTAAATTTTTTTTATATCAAGATGAAGCCTTGCCCAATGCAACCTGCACCCACTGTGCCTTGTCTTCTCTGTGCAGCTCCTTACAAGGGCAGAGCTTCTGTCCTCTGTAGCTTCCCTTTAAGCACTGGAATACTGCAGTGTGTTCTCCCTGAGCCTTCTCCAGGGAAAGGAGACCCAGCTCCCTGAGGTTTTCCTTATAGGATGGGTTCTCCAGCCCTTTGATCACCTTTGTTCTTCCTCAGCTCACAGCAGTTTTTTCCAGCCTCCAGCTTCGTGTCAGCGTTTTCTCAGCCACATCATGAGGCAGATGCAATCACCAATTTAGCTAAAAACTAACTCAGAAGTTGGTTTTTTTAAATTCAACAGCTTATCAGTCAACGCACAGCCAGACATACTGACAAAAACCAAGGGCAGAGCTGCTCTCTGGCAGCTGTACCAACTAAAAATGTTCACCACAACACACTTTGCAAATCTGAAAGAGAACATCAGCACTGCTCATTCATGGAAGCTGCAAGTCAGACTCTCACTGCTCTTTGTCAGAGAAGATTAAAATCTTCCAAGTCTCTTGAAGAACTAACCTCAACACTTCAAAGAAATAAGTGCCAGGGGGAACAGATAAACATTTGACAGAAAACAGGTTCAGCAGAAAGACACAAAGACAGAGAAGTGCTTTGCAGGCATACCCCCAAAGCCAATGGCAGACACAGATCTCAGAATATGTGTCAAAAGTTGGCACTTGTGCAGTCACCAGACGCTGGTGGCACAGTCAGTGTCCTGCATCAGTGCCACTCCATACCCTGTATGGTCCTGAGCAGCAGCAAACTCACCCAAGAATCAAGAGAGTATGGAAACAAACCAGAAACAGACTTAGCAGAAGGTTTATTTCATAGAGCCCCTGCAAAGCAGTTTCAGAAGGGAAACAAACCTCTCAGAGTCAATTTCTGGGCTGGCCCGAGGACCACGAACATTTGGGGCTTTAGGCAAAAGACAGTGACCAGGAGTTTGCTGCAAACACGGCAGTTCTGCAGCCCAAGTTTGGTGCCCAGGCAGCGGCCAAGCTGGTCCTGCCCTGCGAGCGCGGCCAGCGCTGCGGCCAGCCCTGCCCGGTACCTGCAAAGCGCCTGTGGCTCTCGTAGTCCTCCGAGCAGGGCACCTCCACGAACCGCTGCTGCAGGGTGTCACTGCGATGTGCCAGCACCTCGGTGAGCCCATCCGAGGGGATTCCACCCTCGGGAACCCCCTCTGCCGGGATTCCACCCTCAGGGATCTCATCCTGGCCGCGGAGGCGGCTCCAG
Organism: Pyrgilauda ruficollis; assembly: GCF_017590135.1. NCBI lineage: Eukaryota > Metazoa > Chordata > Aves > Passeriformes > Passeridae > Pyrgilauda > Pyrgilauda ruficollis. The sequence goes on from NW_024512099.1 coordinate 230,752, forward strand.
ACCACGAGGCCGCCGCCGGCCGCGGCGGAGAGGAGGAGGAGGATCGCTGCTTTCAGCCACTTTCCTCGGGGATCCTGCTGGAATCTGCCCTTCCTGGAGCTGCCGAGAGAGCACAGAACGGGCCCCGTGAGCGGGGAGGGACGGCCCTGGCCGATACCGGAGAGCCCCGGGCCCGCGGGACCCCGGTTCGGAGCAGAACACACGCGTTACAAACACACGGATCCCTCCCGGGCCCTCACCCCGCAGAATGCCCGGGTTGGAGCACACCACACGCGTTACAAACACACGGATCCCTCCCGGGCCCTCACCCGCAGAATGCCCGGTTCGGAGCAGAACACACGCGTTACAAACACACGGATCCCGCCCGGGCCTCACCCGCGGGATGCCCGGTTCGGAGCAGAACACACGCGTTACAAACACACGGATCCCGCCCGGGCCCTCACCCGCGGGATGCCCGGGTTGGAGCACACCACACGCGTTACAAACACACGGATCCCTCCCGCTCCCGGGCCCGGCGCTGCGCGATCGCCTCCCCACCAGGGCACCCCCGGGAGCCGCAGTGCCGCCGGGCCTGGGCGCCACCGCCCCCGGGACAGCGAGCAGGAGGTGACGGCCAGGGCCCCGCGCTGGTACCTGCTGTGCCGGCGGGCTCCGCGGCCCGGCCCCGGCCCGGCGCTCTCGGGGCCGCGGGGCAGCGCCCTCCGCTGCGGAGCCATCGCGCCTCCTCCGCCTCGAGCGATGCGCTCGGCGCGCCTCGCCCTGGCCTGCCGGCCTGCCTGACTGGGGAACGCGCTCGGCTGCGAGAGCGAGTGGAAGGATCCAGCGCAGAGCCGGGAGGGGCGCACCGGGACAGAGGGACAGGGGGACAAGGGGACAACGGGACACCGGGACAGCAGGGCGCGGGCGGGCAGCGCCGGGACAGCGGGGCAGGGACAGGGGCGTGCGGCCGGGCGGGGTGTGCAGGGACGCCACGGCAACAGGCCAAAGCAATCGAGACCAGAGCATGTGGCGGCGCCTGGTGCACCTGGACCTGAAGGGCGCCGCGCCGCGCGCGCAGTACCTGGAGCAGGTGAGGGGTGAAGCTGAGGGAGGTGAGGGATGTGTCTGGAGCAGGTGAGGGGTGCACCTGAGAGAGGTGAGGGGTGAGTCTGAGGGAGGTGAGGGATGTGCCTGGAGCAGGTGAGGGGTGAGCCTGAGGGAGATGAGGGATGAGACTGAGAGAGGTGAGGGGTGAACCTGAGGGAGATGAGGGATGAGACTGAGAGAGGTGAGGGGTGAACCTGAGGGAGATGAGGGATGTGCCTGGGGCAGGTGAGGGGTGCATCTGAGAGAGGTGAGGGATGTGCCTGGTGTAGGTGAGGGACGTATCTGGCACAAGTAAGGGATGTGTTGGGCTCAGGTGAGGGGTGTACCTGGTATGGGTGAAGAATGTCCCTGGCACAGGTGAAAGATGTATTGGGCTCAGATGAGGGATGTACTGGGCCCAGGTGAGGGATACACCTGCTGCAGGTGACAGGGCACAGGGTGGTGGCACTGCTCACAGCCCAGCTGCATCCCCAGTGTCCCCCTCTCCCTCCCTCCCTCCCTCAGCTGCTGCCGCTGCTCCGCTCCCTGGGTGCCACGGGGCTGCTGCTGGAGTATGAGGACACCTTCCCGTACACGGGGCCGTTGGAGGTGCTGCAGGCCCCCCACGCCTACAGGTAGCAGCACGTACCCTCAGGCAGCTCTGGGTGCCCGCAGGCGCCCCGGGCCGTGCCCAGCGGGCACTGACGGTCGCTCTCTCACAGCCCTGAGGAGCTCCAGGCGCTGCTGGGCTGGGCGCGGGCGCAGGGCCTGGACGTGGTGCCGCTGGTGCAGAGCTTCGGGCACATGGAGGTGAGCTGGGCGTGCTGGGCTGGCTGAGAGGGGGTGTGCTGAGCCAGCAGTGCCCGGCGGGCAGCAAGGCTGGTGGCATCTGGGGGTGCAGTAGGAAGAGCATTGGAAGCTGGGCAGGGAGTGATCCTGCCCCTCTGCTCAGCCCTGGTGATATCTGGAGCACTGGAACTTCAGGAAGTTCCACCTGAACATGAGGCAGAACTTCTTCCATGTGCAGTGACCAGGCCCTGAGCAAGTTGTCCAGAGAGGGTGTGGAGTCTTCCTCACTAGGGATATTCCAGAGCCCTCTGGACACAACCCTGGCCCTGCTGGAGCAGGGAGGTGGGACCAGATGAGCTACTGTGCTGCCTTCCAGCCTGACCCATTCTGGGATTCTCTGCTGGAATTTTCCAATCCAAGTCCCAGTGCTCTGGTTATCCAGCTCTGCCAGCTGCAGGATTTGACATCAGGGTCACACTGCAGTGACCTCCCTGTTTCCTTCACCCACCCTGTGAGGTGCTTCATGGTCAGAGACCCCCCAGCAGCGTGGAGCAGCAGCTGAGCCCCCAGCCTGTCCCTGGGGCTCAGCCAGGCCAAACCCCAGGTTTAGCAGGACACCTGCCCTCAGAGCCTTGGGGACGCTGCTGTCCCCTGGTGTGGCAGCTGCCCCTGAGCTCCCCTTTCCCTTGCAGTTTGTGCTGAAGCACAGGGAGTTTGCCCATCTGCGGGAGGTGAAGGAGATGCCCAACGCCCTGAACCCGCACAAGGAGGAGTCACTGGCACTGGTCAAAGCCATGATTGACCAGGTCATGGCCCTGCACGAGAACCTGCAGTGGTTTCACATCGGATGTGATGAGGTGGGACTTCTCTTGAGCTGGGAATGTTTCTTTTCTTTTGAGGAATGACAGCAAGGGCTGAGGCTTCTGCATTTCAGTGGTGCCCAGGCCTTGTTTGGGTGGGATTTTGGGGACAGAGAACACCACACAAGCCAGTGTATAAAAGTCTTTTTGCCAATAAATTATTCCTGTAGCACAGGTTGCCATTTCCATAGATATGAGTGTAATATCAAAGTATTGAAAGCAGCTTCTTAAAACTAACAGATTTTGGGGTTAGGTCAAGTGAGTGTTTGTAGTGAGATATCAGTTAGAGCTGTTCATTAGGAATCCTGTAAGTTTGGTGTAAGATATTGGCTCATTGTTCTGGGCAAATTACTCAAAGTAAACCCTCCTGTGGTTGGAAGTGTTGGGTTTTTTACCTTGGTAGTTTGTCTCCTTGAGAAGACTCAAGCTTCTCTTTCTCATAGTTTCTTAAAACCATCCTGATGGCACAAAGATCCCTGGAATTCATTATGACCACTTGACTGTACTGATATTAGTTTAGCATTTGGTATCCTGTTGTGTTGAAACTGGTGGGAAGGCTAGACAGGAGCTGTTATTTGCTGTTAAAGCAAGATACTATTTATATAGAATAAAAAAAAAAAACCTGCTCTAAACCAGCAAATTTTAATTCACTCTCTGCATGGGCTCAAGTATCCTGGGCCACCCTTGGACATGGCCCCACTCACATTTGGATGATCTCCCCCAAGACAGGAACCTCATTTTACCTACCTCAGGTCCTGATGGATTGCTGGATTTGAAGTGAATAAATGTGGTGAGAGCTGCTTCCAAGGACAAACACTCCAAAGGCAAATATGGCATATAGATATTTTAGTTTCTATAGCAAAATTCCCTCAGGTGATGCATGTATTCATGGCCACAGTCTCCTGCAGACTGATGGAAGTGCTTGCAGTGTCTTCAGCACTGGGAGGTGCTTTGGAATGTGTCCACTCAGTGGGCCACATCTGGAGAAGGGTTTTGAATATTGTCTACGTCACTTTATTTCTGTACAAGAAGTCAGGATGATTTGCTTGGTGTTTCAGGTCTACTACCTTGGCCAAGGAGAGGAATCAAAGCAGTGGCTGCAGCAGCAAAACAACACTCCAGAGAAGCTGTGCTTATCCCACATAAAAGCAGTTGCCACTTGTTTGGCCTGGTCTTACCCCACGGTGACACCCATCGTGTGGGACGACATGCTCAGGGGGATAAGTGAGGAAACACTGGCAGGTGTGTGACCAGCCACGGGGTGAGGTTTGCACAGATAAAACAGATTGGTTGGCAGCTGAATGTAATGAAAACAACAAATCTGGCAAGAGTTGAGGTGTGGTTTGTTTGACTAGAGAATGGAAGCACTCAGTCCTTGGCTGCCACAGAGGCCCTGTGTGAGTGTGGGCCAGTCTGAACACTTTAGTTTTCAATCACAAAATGCACACCCTGCAGTGGCTGCCATCAGTTCTACTTTCCTTAGACATTAAAACAACAACCAACATTAAAACACAACATTAAAACAAAACAAAAACCTATTAACATCTGTGGTCCAAGTCTAAATCTCTGTGCCTCTCACCACCTTCTGATGTTCATTGCTGCCCTTTGCAGCAGCTGATCCCAAGTGGTGCAAACTCACACAGAGAAACTGCATCCCTGTGAGCATCTTTGTGATCACAGTGCAAATTGTGAGGACTTTGGTACTGAATTGTGGGGTAGCTCCAAGACCTTGACATCACAAGTCTTGTTTGTGGAAAAATATCAAAGCACTGCTAAAATTGGAGTGGTCTGAGCACAGATGGAGTTCCAGCATTTTCAGAGCCACCTTACATGGCTGCTGTAAACAGATTTAATGGTGCCAGGAAGAACTGTGCAGCTCATCCAACAGTGACTGACCTATTCAAGGCTTTCATAGTGGGAAATCATCCCAAAAAATGCAGGTGGGACCCTTGGAGTTTCCACTAGACCTTACAGCACTCTAAGTGCACTCTACTGCCATAATAACAGAATATACAAATTAAAATGTGGTGGAGCTAAAATACTGAATTTCTGCACAATTTACTGCAGTTTCTCTAGGGGTCAGTTTCACATGTTTAAAACTAGCTGAGGAGTTGATTTTAAAATTAGTTAAAGCTAAATTTGTATCTTTAGTTTTACTTGAAAAGCTATGTTTTGTGCAAACACAGCCCAGGCACTGTAAATGAAAGGGTAAATGTTACATTTGAATCTAGCTAAATCTCCTCTTGTGGCTCTGCCAGCGGAATCCAGCTGGTAACAGAGATGCAAGGAGCTAAAAGAAGTGGGCTTGGGGTGACTGGGGTCTCTGATAAATTGTCACTGCTCCTTCAGATTAATGGTTTCACCATGCCTGAGGACAGTGGCCCTGGGCATGTGCCAAATCCTGACCAGGCTGAAAATGCCCAGGGGCACTTCAGCTGTAAGTGACAAGCCTTAGCTGTAGTAACCTGTGCTGAGTTCTCATTTAAGCAGCTGTTCTCCGTGATTTAGAAGAGCTCTGTTCCTTTCAGAGTCCGGGGTCCCACAGCTGGTGCAGCTCATGATCTGGGACTATGCAACAGACATCAACATTGGGGGCAAAGGTTTGTACTTCTCTGCTGAGCTGTGTAGAAACAAAATAGCCAAAGCAAAATTCTGTCATTGAAACCTACCTTAGCTGGACACCAAAACATTCCGTTTTATTGAATTGTTTTTTATTGCCTTAATAGCATAAAGACACCCTTGTTTGATTTCACATCATAGTTGCTATTACTTATTTTCTTTTTCTATTTATGTTTCCCTTATGAGTGCTTTGCATTGTAGGCTGCTTAATTCTTTTCAGCAGAGCTTTGGAATCACTGATAGGAGATTCAGAGGTTTTCCACAAGCACTGTTACATTAATTCTCCTTGTATTAACACCAGTAGCAGCACATAACTCTGTACTGAACAGCTCTGCAAAAGAAGCTTCAGGGCTTCATGCATCTATAGAATTCAGAGGGAAGCTCCTAAGGCTGCTGCCAGGCATCTAACATTCATGCAAATATTCCTTTGTTGCAAGAACAATCAGCTGTCAGATGTTGTGCATGCTTGTTACAATCTCACAGCTCTTAGCGTGGTAGCAAGACAAGGGAGTGGAGTACAGTTACCCACACATGAAAACAGGAGGACAGCCACTCAAAAGGCTGCTCAGAGAGGGTGTCAAACCCCCCATCCTTGCTGATGCTCCAAAGGCTCAGCAGCCTGTTGGATCTGGAGCTGTGTTTCCCTTCACTGCAGCATTGCAGGGGCTGGAACTGCAGAAAGCTCATCCTGTGTGTGCCCTTTGTGTCCCTGCAGTGCAGCTCATAGAGAAGTACCGCAGGTGTGGCTTCTCCAAGGTGTGGTTGGCAAGTGCCTTCAAGGGAGCCACAGGAGTGAATCAGTCTCTAACCCTGATTGGGCACCACCTCAGGAACCAGCTGGAGTGGCTGCAGGTGGCCAGGAGGAGCCCTGCTGATGTCCTGGAAGGTATCGCACTGACCGGCTGGCAGAGGTGAGGAGCAGCCTTTGTGTGCTTCCAGGGGTCACAGATGAGCAAACTTCCACCCAAAAGCTCCCCAGGAGGTACAGGGAAGCTGGGGGTTCAGAAGGGAACATTGCCACCCTGCACTTCTTCCTGTCTGTCGCTGCTGGGCCTCACCCCCCGACTGTGAAGGTGGATTTCAGTTTCAGGTAGCTGTAGAGCTCTAACCAGCAGGAGCGATGGCTTTGGGGACACCACCAGCAGCAGGCTGGGTTGGAAGGCTTGAATGGATTTTGTGCCACCTTGAACTGCTCATAGACACTGTAGTTCGTGCATGGTGTGTCAATCTGAATGTCTGATGGGAACTCAAAAACTATGAAATCACATGAGACAAGAATTTATTAAAGTTATGAAGGAGTAAAACATTTTTATGCAGTCAGGAGTAGGGAATACCAGAGAGCTGATGTCCAATTTCTGACCCTAATTTGCCTTGAGAAGAGAATTTGGTTTTCATCTGTTTTTACTAGTAAAAGAGGAATACTTCACATTTCAGAGAAAAGTGATCTGTTCTCTGAGGCAGAAACGGATGTTTCTAAAGCTCTTTGAATTGTAGTGATTAAAATATTAAAACTTCCCACTTGTTTAGTCTGCTCTAACAGTAAAATGTGTAATTAATGGATGTTTTCTTATGTAGGTATGATCATTTCTCTGTTTTGTGTGAGCTTCTCCCTGTGGCAATTCCATCTCTGGCCGTGTGTCTGCAGACAATAAAGAATGGTACAATGACAACTTTATTCTCTCTCAGATAATGCCTAGCACAGGAGTGATCTTCCCCTAATATTAGAACAGGCTTGTTATATTTTGAGATGGTTTGCTGAATTGATGATGGCCTGAATTATGAATAAATTATAATTTGCAGTATGGGAGCAGAGAAGCCTCTTGGCTTAAGTGTTTAAAAATAGCCATTGTATCCTCTTCATTTATTGTGATCTTACACACAAATGGTCAAAAACTTCATGGTTATATTAAAAAATAAATTTAAGATGCAGAATTGCTTTTCAAACTTACTTAAAACAATAGTGATATATAAATTAGCATAATTTAGTTTAATTTAGAACATGCTCATGTGTAAAAGTTGTTTTAAGTAATTGTTTTTCTTAAAATGGATCTAGGGAGGACACTGTCTGGTAAAATACCTCCTGTAGTTTCTGCTTTCTTTCTTGCAGTTACAAACAATATTTTTCTTATTTTCAAATAAACTCCCACAATCCACTGATTTTTAATTAAGGCACTAGAAATATTCAGCACCCTGAACAGAAAGCTCAGAGCTAGGAAGTGCTCACCTTGCACAAGACAGCTGTGTCAAAGACACTGCGCTCCTCCTCCCACCCACCAGTGTTTTTTCCTTCTTTTATTTCCATTTCACCTTTTCAAAAATTCTTCACCAAAGGGGAACTACTAAGCCAAGGCAGAATACTCCAGAAAACCCCTCTTGTGTGAACATTTTGGTTCCTTAGGCTCCTTTACTCATTTCCACTGTCTTCTGCCAGGTGGCTATTCTGAAAAGATGAAAGAAAATGTGGAAATCCTCCTGGGAATGCCTAACCTGGAAATTGATACTTTCATGAGGTAACATTCCAGCTGCAGAATTCAGGTGCTTGTGTGGTAAGTTCAGAATCTAACAGATCCTCTTTGGACAGCCCAAGTCTGGGGACCTTTCCTGGGAGCAATATCCTCACCCTTGTGACAGAAATTAGTTTCCACCTCAAGTCATCAGTGGATGAACTTCTCGAAAGGAACAGGTAATGAGGTTTCTGTTGATTCTCTGCCTGGCTGCAGCAGTGTTGGAGCTGTGTCATCTCAGAGTGGGGCAAAACTCCAGAAAAGTGATTTAAATATCAAGCTCTGCATTTCAGGTGTCACTGACACCTCAGCAGAAAATAATATTTACATCAAAATTTAAAATATTTTAGCAAAGTTCCTAAATAATGTATGCTGCCTTATTTGAAGCATATAGTTCTTTCCTTAATTACATTTTACTGCTGTTTAAAGTTAAAATGAAAAATTTGAATGCTGTAGTTAAAAAAGAAAGGAACTTGAAATAAAACTTCCACTGCAGCAGATATCAGGTGATCATCTGCCAGGAACACTTTCACAAGGTAATTCCAAAGATCTATAGACTGAAATAAACTTACTCCTTAAGCAGCATTTCTGTGCAGAGTTCAGCTAAAGCCTCCCTGGCAGTGACAAACAGATGCTGCTGCTGTTTCATCACTGCTCCCACCAACATCCATTTTCAGGTATGCCACAGGCTGGTTCAGCCCCTACCACAGGAAAAAGAAGATTATTCATCCTATCGTAGTGCACCACCTCCAGCCAGATGCAGTCAGGTAACAGCACTTGTTTTGCACTACAGGGGAAATAAAATCTGATATATTCTGGGCACTCGGGTACAGAGAGCTGTGAGCCTTTCCTCTTTCTGTAATTATCTCAGAAACATCAGTGGGAGTCAGACAGAGTATCCATAACATGTTTTTATGCAACATGTTTGGGTTGGAACTAGATGATCTTCACAGTTCCCTTCCAACACAAACCATTCTATGATTCTAATTTTATCTTTGCCTTCTGTTGAATGAATTCTTTGAGAAAAGTACAGAATTGATCTCAAGTACTTTGAGAACAAGTACAAAAGCCTCAGCCCTGCTGCACCTTGAGCAGTGGTTGGCCTTGGTGTAGGAGCTCACCCTGGGCCAGACTGCAGGCAGGGCTTGGACTAAAGCCAGGCCCTGCCCCTGCTCCCTGTCGGCATGGGCTTTTCAGAACTTGTCCTAGACTTTTTGCCAATTCATGCTAAAAGGTTCATTTATACTTATTTTCTTTTTTGTTGTTTTTTTTTTTCCTGTGATAAGGTGAATATCCAACCTCATCTACTCCTTCTGATAAAACCCAGAATTAAATTCCCAACAAGTCTCACAGTGGGTTTCAGTTACACTTAAAATGTGTGTTTTTCTGAGCTCACTTTTTGGTACTTTAAAAGTCTTGGCATGAGGAAAGTGCCAAGATTAATGGAACTTAAAGAGAAACAGCATCAAGCTTTTGCCATCTGAACAAAATTAAGTCATTTGGGCTCTTGTAATAGAAGCTTCTTTTCCTGTAAAGTGGTTTTAAGGACAGTACTCCCTTCCAAAGGCCAGTAAGCCAACCCTCCCCTGAGGCAGAGCTCACCTGCAAATGTCATTGTTTCTTCTTCTCACTTCTGCTCAGGCTCTTCTCCAAGTGGAATGCTGTGGTGCAAGACCTGCAAGCAGCCATGGAGCCAGTTTTCCACAAGTGTGCTATAGAGGAATGGATGGAGGAGAATGTCCACCCCAGCCTGCAGAAGCTGCAGGAAATGCTGGATGATTTAAATGAAGCAATTAGTCTGATTCATTCCCTGGAAAAACATGACTAGTGAAAACCAGCAACTAGCCCTTGAGCTGGAGTTTGTCATCTTGAGAGTAAAAGCATGAACTGTGGTTAAACAAAAGTAACCTGAAGGCATTTGTTAGCATAAAACACTTCAACTCAATTTTCCTGTCTTAACACATGCTGAGCCTTAATTCACCTGCCTGTCAGTCAGGTTTGCTGCCCTTGCATAACAGAATGCAGGAGTGAGTCACAGCTCACTCTCCTACAAGGCAGGAGAAAAACCCAGTTTCTTCCAAATTCAAGATTTGTAGCAACATTCTTCATAACAATGACCTGGGAAAGTTCTACCCTAATATTTAGGATACTTTAAAAATGTTTGGGTCATTATGTTCTGTACCAAAACTCCTTCACCTGTCAGCTGTGCTCTGAGCTGTGTCCTAGCATTCGTTCCATCAAGAGGAGTGAGGAGCCAGAGGGAGCTCCTGAGGCAGTGACACCTGGGCTTGGAGGGGACATGCCTTAACACCTTGGGCTGCTTCGCCTTGTGCCAGGGCACCAGAGCTCAGTCCAGCCCCACAGAAAAGCACCACCCACCCACTGAGGCATCTGTTGAGCTGTGTAAAACCTCAAACTGCAACCTGCACTTCCCAGGTTTGTCCCAGTGTGAGCCATGACTAAAGCTACTAAATATAAGGAAAAAATGCTGGTTTATTCTGCTTTAATGTCAAACTTGTCATAATGTATAGAAATATATTTTGGGGACTTTTGGTGATTATTCTCCACTAAATGGAGATCATTCATAAGTATAGTTGTTAAGTATGTTACTTCACCATGAATATTCAAAATATTTATTTCTGTGCTTCATTTATTCTTCTTTACATTTTTTTGGGGAGCATTGGTATTGAAATTTTCTTGGAACAAATTTTAACATACGAAAAGTAAAACTACAGCATAAGACAAGCTTCAGGTGACTCCATGAGAGCCTCAGTAACCAGGTCCACATGCAGATCTTCATCTAAAAAGAAGCAGTTGCTTTGTATACCTGTCACATAGCTTGAACTAGACAGGATCTTAATTTATTTTATTTGATTAAAACCTTTGATACTCAAAGTGTTTGTAGAAGGGTGTTGCTTTTTGTGTGTGTAGCATGTTGGTTTGGTTTAAAGGAGGGAAAATGGAAATATTCACCAATAGAGAATTGGATCTATCGGCTTATATGGAAATAAAAGCTGGACTGCTGCAGGTGCCAGCAGGGTCACTTCTGAGCAGGTATTTGGGCTTCTTCTATTCTGTCCTCCCCCTCATTAACTCCTTCAGTAGATCTGTTCCCAGTAATAATTTAGACAGCCATTCATATTTTAATAATTTTAATTAAAAACAATACAAAATACTACAGCGATGCAAAACAAGTTATCAAAGTTGATTTTATCAATGAACTTTTTTTTAAAAAAGACAACACAACAAGGCCTTGCTGAAATTCTACTTGCAATTTTAAAGTTAAAAAAAAAAGGCAATTTCTAAACATTTTCCAGAAGTATTTTTGCCTCCTAGCCATCTATGACACTGTCAGAACTAGCACTTTTTATTTATTATGTGAGCAAGCTGAGGTTTTGGTATCTGTGTAACTTCATAAATACAGCTCGAGAGTCAGATCTCAACTATAAATATCTGGATTTTCTTTGAGACCTGCACAGCTGATGGCAGGTATGGAATATTTCATTGTGAAGTACTGGAATATGAGGTTACACAGAGCAGTGCTGTCCCTCTGCACAGCTGCACTCTGGCTTTTGCTCACTGCAGCAGCCACAGCCCCAGTCCATCCCACCACAGCCACGCAAGGAGCTCCACTGTGCTGCCCCTGCATGAGCTGAAGCACCTGCAAGTGGCACTGACCACGCAGTTACAGTGAAGGACATGACCCAGGGCTTTGCTTTAGGGGTCAGGCTGTTTGAGCTCATCTAAGGTCTGCTATGCAGCTTTTCACATCATTGAGAACTGCAAACTGCAGCTGTCCAGGCACAAATCTCTCGATAGCCTGGGATGCAGAAGTTGATGACTACACCTGTGAGTCTCCTAGGAGTACCTGATGTCCTAAGCAAAATGAGTCTTTCATGTCAGTCCTTTGAGTCCAAGTCACTTCACAGCAGGCACATGTAAGGCTCTGTTTACTGGGCCTTTGCTGGGCCCAACAGGAGTGAGGAAAACCATCCAGGAAAGCCTTCAGCAGAATGGTGAGAAGTGGCAGAAAAGGAGGATGAGAAAGGACTCGTCCAAGGAAGAGTGGACCTGTCCTGAGCTGCACCTGCCTTCCCCAGCTCTTCAGGCTGATCCCATGGCTGAGGAGTGCACAGACACTGCCCCGACCAAACCCGTGAGAACAGCAGTGGCTGTTCACTGTACATGCACAGGTACTGCATTGCATCTGGCCATGTCTTCCAGCTACAAAGTTTTAGAGGGCAAGAAGCTCCACATGTGGATCAAGAGAAACACAAGAGAAAACCCCATCAGCCTGTGCTAACACTGGTGCAGTGTCTCTGCCAGGCTCAGACGGATCAGTGCCACAGGAAGCTCCTGGGTGGGTCAGCCAGCAGTGCCTGACACATCCCCACAGGCAGCACCCACAGCCTGCCACAATGTCCTCAGGGCCCCATCCTGCTAGCCCAGACTACAGAACACAGGTCCCCACTGAAACTGACGTGTCGGTACAGTGAGAGCTGCCAAATGCAAAATGGAAATGGCACCAGAGAGGATGGCACCAGCTGGCCAAGGGAAAGGCTGAGGAGTTAAAATTCCTCCTAGACACAGTGCATGGCAGCAGCCATCCCTCTCCTAACACAGCAGGATAATGAGGGGTGAGGAGGATACTGGGAAACACCTCTAAAGAGCTGATCACTGACATCAACCCAACATACAGCTTACTCCACAGCATGTATTTCGAGTTACATTGTACCTTACTATACCTTTGTACCTTTCCATATTCTCAATTTCTTTCCATTGTTTTAGTCTTTGTCTCAGATATTGCATAGTCTGTAAGTGTAGACATGACTAACACCATGAATGCACAGCAAGCTGGATGCACTGCAGCTCAGCAGAAGCAGGACACAGGATGCAGTGCAGGGTCAGACCAGCAGACGTACCTCTCAAAAGCTGATTTTTAACTGGAGAACTACAGTGTGGCTTATATCTTCCATGGAATGTCAGCTCTCATGGGAATACAAATGAAATACAGAGCTGAGACTGAAGGCAGGTAGTTTGTCTGGTTTATCCATGGTCCACTCCACGGGCTCAGAGTAAGTGCAATGCACACCACAATGCCCTCTGAGTATCCTTGATACAAAGCAGCAGCTACCACACACTGAGCCCTTGTGCTTACACTGTACCATCGCATACTCTAGGACAGTACTTCCTACTGCAAGTCCTTAGAACACTCACCATTCTCATTTTACAGTGTGGGGAAAAAAAAGAGTTCTCCAAATCCCCAGTCTCATTCTCCTCTCTCTAAAATAAGCATCACCTGGGGTATACATTACAGTGGATTTAAATGAGGAACTCTACAAAGTGTTACACCCTGCAATATTTTTTAAACAGGTTTGATGATTATGCTTAGCCTACAGCTGTGCTGGAGAATAAAGGCAAATTAAGCTAATTGTCTGCAACCTAATTTTCCCACGTTCATACATGGCAGCTTCCCAGTTTCCAGTGGTGTGGGGTAGGCACCAAAAGCCCCATGATTACCCCAACAACTCAGAGGACTTTTAGGAACATGTACTGGCAGAGGTCTGTACCAATACCTGACATGATTACAAGTTTTTTACCTCATTTAAAGGAAACAGACCTAGTTCTGTGCTGCAGGTAAGCTACATCAACAACCTGCAGTGTGAGCACCTTCCCCTGACAGCAGCAGCCTCAGCCTCTGCTCACATCCTGGGTCTGAACGGCTGGAAAGGAAATCTTTGATGAGCAGGTGCTCAGCTTCAGACCAAACTGAACACACAACAGGATATGCCTTCTACCAAGAACTTTCCAGAGCCTTCTCTCTGTAGAGGTAGAGTGATTGGAAACAAGAACACAGGCTCTTTTAAATTCTGAAGAAACTGCTGACAGGAGACATTTGCTGCTGGCCAACAGTGAAAGCAGACAACACAGTCACCTCGTACCCTGTTCATATCTCCTAGATGTAACTGTGTAAATATTTCCTAAATCTAAAGACCATAAGATTCCTAAATAAAACCTAGTGAACTTCAGTACAAGCAGCTGTAGCATGCTGAAGGAACTTGCAGCTTTTTACAATTTTTTCTTGTATATGTTAATGTAAGCATGATGGAGTTCTAGCTCTAGACAGAATATGTTGACTAAGAGAGGTAGCTTTTACTTCAGAAATACCTTGAAAAAATTTATATTTTAACTATTTGTGAAACCATTGGTCAGAACAGAAGACACCACATACCTGAAGTAAAACACAGGTACAAGTCAGACATTTAGTCTATGCTACCTACTTTAAAAAAAGTTCTTATTCAGCACTTCGGTATCATTTCAAGTGAGGAAATACTCAACAACTCTAAGCTACCACCTTGTTTGACAGCAGTCTGTTCCCTACCTAAAGTTACACATGTCCCTGCTTAATTTCTAAATACATAGTTTAAATAGTAAACATTGAGGTCTAGAAAAAGATTGCTCTGTCCTGCTCAGAACAGGATTAAGGTAGAGCATCCCAAAAAAATTTCATCATGATCCTTTTTCCTTTCCTATTTATGGCTCCTTGGTGAGTCTGAGATAAGTTAAGACACCGTTACAAGTTGATCAACCTGATGTTTAAAATTCCAAGAGAGGCACTCAGACTTTAATTTCCACAGATATCCAATGGCAAGTCAGTAGTAGAGAACATAAAAGTGCCACTACTCTGCATCTCCTAATTGCATATATTAAAGGGGAAACCTCAAAGCATTGTGTTATGAGTTACAAATTCAACTCTTCTACATTGCATATACTGTACCTGCAGCAAATGTTTGCAGTAAGCAGAAGTTCACATCTGTATTTTCATTAATGGAAAAGCAATTATTTCAAACCAATTCCTTAATAAATAACTATTCCTAGACAAGTTTGAAGACGTGACAGAAGTTCAAAAGCCAGCAGTGTCCACATGCAGGGTCTTGAAGCAGTTTAACACTAAACTACGACAGATTCCACCCGTTGTAAATGCACACGTTGAGAAATGCCCAGGTCAAGGTTGTGAGGGGTTTCTTTTTCTGAAGAACAATCAGAATATTTTCCAAATGTGTGAAAGCCTCTGCTTGCTTCAGTTCACAATGACTATCAGCATTTAACCTGTGGGTTCATCTGCATCACTTGCCTCTGTTTCGCTGCTCTGGGAGAAATCTTGTGGGGTCTCTACTCTGTCCAGTTCCAGAAAATTTGTAATGAGTTTGGCAACTGCTTCCACATCACTGTGGAAAAGAAGAAACAATGGAAGAGTTAGTGGAACTGTAGTGGTGACAAGAGAAGAGCAGGCATGCTAATTCCTGAAAATAACTGCCTAGAAGGAAAGTCATATGGGCATAGAGGGTATTGGTGACAGCATGCCACACCAAGCCATTCCCTCACATCAGAACAAATCAGTCCTTTCCCAGTGCCTGCTGCAAGGTTCCTTACTATCAATGCTTAAGAAAAATTTTTTGTTAACTAATACACCAAATGTTTGCAAAGTAGAATTGATCCCCTCTGCCACTGCATAGCTCAGGAAGGCAACTCCAGCACTAAAGGGATCTTAGATATTTAAACATGATCCTGACAGATGGTGTTAGCCAAATGTCTGCAAATGAAAACATTATGGGGTTTAAAAGGTTAAACTGAGTAACACGAGGTCATAACAGCAAGTCTAAAAACTGAGCTTAGTTATAATGATGCCTTGAGAAGGCTGACCTAGAACAGAGACTAGACAGAGTTAAGGAATAAAGTAGGGATTTATTAGAAGATTTTGATGGATCCACCTTGGGCAGCACAAGAGCCCAGCCAGGGTTACACCCAAGATGAACCAAAATGGTCCCAAAATGGATGACCAGTCATGGGGTCTCACACTTTTATAAGTTCTGCTCCATTTGCATATTGGAGTTAATTGTCCAATTATAGCTTTAGCTCATGAATTCCCATCCTTCTTGGGTTTTTTTTTTTTCTCTTCAGTCCATGTTGTTTCTGCTCTTGGGCCTGAAATTTGGATCATTTGTCCTTGGTCCCCAGCTGGAGCAGGAATTGTTTTGTCTCCCTGCTCTGTGCAGAGAGCTCACCACCCCCTAATACGAAGCTCAGAAGCGCACACTAAAGCAGCTCAGAATCTGAAAAACATAAAAGCTAAAACCTGAGGCATCAATAATAGTTGGCAATTACTGACCCATGTGATTGGCATTTCCACCTTACAGGCTCTAATTTTACCAAGTCCCCCCTCACCTCCTGCAGCCCAGCACGGCGCTCTGGGTGAGCGGGTGCGAGAATCCGGTGACGAAGCGCAGCACAACCAGGTAACCCTTCCCGAAATAGCGCACGGCCTCCTCCTCCACGTTCACATCGCGGATCTCGCTCAGCACGGCCACCACTGCACAGACGGGCAGAACACACAGCTGTCAGCATCACTGCAAAGCCTCAGCGCTGCCACGGGTCACACCCAGACAGGGTGACAGAGACTCTGCTCTTGGGCACCACTGCTGCGATCCCTCACAGCCAGGGCAGTCCTGCAGCAGCGAACGGATGCCCTGTGAAAGCTGACCTAGAACAGAGACTAGATGGAGCTAAAGAATAACTTGATTCTACTTAGGTATTTATTCAAAGGCCTCAATGGATCCACCTTGGGCAGCACAAGAGCCCAGCCAGGGCTGCACCCAGGATGAACCAAAATGGTCACAAAATGGACGACTGCTCATGGGGTCTCTCATTTGATCAGTTCTGCTCCATTTGCATATTGGAGCTGTCTAATTACAGCTTTAGCTTATGAAGTCCCATCCTTCTTGTTTTTCTCTTTTCAGTCTACTGTTGTTTATGCTCTTGGGCCTGAAATTTGGATTATCTGTCCTTGGTCCCCAGCTAGAGCAGGAATTGTTTTGTCTCCCTACTCTGTGAAGAGAGCTCACCATCCCCTAATATGAAGCTCAGAAGTACACACTAAAGCAGCACAGAATTTGCAAAATAAAAAAGCTAAACTTTAGGCATCTAAACAGCTGCTGAGCTGCTGAGGCAGAAGAAATATGACTGCAGCACATTGTAGCTGTGATAGGCCCTAAGCAAAAAAGTACAGCCAGCTAGGCACTGGGGAGCAAGCCAGTATTACTTATGTTTCCCACTTACTTTAGTGGCAATTATAACTATTTTTCTGTATGGAATAGGCAAACAGGTGCTCAGTTGACTGAGATTGAACAATACTGAAATATTTAACAGCTCAGAGCACCTGCTGATCTCTGCATCCTCAGATGAATGGTACCTAAACCAGGTATTATCACAGAGGAAGAGAGAGACTCAGCTCTCCATTGTAAACATGTATCCTAAAGGAAAGCTCAGAAACATTAAACAGCCTTCTCTCCACATGTTTTATCTTCCATCTCCAAAATGAGCTCTTTAAAAACAAATTCAACTTAAGGTCATTCCAAATTTGGCCACTCTTCTGAGCTTATTGAGAGCTGGTTCTATTTACATCAGTTTTGTCTGAGAACAAAAAATCTTCACATGGAAGAAGATCCTACTTTTGCCACAGAATAGAGATTCCAGTTTGCAACAGAGCCACCAACTCACCATGATTCCACCAACTCACAGGCTATACTGCAACTTCTCTTAGTCCAAGAGGAAGCCCAAAGGCCATGAGATCCTGCATTAAACTGAGCCTCCTGCACAGGCTGCTTTAAATGCATATTCTATATGCAGGATGTAACATGCCTGCTTGCATATGGTATCAATCCTTTGCCTGCTCCCCAAAGCAGATGAGATTACAGGAATCTCAACTTCTGGATCCAAAATTGAAGTTTTTCCACCAGTCCCAGCTGCCAAGCAGGCTAGCCAAGAGCAAAGTAAACACATTAACATCCCAAAGGAATGGCCAAGATTATTATGGAAAACAATGTGTAGGCCTACTTACCTCGGATTAAAATAATTAACAAGATGCATTCAGCACACTGAGAAAAAGCATTTGGGCCCAGAGAAGCAGATTGTTACATCTGCTGCTTGGGAACAAAGCAGATCTGGAAGCAGATGTGACTTAATTTGAGTACAGAACTCCAGAGAAGCTATTAAATGGGCACACAACCATCTCTTCTGCTGCTCACCACATTTTATACCACAGATGCTGCTTTCTCACCTTGTTCATTGCCTCCTTTTGACAAGGTCAGTATTTTTTTGTAGAGGTTGAATGTCTTTAGGCAGATTGTTCCCTTGTTTTTATCAAATACAGCTTCCTGTAAAATTGAAAAATAAAAATTAAGATTTTCTTGAAAACACCATCACTAGCTATACTTCAAAGTAAAATAAAAATAGTTCTATGGGAAAATAATCTTGATAAAAGAAAAATACACAGCTAGCTTAGAGACATTCCTCTATTACTAGACCATGAAAATCACAATCTTCCTCTTGGTTTTAACAGAAACTTTACCATATCTCTTGTGTGACTTCTAGAAGGGAGTTAAAAGTGGGTTCATTTCCCTCTTGCCACATTCCTCATGTAATAAAAACTTTGCCTGGAATCAAATTTGAACACTAACTTGTAACTCCTATAATTTTCACTTCTGGTGAATTTGACATCCCAGTGCTCTGCTTCATGGGCCAGGCTTAAACAGACCTCAAATATCCCAAAGAAAATGGATATTAATGATTTGGGATATTAATAAAATTTCATATTAATCAATGAAAAGAGGATCTCGTTCTCTTTAGGTGAGTTGCTCATTCTAACACAACTCAAGTCAGCAGGGTGACAATGTGGCTTACTGCTCTCAAATCAACATCCACACAATTCTAAACCAGAGGAAAAAAGCTGAGCAGCCTGGAAGCTCAGAGCTCCCTTATTTAGTGGTTGCTCCATCATTAGCTTGAAGGCTAAGTTCAAAATCATGTTCTGCAGCTGAATGTCCTGCTCATCCTTCCTCTTTTATATAAGAGAACATTTTGGGCCAAGTCTCCTCTTAAAAATACCCATCTATTTAGCTTCACATTTTTATACTTGTGTAATCAAAGAATTACTGCCCTA
The DNA here is from genome assembly GCF_017590135.1 of Pyrgilauda ruficollis. Lineage (NCBI taxonomy): Eukaryota > Metazoa > Chordata > Aves > Passeriformes > Passeridae > Pyrgilauda > Pyrgilauda ruficollis. The sequence goes on from NW_024512099.1 coordinate 249,588, forward strand.
ATTCTAGTCCCAGCAGAGCAACCCAGAGGGTTTCCTCAAAACCAAAAGCATAACTTGTCTGTTTGGACTGAGCAAGTGCCAACTGCTCCTACTCACAGACCCTCATTTCCTGAGCTCAGCATCTTACCTCCCACTGCTCCAGATTCTGGGCTGCCACAAAGAAACACCCAGCCATGTAGAAGAGCTTCCATGCCAAGCTGTCTGGACAATGCAAAAAATGCACAAATTTAGCTTTTTTCCCCCCTTCTCTGGTATTCAAACAATCCTGAAAGCAACATGCTCCCTTTAAAAGCAACAAAAGGAGCAAAGGTTTCTCTGATGGAATATTTTTGCCTTTAGTTGTACTACAAGCTATTTTACAGCTCCTTCCCAGAATGAAAATACAGCAAGTCTTCACACTTTTCAGAGACTTCATTCACGCTGGGCTTCAAACCATGCAGAACTATAAGCATATGTATTATTGGCAAGGTTGTAACATCACATCTTTCTCTGTACAAGCAAAGGCATCTTAAAAGGCAATCACAAAACTGCCAACGTGCTGTCAAACACCAAATATTTGTGCTGCAGAGGACAAGGATAAGGACAATGAAAATTCAATAAAGCAAACATGTTTCTGCACAAAAGGAAGCAGTTGGTCCTCTTGACAAACAAACATTTGCATTTCATGTCCTGAAAACGTTTACATGTCACAGCCTGAATTATTTGCTCACTCAGGCTTTTTAACTGAAGGCACAGCAGAACTGTGCTGGGATTTCAGAAAATTTTGTTGCAACCTTTTAAGAAAAACAAGGCTGATTTAGCTGGTGGCTCAAGCAGCTTTCACTGCATTCTTCTCTTTAAATAAAAATATGTGGGTTCTATTAGGAGCACATTCCTACACACTATTAAGTTTTAACATTTGATGTTAACAGGATGCAGCACAAGAATCACAGGGCAGCTTGCAGGACAAATCCCATGGATGGAAAGACAGCTGGCATTTGGTGCAGTCTGCTGTACTGCAGGGCGAGGAAGCAGCAGAAGCTGTCTCATCCCTGAAGGTGCCTGGATGAGTAATCTCTGCTAGTGATGATCTGACAGTTTCCAGAGAAACAGAGAACTTCATCACAGGCAAAGTAATCATTTCATTATGGTGTCAAATAATCATTACATGTCTTCCCAGGAGGGCTGTGAGGACCAGCTAATCACATTTATACAACATTGAAAGTACAAAATGCCACAGAGTACCAATATCATTATTAAAAATACTTGCAAATGGAAAAGGAGGCTGAGTAAGAAATAGAGCACTAAAGCACAGTAAGCCATAGAGGCAACAGTTATTATTGGTTTTAATATTCACACCACAAAGTGGGAGAGGAACCTCCACTGCCTTTGAAGGGCCAGACAGAAGCTGCAGATGAGTCATCAGCATGAAAAACAGATTAACAGGGAAGAAATAACTCTCCCAAAAAAAAGTGATAGGCCATTACCTGCACTATAATAAGCAGCAGCCAAACCTATGGAGGCTATTCCTAGGAGGAAAGAGGAGAGAATTAAGACAAATAAGCAGCTCAAAAAACATTCCCTGATGAAAAACATCACTTTTCAAAAACAGGATAAACGTGACTGCAACACAGATCACTGTATGAAAGTTATTTTTTTTTCTCTCAGTATTAAAAAAACTTCCATTCTGCAAAGGCATTAAAAGCACAGGGGCTAGGGTCCAAAATGAAAATTTTGTGACACAACTGGGAACAGAACCTCGGAGAGGATGACACTAGAAGTGTCATCTAACCATGACACTTCCATACTTCTCAGCACAGTACTACTTGGAGTGCTCACACAAACCTTGCAATGGTTATTTTCCCCCTTAAAAGTGGTCTATGGAGCCAAAAGACAAGTTTTGCAGTGGTGTCAGAAACTGCTAGCTCCTTTCTCTCAGAGAGGAAGAAGCAGCTGACGAATGCCCCATGCCCCAGAGGCTGCTGCAACTGCAAAGATGTTCTCAACAATATCCCTGAAAGCAATGACAACGTGGTGTTACTGCAGTGGGATCTGCTCAGCTGGAAAGCAGGATATACCAGATTTTCCCCAGCAGCTCTCTCACTACAATCCTAACAAGTTTATTTTTCCTGCATATTCAGTAGTGTTTATAAAGATGCCTTTCAGAACATCCTGTATGACTTCCCATTTCATACAGAGTCCCTAGGAGCTCAGCACCAGCCACACACACGATCCAACCCAGCATGGTCACACTGCAGTTTTACACTCCTGCAAACTGAGATGTTTCTTAACCTAAAACCCCCTTCAGGAGCTTCACATTTCTGTTGCTGCATGGCACATAATAAACCTTCTGTTCTTGGATCTTTCAGGACTCCTTTAAAACTCCATCCATGAGCTTCTGAGGTTCTCCAGATGAGACTGAAAGTCTCACAGTGAAACTGCCATCAGAGGCTTCAGACTCATTTAGTGGTGATGAGAAAGGAATAGTTCAAAGCACAATCTTTCCTCTTCTGGAAAGGAAAATGCCTGGAAGGCAGGCATTTCACTAGGGGCTCTGTCAGGAGTTTATTGTGACCCTCTTCCCTTAAAGCAAGCTCTGAAATGAATGCTGTGGTCTTACCAACACAGAGAGACCAGGATCGGATGCCAGGTGACCTCTTCAGGTGAAGATGGGAATTTGTGCGTTTTTCAACCAACATGTACATCTTCAAAAGAAACTCCCAACAGCCCAGTTTGACTCATGAAATCTCACTGGACCAAAAAAACAAAAAGGAAAAAAAAAAATAAAGAAAAAAAAATTTCAATGATTGACTACTTCATCAGCCCCCCTTCCAAGTCTTACCAAGTCTTAATCTAGACTATAAAAGATACTCCAGGGTAAGAACACAGTCTTTTTGGACAGGAAGAGCAATATGTGCACGGAAAACAACCACAAAGTAAAACTGTCATGTCGAGAGTTGCATAACAACAACAGGAATCTGAACTCTGGGAAGAAAGTTCTCATTTTAGGGGTAAAAGTCTCTTTCTATTATAATCAGATTCCAGATAAAAAATGTGAAAACCAAGAATCTGGAACAATGTTGTTGCTAATTCATGCAGCCCTTCAAACAGATAAAACAGCAAGGGGAATGGAAATCTCTTTGACAGCATTTTTCCTGTGTGCTCAGAGGTTGTGTGAAGGGCTAGTCTGGGAGCTGGGGCAGGACAGGGCAGCCTTGGGATGCTTGGGATGGGGTCTCATCCCAGGAAGGGATACAGCCAAGCACTGCAACCATCCCATAATGCCACAGACGGCATTCCCATCTTCCAGGCCACCTCAGGAACACAACCAGGAGCTTCCAACAAGTATGTCTGTCTGTCCTCAACAAGACCATGCCTTCAGCCTAGGTAGAAGCAGTAGAGACTAAAAAGACAGGCACTAATTAAAACCAGTAAGAGCTGGGTAATCCCATGCAGCATTTTCAGTACATTTTACTGTTTTACAGCATAGAATCTGAGTTATTTCGGGTGAGAAAGACCTTTAAGATCATGAAGCCTAACCACTAACCCAGCACTGCCCAGTCCACCACTAAACCATGTCCTTAAGCACCTCACCTACGTGGTTTTTGAACACCTCCAGGGATGGTGACTCCACCACTTCCCAGGGCAGCCTGTCCCACAGAAGCAGTTCAAGGAGGCTGGCATTAAGCTGCTTTTAGCTGCCCATCATAACAGGCTTCCAGAAAATGCCAACATTCATCAGGTTTTGAATAACCATGACAAACACGGAGAGAGCAGGTCTGAGCACATCCAATTCTCACAAAAGGCAAATATGTGATTTTCAGTCCCTTAGTTATCCAGCTGCTCTTGGATACAAGAAGATGCTCCTGCAATTCTGGCAGTTTGGAAACAAAGCTCCAGGGGAGCAGATTTAGCCAGGTCTTTTCAGTTAAACAAAAAAGCACCCACGACTTTGATTTTAATCTCTTAGCAACACATCTGAAAGCATCTGAAACCGAAAGAGCCAAAAGCACTTATGCATAAGACATGCTCCATCTCCTCCGGATGTCAAGCATCAAATTTTAATTTTCAAATGACTCCTGTGAGTTGCTCTCAATACACCGGAAAATACTTCAGCATGCACAATGCCTTCTCCTGCCTGTTATCAAATCCAAGTTATGAAATACATCGAGATCACTACAGAAATCTCACTGCATTTAACAAATATTACTACTTAGAACACAATCCTCACACATATCAGCCAAGTTATTAATGCAAACTTTGATATCTCCCCCCATAATAATTTAGGGAAGTTCAAGCAGGCAAATGCTAGTTTTGGTTTAATGTTGGACACCCAACATCAGGGCATTGTCTCTCACAGGCTGTTGCTTGCAAGAGATGGACCTTCGAATAAAAAGCACCAAAGCAGCTTCTAAAGTAACATTTAATAAATAAATCATAAACGCACCCTAAAGCAAACACTAAAGTTTTACTACAACGTTATGATTACAGAGAAAGAGGAATTTTTGTGCTGCTCTTTCATTTCAAATTCCAAACCTCAATTTTGCTTGAATTTGTCTGGTTTGACACTGAACTGATCTCCAGCATCAAAATAACATTCTCACGCTTCCTCCAAGCTCTCTGTTCAGGGCGAGCCAGCAAAATCTCTTGGAAGGCACCCCTTGAAATCAAGCCATCAAGTCAGGACCGCACATCAGCTGAATTTTCTTTACAGAGCTCATTTTTTCTTTACCTCCCAACCCTGCACCTGCTCCCACCCCAGCCTGGTCTCCCCCTCAGGGAGAGGTAGACCCTCCCCAGCCAGGGACCGGCCCCGCCAGAACCCACCCAGCCCGCGGCTTCTGTCTCCCCGCGCGTGGGGAACCTGAGGCCGCCCTTCGCCCTCGCCCAGCCCCGTGCCCGCCGTACCTGCCCGGCCTCCAGCCGCGTTCTAAAAGGATCCGCGGCCGCCTCCGCGTCCCGCGCCCTCAGCGCTGGTCCCGCCTCAGGGATGGACGGACGCGCCCGCGGCCATTTTGGGTGAGGGCAGAGGATGGGACATGAAGCTCCCTTCCCCGCCCGTGAGGGCAGCGCCGCGCCAAGATGGCGGCGCGCCGCCAGTACTCAGCATGGCGCCCGAGCCCGCGGATGCTGCTGAAGTAAGAGCGTCGATGTTTCCTTTGCTTTGTTGTTTTACTTTAGCGGTGCTTGGAAAGAGCAGAAACGTCGCGTGACGAGAGAAGTGAGCTGCTGTAGGGTGAGGCTGGCTGTGTGGGAGAGCCTTAGTGGAGTCAGTAGGACCGACCCGCGATGGGTGAGGTGGACATGGCCCCTTTCATGAGGGGGTCGGGGAGGGCAGGGGAGCCCTGGGGACTGTCCCCAGGCTGGGACAGCTCCTGCTGAGGCCAGAAAACCTCTGGGTTCTCAATGGCAGCACTGCTACAAAAGCGCTGGTGCTGTGCCTCGGCTCTGGCAGAATGACAACACTTGGGGTTGGAAGGAGCCTCTGGAGATCGCTCAGTCCGACCCCTGCTGACACACCTCGAACGCGTCCAGGTGGCTTTGGAAGGGCTGCAGAGAGGTGCTGCCCATTTTAGGAGCTCTCTAAACACAGAGTTTCCTTTAGGAAGGAGATGTTGTTTATTCTGCACAGGATGCAAGGTGGACGTTTCCACAGATCAAGCACACCAAAGCTTTTAACTACATTTTAGCAAATAAAGACATTACTGCTCACTGCCTACAAGTTACATAGTTCTCTTAATAATTAGTATTCTGCCTTCTATTGGTTTATGATTCACTTGACATGCTACTAAGTCTGCATGCTCAGTCTTTCCTTCTTGTAGGTGGGTTTCTTGTGTCAGTGGTTGCAGATTCCACCTGCTAGAATTCCCTTTTACCCAGTTGGAGCTGATTTCAGTTGCTGAGTTGGCTTCATTTGTTTCTTCCTCGTATTGGGAGTTCTTGCCATATGGCCCCTAAATTCTGCATTCTTTGTGTCCACTGCCAGTGGGCATCCTTTTTTCTCAGACTTTGTAGCCTCTGCTAGGTCTGAGATCATTAAAGCATTATCAAGTCCTAGACTTTAACAAGGCAATTTCACCAACAAATAACTTGTTTTTTCTAACACCTGGACATCACTTATATTTGCAAAGCAGAAATATCAGTGATAATCTTACAGGTCTAACATTGATGTCATGAGTTTTCTGAATTTTATGTCAGCTGAAGGCTTGGGTTTGAAAATCTGTTATTTGGGGAGGAAAGTTTCTAATTCGCTTGAAATATAGAGTAATTTTCCTGTTGTGGACAAATAGGCTGCATTTGGAAAATCTTTCATGTTTCAGTCAAACATCATTCACATGGGAGAGCTGTTCCTGTTCAATCCATTAGAGCAACTGCTTATGTCAGGCAGGATGGGTGAAGTGCAGACATCTGTAGTTTAACTTAACTTCTTAAATTATTCTAAGTCAGTGTGTGACTTCATCTACATGATATTTGGTCCTCTCTCAGTTGCACAGAATTGTCCTTCCTGGATGAAATCCTCTAATTTTGGCTTTTTTCCAAACATGAATATATTCTGGAGTGTTTGCTCAGGACCATGAGATGATAGAAGTTTGTTTAGCTGTTCTCAACACTATTCTGGCAAATTGAGATTTTGACCAGTGACTTTCATAACATTCCAGAGTGAAGATAGGGAAAAAACACCCCAGAGTTCATGGTACAGACATTTAAGTGTAAGTACTGGAAAATACCAGCTGATGTGCAGTTTTTGTGTAAGAGTGTTAATGGGAAAAGGCAGTGAGGAACTGCAAGAATGAATTGGCCTGCTCGTGAGTCACAAGGTACCAGCTGCTGGATTTGGATGAAAAATAGGAAGTAATAAGTATCACGTGTGCTCAACCCAAACAAGCAGCTGACTGAGTCTTCTGGGAAGAAATTTATGTCTAATTAGCTGTCAATCAGTTTTTATAAGCAACTGGTTTCTCTGGAAACCAAATGTTAAGCTGTTTTGATTGATATAAGACAAAAGGTTTCTTGTGTGTAGAGCAGAGTGAAATAAGTAAGAAATTCATCTGTCCCTCCACTCAGCATAAAGCACACAGCATATGTTTTATTATTGTGTTACTAACTGCAAAAATATCAGCAACTCTCTACTTCTGCAGTTCTTCAAAGGTCACACTAGGATAACCTGATTTGACTTAATTTAATTACGGAGTTACAGAGAAATTTTTTCAACCATGGGAAATACCACATACATGCACAATCAAAATAAATATGGCAAGGATCCTTGTAAGCTTCTGCTATCCATTAATGATTCCTACAGCATTTTTTCTAAAATTAGGGGATTTTACATCAGCTCTTTAAAGTAGGTGAGTGCTGTTATGCCTATCAATAGAAAAAGGAAGAAGGAACATTTTGGAAACCTGATCCTAAACCTAAAGAACAGCATGAATTTCAAACCACTGCTGCAGAAACAAAAACTATTTTCCAAAATAAACAATTCAGGAATATGTGATTGACTATTTGTAGACTTCTTCCTCAACAATGTAAAAACATATTCTGTGGAAGTGTTTATGTTCTATTTGTGTAGTAAACACACTTTCAACATTTAAGTCATTAACCTAAACTCAAGAACATGTAAATAGAATAGAACTGGCCTTTATTTTTAATTAGTTTGACATGTCTGTAATTCTGGTGCTTTTTCCTATTTCAGACCATTTCCCTAAATATTCTTTTCTAACTCCTTGTATTTATTTTTCCTCCCTAAGGTCTTAAACTCAGGAATTCAGCTATGCAATAGGCATGTGATCTCACTGACATGCCAGGATAAATTCCCAGAGTGCTTGCTTGGAAGCAGCCACCAAACGCTTTGGCTGGAGAATTGGCTGCGAGTCCTGTTAGCAATGAGCTCATCCCGCAGGAGGAGCTCTCTGTGCTGCCCCTGACCTCGGTGGGAACAGTGTGTGTGCAGCCTGCAGAGCACAGATTTCAGGGAATACATGTCCACCAGCTGTAGCCAAGATTTATTGCCCAATTCTGACAGCTGGGGAGTGGCATGTGCTGTCACGGTGGCAAGGGGGCATTTACAGCTGGCACTGCCCTGCAGCACCGATGCAAAGCCTGTAACACTTGCAGTTGTTTGTTTTCACAGGGAGATTCTTATTTCTCCATTTCATTAGGGTGCAAATGCTTCAGGTGCAGGGATGAATGTTACATGGAGGCCAAATACATCAACAGTGGCCATAAAAGAAGCCTTTAAGCGCTGGCATAGGAAAGCTTTTAGAGAGTGAGGCTTTTGGGAAGCAGCCCTGCAAAGGTGGTGTCACCTCCCCAGATGAAAGCAGGATAGTGCTCAGTGTCTCAGGTTATCAGGCATACTGTGAGGCTTGATCAAAGATCCACTGTTCTGTGGGAAAATGGCATCCATAGTTAATGGAAAGCACAGAGCGCTCTTGGCAATAAAATAAATGAGACATCTAATTATCTAATGATTTCACAAATATAATCTTATACTGTGCACTGAAACAGAGATTCCTTGCACATTCTTCAGTTTCTGTAAGTTTTAGCTCTTTTTGTTTGCATTTTTAAATAGAAATAAATTAAATCCAAGTATTCCTAAAATGAAGGATGAAATAGGGATACTTAATGTATGTACCTAAGATGTCCTCAATATTCTTGCAAAATGCTTCCATTTCTATGCAGTTCTCTGTTTTTCATACAAGAAATATGGGGGGAAGTTTAGTCTCCTGCCCTTTGATGATGTGCAGAAGAATGTGTTTAATCCAATCCTGTTAACAGATGACTTAATTGACCAGAGATTCCCATCCCTGGAAACATTCAAGGCCAGGCTGGATGGGGCTTGGGGCAACCTGGTCTAGAGGAAGAGGAGTTTGGACTGGATGACCTTCAAAGGTCCATTCCAACCCAAACTGCTCTGTGATTCTGTGAAATAAAAAATATTTTAAATATTATCTGTAGTTACAGAAATATCAAAAACTGACATGTCTTTTGAAGAATCACTAGTTTTGGATAATAAATGTAAGTATAATCAGAGTGTGAAACAGGAAGATGTTAGCTGTTTCTTTAAGTGTAAATCTCACCACATTTTTAATTTAGAACTTTTCATCTATCACCTTATAGGTTAATGAAGCTATAGCTGTTGTATCGTAGTGGAATAAGGTGCTTTTCTTGTATGAAAATACTCATCCACAGGAACAAAAAAGATGTCAGATAATGCTGCATTCCAGCAAGTCTGTAGGAAATGCAAATTCTTAGATCACATAGGAATTGCTCAGGAGTGGTTGTGGTGCTTTTAAAAAGCTTGGGCTAATATGCTAATATAAAATGTTAGAGCATTTGAATGAAGAGAGCAGAGGCACAGAAAATTATTACCAAAGCTATTACAGTTTTTACCTCAAGCCAGGATTAGTGATATTTTTCCAGGGTATATGTAAAGCAGCATCAGCTTACTTTTCTTTAAGTGGTAAGTATGAAAACATTTCTGTTTGCTTTCATCATGGTTAAGCTAAGGAATTCTTGATTTCTCTGACCTCGGTGATAACTCACCTATAGTCTGCAAATTAAAAAATAAAAAAAGCACAGCATTCTTCTCTGGGGTTATCTTTAGTATCCTTAACATGGAACAAGTGTTTAAAGTTGTGGGTTTGGGTAACAAACCTCTCTAGCTGTCCCTGTCTCCAGCCCCTGTGCTCAAAAACCATCTGTGGCTTGAAGCATTAGAGGTGACTGTAAGAGGAGGGGATTTACCCAGTGTTATAGAAGAGTTGCAGTTTAGGCAGGAAATTGCATGTTTTTCGGAAGTTCTGTGGTTTAGTTTATAAAATGTCATTTTACACTTGAAAAACTTCTCTGTGTAGCCGTAGGCGTTTGCGTGTACATGTGTGTTCATATGGCCGGGGGTTAAAAATGGAGCAAAATGTTGATCGAACCTTTCTGACTAAATCCTACAACCTGAGATTCAGAAAGACAAGAAATCATAAGCATCTTGATTAATACTCCGGGGCCTTTGAGACTGTGGAAGGCTGATGTCTGTTTAATAATCCTGTTCATGAGGATTTGTGATTCCTGCCTGGGAACAGCATTGCTGGTACTTGTGTTTTGTTACAGGAATGGGAAATCCAGTATATTGGTTAAATAAAATGGTGATGATGCTGTATTTAGTAACTCGCAGAGTGTCATTTCACTTTAAAACCATCAGGAAAAAGCAAAAATCGAGGGGGGAAAAAACCCTTTGTACGATATAACAGAGGAGCGCGTTGTGAAAAAATACGCAGGGACGCTCCAGAGAAGCGGCGAAGCCTCGGGCAGAGCCGGGCGCGGAGGGCAGGCGTGGCGGATCAGTGCGGCCCGGGGGTCCCGGGCGGCTGGGGACCGGGATGGGGGCGTCCCTCCGCGTACGTGCGGCGGCGCAGGTCCGCAATGAGCCCGGCGGGCGCGGCCGGGGAGGCGGCGGAGGAGGCGGTGCCGCCCCGCCCGCTCTGCGGCCACAGGCACAGCCCCGGCGGCAGGTACGGGACCGGCGCTGCGCCCCGCTGCCCCCCGACAGGCTGCACTGGGGCTTTCGGCGGGGTTTCGCCTGTCGTTATTTTTTTTCCCGGTGGAGCTGATGAGCTGCGGGTCGTGCCCGCCCGTCCTCCCGTAACCTCGGTGCGGGGGGCTCTGAAGAGCCGGGGGTGCGGCGGCTCCGCTCCCCGTGCGGGGCCAGGGCCGTGCTGCGGGGGCACCTTCCCCGCGGGGTCGGCCAGCGCTGCCCGCCCCGCGTGTCCTCCGGGGCCCCTCGGTGCCGGCCGCAGCGCCGGGGGCCGGCGGCGTTTGCGGGGTAATTCCGGGCGAGGGAATTGCGGGACACGTGAGCGCGGCGGGGCCGCCCCCGCCCCGGGACCGCCCGGCGGGGCGGGCGCGGCAACAAAGGGCGGCGGGGACGGGAGGGAGGGCACCGGGGTCGGGCTGGCGCTGCTCGTGCGGCTCTCACCTCCCGCGCCGCTCTCTCCTGTCCCGCAGCCCCGGCGGCCAGGACCGCGCGGCAGCCGCGCCAGGGCCGGGCTGCGCCGGCCGCGCCGCAAATGAAGTGCGAGAACTGCACCAAAAAGGTGAGTGCCCGGCCGGGCCCTGCCCGCCCCTCGGCGTGCGGGCACACCGCCTCGGGCACCGGGGGATGCTGCCCGCGGGACGGCCTCGTCCGGCAGCCCCGGCGGGGCGAGCGGCGCTGGCCGCCGGCCCCAAGGTCACCGAGCTCCGCGTCCTCACCGTGACAGCTCCCGGGGAGCCCCGGGCGCCTTGTCGCCCGCGTGTGGCCGTGCCCGTGCGCTCCACTCCGCCGTGCCTGCCCGGGGCAGCCCCTCGCGTCAGCACACCGCCCAGAGCTCTCAAAGCCATGGAGCAGGGGAATTCCGGGGAAATTGTTTCCATCGTAGCAATGGCACTTTGAACGCAGGGTTTTGCATGTGTTCCAGAACACTGTAAATAACTCTATCAGTGGTTAATGGCATGAACTGTTAATGGCAGTTAACTGGTTAATGACAGTTCTGCAAAAGTGTTCTTACAGAACGGTGAACAGGCTTTGCATAATCCACGCATTTTATGTTTTGTTTCAGGAATGCAGTAAAAAACAGAAAAATGATGATACACAAAGTGCATCTGTTGATGCATTGAGTTCAAATGATGGCTCTGAAGAGGTAATGTTCCTTCTAAAAGCTGTATTAGACTCTGTATTCTTTTGTGCCCTCCAAAGAAGGTTATAAGGAGACAACTTTCAACTAAGTATAACAATAAACAACAAGCAATTGAAAACAATTATGAGGTCTTGTAGACATCCCTTAATATGTGAATCAAAAACCTTATAAAAAGGTGCAATAAAAGCCCTTACAATGCAAACACAAAACAGAAATTCTAAGTTCTAAAAATTTGGAATGCCAAATCTCTTGATATCAAGTCTTCAGAACAGAGACAGAACTTATAAGAAGAAGAGTTTTGATTGTACAAGTGGACAAAATATGTGCTTATTCTTTATATCCAAGTTTTCCTTTTTCTCAGGTGAGCTGAGGTAGTGTTGTAGGTGGGAATGTGAAACTCTTGATCTCACAGAATATGTTCAGTGCAATAGCAGGACTGTGTTCTCTTTGTTTTACCTCGTGTTATGAAGCCTAAGCCACCTTGCTGTTAGAGGGACATCTGGTTCAAGAGCTTTAACAGTTCAAGGGAAAGTTTTCTCAGTTGCTTGGTGATTTGATGGGGACTGTCAGCTCTGAAGCACAGTGCAAATTAAGTTACTAGCATATGGACTAGGGGCTAAATTTAGGGTTTTGTTTACACTTAAACATTTTGCAGTTTCACAGTAATAGGAGGAGCAGAGCTATGACTGGGATGGAACATGTTATTTTGTTTACCTGTAAATAATCTTGGATCTTATGCAAGTGTTGTGGATTGTCCTGCTTTAAACCAAACAGGGATACTGTGTTTGCTTTTCATCTGGCTCATTGCGGAGATGTTGAAACTCATTTGATCATTATTAAATACTTGTTTACTTCTTTTTTTTGCCCCAGAAAAATGAGTTTGATACATTGGCTAATGCTAAAATACTCCTTAGCGACTGCCTAGCTTGTGACAGTTGCATGACATTGGAAGAAGGAGCCAGAGTTTTCCAACAGAATCAGAAGGAATTCTTTCGTGTTCTCAACCTTAATAAGGTAAAGTGACCCAAACAATACCCCACTGTTTTCTGTGAGGAGGAGGCAGTTACACAATGACTAAGCAGCTTGGTTTCCCAAGTCAGATAATGTGAAGATTTGTCAGGATATGCTATTTCCAAAGAGGAAGTCAGGCAACAAAAACGTTAAAAGTACTTAAAATAATTTTGTACTGGAGTTGCAAGGCCACAGCACTTAATGTAAACACCAGAGGAAAGTTTCTGCACCTGCAGAAGGAAAATTTATTGACAATGTGATGATTTCATTACTGCACTAACAAATTATTCTGTAGTTCAGTGTTTATAGATATTCATACCTTCACTGCTAGGACTGTTCTGGGTGGCTTTGGTGCTAATATACCCACATTATACAAACCTGTAAAGACCTGTTCTTGAAATTAGAATTCTTTTTAATATATATTCAACCTGACTACATTTTCTCCGTATTCTTAGCAAACCTTGTAAGTGTTCTATTGCTGTTTTATTTTCTGCTGAGTTCTGTTTTTTCTAGGAGTTAGTTGCTGTGTGTAGTGCTCACATCTTTAGAACCTGGTATTAATTATTTTAGTTCTGCTCCAGACTTATGTGCAAAGCTACTAGGATTGAAACTTCTTGATCTATACATGTGTGCCATAAATATGGATTCATTACATAGTACTTACATTTCTTAGGAGTTTAAACTGTCCACACAGAATGATGTTGTCATTTGCAAGAAAATTAGAAGAGAATGGGGGGAAAATCATCTTTTGGGTCATGTGGGTCCTGTTAAGAGGGCCTGGATCCTACAACAGCAAGGCAGTCAGGTACCTTCATCACAGCTCCAGGGGTGCAAACACAGGCAAGGGGCAGTCATGAGCTCTGAGTCAGGAGCTCTCCTTGAAGGGTTGCTGTCCACATTTGGGTCAGTACAGACTGAGGGCTCTGGCCTTTGCAGGGTGATGACACTTGTCTGTAGCAGTCCTGCTTTGTCTTCCAGGGGTTCCACTGGTGTGGACAATGTCCCAGCTAGAACACAAGATTAATCTTCAGCTAAAGGCCACGATCATTAGAGCTGCACAGTTCCACACCATACACTGGGTACTTCCATAGGATTCCTCAGTGCCTACAAATGCTGATTTGTTGAGAGTCCCATCTTGCCACTTTCCCTCAACAACTGCAGTAAATGCACAGGAGCCTTAACAAAAAATCAGATGTGTAATTAGCTGGGTTGTAGTTACAGCTTTGAATGCCCCTGCTTCTGTAAACATTCTTTGTAAATGTTTAAACATACAGCTCTTTTCCTATTTGCTAGAATATTTCATCCTACTAGAACATCAGAGGTGCTGAATGTCCCTTAACTTTCCTTAGGCCACCTGGAATCCAACCACAGGGATAGATTTCCCCTGAGTTCTAGAAAAGAAACATCTGCAGATGACTGGGGATGAACAATGTCAGGATCAGAGGAACATCCTGTTCTGCTGCAACTTGAGGGTTGTTTCACAGGGTTTTTAATGATGTGGCCCACTGAAGCATTGAGACTCTAAGGAATAACTCCAGGAATGGGAAAGGAAGGGAAAGCGAGGAGCCTTACCCTGTTTTAATGACTTTTTTTTTTTTCCCCTCTTTGTTTTACTTACCAGAAATGTGATACCTCAAAACACAAAGTGTTGGCAGTGTCTCTATGCCCTCAGTCATTGCCTTATTTTGCTGCTAAATTCAGTCTCTCTGTGAATGAAGCAGCCAAGAGACTCTGTGGTTTCCTCAAAAGTCTTGGTAAGTTTGCATTTGTCATGGTGGTGAAGCAGAAAAGGAGGGATCATTTTGGTTGGTTTTGCTTTCTCAGCAGCCTTCCAGTACCTGAAGGGGCTGCAAGAGAGCTGGAGAGGGTTTCTGACAAGGGCATGGAGTGAAACAGGGCAGGGTTAGATTAAATAGGAAGAAATGAGGGGCAGGGAGGCCCTGGCACAGAGCAGCTGGGGCTGCCCCTGGATCCCTGGCAGTGCCCAAGGCCAGGCTGGACAGGGCTGGGAGCACCTGGGACAGGGGAAGGTGGCTCTGCCCATGGCAGGGGTGGAACTGGATGACCTTTAGTGTTCCTCCTGAGCAAAACCAGTGGTGGGATTCCATTCCATGGTATTTTGTTAAACAGTCCTAAAGTGCCCTTGCACAACCTCGTTCAGAGTTTGGACTCCACGCTCTGTGAGGTTCCAGCCAGGCACCAGTGCCACATAGAGCACTGTGAGAAACAGACTGGGGACATTCCCTGCTCCCAGGAAAGGTCACAGAACAGAAGGACATTGTGGAGCTGCCTCCAAAACCTTGGCTACCAAGAAATCAGGGAGGGCTTAGTCACAAGCATCCCATTATAGTAAAACTTGAGGGAGAAGGTAATTCTTATTCTAAGTTCCTTTCAGTCCTTTTGAGACATTGTATCTCTAGGAGGTTCTCAGTTCTGTTTTTTTCCTGTAACTTGAAATTACAAGAACTGTTGTATTTGCCTATTTTATGTTAAAGCTGTATTTCCTTTGGTCATTATATACATAGTTTTAGATAAAAAGCAAAAGCCACTTTCCTTGTAAGTTTGCAATTTTTAAAATTTACTTGAAGAAAGAAAAAGGACAGTAATAAACCCATAAACTGTTTCCTTCTATCTGTATCTATATATATTCATTTTTCATGTTTTTTTCTGATGCATCTGTGTAGCCAGTGTATATTCTTCATCTCAAAGCATTCCTGAGCTCTGGTGGGCCCCAGTTTTCCTGGAATGCATTCATTATCTACCCTCACTTCTGCGGGGATGTGCTCAGTGCTACGTAGGCTCATGGGGAGTGTGCTGCCAAATGAGCAGCCAGCAGGTCTCTGCTCTGTTGGTGATATGCTCCTGTAGCTCTGCAAACAACTTGAGCAATGGCAGATATGCCTCTTAGCTGGATATGATTTTTTGTGACTTCAGCATGTCTTGAAAAGAGCATTTCTTTGCAAGAGTCACTGCGTATCACCCAGGAGTCGTGACATGCTCTTCAGTTGAGCAGGATCCAAAAGTGAGAGATGCAAAGTGCTCAGAAGGAAGCAGAGAAATGTTTGCAGGGCTGCTGGCAGCATTAGCCTCTTGGTGGTCCTTTTAAACTCAGGATGTAGAAGATGTTTTTGCAGTGTATGGCTTTTATTTATGACTGCTGTTTGTGAAAATGTACAGAAGGGAAGGAACATACCTGTTGATCCTTCAAGATTTTTCATGGGCCTGGAACTTGGAAAGGGGTTTGTGAGGTGGAAAACATTCTAGTGCTGTTTCTGCTTGCTTCCCTAGGGGTGCATTATGTGTTTGACACCACTATAGCTGCAGATTTCAGTATCCTGGAGAGCCAGAGGGAATTTGTGCAGCGCTACCAACGGAGGAACCAGGAGGAACATGCCTTACCAATGTTTGCCTCTGCTTGCCCTGGTGAGAACTGATTTATCCACCCTTCCTGCCCTTCAAACTGGAACTACCAAGGAGCTGAGGAAAGGGTGGCTTCCTCTGGGAGCCTTACATAACTTAGAGCATTTTTGATTTGCTTTTGAGGGACACCAAGCACACAGTGTTTGTTCCCAGCATCACTGGTGATCTGAGTGCATTTCAGTGCTTGGAATTGAGAATCAGAACTGGAATGGAGGAGTTTAGTGGGTGCTTCTTGTGTGTTCAGACCACAAAGTTTAACTGGGCATTTCCTCATAGAAAAGAATCTTAAAGGAACTTTGATAGAATTAAACCACAACCTCTGTTACCTTAAGCAGAGTTTAGAACTTGCCACTTAAGCCTAGAGGAAAGTAGCAAGAGACATTCCTTGTGATGACTGTGAGATGGATATGTCTGACACCTGGAAAGTAATTCTCACATGAAATGTCACAGACTTGACTCCCTGAATGTCTCACTTCTGAGAACCTTGCACCTGAAAACATGATCTGTTATGAGCAGAACCTGCACTTGCACCAGCTGAAAGGATGCAGAACATGCAGTCACTGCCTACTTTTTCCATTGTTAGCACAGCACCTTTTCAAGTAAAAAGTCACATACCTAAAAAAGAAGTATCAAAAAGGAGTTAGAAGTAACTCCTTTGCCTAACACCCTCATCAACTCCATCCTAAAGTTCATAGTGTTGCTTTTCAAAAGGCTGATAAAAATACCAAAATACTTCTTGCTAGCTTTGAAATAACTCAAGTGGATTGCATTTATTGAAGAAATGTTAGTGATCATGAGTTGCAGTGATCCCCAGAATCTGCTGTTGTCATTGATTTGAAGTTTAAATACTGCTGTTTGAATTATACTTGTGTTTTTGTTTGTTCTGTGTATTTTGTAGTGGAAATATATGGGTTATGCTTTAACTACTACATACATGTTAAAAACATTTCTCTTTTCTGTTACTGTTATCTTAGTGTAACCTCTTATCTTCAGGAGCAGACATATCATATATTGCTTTTTTTCATGTAAAACCTGTGCAGCTGAAACACCCCCATTACTTCATTTTCTTGTCTTGTATTTGCTTTAGGTAAAATTCAAAACATGAGGATTTCTTTTAGAATTTCTGAGGTAATTTTAATTAGTTTCATCTGGAAACAGAGCTCAGATTGTCTGCTGCTCTCAGTGGAAATACTTTAAAATAGTTAATGGAGCACTTTCCTTGTCCTTGTGTGGTCTGCACGAGAGAGTTTTTGGTGCCAGTGCTGGTTTTGGTGTCAGCTCTCTGCTGTGATAGAGGTGGTAACAGAAGCATGGGTGCTTTCCATTTCTGGGAAACTAACCCAGAATATCACTGTAAATCCATTTTGAAAACATGGTATGTTTCTTTGTCAGCAATTAGAGAAAGCAAAAATCCTGATTAGTCATTGTACAAATGAGGCAGTTCACTGTGTTTCCTGTCCTTATTTGTCTGTGTGCATTTTCTGTTCATTTTTCTCCTTCCTCTTTCTACCCCCACATTACATAAATTTGTCCCAGAAATGTTGTTTACTGGGTGTATTTAGCACAAAATGGTTTTTATACAGCTCTGTAGGTGCAAGGTCAATGTGAACTCGAGTATAAATGCTTTACTCTTTTTTATCTTGGTGTGTGACTTTGCACAGACCTATCACCCTCTGCAGCAGGCTGGGGTGTGACACCTACCATGAGCAAAGAGCAGAGCCTGCTTAGTCCAGACCCTGAGAAAAGCTGTGCTCTTGTCCCTGTCTTAATTGTGCACCTCCTGCTGCTCTCTGGGGAGAAAGTGAGCTCGTCTTTGGGTTTTCCTGTTGAAAGAACAGCAGTGTTACTACTGATAGTATATGTAATAACTCAAAAGAATCAGTTCCCTTCCTTAATGTACATGAAGTACTAATGTACTGGTGAGGAACATGAAGTACTTGCTCTGGAAAATCTGGTGTTTTTAAGGCACTGCCAGCCTCTGTGTCCTCCCAGAAAAGCCAGTGGGGCAGACTTGCAGCAGGAAGATCATAAGTATTGAGGATTCTGATGCTTTTGTCCCAGTCAGTTTTCTTTTCCAGGAATGGGGTTTTACAGTAGCAAAAGTTTGCTTAGTTTTTTTGCATTTCCTGCAGATGCATACATGCATCTTCATGATCTCACAAGAAACCACCAAAAATAAAGTTCTGAGATACAGCTGCAGGAATTGATGTGGTAATTTGTAATGCTTTCTTGCTCTTTCATGGCAACAGAAGCCAGCAAATGGCCAAGGATCCCCATGAATTTATCAAGGTGTAGGTGTGGATGAGTGCTGGTGTTCCCTGACATAAGGATGGGGTGTCTGAGGCTTTCCCTGCAGTTCAGCCCTGTGGTGGGGGCACAAACAGCAGTGTGTGTGTGTGTGGAGTGCAGATGGATGCTCACTCACCCAGGCTGCCTGTACAATTAGCCAGTGACTAATGAGACTAATGATCTGTGGGAGCTGCAGCTGTAAGACACTTGTTCCATCCACTGCAAGGACAGAAACTATTTAAGGAATTGCTTCAGACAATACCTGTCAGAAATCTCCTGGGATGTAGTGAAATTTCCTTATAGGTCATGACTACAATATCAAAAATATTCCAATTATATGAACCAGCCTCATAGCAGGAGTGCTAGGGTGATTAATGGTGAGTAAAAGTGTTCTAAAAACTGTCCTTGTTTTGTTTGAAGCAGTTTTTGTTCTATTGGGACAGAATAGAGACTAAAGCCATTTAAGCAACAGGATGTACCTATCATGCAGAATATGCTAATACAGATTTTTACCAAGCACCAATAAATTCAGCTTTTTTGTAGGTAATGTCTTGGATTTGAAGTCCCAGTTGAAGGTGGATATTAGGCAAACTTCCAGTTCAGTCTTGCAATTCAGTACAGTCCTAATAGATAAACCCATGGTCCTCAGCTTTTCCTACAGCAGAAATGAATGCTTGTTGAAGATGATTTGTGCCTTTGAGGTTTTCTATGGAAACCAGCTTGAAGTCTGTGCATAACAAGAATTGGGAATATTTAAACAGCTGGAGGATCCTTGGGTTTCCCCAATACTTAGCATCTTCTCATTTTCATCAGTAAAGTCTTACTACACTGGGAAAACGATTTCTCTGCTACAGAAAGACAAATCATCTGAGCACTGCTTTGCATCCCAGTTTTGTGCTGCTGCTGGCATTTGTGGTATTGTTCTGACTTAAGCAGCACCAGGTGTTTTTACATGAGTGCTAATTTCAAGCTTAAAAGTTAACCTCCAGGTTTTCCCCTTCCTGGGCAGCGTGTACTGCACAGCAGTTTCTCTCTTTTATGTAATCACTAATTTGCATGAAGACAAACCATGGTTTTTCTTCATCATTCCTTAGCACCAAAAGCAACACACCTGCCTTGAAGGGTGGGCCTAACTGCTGCACAGTGTAGGTGAATAAAGCTCCAAACCCTTGCTGTGAAGGATTCTGGGCTTTTCATTAAGAGCTACAGAGCCTAAAAAAGAACTGCACCCCCTACATACCTTGATTTGTTCATTTACTAGGGAATAATACAACAGCTCTGGATGTTGGGGTGCTGTGGGTATCCCCAGCTGGAATGCTGAAGGGGTCTGGTGAGAGAGGGGGTTCCTGAGGAACTGAGGACAGATGTTGCATACTGAGAGATTTCAGGGGTTCCTGTGAGTGTGGGGGTGTTTCTGAAGGTGTGGCTACTCTAACAATAGTAAAAAAAGCCATTTTTTCCTAGGCTTAATCCATGTGCATCTTGTAATAATGCTTTCATGTGACTCTTCTGTTCTAGGGGAGCAGGGATATTAAATCTCAGGAAACACCAGGCTGCAGTTAAGCAGCCAGACAGTGCATTTGTTGTAGAATGTGGTGATCCAAGAGCTGAGGTCTAGAAGGTCAAATTTCTGTTAGCTGGGGTCTTGTTCTTTCTGCTTTGTTAAATCTGTGCATGAGGAAGGGGTAACAGGTCACGAAGTTCACAGCGGACCTTGGTCTAGAATTCATGGCACAGTGAATTATTGACTAAAGCATTATTAACAGAGCCCTGAGGTTTCCTGTGGCTCCCAAGGTGAGGCTTCCAGCCTACACAGACATCTCCTCCCTGTTGTGAAGGTGTCATCATTTTCAGGATGTGCTGTGTGACTGCTGCCACTTGCTGTGCTCATGGCTCACTCCTCTGTACCTGTAATTTTCTGGTGGTTCCAGGCTGGATCCGTTATGCTGAAAGGGTACTCACCAACCTGGTGACCTCTCACATCTGCACTGCAAAGTCTCCTCAGCAGATCATGGGCTCCCTAGTGAAGGGCTACTTTGCCAGGCAGCAGGTAAGTAATTCTGATTTATTTTTACCATTAGAGAGAAGATGGGCTTTAATACTGAGATACAGATCTAGTGTATTATATTTGTCCTTTACTTGAAGAAGAAATGGTGCTTTGTGCTGTACAAGTGCCCATGATGAGAAGAATGTACAAAGCACCTCATTTCATGCAGTGCAGTGTGAGCTGGCAGCAGTCCTTGCACTCCCAGTGCAAGGATTTAGATATTTATGGGTAAAGTTAAATCCATAGCACTTAAAGGGTTTTTGTGTGAAATGCTGCCTGTGTAGTTCTACAGCACAGCCACTACAGGAGTGGAGGAGAATAATGTGGAAATTGCCCTGTTGTATGAGCTCAATAGAAGCATTGTGTCCTTGGAACCAATCTTTTTATCTCCTCAGTTTTGTATGTTGAAAAAATTGCTGTTCTTTACATACCATATGTGAAAGGAGCCACAGGCACGTTCTGGAGGGAAGGGTTGCTGTCTGCACATGGACAGACAAATTCTGAAGGGCTTGCTCTGGGTGAAAGGGAGTGGGTGACAGCCAGAAACCAGAACTCTGAACTCCTGACTTGTATTCACTTTCTAAGGCAGTCAAAAAGCTGCAGAAAACATGGTCTGAGGGAATTTGGTCCAGCCAGGAGACTTTGGAAGTTGGTTGCTGATGCTTTCTGACTTCTGCCAAATCATTACCTGTGTGAACATTGTTCAGATTTAATGTAGGGATTTATTCCTGGTATTGCCTGCATGAGGTTTATGTCACTATTTTTGTCCCTGTCATCCTTCAAGCTTTCTTTTGCTCTTCATGGAGTTCACATGTGCTCCCTTCTGTATTCCACAGAATTTGTCTCCTGATAAAATTTTCCATGTAGTCGTGGCACCTTGTTATGACAAAAAGCTGGAAGCCTTGAGGGAAGATTTCTACAATGCCTTGTATAATTCAGCAGAAGTTGATTGTGTCCTGACATCAGGTTAACTTTTTTAAACTTATCATCTATAAATATATAAGTGAATCACCATTTTTAGAATAGCCTTTATGCCAGAGTTTGCTTTTTTCAAGTCTGCTTTAGTCATAAGGTTGGCTTTTTTCTGCTTTAAAAATTAGTACATATTGTTGTGCTCCTGGTATTACAGGCACTGCACAGGAAAGGCAGAGTGACACATCCTTTCCTCCTAAGTTGCTATTCATCTAAAAATCAGGTATTTTGACAGCCTGTTAAAGAAGGTAAAAGTTATGTAAATCCATATTTTAAACAATTGTCTGGCTTGTTTATGGTCATTCTTTTATTAGGAATTATTCCTCATTCATAGCACCACTTGCCTCCTGGTGAGGATCTTGTCTTTAGCCTTAGTGTCCAAACATCCTGCAGGGCAGTTTGGGTATTTCCAGACCTGGCCTAACAGAAAGGCTGAGGATCTAAGCAGAGTTTGGGAAGCTGAAGGCTCCTTTTCTTTGGGGCAGGAAGTGTCAGGCTTCTCAGTCTCTGCAGGGAGGTGAGTGCAGGAGGAGCTGGAGAATGTGACACAAAGCACTGCAGGTGTTGGGATGTTGGTCTCTGAAACAGAGGCACTGAGTGTGTTGGGCTTTGTGATGAAAGTAAAATGTCATGTGTTTTCCTACAGGTGAAATTGTCCAAATAATGGAACAGAAAAATGTGTCAATGAAAGATGTGACTGAAGTAGCTGTAGATAGTTTGTAAGTAGTTTTGTTGTGGATTGCTTCCTTGTTTGGATGACAAATGACATGTTGGAGCATATTCAACATGGTTGGGTTAAGCTCTTTTTTGACTTAGAGATGGGGCAGCTGAGAGGCATTTTAAAACTTTTCTTCTATTTTCAGTCTCATGAGAAGGGTGAGACAATACAGATGTTATAATTCACACCATTACAATCAGAAGCCAACTGTTTCTTAATTATAGTGCACTGTAAGCATTTCTTGGTTTATCAATTTTAGCTGCACTATGTTGTAAATGTCTTAAAGTCAATCATCTAAAATTACTCCTTGTGGGTCTTACTACAATGTATTTCTATAGTTTTATTTCTCTAAAGTATCTAGTCTTGTTTGTAAGGTCATCTTTTGAAACTTGTTTTTAGTTCAGTTTCTCTCTTAACAATGTCTGGGTCAGTATTTCTTATTTTAAGGTTTGCATACAGATGTACACTGTGTGAGTTTTCTGTCAACCTTTGAGAATTTTGTATAAACCCATTTCCCACACAACATAAATGTAAAACTGCTCAGAAGAATGTTTTTCTTTTTAGAGAAAAAAAAACCTGCATCAAAGCCTGAGTATATCACAGCTTCACCCTTACACAGTGGCCAAACCCACAGAAATATCCTCTTAGATGTTCATTGCTATATATAAAAGTAATATGAAACAGATAATATAAATTTGCATGTACTGTCTAAATACAAAGCAGATAATTTGAGGTAATGACCCTAATACTTTTTTTAAAGTAACTTTTTTAAAATATATGACTTGAAGACTTGATTAGCTCCTGATTGATATTTAAGGGTTACTTATTATTTATTTGGTTTTATTTATTTATTGATAAACACTGATTATTTGCAGTAATAATAGATGTGACTGTATGAAGTTCAAGCCCTGCTAGTCAGTGTGGCTGGCCCTGTTCAGAGCTCTCCTTGTGACCCTGACCTGCCCTGTCCAGCAGCTCCCACAAAGCTGCTGACACAGTCCTGGGGCTGACCATCTGCTCTGGGCTCCCTCCCTTTCACAGCAGCATCCTGGCAGTAAATTTCCACTCCCCAGTATGTTCATGTGGATTGCTAGAAGCAGCACCCTTTCAGGAAATGGTAATTAATTGGTTTTTATACTGAGGACAGCAGTCAGTTTTGCAAGATTAGCTCAGACTGAACTGTGCTTAGATGAGAAGCACACAAAGCATTGGAGAGGTTTTGTTTCCATCCCTTGTGCTTGGCTCAGGGAGCAGCCTGTGTGGTGTTTAATTCTCAGACTTAGTCACAGAGGCTGCTCTCCCTGATCTTTGTTCAGCTGTGGCAGATGTTCCTTGGGATCTTTCCAAAGGGCTGCTAGTGGAGCAATAAACGTGCTGTCTTGCACAAAACAGAAAGCTCTGGAAGTTTTGAAAAATCCTTTTCAGTTCCAGCTAGAATCCTGCTTGGACCTAGAGGGGAGAAGTTTTGAGTGGGTCAGTGGGAATATTTTCAGAGCTGTGTTTGTAGAGCAGCTCCTTTGATTGCTTCTACCTGAGACTGTCACACAGAATGAGAATGAATGAAGTTCCTGTAGGAATAATCAGAGAGACAGTCATGTAATTCTGTATCAGAATCACAACGAGCCAGGCTTTAATTCTGTACCTGCCTGTCCAGTGAAAGGACAAGCTGTTACTCAGAATGTGCTGGTTCATGAGCTCGGTTTAGAGAATCTTAGAATATCCTGAGCAGGAAGGAGTCCCCAAGGATCACCCAGTGCAGCCCCTGGCCCTGCACAGACACCCCAACATCCCTGGGCCTCCCTGGGGAGCTGGGCAGTGCCAGCACCCTCTGGGGAAAACCTTTCCCTGTATCCATCCCAAACCTCTCCTGGCCCAGCTCCAGCCATTCCCTGGGTTCTGTCACAGAGCAGGGACCAGAGCTGTCCCTCAGGAGCAGCTGCAGACCCTGGAGATGTCTGACCTCAGTCTCCATGCTGAACAAGCCAAGTGCCCTCAATTTATGTTTGAAAATAATGTTCATTTTTAAAAGGACCAATCTGAAAATACTGGTTCAACTGTGAGACCTAATGATGTAAATTCTTGCTCTTCTGGGGTCTTTAAAGTAGATCTTGCAGAGAAATTTAAACAACTTGAAATCATGCTCTTAAAACAGGCCCCAGCCCAGCAGCAATTTGTGATAAAGTGCTGGGTATTAAAAGAGCTGTGTGACTGTGGGCTCTTCAGAGCTGCTTTTAACTGGGGAGAAGTGAACTTCCAGGAGATGCCCCTGGGATATGAGTTCCCATTTTCTCTCCTGAACCACAGTGTAGCACTTCTTTTCAGTGTACACTGTTCTAACCTGGTTACAGCTCTAATTTGGTGTGATTTTATTGGCACAGTGTTACAGACTGTGACAAACAGCTCCTAAAGCAGGAGAACTGTCAGCAAAGACTTGTAACATCTGAAGTAGTTTTGTATTCTTACAGACAAAAAATGGCCATTTGTTTAAATAATTTTATTTAAATATTTTCTTCCCAAAATAGCTCTTGAGCAGTAAAAGATTTTGTTGTTAACAAAATCTTCAGATTGTGATGAAGGTGCATTCTTCCTTGATATTTCTCAACATGGAAAGCCCTGCATCTTTTTGTTAATTAATTATTTTCATCATTATCTCACTGCTGTCCTGAGTAATTTACATTTTTCAAGCTGTAATAAGTAAAAGTGTAATACGTTCTCAGTGCTACAAAACACTTTTTGGTGGGGGAGCCAGAGAAGAGGAGAAACACACTACTTCATTGAAGTGAAAGAATGAAATTTGGGGAGCTGACCTTCCATTTTGTTGTTCCCTAAGGTTTGATGACTTAAAGGAGGGAGATGTAGTGAGGCACGACGGGAAGAGATCTGATGGTTACCTGGAGCACATTTTTAAACATGCTGCAAAGGAGCTTTTTGGCGTGGATGTCAAGGAGATCACCTACAAAGCACTAAAGTAAGTTGGAGTTTTGTATCCTTGTTACACAGAATGGTGAGCTAGAACAGAAGAGGGTTTTTCCAGTTGGAAGGGACCCACAGCAGTCACTTGGTCCAACTGCCTGAGCACTTTGACCAAAAGTTAAAGCATATTATTGAGGGTTTTGTCCAAATGTCCCTTAGGCACTGAGAGCCTTGTGGCATTGGCAAGGAACTGGTTCCTGGAGCCCAGGAACTTCCCTGCTTTGGGTGGGGCTGCAGTGGCAGCAGTTAGTGCTAGCCTGGTCTGAGAGGCAGTTACAGGCTCTAAACCTGCTCTAAACCTGCAGCTCTCTCACTGTAAAGCAGCTCCTGCTGGTGCTCGTTTTACCAAAACCTTACCTGCACTTAAAATTAAGTAGAATTCTATTATGAAGATTCCACCCCAGCTTCTGCTTAACTCAGTTTAGAAAGTGGAAGAGTTCACCTTGATCTCACTGTTACAGTTGTTCTGCTCCCTTTGGAGCATCTGAATACAAACTGGCCCAGTTGGATTGTTCCTCTGGGAGGGCAGGGGGTTAAAATGTTCTCTCTGTGTCTTGACAGGAACAAGGACTTTCAAGAAGTTACCCTTGAAAAGGATGGGGAGACAGTGCTGCGTTTTGCTGCAGCTTATGGCTTCAGAAATATCCAAAACATGGTCCTGAAGCTGAAAAAAGGAAAGTTTTTCTACCATTTTGTAGAAGTCCTTGCCTGCCCAGGAGGTAAAAATAATTGTGGATCCACAGTTGTTCTGCACGTGTATCTTGAATCTCAAAGGAAAGCTGTCTTACAGGCAGGCACTTAATTTCATTCCCTAATTCTCTTCTTAATAATCTAAAATCTCACTGTTTATTGAAGGGTCCAAAACACCAATTACAGGTGCAGGGTTGGCTCAAAAAATGATTGAGTTTTCTAAAATTAGTCACGATGTTATTTGTTCTCTTCTGACCTATAAATAAGTGCCAGCACTGCACTGCCAAACCTCAGAGGATGCTCTGAAATGGTGGTTGTCAAGGGCAGGAAAAGACAAGGAACATAATTAGGATCATAAAACCATGGAGAATGCAGAGAAAGATTTGTGATATAGAAACCTCATTTCCATTAAGATGAAGTTGATATTGGAGTCACTTTAGGTAAATACAAATTGTAACAGCGTGGGAAGAAGTTTTAAAAAATCCCTTCCTTTAGAGAAGTGTGAAAAAAGAATTCTGATTTAACAGAGAGTTGCTTTTCATATCAAATCTCCATCACCTTCCATCTTTTGAATTTTTTTTTCCCTAAGGGTGCCTCAATGGAAAGGGCCAAGCCCAGACTGAGGATGGCAAACCAGACAGAGCCCTGCTTGCCCAGATGGAAGAGGTGTACACTGCAATTCCTGTCAGGCTGCCAGAAACCAACCTGCACGTGCAGAGGATGTACCAGGACTGGCTGGAGGGCATGGACTCCAGGAAGGTCCAGGACACTCTGCACACCACCTACAGTGCAGTAAATCAAAGCACCAGCAGCTTGGACATCAAATGGTAACGCTGCAGAGCTGTGCTGGGCTGCAGGGCAGCACTGGAGCCCTCTGTGCAGGGAGGCTCTGCCCAGCTGGGGGCTCTTTTGGGAAGAAACATTGCTTTGCAAAACCAGACAAGTCTCCAAAAGCCCTGGTTCCTGCCACTGTCATTTAACTTTTACTGTTTGTCATATCCTGCATTTCTTCATTCTAAAGCCTGATCTTGCAAGGTACATAAACCCTTTCTGCCAGGGACAGGGAGTGGAATTCCTGATCCAGTTACTCCCTGAAGTGAAGGTTCACTGCACGAAAGGGGCTCCTCCAAGAGGGTGAGATGATTTTACTTCTAGGTCTGCAGTCCCTGTCAACACAGGAAAACAGTCAACAGGAATTTCAGTATTGATGCAGGTGGTGTGAAGTAACTTGGGATTTGCTTACCTTGGTAAGGAAAAGGCCCTTTTAAAGGACAAGTGAGTATATGGAGAGATGTAATGAATTTTTATAAGCCTTGTATCCATAACTCAGCAAAAAATACTCCGTTCCAAACTAGCCACCATTTTTTACTGATGTAGTGTCCCAATGCTTCACAGGAACTCAGTCTGGGAAGCTAATGCTAAATGGTTCATTTAAAATTGTTCCAAATAAGTTGATTGGTACAAAAAGAGAACTTTCTTCCCATGTAACTTTTCTGCCAAGCTTGCAGCCAGGAGTAGTGGTGCTGCATGCTTTGGCTTCTCTCTGAGAGTGGAACTTGCTCAGATTGTTCTTTCATTTGTCTCCATGTTGAAAGACTTCTGCAAAAAATAACTTCCTGGGGTGCCTCTGAGAAAAAATACTGAGCAATGCGTGTGAGCTCATCAGAGTTACAATATGTTGGCATCATGATTTTTGATGCACTTATTTTTATAAATATGCTATAGAGGTTCATTTAACAGACATTGTGAAGTGGTACTGCCATTCAGCTTGTCTGCAACTTCCCCAGTTGTCCGAGATTTATTCAAGAATGTGATGGACAAAAGAAATGGAGACTCCTGCCAGACTTCTTCAGATTTTCCTGATAGCATCAGATCTGTTCACAATTAATGGCTGTTTGAAGCTAGCAAAGTTCTAGCTTTCCTTATGCAGCCTGAGTGTGGATGGGCTTTTTTAACCATTTCATGCAGTTTGAATCAATCTTGCAAATTTCTTCAATATTACAACTGCTTGTATGAGTACGAAATCCTGCAAAAACCTGTGAGTGTTTAAAATGCACATTTAACCTGGACACAGTGGAATGGGATGAAGCATCAGGGGAGGCAAGGCAAGACCTGGCATTGGCTAGACCAGGGAGGCTGAAAAGGAGAGAGACTGAAGTGTCACCCTGCTGACAAGAAACAGCTCTCTTAATGTGAAGCTGTTAAAAGTTGCAGCTTTCCATTGGACCTCTACCTAAATAACAAACCACTGCACTTGGAGGGAGGTTTTCTTTCAAGTGCAAATGAATTTGATTTACTGCACTACCTGAATGCCCACAATGAGATTATGCCCATGAATTATATAAATTAGCCTTTGCAAGTTGTTCCTGGTGATAAGAACCATACTTACCATGGTGCAATATCAGAACATCGACAGAAATCTACCTCTGTACAGAAAGGGAGTCCAGGAGTCGTGGGAAGAGCTGTGTGTGCTGGAACTGTGATAGATGTGTGCTGGAGAAAGGTGGGGGTGTTGTGTGACATTTCAAACCAGATTACTTTCAGAAGCAACATCCACCTCCTTCAGTCTCATTTTGTTCATCTGTGATTTCCTCCAAGAACTCCACCAGAATTGTAATGTAACAAAGTGGTCCTGTTCTGTTTGTATAGGCCTGCTTCTCTGTATATATGGTTTGTAGCTGGATGCATGTTTAAATTATATCTCTGCTGCTCTTTGTACAGTGTGCTTATTTTTTTATGTGTGAAATGGTACAAGACCAGTTTGCTTTTCTGAGGAAATCTTCAGTAAACTACGCAGGAGCTGCCTTGCTGTTCTGCAAGCAGAGCCCAGAACTGTGTGTGCAGGGTGGTGGATGCTCCCAGGGCTGGGTGGCACTTTGGCCAGTGCTTGCCTCACTGCCTGTGCTGCTGGGGGAGCCCAGGAATGGGCAGGGCAGTGGGTGAAATCAGTCTGCTCTGCTCCCACTGGCTCAGTGTCCAAAACATCCTGTTTCAGCTGGATCCACCATTTCTTCCATCTGCTCAAGGCTTTTAACCTATTGAGGTAGTCACAGTGCAGAGCTGTTGATGATTTGTCTGCTGCAGAATTCCTTTTTAAAGGCAAGGAAGGCATCTTACTGAGCTTGTAGTGGTGTTATGGTTTTGCATAACAAACCTTTCCATCACTTCCCTGAATGTCTCCTATGCAAAACCATGGCAAGTGGCTGCACAGAATGTATTATAATTAGTCACCTGAGTAACTGAGAGTTGTCTTTTTGGGTTTGGTTTTTTTTTTTTTTTTGTGTCAGCTTTTGTTTTTTAAGACTTTTGGAGTTAAATATTGTAGTTTTTTAAAGGCCTTTTCTTTAAAGTGCCAGTTTTACAGGATAGAACTTTCCTTTTCATCTTTCCCCCTTCACCTGCTTTCACTGAAATTTTAACATATATCAGAAAACCTTGTAGCTTCATACATAGTGAAATACTTGCCTAAGGTTTGATTCTGGCTTTTGAATCTGCAGTTGGAAAGTCCATTAATGTTAACAATATGTGTTTGTAGCCACACTTCTGAAATTACAGCATATTAAATTCCCTGATTGGATTCCCTGATTCCATAGTAATTTCTATTGCTACTGCCTCTTCAGCAACAGGAAAAGCTCCTGACGTGGCCACAGCCACAGTGCTTTACCTCCCCCTTGAATTTTGTGCTGAGATAAAAGGATTTTTAGAAAATTACAGACTGGAGGGATTGTGGGAAAGGAACTGGACACAGTGAATGAATTCATAAAATTCTCTTGGGATGTTGTGACTGGAGCATGTCAGGTGCTGGACTCTTGGGGTTGTGTGCTTTGCCCTGAAGCTCTCCAGCCTGCTGTGAGTCCCTCTGCCTGCTGCAGGAGGGTTCCCCCAGCCACAGCACCTGTGCTGCCCCTGAGGAATGCCGATTTCCAAATGCAGGATCATACCTGGATGATGTTCAGGTACCCAGATTTTGGTGCTTTGTTTTCCAGTGCAGCATGGCCTTGAATTGTGAATAAATCTCAGTACTCAATTCTGCACTGGTTCCGTGTCGTTCCATGATGTCAAAGTTTAACCCTTTAGTGCACCTGGTTCCACCCAGGGGGTTTGCCTGGGGCCACCAATACTGTGTCAGCACTTTATGGACTTTGGATTACAGCTGCGCCTCAAACTCTGCTAAATGAAGGAGGGGGTTGCCAGATTGCTGTAGGAATGGTAATTTGCTCTCTAGAACTGTAAGTTAATACACTATTCCTTGCAAGGCAGACAAGCCCTGTGGCTTTAAAGCTCTTGTGCTGGGGTGTGTGAAGCTGGTTGTGCTGAGGTTACTGGACAGAGAAACTTAGAACACTGCTGCACAGGAAAAGATCTTTGTGTGTGACCTGATCCAACAGGGATGAAAATCAGCTTTGACACAGACAAGGGATTTTTTTCATCACTAGGTTGTGTGAAAATTTAATGAATTGAGCAAACATTTCCATATGTTCTTTTGAGCAGTTGGGACCTGGATTTCTACTAAATAATAACTCGATTTGAAGGTGTTCTGTGGTTTTTTCAAGGGTTACCTGGCCAGAGGAGGAGCTGTTGATCAGAGCAGGCTTGTTCCTGTTGCTGTGTAAACAAGTGACCCGTAGGACAGGTTTGGAGGAGGGGAGCCAAGGTGTGAGATGTCATTAGCTGCTCTGGAAATCAAAGATAGCTACTGAGGGTTTGTGTCAGCGAAGCAGAGGGAATATCTGTTTAAATTATGCAGTTTATCCCAAAACACTGTGTTTCTGCCCTTATTTTCCAAGTGAGTAGCTGGGTGTATCTGAAAAATAACATCCAAATTCTGCACATCTGCCTGATGAAATTTCCCACAGTGTAAATGCCTCCCCGCAAAAGTACTTAATGTAAAACAGCAGTAAAATACAACTAAACATCTAATTAAAAAGTAGCAGGAATTATATTAAATATTTCGTCAGTTTCGTTGCAGTGAAGAAAAAGGGGAAGAGTGCCAGCTGAGGTCGGGGACACCCCCTGGGCTGGGCTGCAGCTTCAGCGCCGTCCCCGCTGTCCCTGAAGCAGAAAAAGAGAGACGTGGGGGCAGGTTCTACCGAGATTTGAACTCGGATCGCTGGATTCAAAGTCCAGAGTGCTGACCATTACACCATAGAACCGGGCGGTGCCTCTGCCCCCGCCAGCCCCCACAATTAATACAGAGCGAACAAACCCCGCTGGGAATCGCCGCTCGCTCTGCCCTTGTGCCCGGGCTGCCCCACGGGAATCTAACACAACCTAAACATTCTGTTTGTTCCGAGTTTCTGCGATATTCCTTGTCTTTACAGAATCGTGGAATGGTTGGAAAGGAACCTTAAAAATACCCAGGGACACCTTCCACCATCCCAGCTTGCTCCGAGCCCCGTCCAACCTGGCCTTGAATGCTGACAGTGAGGGAGCATCGAGTTCCTCTGGGCACGCTGTGCCAGGGCCGTGCCACCCTCACAGGGAAGAATTCCTTCCCAATTTCCCATCTAATCCCCGCTCTGGCAGAGTGAAGCCATCCCCCTTGTCCTGTCACTCCATCCCTTGTCCCAGGTCCTCTCCAGCTCTCCAGGAACCCCTCTGGGCACCACAATAAGGTCACCCCTGGTGGAAGGAGGGCAGAAAGCAAACATGAGCACTGGGGACACTGCTGTCAGAGACACCCCAAAAGCTCATCCCTGCAGAGCTCAGCAGCTGCCACCAGCTTTGCTGATGCAGAATTCACAACTGTGTTTCCACACAGGAGATTCAAAGCACAGAAAGAAAAAGAAACAATATGCTGTGACATGTGTGAGATTCTCCAGATAATTTGTAAGAAAGTACTAACGTGGCTGCAATAAATAATAGATGTGAGAGGGGCTGGGGGAAACACAGGAAAACTCTCTGACTGGTTACTCTTCTACTTTAGATATGTATTCCACGAGGAATGGGATGTTTATGGTGTTCTAACAGTCCATGAAAAACGCCTTGAAGTCACTTTCCGTGGTTCTGAGCAGAAAAGAAATATTTATGTCTGTGGCAAAAACTTTCAGGTTCCACCGAGATTTGAACTCGGATCGCTGGATTCAGAGTCCAGAGTGCTAACCATTACACCATGGAACCCCACAATGTGCCCTTCCGAGCCGCGCCTACTGAGCCAAGCTCAGGGAAACACAATTCCATCATTTTCACGGCTCTGAACAACAGCCCTGCCTTGTCTTTGTTCCATGTATCCCGCACGTACTCATTCCATGTAAGAATTCCACTGTTTATTTATCACATTCTACAGCCCTGAGCTGTGCCGTTAAGTTCACAGAGCCTTTTTCCTCAGATCATGTAATCCAGAGGCCAAATACAGACTTTCAATACCACATGCATTGACTTCTACATTTTCACATTTGTGTTTTTATTTTGTTTTCCTGCATTTTGTACTGAGAGTCTGCTTCCTGTGTTTGGCATTGCCACAATGTTTCATTTAATCCGACAAGACAGGGAAAAACTACAAATGTGTGCAAGGAGCTTTTGGTGCCTAATTAAAGACAAGGATCTCCTGGAGCAGGTCCAGACGAAGACATGAAGCTGCTCAGAGGAGCACTTCGTCTGTGAGGAAAGGCTGACACAGCTGGGGCTGCTCATCTTGGAGCAGAGAAGGCTCCCGGGGGGCCTTGTGACCTTTTAGTGTGTAAGGGAGCTTTCCTATGAAAGATAAAGAAGAAACTCTGCACCACGAGGGTGCCGAGCCCGGAGAGGTGGCAGATGCCCCACCCTTGGAAGCATTCAAAGCCAGGCTGGACGGCACTCTGAGCAGCTTGTGTTTCCCTAATCATGGCAGGGGGCGGGACTAAATGGCCTTCAAGGGTCCTTTCCAACCGAAACCATCCTGTGACTCCACGGGACCTTCAAATGGCAATTAACAAAAGGTGTAGGCATCCCAGCTCTCGGTCGGTCCTTTACTCTCACCAGCAGTACTACAGGTCACCAAGATTTCAGCAAAAACAGCTGTCTTCGGCACCAGCCACACCCCTGTCCCGCACGCCCAAAAACAACCAGCAGAGCGAGCGGAGAAAATGAAAACATTTGTGCTAGCAGAGGATGGTTTCGATCCATCGACCTCTGGGTTATGGGCCCAGCACGCTTCCGCTGCGCCACTCTGCTGCTCATACTGAGACCTGCCCCCGTCCCCCATTAGAGCGAACAGCGCCTCTCGGCCCCGCCCACTCCAGCTCATGCACGGACACGTTCCCTGCCCGCCCCTGCGGCCACGCGGTCCCGCCACAGCTGCCCGCTCCGGAGATACACTCCAAATATATCAGGAGTAATGGAGATACACTCCAAATATATCAGGAGTAACGGTCATAAACTTAAACACACGGTGTTTCGCCTCAGCAGGAGGAAGAAGCTGTCCATACTGAGGGTGGCAGAGCAGCGGAACGGCTGCCCAGGCAGCGGTGGAGTCTCTCTCTCTCTCTGCAGACATTCAAACCCACCTGGACGCGTTCCTGTGTCACCTGCTCCGGGTGACCCTGCCTTGGCAGGGGGCTCTGATCTCCAGACGGACCTTCCAACCCGAACGATTCTGTGATTCTGCGAAACGAGAATGGCTTCAGCCACCCGCTATCGCTACAGGTCAGCAATATGAACTAGTTAAGGTCCAAACCACCGATATGCCACCGCAGAAAGTGTCACATTCCCAGCTGCCGCAGCAAAACGTGGCTCCGAAGCCCACCGAGGGTTATTGATACAGAACGGCACCGTGAGGAGCCCCGGAACCGCCCCGCCCCAGAGTGCTTTGCGCGTATTTGCATACGGCAGAGCTATTTGCATAACGCCGATTAGGCCGGATTTGGGGTCTGTTCCCCTCTTCTCCGCCGTCTCCTGCCCGCCAGACCCTCAGTACAGTCGGGGTGTCGTGCACGGATGCTGCCTCTTCCACCGGCACTGCCAGTTTGTCCAAAGGGGTCACCCTGACCTTGCGGAGCCCGAATCCTGGGGGTACAAATACCGGCGGGTAGGGTGTCCCGTTCGTGCTCGCTTCGGCAGCACATATACTAAAATTGGAACGATACAGAGAAGATTAGCATGGCCCCTGCGCAAGGATGACACGCAAATTCGTGAAGCGTTCCATATTTTTTTCTCCCTCTCATCCAGCCCTGCAAGTCTGGAAGAGGAATTTTGGGGGTGAGCATGCGCTCCATGACAGGTGAAGGTCAACAGAGAGGAAACGGCCTGGAGCGGCACCAGGGGAGGTTCAGGAAGATTTTCTTAATGAAAAGGGTAATTAAACATCAGAATGGGCTGCCCAGGGTGGAGTCACCATCCCTGGAGGTGTTTAAGAAACAAACAGCTGGACATTGTACTCAGAGCCGTGGTCTGGCATTTGGTCACAGGCTGGACGGGATATCTCAGAGGTTTTTGCAGTGTAATTGATTCTGTGATTCTGTGAGCCCCCTGTGGCGCCCCAGCCGCTGCCAGGACCCCCAGAACACAGCCAGGATAACAGTGGGTGCCTTGCTCCCTCCTGCTGCCCCCGTGCCAAGGTCCCTCTGGCCCTGAAGGCACCAGGACGGGCACTGAGGTGCCAGCGCCTTGGGAGGGTGTCTGGCTGGCTCAGCTCCTCGCTGCCCCGCACAGAACGCGTTCTCCCCAGAGACCCAGAGGCTCAGGGCCGTACCCCAGCTGGGCCCAGAAGTTTTCCTTAGCCCGTGCACTGACTGCAGTACAAATTCACTGTCTGCTGCAGGGAATTCACTCACCGATGAGAGTGTTTGTCCTCCATTCTCCAGTTCTCACTATCTCCTTCTGAGAACTGTCTCCCCAACATGGTTTTATTTTCACAAGCAAAGCAGTGGGACTCTGCTCCACAGAACAGCAAATCCCCTGGGCATTGCTGAGCTGCTTCCTCGATGGAAGGAGCAGCTCTTGCTCAAGAACTGCACATTCTGTAATTCACCTTCTTTCTCCTCACTACAGGATCTCACTCTTGTGGGATTTGGTGCTGGCTACCAAAAGAACCGGGCAAGATTTGGCAAAAAGAGCAGCACTGAAGGCACAGGTCCCACCCAGAGTTACGAGGGGCCAAAAACCTTGAGTTCCTTTGCCCAGAGGATGTCTAGCAAGATGGACTGCTTCTCTTAAAGATCTACAGCTACTGTGAGAAAAAGGAGAGCTATTTTTGGAATAACTTTTTTATGGAGTAAGTCTTTTATGAAGAGGTAGTGCTTTTTTGGATTTGGCATTGGGGATTTTGTTTTAATCCAGCCTGAATCCTGTGATGATGATCCTGTGTGTGAGTGAAGCTAAATGAGGTGGGTGCTTTTTGAAAGAAAAAAGCAGAACAGAGGCAGATGGTGAGGGGGAGAAAGTAAAATAGGAAACATGAAACAAATATATTGTTAGAGATGCAATTTTTCTGTAGTAAAAATGCTTCAGCTTCTTGGTTTGATTGACTGTTCCTTTTTTTTTTTTCTTTCTTCATGTTTTCTGCACATTTTATTGCATGTTAGGTACCACACAGCATAATTCAGTTTATTTTTTCAGACAAAAATTATTCATTCTCTTCAGATACAATGATAACAGATAAAAAAAGGCAGTTAGGAAGCTCGTGTGAAAGAATTTAAATGTGATGAGTCGTCCAACCTCAGCAGTGAACAATAAACATGAGGAATTCTACTTTGTTATTACTTGGATTAGGCTGCTCAAGGTGCAGTCAGGGTGCAGGTCTTGGCTTCACTTGCCTTAAAACTGGCAGGTATGATTGTCCCTCTCTTGTTTAGATAAAATTATCCAAATATTGCTGGCTAACTTGGTCTGAGTTTTCAGTTATTTATTTTAAAAAACAGGAGTGTGTGGAGGTGCCAAGGACCTGGTGGAATGCAGGTTTTGTGTGTCACTCTTAGAACACACTGTGACAACAGGGATTGCAAATTCTCTCTGCATTTTCTTTCTCTTGGTGTCACTGATTTAGCATTTTCACAGGTGGGTTGCATTTTAAACATCTTTTGCTCTTCAGAGCAAAATTCTAGTTTTGTCTTTGAATCTGGCCTTTCAGAAGGTAAGATAACCACACAGTATTTTGGACACTCATCCTGCGAATTGCTGCTTGGAAAAACAGTAGATTTTTTTTATCGTGCATACGTAATTAAGTTTGTTATTAAACAAATATTTAACAAATCATGCTGAGTTATTTCTTCCTCTGGGCTTCAGCGAAGGGCTGAGAACAGTTTTTACCTGAGCGCCACTGGCTGCTCCCTCACGACAGGTTTCGAGCCATTGCCCTGGTTTGACACTTAAAATCCTTTTATTTATTTTTTTTTTTAATTTTTTCCTTAAAACCGGGGCGGGCCCCTCACGTCATCCTCGCGCCATCAGCGCGCGCCGCCGGTCACGTGTCCCTTGTTTACCCCGGGCGCTGCGGCGGGTGAGGGACCGACAGACCGACCCCGACCGACAGACCGACCACCCCGCCGGGGGCAGCGGGAGATTGGCGTCGGGGGGAAAGGGAAGGGCGGCGGGGAAAGGGCGTACCCCCCAGGGGCGCTGTGACGGCTTGTCCCCTCTCGGGCGGTGTGAGGTGCGCGTGTCCGCCCTGCGGAGCAGCGAGAGGAGCTGGCGTCCCCTCAGGGGTGGCATGAAGCGGGAATGTCTGTGTCGGTGTCTGTGCGTGTCCCGGCAGCGGTGTGAGGCCGGAATGGTCTCTCCCGTTAGGAACGGCGTGAGGCAGCAATGGCCCCTCCCCTCAGGGCCGGTGTGAGGCGGGAATGGCTCCTCCCCTCAGGGCCGGTATGAGGCGGGAATGGCTCCTCCCCTAAGGGGCGGTATGAGGCGGGAATGGCTCCTCCCCTCAGGTGTGGCATGAGGCGGGAATGTCTGTGTCTATCCTAGGAGCGGTGTGAGGCCGGAATGGTCCCCCACGTCCGGAGCGGCGTGAGGTGGGAATGGCCTTTCTTCTCAGGGGCGGTGTGAGGAGGGAATGGCTCCTCCTCTCAGGGGCGGTGTGAGGCGGGAATGGCCTCTCCTCTCAGAAGCGGCGTGAGGCGGGAATGGCTCCTCTCCTCTCAGGGGCGGTGTGAGGCGGGAATGGCGCCTCTCCTCAGGGGCGGTGTGAGGGGCTGTCCCGCAGTCCTTCGCCGTGTTCCGCCTGGAAGCGGCCACGTTCTGAGCGATTGTTGCCGCGGAGAGACAGCGAGGGAGGAAGAGCCGAGCGGCCGGGCGCGGGTCGGGAGCCGTCGGTGCGGGGCTGCAGCGGGTGCTTGACTTGTGAGGAGCCAAAGGTGTTCGGCCATCAGTCCTCGCTGTGCTGGCTCGGGACGCTGACCTGTTGTTCTGAGCTGCCTTTCAATAAAGCCTCTCCTTTATTTTCAGGCTCAGCATGTCCCTGCCAGCAAAGAGGTTTGGAAGGCCCCCAGTGTTGTCTTTTCTGGAAAAGAAAAAGAGAAATAAAAATCTTGATAGAAGAAGGGGGAAAACAAGGATTTATGTGGGAAATCACATTGACCAGTAGGTGACTCTTAAGGAAAAGTTGGATTTCAGAAACGGTGAAGAAGTCGCAGGGTTTTTACTGGATATGTGAGTAGATTGTCACGATATTCCTCTGTTTGCTAATAGCAAGTAAATAATTCTGAGTGTTGATACCAGTTGTGTCTTTCTAGGTATGACAGCTACAACCTGCTGTCGAAAGCTCTGCTCTGTCCCCTCTCTGAGAGTGTGAGAAGGATCACTGGGAAGGAAGAAAGCATTGTCAGCCAGCACTCCTTTAATATCAGCAGATGGAATGTTAGTACTGTCCTCTCCTTACTTGGGAAGGGTGGATAAAATATTTTTCTTGGTACCACTTGAAGGACTGTAGCTGACGTTTAAAAATAATGAGATAAAAGTTATATATAAAAAGGAAAATATGTAGCTGATTTTAGTTAAATTGAAGATTTTGCATCTCTTTTGTAGATGATTTTCTGTCTTTGTTTTCTGAAGTGTATAGCTGAGCACATGACACTACTGCAGATGAAACAGAGGCAGAACTTTTTTGCAGAGAAGTGTTTCGGCTAACAGCCTGGGTTGTATTTGCAGGTATGATGATGACCAGCTGCCTAAAGAATCTGCTTGTTCTGAATTTGGAGATGTGAGAATTGTAACTGTGAAAGAGGAGCAAGAGATGCTGGGGCACTGCACATTGACAAGGACAGATGACACGTTAGTGATACTGTGGTTTTTTGCATGGTTCTCATTTGAAAGTATTTTGAATTGGTTTTATTATCACACTTAATTTTGTTAATTTGAAACTCATGTCATTCATGCTCTGCTTCATTATCTAAAAGCATCTTGGTACATAATTGATGGTCCAGTCCTTCTGAGGCAAGAATCTGAAAGAGATACTGGAAAAGTTGCTGAGTACAAGCAGCAAACCTAGTGACTGCCTTCCTTGATTGTGTACAGGTTCATGAGTGAACAAGGAAATACCCAGTACTTTGCACGTGTCCCCATCAGCAGTTAGGCTTTTACAGTAGTGCAGTCTCCAGGCAAGTGCAACTCCCTGTGCTTTAACCTTCCTCAAAAGAAAGATGTTTCACTGTTGACCAAGTGTTGCACACCAAGGGATGTGTTAAACTATCTAGAAATAACGCTGTGCTGAGCAAGGCCACCCCAACATGGACTGCTGCTGTCTGTTACTGCAGTGTCTTCAGTAACTGGGGCTTTCCCAGCTGAGATCAGAGGAGCCTCCAATAGGTGTGCTTGTCCACTACTTTTTCTTTAGGTTTTGATTATCCACATAGTCTCACTGAATAATTCATCCATGTCTTAGTTTTTCTGACCTTTAAAAAACTGTATATTTTAATGTGTACAGGGAGACACAGAGGCCATAGGACATTGCATTGGCTTTGCATGATGTGTCTAAACCCCTCACCAGTATGGTGAGGTATGTCAAGTACCATGTTTGTCTGATTCTCATCATCCACTGTGGTTTTCCTTGTGACTTTCCTGATTGTTCTTACTTTTGATTTTAGCAGGTGAACGATTTGGGGTTCGGAAAGCAATTCTATGACAGAGAAGAATCCTTGGAAGCTAGGTCAGGAGTAAATAAATACCAGTGCTGATGAAGCTGAAAAATTCAGGTACATTGTTCAAAATAGCATTTTTCTCTGGCACTGTAATTTTATTTTGAAGTGCAGCAGTAACTGAATCCCTGGGACTGATTTGATACAGGTGAGACAGAGGGTTTGTGTTTAATTGACTGCTTACTTCAGACTTCTGAGATACAATAAATATTGTGGAAAATTGTTTGGTATGAAAACAACTTTGTTGTCCTAAAAG
Source organism: Pyrgilauda ruficollis (assembly GCF_017590135.1). NCBI lineage: Eukaryota > Metazoa > Chordata > Aves > Passeriformes > Passeridae > Pyrgilauda > Pyrgilauda ruficollis. Next base: position 288,658 of record NW_024512099.1, read on the forward strand.
GTAAGGCAGTGAGGCTTTGGAAGAGTCTCATGATATCAGTGTGAAGGTTCTAAATCCCACCAAGTACATAAAATCCTGAACAAATGATCAGGCATGTACACAGTGGTAATTGTAAAAGGCTAAGTAGCAACAGCTACCTAAGGATGAGGAGAGTCAAAAATAAGAGGAGTTTAATGAGACAGACATCCTAGGGCATGCTGTGTTATTCCAGAGAATGTTTCCTACCATGAGCAGTTGCATAACCTCACCATGAGGAAAATGGTTTGTGTTTCAGTGTCTGAACCCCACATCAGTGGTGACACTGTCGGCTTTGTCTTGGGTTCACAGGAGAGCAGTGAGGTAGAGTGCTGATGTCGCTGAGGTTCTTACTGGCTGTGGGCTCTCCATACAGGGGTCAAATCAGCTGCCCAAAGTCCTGTTGGTAGCTGAACTTGCAGATTAAAAGTAAGACCAAACTCAATTGCTAACTCAGTGTTTTTAGAAATCTGGGCAAATAGAAAATGGTGAGTTTTCTTCAGAAAGGAACAGTGCTTATGTTAATGTATACTTCTTTCTTGTTTTCAGAGGTGTGGTACTGCACTTCCTATTGAAGGGAGGCGATGTAGGCGGGTATTTCCTGCTTTCCAGGCACTTGGCTGTCATGTTTTCCTCTTGTTGTTTTGGGCTCTACCAAATATGTCTTTTCATTCTGTGCTTGCGAGGGTCAAAAGAGCAAGGAGCAAGGTCTTATTGCAGGTGCTTTATTGGCACATTCAGAATCAATAATCATAAAGCAGCTGTTGTATTCTAGGCTTTTTACTCTTGAATCTAATTTTAGGTTAGCTAAACTCTAGCTATTAAGGGACTGCACACATCAAAGGCAGTGGAGGAAGAACACTTAAATTCAGCTTCCTTGGTGGCTTAATGTTTGGTTTCTTGCTTGGTCTTGGAGCCTGATGACATTGGCTTTCAGCAGTTGTAGAGAATTAAGTTGATGGAGAAGCAGTGGGGGAGTCAAATAGATTTTTGCCAGGTGAAATGGAATGGCTTTTTGAGTTGTGGCTATTATGAGGAATTGGCAGGCTGATATAACAGGAAAGAAAGAATGTACAGAAATTCTGATTTAAAGGGGCATTAGCAGGGCAAAGCCAAATGGAAGGGTTACCAACGCACATCCACTAAGATTTCTGAAGACAATCAGTCCTTCTCCAGTCCTTCTTCTGTTATTTGCTTCTAACTTTAACATTTGCAATTTAACCAAGCTAATTTAAAATTCATTTTCTTGTGTACATGTAACAATTACAAAGCTGTCAAAGCAGATAACAATATTTTTTTTTAAATATGTGTTATTTGCTCTAATACTGAAAAGTAATGAGTAAAAGTAGTTGAACAGGATTTTTTGAGGAAGCTTTGTGGAATTTGAGATTCTTTTAATGTTGTAGTAGTTGAATGATAGGGATTAAAAAATTTCTTTACTGTGTTAAGACAAATTCTCATGATAGAACTGCCCATGCTAGGGGCTTGGAACAAGATGATCTTTAAGGTCCCTTCCAACTCAAACCATTCTGTGATTCTATGAACTGATTTTCTTGGGATTTCATTATGGACTGTATTTTTTTTCCCTCAATTCAGTAAAAATGAAACAGAATACAAATACAAAATAGATACTCAGAAGTGTCACAGCAGTTCAGAGAGGATGGCTGAAGCGTGCAGTAGGATGAGTTGGTGTCAGTCAGTAACAAATGGTGATTTGGGAAGCCCCAGCTTTGTGGGAGGCTTCAGCCTGTCCCTGTCTCTCCTAATTTGGCCCTGGCACCACCTTTTGTAATGATTTTTGCTGCACAGCTTTCCTCATAGCTGTGGGACTTTGCAAGACTCTGTGTTGCAGAACTTCTCTTCATCTTGAGTAATGTGTTCTCTGAAGAGCCGCGTGATTACTGACCAGACAGGGCAGTTGTAAAGTGCAATTCTCTTGGAATGCAAATAAACAATCCCCGGGGAAGCTCCAGCAAGCCGTTAATGCTATAGACTTACCATGACAAAGGTGAACAGCTGAGGAGTTTCTTAGCAAGCAGGAAAGTATAAGTTAAATTTTAAAGAAAAAAGGAAAGGAAAAAAAAAGCCTGATAAATATAACCTGCTTGGTAGGACAGCTTCCTGTTCTCCAACAAATCAATTTTCAGTGCTTTGTTTTGACTAGTTGCAATTTTTAATTGGCCTAAAAGATTCTGTATGTACTGCTTTTGATCTTTAGTGTTCATAGTTTGTTTTTAATTAAAGAAAGGAAAAAAAAGAAAGAAAAAAACAAAAAAAAAAACCACCCCCACCCCGTCAAACCACAGTCTGTGGTTGTTTCACTAATGTGACTTCAAAGGGACTGTAACACAGCTTTTCCTTACAGACAATTGAGTGGTTAGTCTCAGACAAATAATTTATTGTAATGCTGAAAGTTGGTCTGTGTTTTACTGTAGTGAAACCTCTGTTTATATATCATAAAACATAAGGTGTTGGTCTCTTTATGTGTATTGCACATAGAAAAGCACAAATGCACTTATTGTGATATTTCCTCTTATTTCCAAGTGAGAAGGTTGTATTAAGGGAGTGCGCTTCCCTAGATCTGGTGAAACAATATAAACTTACTTCATGTTTAAGTATTTGAATATCATATTGTAACTGTTATTACTGTGTTGCTTTTTAGAGTGAGCAGTAAGAAGAAAATCAAGCTCTTGCATAACAATACGGGGCAATTTTTACTCCATTTTGATTTTGCTATGAGGTTCTTGTGAACTGTAAAGAATTACTGTAAGTTGTGTGAAATTCCATGTTGTGTTGAACAGCACATTAAACTTAATTACCTAAAGTTTTATTGTGTTATGTCAATGTTTAAGTGTGTGGAGTGGATTATTTCCCTGGAAGAGTCCGTACAGAGTTCTCTGAGGGGCAGCAAAAGAGAGCAAGCCAAAGTGCTCGTGGTATTGCTAAACTTAGTCAGAATTTAATAACTTTTTGTAGGTTTTCTTAATGACTGAGTTCCTTACATTTTATTTAAAACTCAGAAGGGTTAAGATAGAAACAATATTCTAGTGTCAGTTGCAGCATTAAGTGTGCTTGCATCTGAATGTGTTTCTAGGAATGCTTCTCTTTGGGGAACAAATGTAACATATCCCATGTATTGGAAGGCATTTGTGCAGTTGATTGATGCCCTGGAAAATGATGGGTAAAAATGCTGGACTGCAGATTGCGTTGGTGCCTTCGAAAAAATGAGTAATTGAGATCAGCTACTCTGGTGCTTATCTAAAATCTTCTGTGGTTGAATCATTTGATGTCTTGCTTTGCTTTTGATAGTACAAAAGCTGATACATGAACTGATACGTGATGCATCTTAATTATTTTCTTCTGTAACAGAGATGAAATAAGTGGAGTACTTTCAGTAACTGAAGTTCTACAGAACGATGTTGGCGGTTCTGAATGTTTTGTAGTTACCAAGTGTGAGTAATCCTGCAAAGGTTTTGAACCGAGAAGCTGAGGTTGGTACAGCATTCAGGGTATTCAGTGTATGGTTGTCAGAAGCACAGAAACTTCCAGTGTTCTGATTTTAACTTTTTTTTTCTTTAACCACACACTTGCATAAGCTTTCAGTCTTGATCTTACAGTATTCAAGCCAGCTGGGCTTTCCCACCAGCTTACACTAGAACAGCCTCTCTGTGGGGAGAAATTCCCCTAATTAGATCATTATACTCTACATTCAGTTTTTTAAATGAGCTACTTCACTGGCTGTAAGAAACTGCTGTTGCTCTTAAATATTATCTTGATGCTTATGAAGTATCTGAATTCAATGTTGCTTTATGAACAATAGATTTTGCTCTAAATGTTGTACAGATTGATTTAAAAAAAAAAAAAAAGTTGAGAAGGCGGTTTTTTGAGGCTTTCTCAAAATGAAAATGCCACTTCCTCTGTATTTGTGTTCTCGTTGCTCTGTACCTTTCAGATTTTTCTTTGACCAAACAATGACTCATGTAAATAACTCCGTTTGGCTCGTGGAAGAAGTGTGACTGGTGACACTTATGCTCAGTGAAGTGTCTTCCAGTGCTCTCAGATTTTTGATTGTTGGTGTCATTATAGTGAGAAGGGAAGAGGACTCAGCCTTCCATTACATTTTCCTCCAAAGTCTTCAAGATCAGAAGAATCCACAACTGCATATTCTCAGCCAGTTCAGCCTCATCTTTTGCCTTTTTAAATGCACACTGCAAATATTTCTATTATTTAACGACTTACTGTTATGTAAGTAGAGTAATACTGCCAGTACCTGATTTGTTGAGTTGCACTCACTGTGTAAATTACTGGTAGAAGGATTATTCTTGTTCATAGTACTGGAATATAACACAATTCATCTCTTACTGAGGCTTCCCCCAAACCTCCCATGACACTGGCACTTCATGCTGAAGGAAAATCAAGAGAAAGTAGACTGCTGAACATTTCCTTTTGTAATGTTACAGTGTGACAGATGATATATTTGGGTTGCTATATGAGCATACACTTTTGAATATCTGACTTCTGTAGGGCAGAATGTTATCATTGCTATTTTCCAGTAAAGTTAGCAGAATGGTGAATGGAAATGATTCTGAAACAAGATTCTTTCTTCTGATGGATGTGTTGAACAGTGGCTCTGCTGTAGTCAAAATGGCCAAGGAAGGCTTTCTGCTGCTGTGGGTCTATAAAAATTATGGAATTTGACTATGTTCAGATGTCAGAACTAAAGCCATAAGAATTACTTACCGTCTTATTCCAATAATACATTACAAATGTACTTTAGGAGAATTACTTTAAGCAGAATCATAAGTTGTTGCTGTTGGCAGTACTGAATACTGAATGTTAAATGTGAGAATTTTCTGTAGAGATTTATGGTGGAAGTAGCTATAAAACCACCAAATTTTAGTTTTGTTTTCTGTTGGTAAAGTGGACTTACTGTGCCAGTTGGTTTCCTTAGAACTGTGGATTTATCAAATCTCTTGAAATGTGAGTATTTATATGCATAAACTGGGAAACTTCATCTAAATAAGGGCTGTTCTGTGTTGAACTTAAATTTCAAACCATTAGTTAAAGAATTGAAGTTACAATGCACTTTTTTTTTATAGTACTAACTAAATCTTCCATTACTTAGCCTTTAGAAGAAGCTATTTTCTAAAATCACAGTAACTACAGTTGTGCTCTTAGCTCACATAACCTAGTATCACCTGAAAACTGTGTGTCTTGCTGGGGAAAGGTAGTCTGGCCTATATTGTGATTTACTTCTGTGGTAAAAAACTCCTACAAAACCAGAGGAAAAATTGTTTCAAATAGATCTGGCAGATTTCTTGGTGAAATAAGGAGTTTTGCAGATCACTACAGACCTGCTGGAGAGGGGAGTAGAACTGAGGTGAGATACTGGAATAGGGTACTTAAAAAAACTGTTCAATGCCCTGTTTTCTTACCAGTTCAAATTGCTGTTAGATTCTCTGGCTCTCTTCTTACTCTGAATGCTTGTAAGTCTGTAAAGCTTGATCAGTCAGTCAAGAGGAATGCTGCATTGAGGCACATTATTTAGGAACATAACAGGGAGACAGGAACCTGGTTTTATTCTGAATTCTTCAGGCTTAGTAGATCATCGTGGGTTTTATCTTGTGGTAAAATTGAAATATGAAATATGACTTTTATAAGCCATGATCATTTGTCTGATTTAATAGTATGAAATACTATCATCAGTGTGATGATGATGCTTGTTACTACTTTTGCAAGAGGCTTTCATGTCCTGTGCCCTGTTTTGGGCTTCTAAATCAAGACACCCCAAACAAGTTTCAGCTGTGTGTTGTGTTAAGCATGTTCTCATGAGTCACTGCTGAAAATACTGATCAGTGGATAGCAGGAAGGAGAATGCATCAAAGGAGGAATTCCAGAGGTTGCAGAAGTGGAGTTTCAGTTTGAGATGTGTAAATGAAATGTGGGTCAGAGAGGAATGGTGAACCTGAGCACTGTTTGTGGTTTGAGTGTCCTGTGCCAGCACAAGCCTGCTTCCTCTCTTTTCCCCTGTCTCAGCAGAAGAGATTAATTTCATTTATAATTCCAGAGATTCCTCACCACTACAGCACTCAGAGCCCTGGCAGTGAGGATTGTGGTTTCACAATTCTGAGGATTCAACAGATAAGCTGGATGGTTCTGAGATCAGGTAGAGCTCTTCTAGAACTTCTCAAGTGTGAGAAGTTACATGTTCACCACCTCACTTAGGTCATAGAGCAGTACTTCTTTCTGTAGTTCTTGTCCATAAATGCAAAGTTACCTTGTATTTAAGATGCCAAAATCAGTCTGCTCCACTGAGTGCTGTGTGTAATCATGCTCTGTATGCAGTGTTCAGTGGAGCTGTAGCCAGAGATTGCCCAGGGTATCTACAAATAAAAGAGAGCAAGTGGTTTTTTGTGTGTGTGTGTACACACACAGCCCCACTCTGCAGTTTATTTTATGAAACCTTAAACTAATGTGGATTGAAAGGGACCTCTGAAGGTCATCTAATCCACCCTGCTGCAAGCAGGGCTGACTTCAGCTTTGGATCAGGTTACTCAGAGCCTTGGCCTTCTGAGAACATGGGGATTTTATAGAATTTTGAAATGTTGTTTCATAAAACATAGGATCCAGAATGATTTCATCTTGCATTTCTGCTTTCCATTTTTCTTTTTTACTGTTTTTGAAGTAGCCACAGTCCTGATCCATGGCTTTTAAGATATGGGAACCCTTAAAATACATTCATGGGGGCAACTTAATACAGACAATTTCTGATGTGAATAGCTTTGTCTGTACTAGGTAACAGTGTGTGCATGTGGAGGTGTTTTAGGATGTATCACAAAGACATTTCTTTCTCTGGCTTTAAAAGAGGATATGGTCTGAAGTGAGATGACTGCAGGCACTGTGTTAAATAATCTTTTTTTATGTGGTTACTATTGTGTGTTTGTAAACATCTGTCTGTAGTAGCAAAAATACTTTGGTAAGTGTGTGTGCAGTCAGTAGAGACAGTGAAAAATCGGGTCTCTTGTATGGACACATGTTGCTACTTAGATTGGTTCTTTGGCTTCACTCAGGTTCAGTGACAAACTGCATATGCTTTCCTAAAAACATGTTTGGCTTAGATATTTTAGAACTAACTAATGAAGTCATTGTTAGGCTATTTTCTGAAATTAGTGTGTATTCCTGTTCTTGATCTTCACATCCTTGGAATATCTGTTAAGTCTCATCCTTGCTCTTCCTGGTTCTCTGCACAAATTTCTTTCCCCTCCTGTATGCTCCTTCTTGGTTGGTCAACCTTGGTGCAGACATCAGAAGACATTTTCAGCAGAAGAATTTCATCACTGTTTGTAAGCTTTGTTTAAATAATCATTTCAAAGCAGTTTTTGACATGACCTATTTTTCAAATGAACACAGCACTTCTTGTCTTAGTGTTACTACCTTCAGTGGCAAAAAAATAAAATCCTGTGGTAGGAGGATTTTTTGGAATTTAAAAACTCCATCATAGGATAAACCAACCTGGCTTTGAGTATGGTACAATAGTGTTTAACTTGTGATTTAGCTGTTGATCTGGGATGACTTAAAGTGAGTCTCCACAGAGCAGCTCTGATAATTCTTGTGCTGGTTTAAATCCCAAATTAGATAAAAGTACTTAGGGATAATAGAGTGCAACATATTTAATGTATTCTAGTGACTTGTCTTTCTCTTTCTTTTCCAGAAGGGCAGATGAAAGTACAGGTTGCAGTAGATAATTCTCATAGGTGAAAATGATTCTTGTCTGTAACATCCTGATTCAGTGTGTTGTGTAGGCTTGCAGATACGAGTTTGGGTAAGAGTTGAGCAAAAATACCTCACCAGGTTGTGCTTTGGTTGTGGACTTTGCTGTAAATTAAGACAGCTGCAGGTGTGTTTTGTGAACGCGTAGAAAAAATAACTCTTCCTGTAATTCATATAGCTGTTGTCTCCCTTTGTCTAAAATAGTCCTAAATCAGCATTTTTTAAAGTCTGATCATACGATAAACATTTGCATAACTTTATTTCAAAACTGATGAATTATAAATAAATATAGGAAATGCAGGAATAAGGTACTTGTTCTTCTTTTTTAGGATAGCTTCCAAAAGCCATAGCCAGAAGAGGATCTCTGGTGGAAGTTAGAAGTGCTCTGGTGAATGTGCACAGTGTTCTGTCAGACCCATTCCAGGGCTGTGCAGGGCTGCCAGGCTATCCAAGGTATCAGTGACTCTGGGGTGGAATGGGGGCCTGGGTTCATGTTCCAGCTCCCACAGCTGCTGCTGCTCTTCCCTTTTCCAGTCTCCCCACAGCCTCTGACACACTTTGTGAGTCCATGTGATAACCTGGAGACAGGAGCTCACATAAATACACCCTCAGAAGGGTGGTATCTTTGACTGGCTTTTTTTATTCCTGTCATTGCTTTCATGTGGTTTGTTCTCAGTCACACCAGGGAGGTGCTCTGAGGCTGGGAACCAGTGGCAAGCCCAGGAAATGACACTACCACTGCAAGCTTGGGATTGAGCTGTGGGCTGAACATTGATCTGTGATGTGAAACACCTTTTCACCTTGTAGTCATGCAGAAAAGCACTGAGGAAAAAGCTGATCCAGCTATTCAGATTATTATGTCAAGTTATTCTGGGATCTTAGGCAAATAATAGCTATTTTTGGTGACAAATTTAAAGCCTATTGAGCATTAGAAATAGGATATTAAGGGTTTAACTTAAAATTATGAGCTTCCAGGATGCTGATTTTAAGAGCTTTTTTCCTCATTTGCTTATTCTGCCTCATGCCTTCCTAATTAAAAAAAAACAAACAAACAAAAAGAAACCCACAAAAAAAACCCAAAGAAACAACCAGTTGTTAAGAGGGAAAAAAAGTTTGTGAGGATACTTAGTAGATGTTTTAAATTCACTTGTTTCAAATTTTGATTACTCTTTGATATCAGATCTTTGTGGTGTAAAATAGCAAAGGCGAGTTCCAAACTGCAGGGCAGTATTGATGTATTTAATGGTGAGATAACCAGGTGTCCTCAAAGAGGGTAAGTTTTGTGTTTAACATTCTGTATTGGGAATTGGAAGAAAAAAATATTTTTAGATACAAAAATATGTCTCTTTTGGATGTCCAGTGATCCTCTCTCCTTCCCTGCTTCCATCCATCCTAATCTTGGTTTATTCAGTTACAGCTGTGAGTGATGTTTTTCTTCCCCTCTTGTCTACTAAAACCCTGCCTCTGCAATTACTGCAACTGTTTTATTGGGGGAAAATAGCCTTTCAGTCTTTTCTTACAAAGGAAGAAAATTAATGGAAGGAGATTTTCAGCTGCATTCACATGTCTGGGATTGTGTAAAGCCTGAACAGAATCACAGGTGTCTGATTTTCAAAATAAGTTGATAAACTGAGGGAAAAATGTTATCTGTGGAAGAAATTGAAGACTGTTACTGGTGTTAATTATAGGAAGCATGTTCTTACCTGTATTTGCTTTTTTCTTTAATCAAAATGGATCCAAAATCAAAGAATGAGGATGCATAAATCATGTGACATTGCAGAAACACTTGTTGTTGTACAAGGGCTATTAGGAAACTTGAAAAGCCTCTGAGGTAGTGGGCTACACTTCCTGTGCTTGGGGTGTTGTCATACTGACACAAACAGTTCATAATGCTGCCTTCAAAGCTTGGCCAACCTGAGAGGGAGCCAAAGCCCCCTGCTTTGGAATTAAGAAAGATATCTTTGTATTGAGCAACATTTCTCTTAAAAGCTGCAGAAAGTAAAACGCACACAAAAAGATCAGGCCCAAAGGTCAGGCAGGAAGACTGGCACCAAACTTGCAAATAAAATCATTTCTGCAGAGCTCTGTGCCAGTATATGACAAAAAAATGCATTGAATGATGTGTCAAAGGTCAGTCTGCAGAATTGTGCTTACATCAATAATCAATTTGATTCCTGCAAATAACTTCTTAGTAAGTGTTTTCTGGGGAGGAAAACAACCTTATTAAGTAAAATAAAGACAATTTGAGTGAAAAGTGCCATTAGGGATGTGATGAGGGAAAATACGAATAGTCCCTTGAAACTGATTAGTAGAAAGTTAAAAATTCATTAGAATCCTGGAGCCTGCCAACACCACTAATTAAGTTGTTGAATTGCTGAGCTTCTCAAGTCATCCCCAGCACTGACCAGCCCCAGGGCAGTGACAGCAGTCTGCAGGGCAGGGCTTGTGTAGCTGCTCTATTTACAGACAACTTCTAAATTTAATAGTGTTTTACAAATATTTTTTGGGTTAGAAACTTTAATGGTGATCTGTGCAAGTTGACTGATTTTGTGTTTGTGTCCTTGGGAGAAAGAGCAATGTGTTTGTGAGCTGCAACCTACTAATATTTCAACTCTATTTTAAACTCTCAGATTCTGGTTTTATTTATATCTAAGAATCCTGTTAGAAAGTGGCTGGATTTTATCTGCAAAGCTTCTTGCACTCGGCAAGTTTCAGGTGGCATAAACTGCTTGTGATAAGTCAAAAAAGTCCTGTAGCTGATGCTGTGCAATGTGCTCTGCTGTGTACTTGATGCATATTGCTGTTTTTCTCAAATGCTGCTGTCCATCCTCAGAAAAGCTTTAAGTGCATTTTAAAATGTTAATATATTATGGTCTATATATCTATTACACATATAGAAATGCTTATCTTCATGTTAACTTTCCATGATTTCTACTGAGCAAATTTTGCTCTTCTGTTGTTTTGGGTTTGTTTTTTATTCCTGAGCCACGTGTTCAGGGGAGGTTTGGGTTGGAAAAGATTCTTCCTGCGGAGATCAGGAGACTGTGGGGCACTGCCCAGGCTCCCCAGGGAATGGGCACAGCCCCAGGGCTGCCAGAGCTCCAGGAGACCTGGGACAACTCTCAGGGTGGGATTGTTGGGTGTCCTGAGCAGGGCCAGAGGTTGGGCTGTGATGATCTCTGTGGGTCTCTTCCAGCTCAGGATATTCTGTGATTCCTTGTCCCAGTTCTGCACCTCAGTGATTTGATAACAGGCAATGAAAAACTGTGTGTTGCTGGCTGCAGTAACTGTAACAATTACAAGCAAATTGTTCCACATTCTCTTGTGCTCAGTTCTGTCACTATCCAAACAGCAGTTCCCGTGGCAGCAGGGATGCCCCACAGAATGCACTGGAGTAGAGGGCACTTGGAAACCCTGGTGGGAAACCCTGCATCCTCATCACGAGGTGGGTTGTTTATTTGGATGTTGGAATACAGTCTATTGCATCATTCCTTTTCTGAGACTGAAATGAAAACAGAGTATCAAATTAACCACAGGCTAATTCAATTAGCAAAATAAATTGAGGTGGAGGAGATGGGCTTTGAAGAACCCAAGTCCTCAGCAGAGAGATTTATTCCTCTGTTGAACATCTGTCAGTAATTACTGTCTCTGAGCATCAGTAGCTTCTGGTCACAGACTCTCTGCTGGCTGTTCCTAACACAACCCCGTGGTGGCCTTTGACTGATGAGACTCAGCTTCATTTTTCTGCTCCTGATTGAGGTATTGTAGTGCCTGTGTGTTGGTGTTCTGAGTATCTGCTGAAGGGAACTTCTTTCCTCATGTGTGGTTCTGTTTTCCCCAAGGGTCTCACCTTTACAGTGTTTATCATACATCACTCAGGTCAACATGTAGAAGTGAGTGACACCTTTCTGCCTCAGTATTCTATATTTGCAGTAGATACAAATTGGTTTTCATTGATTTTTTTTTTCTTCTCTCCCTGTGTTGAAAAGACTTTGGTATTGATATTTGAGCAATATTTCTTTTTTTTAAAGGTAATCTCAGACCTGTCTGTGCTGTCCATTTTGTATTGCAAAGCATGTTAACATGAGCCTGAATCTTGAAAAAATTGCTGTCTCTCCTGTCAGAAATGTTTGTATTCTCCCCTCACCCTTCTGGAGGCTGCTTGAACACCTTGTGATTTGCACAGGACTCAAACAGAACCTGTGCACCACAACATTTGTTTGGGTTTTTTTCCTAAATCATCCTAAACAGCTATTTCTTGTTCAAGTGTTCCCCTCCCAGAAAGAAGTCAGTAGTGTGACTTTCTCTCTCTCTCTTTTATCAAAACTTTAAATGCTTTATGTTTTAAAGATTAGGCGTAAACTTAAGGAAGTTTCATAGAAAAAGCAATTAAATATGACAACCGTTCTGAATATTTTGAGATTTATTAGGAAAATGAGAAAATCTTTGGCGCCAAACCTGAGACTGAATGTACTTCAGTATCTTGTTTTGTCTTCAGGAAGGACATCCTCAAGCAGCTCCACCGTATGTCAGTGTTAAAAATGCAGCTGTGCAAGACTGGTTCTTGGTAGATTTTGGTATAAACAGAGAACAGAGGTTGGTTCTTGTGTTGGAGGATTCCTAACAGGGATGGAAAATGTCCTATTTTAAGTTGTTCAGGCTTTGGCTACACATTAAAAATACCAATGCTAAATACTTTATATAGATGTGAGAAGCAGTGCTGCTGTCATCATATTCCTTGTAGGATCTTTCTTTGTGTGCTTTGAATTCAGCCAGTTTCTTTATGGGCTTCTTACAATATCTGGTTTTGGAACATGAGGTTCTTCTCTCAGTGCTTTTGCCTTATTACATGATTTCAATATCATTTGTCTCCAGTGAAAACAATTACAATTTCTTAACCTGTGTGTAATAGTTTTTCATACCTCAGTATCTCAGTAACTTTTCTGAAGTTTGCTTTGTTCTGCACTTTTCTTGTTGGACACAGTAAGAAATATTTCAAAGACGGACATAAAGAAAAATATGTCTTTACTCTTCACTGTTAGTTTCTTTTTGGCTTTCTTTAGGCTGAGAAAAAGGCATTGATTTTAAAGCCAACCCAAACCAAACTGATTTTGATAAAGGCTTCATTTCTCTCACCCTGAAATGACAAATTTCCATTAGAAGGCTCTGTCATAAAAAGAATCTTTTAAAGCATGTTTTTCTTATTGATTCTTGTTAGTTTACACTTGGTACTGGTTTTGATTTACCTTTGGTTATGTTTCATGTAGTTAATTCACATTTTAATTCCAACAGAGTTGCTGTCCATTTCTTGATCCAGCAAAGGGATAGGATGAACATTCCATTGCAGAAAAGGCAAAAGAACTTGGAGAAAATTCTTGCAGTAGAATTGTGGCTCATAACTGATAACAGTTACTAATGATCAGCATTCAGTCCAGTGAGTGCTGCCCTGATGAGACCTGGTCCTGATTATGCTTCAGGACTTCATTGTGTGGAACTCTTGCTTAGAAGTGGGTAACAAAACTTCAGTGCTTTTGAATCATTAGGTCCAATTTTAAACACAAAATAGAAGCCTGAAGAACAGTTAACTATTTCTTTGGCAAAGGTCTGGGTCATGCAAGGCTGGAGTGCAAAGCAAGGGGGGGTTTGCATTTCCAGTTAACAGATGCTGCTACTGCAATTTCTAAAAATCCTTTTGTGGTGTTGCAGTGTAGAGTTCCTTTCTGAGTGATTACCTGGGAGAGTGGAACGGATGCTCTCTGTCCAAGGCATTTGAGTTTTCATTGTCTCACAACACATGGAGGATTTGGGGCTGTGCCTTTATCCTTTTGGTCACTATGAAGTTCCAGCATGGCTGAGTCGACTGCTCACCTCCTCGAACTCCTTGAGGTCAGTTATCTAATTGCTCTTTGCAGATAAGAATTAATTAGCCTGATTATTTTTCATAGCTTTTGGATGGCTTCCCCACCTGGAGAGGAGCAATTCCTCTGTGTCAGTGAGTGATTGCTGAGCCAGAAACTTTCTGCCTAGCACTTGTAAGAAGTGCTGACTGGTTCTTTGGGCTGTGTTAGGAAGCAGGCAGCCTGTGGTTAGAATGCAAAGGGTAATAAAGCATTTCCACAAAGGAGCTAGCCAGCCCAGCAAGCTGCTGGGTGGCTTTGGCTTGTGCAGTGCTCATCTCCCTTCTCTCCCAGGTCAACAGCACGTTAACAAGTGGCAGCTCAGGTAGCTGTGTTTGCCCTCCTCCCTGTTCCTCCTACAAAAAATGTGTTCTTCTGGATTAGGTTTTTTAAGAGTATTGCACTTTACAGCTTTATTACTTAAAGAGGTGTGAAAGTCATCCATAAAGGAAAAAATGCTAACATTTGAGGTATAGCAGTTTATTTTCTCCTGTTATTATTAAAGTCACTTCAGAAACTGGCAGGGTGTATCTGGAGAGCTTCCCACCATCCCAGGCATTTGCTGTTTTCAATATTTTGCAGCAATTACACAGTGCTTTTTTAACACTTTCCCCTTGACCAAAGTGCATTTGTGAGAAAATTACTAAATCACAGCACGAGTCCTGCTAAGTTTTACACACCTTGTTAAATTTAAGCATGTGAAGAGCTCTAGGATAGTTATTGGGATTACTCAAAAATGTGGCTGTGGGTTTGAGGCTCTGTTGGAGGAAGCTGTTACTGCTTACAAGAGGCTTCTCACCTTGGGAAAGGAAAAAATGTGCTTGTCAAGTGCAGGGATGGTAATATGGGAAATGTTTCTTCATTCAGTTGCACAGAGTCTGGTATTTGAAAGGCTCATTTTGTTATATCAAACATGAATGTTACTGAAGTGCTTCTGACAATTAACTTTGTAGGACTTTGTTTACTAAAAATCAAATCTCTCTGGAAGCCTGGGACACTTGCTGTAATAAAAAGATTATGGATAGCTCCTGATAGCTTTTAAAAGCTGTTTAATTGCTGGTTGTGTCAAAGTAAGCAATTAAGGTCACTTAATCTACTTGATTATTCATCATATTCCTCTAATAGTACTCTGTGCTTGGGATCTGTGAAAATGTGCATCTTGAGAAGCTGCTGCACTCATTCATAGCCCTCAGTACAGGGCACATGTAATAAGAAAGAAAATTTCATTCTATGGCAGTGCTAGCCCCAGCACAAGCAGCTGAATGAATGCCCTTGTGTTGCTACAGCAGGAGCTTCCAGGAACAATGGAAAAGTCTAAAAATGTTTAGTCATTTAAAGGCAGGTTGGTCACATAAAACAGTATTAGTGGATTAGCTCTTAGATGGTACTTACACATTTCTATTAACCTCAGGCCAGATTGTTTTAAGATTAGATGATACAGGTGCTTAATTTCTGTGATGCAGTCAGATGCTGCTGCATAATATGATGGAGACTGGATAACATTGGGTTACTTGGCATGAAGCAGAAAAATGTAAGAAGTGCTTTGAGAGCTTGTTTAGTGCCAGTGGCCATTGCAGAAGTTTGGCATGATTAAATTTTGGTCAGTAGCTTCATTCTATCCTGAATAGCTAAGGTGGATTTAAGGCAGACAGAGAAAAAGACCTTTTGCTTTCAGTCAGCTGGCAGGGGGAAAAAGTGTGAAAGAGGATGTACCTGCAGTGCAGCTCTGACATCAGGGCCAGGTTTTGTTCTGTGAGTGGATTTCTGGGGAACCCAGACACCCAGAACAGAGAGAAGGTTCTGTCAGTGTGAGCTGTTCACCACATGCAGCTGCTGTGCAGCACAGAGCAGACCTGCACATGGGCAGGTCGGAGTGACCTGTACCTGTGCTGTGTGATCACAAAGTGACTGAATCTGCTCCAGTTTAGAAAAACACGGACAGAAAGATCTCAGCCATCCTCTTGAAACGAGTGGAGTTCCTGACAATGGGGTCTGGTGTTTGCTCATGCAGAAGCAAACAGCCCTACTGGAGTTCAGTTCCTTTCCACAGAGCAGCTTGGTGATGGTGGGACCCTTGGAAAGAAATTGCAGTGCAGACAGATTGCAAAAATTCAGCATTCCGTGTCAGTGTTCTCTGTGTTGTTCTCTATGAACAGGACAGGATTTGTATCAGCTTTGTGAATTCAGTACTGCTTGTTATTAATGAATTAATACAAATTGAGAAAGCTGTGATTCACATAACAGAAAATGGTGAAGTAGCAGCAGTGCCTTTGAGTTCTGCAAACTGAGCAACCATCAGGGTGGTGAAAAGTGCTGCTGGCCTGATGGAAATTCACCTGGCTGCTCTCCCATTCTGCCAGTTTTCTCCCTCTGCAGGCGTGGGGTGTGTTAGGAGATGGCAGTCCATGGGTAATTCCAGCCAGCAGGGCCCTCAGGATCCCAAAGCGATTGTTAGCAAAGCAGGCACAACATTTCTCTTGCCAGCAGAGCCAAGGGATAAAAACAAGCTGAGAATCAGGGAGTCATAACTGCCTCTTTGATGCTCCACATTTTCTGTGCCAAACATATGTTGGTATAGAAGAAAGTCTGATTCTAAATACCAAAGTGTGGGCAAGATTTAACTAAAGTTTTCTGTAAAAGAAACCAAAGCTCTAAACTGTTGCTATATTTTACTGCATCTGCTGTGCATATGAGATTGTGTAAATGGACTAAACCAGTATGGAATTAAGTTGTAGCTGCCTATAAGAAGTGCTGATACAATCCTAAGGGTAAAACTAACTTTGCAGGCAGCAGGTATCATAGTCTGTTACGAAGCATTCACAAAATAGTTCTACAGTTGAAGACCTGTTGACTCAAATGTGCAAACCCAAAAGTTTCAATTTCAACTTTACTGCTGGATGTTTGTTAGCAGGCTGGCTGGTTTTTGGCTGAAGTGTAAAAATGTTTAATGTCTTCTGAATTCACAGAATGCTTTGGGTTGGAAGGGACCTAAAGTTCATCCCCCTGCCATGGGCAGAAACACCTTCCACCAGACCAGGCTGCTCCAAGCCTCATCCAACCTGGCCTTGAACACATCTGGGGATTGCGCAGCCACAGATTCTCTGGGCAGTTATTTTTATTAATAAATAATGGTGAGCTTCAGTGCTGTAAAAAACCCAAACAACACAAGCCTTTTCTCAACGAACCACGGTGAGGTTATGGAGCTGTTACGGTGACATGTTTGTAGTGCATATGTTGGTAAATAAGCATGAATACATTTTAGCACCCTCTTCGCCGTTTATAGCCAAACGTGTTCAACTGTTTACTTTTCAGTTTTGACAGTGCCTGGTCCCTGTAACAATGAGTATTTGGATCAGGTGTAATATTTTCATTCAGATGCTGTATTTGTTGAACTGTGTAGCATTAATGCCATCTTTTTTTGGTAGCCTGTGCCATTTTCAAGTCAAAGGCATGCAGTGGGTTCTCACCCAGTGCTTCCTGCTGCTGGCTGTGCCGTGCCCTCGGAGCAGTGCCACTCGGGGCCCGGGTCTTGTGTCAGGTCCCTCGCTCCGTCCTGGTGCCCCAGCTCCTCTGAGGAGCCTGGGGCTGAGCCGAGCTGTGGGCACGGACACACATACAGCCTGCCCCGCCTGGAACTCGGGCATTTGAAACACTCTGCTGACCTTCCGTGGATGTGACAAAGCTCTGACACTGCGGAGTTACCTTTGTGTTTAACATGACCCCCGCAAGGCTGTCAGGTCGAACTTACAGTTTTATTTTTATTATTTGTTAATAATACGGTATTTTGAGGCTAAATTTGAGCAGTTACCAGCCCTCTCCTGGTGGTTCTTGCTCACCCTCTAGCACTATTCGTCTACTTGTATTCATTCCGTTCTCGATTCTTCCCCCTCTCCCCCCGCTCCCGGTGCCGTTCCTGAGGGCGCTGCTGGCGGACGGCAGGTGCGGAGCCCGGATCCCCGCCGGAGGCTGCAGGTGGCCGAGAGGGAGGGAAGGGGGTGCGGGGACGGACGGCCGGCAGGTGCGGCTGTCCCGGAGCCGGCCCCGTCCCTCCCCTCCCGTCCTTCTCCTCCCCTCACAGCCGGCGGGCGGGAGGTGCTGCCGGGGCAGCTCCGCCCCGCTCCCCGCGCGCCGCTCCGCTCCGCGTTTTCCGGGCCGCGCCCCTGCGCTCGTGCGCCGACACTCGGACGTGCGGGGCCGGCGCCGCTCGCCATTGGCCGCGGCGCCGTAGCCCCATGGGCGTGCGGGCCGCGCATTGGCCCCGCGCGCTGTCAATCAGCGCGTGGCTGCGTCAGGGCCGGGTGCGCGGCCCCGTTCCCTGCTGTGTGCGGGGCCGGCGCGGGGCCGGTGCGGGCGGGGCCGCGCCTCGCTCGTCCCTCGCTAAGATGGCGGCGGCGGCGGCGGCGGCGGCCGTGGCGCGGCTCGAGGGCCGGGAGTTCGAGTACCTCATGAAGAAGCGCTCGGTGACCATCGGCCGCAACTCGTCGCAGGGCTCGGTGGACGTGAGCATGGGCCACTCCAGCTTCATCTCCCGCCGCCACCTCGAGATCTTCACCGCCGCGCCCCCGCCGCCGCCGGCCGGCGCGGACGGGCCGCCGCCCCCGCCGCAGGGGGACCCGGCGGGCGGAGCGGGGGGCGACTTCTACCTGCGCTGCCTCGGCAAGAACGGCGTGTTCGTGGACGGCGTGTTCCAGCGGCGCGGGGCGCCGCCGCTGCAGCTGCCGCGAGTGTGAGTACGCGGGGCCGGCGCTCCGGGGCCCGCCGGAGGCCGCGGGTGCACATGGCGTGTGACAGGCGAGAGCGGCCGCGTCCTGCCCGCGCCTCCGCCGGCACCGCCCGGCACCGCCGCCGTGCCCTCCGCCGTGTCCTTCCCCCGCCCGCCCCGCACGGAGCGCCCGGCGCGGGCGAACAGGAGCGGGCGCGCCCCGAGTGCTGCTCGCGGGTGTCAGGGGAACCGGCCGGGCCGTTCTGCACCGCTCCGGGCTGCCTGGGCTGAGGATCAGCGCTGGGGGAGTCCTGCAGCCCCCTCGGTGCTTTGCCAGAACCGGGGGGTTGTTCTGGTTTTGGTGATAGTTTCTGCTGCTTTGCCTAATTTTAACGTTTATTTTTATGGGTAAACTGAATCATCCACGTGAAATGCTTCTGCTGGCCTTAGCGTTTTCAAATGTTTTCGTTACGTGACAACAAATGTATTAAGAGGTTTTAAACGGTAATACATTCCTTTGCCATTACCAAACATTAACTGTCTGTGCAAAATGATTTTCTAGGGCAATACGTGAGGCCTGCCCCCGACATTTAAGGCTGTGTTGAACTGTAAATAAGTGATCTGTGCTCTGAGCAGTCACATGTAGGAAAAGTGAAAGTGTTTTGGTTTAGTGTATTTTAGCTGCCTTGACTAAGAAATACCTCAAACGTTACGAGTGCTGTGCCTTTATAAAGCACATGCCATCAGTGACACAGCCTTAATGCCCTATGAGCTTTTAAACTGTGCTTAGGACGTTGATGGTGTGTATTTTCTGCTCTGTCGGCCTAATGTTAGTTTTGTCACCGGGTTTCTCTGTGAAAATCAAATTGTTTTACCTTGCTGCTTTCTAGGAAATGCTCATTCTGAAGGGCTTTAACAGTGCCAGTGTGTAGTCCTGAATATAGTTGGAGGACTTGTTTGACCTTTAACTGTCAGTTCTATTTTTGCTTTCTGCTTTTAATATTAATAATTATCTGGCATGTGGTTAATCTGTATTTTAATCTAACACGTTTATGAAGTGTAGATCAAATACTTTTTTTCTTTGTAAGCACTGCGGTATAATATACTATTTGTAAGCACAATTGCATGATCTGTGTTGATTTCAAACAGTCCAGAATTAGTTGGAGTGATTGAGTCAGTAACATTCTTTTAAATGCTTAAGACCTGAGGAAAAAAGAAGTACTTCTTCGTGCTGTCCACTGATTTTTAAGTTATTCTAGTTCTTTCCATCAGTGTCACTTTTGAAGTGGAAAGAAAATTCAGAAGGATTTTTTGTCTCACTTTTTTATTGAACAATGATGAAAAGTTGTGTGTAGTTAAAATTTCTTCACCGGTGGCTGTGGGTGGTGGTGCAGGAGCTGGCATTTGCTGTGTTCAGAGGTGACACCATTCCTTGGGCTGTGCACACACAGCCCTCAGTTCCCAGAGCTGCTGGAGGTGGCTATCTCCTGGGCACAAACTGGAGGTGTAGGCCAGTAAATAAAAGGGGCCCCTGGCCAGGGGGGTGAGCATCACCTTGGAGGGCAGGGAGAGTACAGCCCCAGAGTTACACTGGTCATTAAGAGCAACTGCTACTTCATTATTAAAAATAAACCTGTTTCAAAAACACAAGTCTTACTGGGATGGAATGGGGAAATAGTAGTTTCGTTATTTGCAAAGCTTTTTTGTTTGAGCAGTAGTCTTCAGGCAAATTCAAGGTACTGTCTCCTTTTAGGAAGCCTTTACTGTGGCTTGCTGGTGACTAATACTGTTTGTAGTCCTGTTCTTGAAGTTTGTTGTAGATTTAATTGGTCACACTGAAGGTGGTCTCCTGGATTTTAAGTCAAATTTATTTCAATATAATGTAAACATTAATTAACGGTTGAAGTGTGATGGGAAAGAAAGTGGTTTTGGTGTGAGCTCAAGATTGATGATTGCCAGCCTCCAGCTCAAGTAATCACCAGATCTATTTTTGTTGTTCTTTAATCCTACTCTGTTGCCAGTAATAAATATACTTTGCCTGTGACTACACAATCATCGGAAATTTTAATGGCAGGTGAAGTTTCAAAAATTCAGGGTGGCCTGTTCCTTCTGTTTGTTTTTAAGTGATCCTGGAAACCAAGAATGGGGGCTCCATCTCTGTTTTGTCTGATTAAGTCTTTGTAAGTCTGTGACTTACAAAGGTGCCAAGTGCAATACTCTTACAGACTTGAAATGTCTTACTTGCTTGTCAGTAATAACTGTGTGTAGTTTCAGTGTCCTTTGCCTTTTTTTGTTTCAGCACAATGTTTAAATTTGACTGCATTAATAATGTTACTGAGCTCCTTGTTTTTGGAAGGAAAAAACAGAAATACGCCTTGGTAGCCTCCTGCAAAACACACATTTTAAACATCTGGGGAAATTAAATTATTAATGTTAGAGTATACACTTACCTGTAATAAAGGCATCTTTTTTCTGCAGATAGAAATGTCATGAAACATGGAATTACTGTGCCTTAAGATAAGTGTTCTGGTTTCTATTTTTAATGCCTCCCTGGAAGCCTCACTGGCAATTCAAATGTTGAAGTTATCAAGCAGGAGGTAATAGCAGTGGGAAGTGTGTTTTTGTTTTTGCAGTTCTTGACAGACTCCCATCCCTACTTGTGTATGTACAAACCAGCTGTCTCTTGTGAGATGAAGCAAGTGGGGGTGGGGAGAAAAGAGCCATGTTTGAGTGTGTCCAGCAAGGAGCTCTCCTGTCAGTGTCATGGCACACATGGGATGAAAGAGGTTGCAGAGGCTCCTCTTCAAGACACCCAGATCAAAGCAAGAAATTAATATTTCTACAACTACCTTTGAGGTGCACAGACTGTCCCTCTCCGGTTCCTAAAGTTAGTGGTTTTTAACTGCTTACATTTGCTGCCTGTGGAATTTCCCCTGCCTTCAGTGAAAACATTGATTGGATATATTGCTAGGTAAATCATAACATCAGTATTTGCTTTTGAGGTACTTGGCTGGAAAAACACCTTTTGTGTTGGGCAGAGCAGCGTTTGTTGCAGGAGCTGTTGTGTACAGCTTTTGGAGAGGCAGGATTCCAGACAGATGTAACTGATACAGCTGCAAAAACAGACAGACTTCTGGGTACAACTTTGCTTTGAAGGAGTGCTTTTGTTTTGGTTTGATTTTTGGGTTTCTAGGATGTCCTTGTGTATTGGCCTTTGAATTCACAGAACTCGGGACATCTTGGACTTCACTGTTCTGAGGCAGTCTTACTCATTTTGACAAACCCATAGATGTTGTATTTTAGTCATTACTTTTGGTTTTGCTTTTGTGGAAGTAAATTGTGATTCATAAACAAGATACCACGAGCATAGGATCAGCATTTTTAAGTCAGATCACAGATGCATTTAGTCCATGACTTGCCTTCAGGAGTGGTCAGTAGCAGATGCCCAGGAAGGAGCATAAAAATTGATTGATACAAATGGTTGTGTTTTGCTTGGTTATTCTTTTGGATCCAAAGTCAGAGTTCCGTTCTTTTTGAGTTAAAATAATTTACTATTTGCATTTTTTCTCTCTCTTTTTTTAGTAGTTGAGTTTGGGTAAACCTCCTCTATCCACAGCGTCTTTGGATAGTGAATTCTGCAAAGTAATTGGAGCCCATGTTGGGAAAAATACCTCTTTTTGCTGAGTTTTTGGAACTTGATGCCTGGTAATTTCATTTGATCCAACTGAAGCTCTTTTATAGTAAAAGACAGTAAATAACTCTCCCGTTCTGTCATTCATTCTGCAGACTTCTTTACATTACTCAGTGTGGGTGCTCTTACAGCAAATGACATCAAGTATGTTTTACTTTGGCTTAACGTTTACTGACTAATCCTAAATTAAACCTATGTAGCTGAAAACTAAAATTTAATTTGTTTGTATTCCTCTGATTTTCCTCCTGGAAATGCAGAGGGCCTGAATCAATAATTTTACCTTGGTCTTGTAGTCTGGAGCTACAAGCTGGGGTTATTGCTGCCTTTGAGCAGTGGAAGTTCTCCTGCTGATGAAAGCTGGTCGATTCTGAACAAGGATCAAGTGTATCTATTCCCTGAGTCAATTCTTTGGAAAAGTTTATGTTCAGTGTTACTTGCCCAGGAAATAGTTTGTAAAGAGCCTCAAATATATCAGTGCACTTTTTTTGTGTCATCTGATTGCAGTTACTTAAATTGTGTGCAAAGCTGTGATGTCTGTGTGGTTGGAGCTGTGACTGGACATGTGCTCCGTGGAAATTTCTCACTGGGAACATCTGCAGTTTGGCTTAACAGTGCAGGTGAAAGGATCATGACATTTCCTTGGGTAGTGTTCCACGGTAGCTGAGGAAGAGCGTGCATTGCTTGAATTTGGGTTATGATTTATGTTCTAAAGGTTTTCTTGTGAATAGAACTGTTAGATAGTTTGAGCAATCGAACAAATGCTTCAAGGAACTGGTGTTAATGTATCAGTCTGTTCTGAGGGTGCTGAGTCCCTCAGGCCCTGGGGGCACCTGCTCTCTCCCTTCCCTGACACCCCTTCTGCCAGAGGCTCCTCAGGGCGACAGCTGCCTGAAAGCCGGGGAGACCTTGCGATTGATTTGTGTTCAGAGGTGTGCTTGGGGCTCCATACCAGCTGTATTAAACCTATCAATTGCAAATTACCTCAGAGCATGAAATGAAGGAACATTGGACTTGGCTGGGACTTGACAGACTCAGACTCCAGAAACTTTTATTTACTGGTCCTGTGCCATAGTGACTAATAAGGTCAACGGGGCTGTGTTTATAGGTGGGTTTTTGGCTGCTTTAAAGAAGGATTTGCAAATGTCAAGCTCAGTAGAAGCAGTGTTCTCACTTTAGCAGATCTGATTGAAAAGGAGCGTAGGAGGAAGGTAGAGCACATATGATTTGAAATGAAAATAGAGATGAGCGGGAAGTTTCTATAGTAATAATTTGTGTTACAGTTGTTTCTGTCATCTCTTTTTTTTCATATTTGCCTCTCAGTTACACACACCTTCTGAGTGATTTTTTTTTTTTTTTTTTTGTTAATAAAGCAGTGTTGCAAATTGTCAGTCACCAGTCAGGTAATTGAGGTAAAGCTTAAACAGTTTATATTTGGTTTCTGTTGGTATGATTGGTATTTGTATGAAACATCCTTACCCAATTCTACTGATCCTACAAATGTTCTTACATCTGTACTTAGCTACAGGAGGAAGTAGATTCTTTGTGTAGTTCTATGAAATACTACGAACTGGAAAATCATCTTTATAGTCTGTATATTTCCTGTAAATTTCTATGACAGAAGCAAGATTATTGTCATTTTGGTTTAAACGTGCAAAGTGAATATTAAAACTGTCTGTTCCAAGAATCTGCAGTTGAAAGAGAGTTTTGAGATTCTTACTTCAGTTATAATAATGAGGTAGGAGATATGCAAATTAAATAATTCTTTGCATTGATTAAATCAGAATACCAAGGTGCCATATTTGAGTAGGATGATACATTTAATCAATAGCAGAAGTAGTAAGTTAAATGAGCTAATAAAGAAAATAAGTTAATCTTTCACCCTGTCTTTCAAAATAAATGTGTATTATTAATTTGCTTATAATTAGGTAAGGGCACTTACAAATATAATTCCTTCTTGAAGGAAGATGTGTTTTAGAGAATAATTCTGCTGTGGAGGAGTTCTGCTGCTGTTGGGTTTTTCTTTTTTTTTTCAGCATGTACAATTGTCATGGACAAAGCAAAAGGTTATTTACAGTCATGCCTGAGCTCTTCAAAATAAGATTATGCTTCTCATTTGCTGTATTTTTCAGTAAATGCAGCAACTCTTCAAGACATCTCAAGTCCCATTAACTCATATAAAATTATGTAAAACACAGGGAAAAATATAATTTCATAGTAAACCATGTATTTGTCATGTGGTGTGAGGCCATGGCTTTTGCAGTTGGAAGGAGTTTTCACAACAGTTCACTAATAAGCTGCTGTCTGTGCTGAAATCCTGGGAAGGTGGTGGGTTTATCTGCTGCCTTGCTTGTTTTCATGATAAAAAGTTGATGTGTAGTGACATTTGTTTCCTGCGACTTCCTGCCTTTAAGGAGTTTTTTGACCTAGATAAAGCAGTCGGAGGGGAGGAACCATATTTATTCTGCAGCTATTCCACTTTGGGTGGTATAGGAAATAAATGTTCCATTCTCCAGTTAAGATTCCCTCACTGCTGTTTGATCACTGAGGGGAGCTGAGGCTTCAGTGAGTTAAACTCAGTGCTTGCAGAGCTGGTGCAGATTTTTTGACACATCATTTTTTGTAGGGCATGAGAAGGTCTGTGCATGGTTGGAATCTGTTTTTTCACAGTGAATGTGTGATTCTGCTGCAGCCCCTGCACGTGCTGCTCTGTCCTCTCAGGTACTGCCAAGCAGAACCTTGGACAAAGCATGGTCTGTGTGTGCTGGAGTACTGGTGGGAGGAAAATTTTCAGTATTCAAAATTTCAGAGCGACTTAATAAATGTTAATATGAAAACAACACCTTTTTGTTTGCCTGTGTGCACCAAATGAAATGAAAACCATGAGGAGATTGGCAGGCAGTTCTGTCCGTGCTGATCCAAACATTCCTGTTGACCTCAGCAAGGAAGCTCCTGTGGACAAGGATGTGCATGGAATTGAGTTTGGAGAGCCAGAGCAGTAAAGTAAAAATGCCAGAGTCCTGTCATTATCAGGGTGTTGTGAAGTGGAACAAAATTAGTATAAAGTTGGCTGGAATTAATTTTAATTCAGTGCTGGTTTAAGGCTTAACTTTAAGAATTACAGAAGGAAGCTCCTGCCAAAGCCTTGCTGAAAGCAGAAGTGACTTCAGTGTTGGATCAGACTGCTCAGCCCCGTGTCCATTTGGGTTCTCTGGGGATGAGGATGGTTGTAACTGTATAAAGTGCTTCAGGTAACTACAATCCCATATTGAAAAAAATGTCTGTATTCCCAGCAGCAGAACTTATGGAATGCACAGGCTGGTTAGAATAAAGTGCAGCTTAGTGCTAAATTGTGATTAGAAATACCTGATCACTACTGGATTTTTTTTTTTGTGATCTACAGTAAATGCAATTACTGATAAATATTTACAGTGTTGTAAACACTGTCCTCACAAATAATGAGGACAAAAAATAGAATTAATCAATTTAAAACAGCCCAAAACTATGACATCTGGAAAAGTACAGAGGCAGAACTATAGGGTGGAAAACTGTTCTGAAAAGTAGCAGTAGAGTGAAAGCCATGACTGCAGAGGGATCCTGAGATGCCTGTTCCGAGATGATGTGTCCAGGCACTGATGTGATGACTCTGGAAACTGGGGAGTGGCAGCCAGTGCTGGAGCTTCACATCATTCTGGAATCAAAGCTGTGTTAAAGGATCGTGCAGAACTGCAAGGATTTCAGTGGAGGGTTGCTAAGAAGAATTGAAGGCTGGAAGAAGTCCCAAAGAGTGTGGGACAAAGGGGTTCAGTGTGTTTGTTCTGTTCAGAAGGAGTGTGGGGTGCCTGGGTTGGTGTAGCTCGGTTTTGATGGGGCTGAATGAGAGTACTAAAGGCTTCTAATGGGTCACACACAGGTGTGAAAGCAGAGACTGTAAACTAAAGTGTCAAGGTTTGAATGAAGCTGTGTTGCTTTCAAGAGTGCTGGGATATCTATCTCACCATCTTCCTCTGATAAACAAAAAAATAACCCTGGTGCAGAGCAGGTAGGGCTGCGTGACATGGCATGGCTTAGGGTTACAGGAGGTAAAGCTGAAGCTTCTTTACTTCCTCTGCAAGTCTTTTTTTAATAAACTCTCACGGGATTATAGCAAGAGACCATTTTATTGTGTGTTTTAACAAAGAGTCAATATTTGTCTTGGTTTCAAATTAAAATTACTTCTAAAGCATCAAACATGCAGTTGGATATTTGTTTATTTCCACTTGCCAGTAGTGTTCTCACACTGATGTTGTTGCTTTTGTTCACTGTGTCATACTCTTCGTATTGAAGGACACTGCGCACTTTCAGAGATAATTTTTGTGTAATAGAAAGTGATTCTGTGAAAAATTTTGTTCTTTCAGTAAGTCTTAGGTACAGCTCATGGGGTATAAGCCACTTAATTCTTGTCTTGATAAGAAATCAGGCTAGTGTATAATGGAAGAGGTCTTTACATCTTCTAGTGAACTTGAATTCAGGTTTTTTGATTACTTAAAGGAAGATTAAATGTATGGTTCTGCTTCAGAAATGGTGTGGATGATATAATTCATTGATAGAAGTTCTTTTTAAATTTTGATTTTCACTGATGTGTTTCAGTATGGGAGCAGGTATTTTCCCTCCCCTTTTCCTTCTTTTTTTCCCTGTCACAGCTGGGAAAAAAGTAGTTTAACTTCCTTTGAATTATCAGTTTCTTCAAAAAGCTGTAGCTGAAATGTTGTTGTCTTAGCACAGTGTACAATACATGTTTCACTTCTGTAAGGTAAAAGTCTGATTGTTCACGAGGATATAAACATAGCTAGCTTTTGTTTGTTTGTTTTGATGTTCTCTTTGTTGTTTTTTAAGACAGAATACAGGAAAAAATTCATTTATCACTTTGTATTGTCCTCTGGACATATTTGGGTGTTCTAGGCAGAATATAACTTGAGCCTAGACATGTAGCTTATACACTTCTGTAGTATTATACAGATATATATAATACATATATATACAATGCAGTTATATATATATACACAATACAATTATATATGCAATTATGTATAATTTTATATTATACCATTATTATATATATTATTGTATATTTCTGGTGGTTACAATCAGTGCAGTAAACACACAAAGGAACTAGTTGGGAAGGATAAATTATGGAAGCTGGCTCTTACAGAAAAGAATTTCCCTCCTTGGCTGATTCTGCAACCTTCTGACCTTTCTAGGCAGGTGAAGAAGGCCTGCAGAGCAATGAAGGGGACAGAAAAATAAAATTTTAAAATGAGTAAGGCTTAGAGAAGGGTGAATTTATTCACATGAAATTGTCTGATAAGTTTAAATTTGAATCAGAGCAAACTGATTATTTAAGTAAGTAAAAATCATGGTAAAGAGAATAAATGCTCTCAGGTGCAGTGGGATTGTTGGGGTGCCACAGCAGGACCAGGAGTTGGACTCTGATCTGTGTGGGTCCCTTCCAACTCGGGGTATTGTGATTGATTTCAGCATCACACCCCACAGAGATGGGAAAAATGGGAGAGGGGAATTCAGTTTATACATGGGAGAGATGAGGACACAGGCCCAAGGTGTTCTGCTTTAGAACATGGGCAGCATATTCTGGGGTTTGTAGTTGTGTGAAGAGAAGTGAAAGGGTGTGCTGGGAGGCTTGGGGAAAGATGGAAGATGAAGATCATCTCAAGTTTAAGGGCTGAGCCTGAGAAACAATACAATTGTTATTAGAAATATAATTGCTAGCCTAATATAGTATAAGGAGTCTCAAACTTGAGTATTTAATTGGGGAAAAGTCATTCAGAAGGATCTGGGGTCTCACATTTTGGGAACATGGGCTGTGCTTTGGTGAACATCTGAGCTAATCCAAGGTTTCACTGCTGCTGCAGTGGAGCTCAGGAGGGAAGCCCTGTTTTCTGCAGTGCTCCTGATGCAGGTTGGGCTGGCCTTGGAGCTCATCAGATGTTCAGATGCTGCTGCTCTCTGCTTTTTTTGCTATTTTTGGGTGCTTTGCTGTTGCATTGAAGTGGCTCACAGAGAGGTCTGGCAGGCAGTGGAGTACATGGTGGGCCTGCACAGACTTTGGGCAGCAGTCAGCTGGCTGGGACTTGTGGAATTGTACAGTAAGGAGTTGCAGTTATAGGAGCTGTTTATGCTATATGAAATAAAAATGGAAAGGAAAAGAAAGATATGAAACAGTGGAAGACCAAAACTAATTTTGGTGTACTAAAAAAGCACTTGCAATGTAATGTAAAAATCTTTCAATCCTAGAAGTTCTTGTGACAGCATGCCTTTTGGTAAAGGGGTATGTTAAATTTAAAAAAAAATTTTTGAAAAGGTTAACCTTAAGTAGACAGGATGCTGACATAATTTGATGGTATCATACCTTTGGTTAATCTGTGCTTTCTGGCTCTCTGTTTTTATCTCTCTGTAAATGTGAACACACAGAGAAAACATGAGAGAAAAAGGGGGTATGGGTTCCCTGGCTGTGGATCATGTAGCAGAGGACAGAGTTAATGTATGGTGTACATTCCATAAACTAAATCAGCCTGGCTCCTGCCTAGATCCAGGCTTTGCTCCACATGTCACTAGTCCAGTTGGTGGTATGTTGTGCAGTAGTGGAGTCACAAGCTCTAGGGAAAATTGAACATTAAGGATATAATGCAGGTAAATGGTATTTAAAAAAAAATTTATATGTGGTTTTTGTTTGTAGTGTGTGTGGGTTCCAAAAAAAGCCCTTTTATCTCAAAGACTTCTCTATCTGTAAGGCAGGCAGGTGAGGTATTAGAGTTTGTGCAGCATTCTGTATGGACTGCCTGAAAGGAAAGCATTATTTTGAAGATATTTGTAAAAACTTCACTGACTTTTACATGTCTTCAGTGTAGGAGCTGCATGTATGGGTAGTGCTTTTTCAGAAAATACATAAATGTGCTGAAGTTGACAGTGCAGGTAGTTCACATGTGATTTGGTTTTCCTGTGGTGCCTTTTGAGGGCCTCAGCTTGATAGGTTGTAGAAACATCTCAGACAAAGGTGTGATTTGGAGAGAGCTTTTGCTTCTTTATGCAGGACAGCAAATCCAGAGTGCCAAAGGGAAAATCTTAATAATTCAGTGGAGTTGATCCAGCCTTCCAAAACTACTTGGAAGTCGCTGTGCATGGGCTTCCTGCTGTGATGGAACCGAGTGCTCACCTTCACTCTGAGCTTCTCCCAGGGGTGCTGAGGTGCAGCATTTCAGGAAAACCATCCCTTGCAGGAGCAGCAGATGATAACAAATACCACCCTTCATTTCTGTGCAGTGTTTGGTGGACTTGGATGCTGACAGAGGTTGGTAGGAGGGAGTTACTTAAATGATCATCAATTAAAACCCTGTTTATCACTTCCACAGATGAAAGCAGTAAATAATGCATTGAGCAAAGAGGAGTTCAAGGAAGTGAGTTGTTTTCTTTCCTGAGGTGTGTGGATGTCCTGGGTGTGGCTGGGTTAGGCTCACATAAGGGTCTAGATGTGTTTCTGTCTGATCTGCCTGACATGATCATCACTTGAAACACTTATTTTGGAGAAACCAGCCAAAGCTCTTGTGTGGTCTGACCCAGGAGGTTTTTTTATCAGGTAGAGGGGGTTGGTGGTTTGGTCCTCTCTGCCCTTTCATATTACTGAACATTTTTGCCTTTAGTAGCATTGGGGGCTGCAAGGCAAACACTGACTTTGTGTTCAGATGCTATGAAAATCCTGCTTTGAAGAGGGTGCAATACATTCTGAATAACTTCATTAAAATTACTAGGTTGAGCGGTAAGATTCTCATGGAATGATGAAATGCATCCTCATGCAGCCCTGCTCTCAATGATTCCATCAAGATCCTGGCACCACTTTTGCAGCTGCATCAGGGTGGAAGAGCAAATGCAGCAGTTTGAGGTGGTTCCCCTCTGCTGGGAATGCAGGTTCTGAAATGAATGCAGGGCTGAAGTCTCAGTGTAGGGTGGGCTCTTCAGTTTGTGGTTGGGTAGGATATTATTCAGCTTTCTAGATATTGATAATTGGCAGAGACATTTTGGACCTGGAAACCACAGTGTTTCAGTTAAAATGTCCACGTGACGGGCGCGTGTGGCAACACCGGAAAGAGATGCAATAGGTAAAAACCACAGGAGAAATTCAGTTGTTTGTTTATCCTCTTAAATTGACATTCAGGCCTTTGTTTTTAAAGCCTTTTCCTGGTATTGGTCTGCCCATAAAGCTGAGAAATGCAACTAGTCTGTGAATATTCACCCTTTCTGTAACAAAACCTCATTAGAACTGAGATTCTGCCAGAATTCTGTTAGAACTTTAAAAAATATTCTGTTTTCTTTATTTCTTCCTTTGTTTTGGTTTGGTGGTTTTTTTTTTTTTTTTTTTTTTTTGGTTTTTTTTTTTTTTTTTTTTTTTTTTTTTTTTTTTTTTTTTTTTTTTTTTTTTTTTTTTGTTTTTTTTTTTTAGATTTTTTTGGTAGCCTAAGATGCTGTTTTTTCATATAGTAATTTTTCCTCTACTGCATCACAGGATATAGGGAATATTACCTCAGATAGAAAAAATTGGCACTAATTGTTAAACATTCACAAGATAAAATTAAAAACCTCATTGACAAGTTGGGAGGAGAGCTCAGATCCTTCCACCTTTCTCTGTTTAAACATACAAGGTAAATTCAAAGCAACTCCTGATGAAGATTTTAAATTTCCTTCATGAATTTTGGCCTGTTATGAATGGCTTTTGCTGTCTCCTGCAGTGCAGGCAGCCAGAGCACTCATCTGCCAGCACACCCCTGTACACAGATGTTGACTTTCCTGTCAGTAGTGAAATAGCCCTGCTTGTTTTATGGGGTGGTTATTCTGAGGTTGGAAGATTGTTGAGCCTGGAAGAGATCACTAACCCCAGCTTGCTACTTAGCTATAAATAAGTTTGGTCTGCTGTGGACTAGTAAGTACTCAAGATTCTTACGTGAGGTTATTCACTCTTATCTAGGGCTATCAGCAAACTGGGTGGTTTGAAGCCTTTAAAGAAAAGAAGCATGCAAGCCTTGCAAAAGAGTCAAAGAAGCATCTGAATATAAATAATTCAACCCCCAGCCAGAAGGATAAAATAAAAATCTAAAAAAAAGTTTTAATTTTTGGGGTAGAGTTTTAAAGTTATTTTGGTTTAATAGTAGCTGAAGGAAAGAATATTTGTGTTTGTTTGTGTGTGTTCTTTGAGTTAGCTGCAGTGTTGCTGAAAAGTGTGGCACAAAATAATTGAGCTGCATCTGAAGAGCTGGAAAGCATAGTTACATGGAATACAAAATAACCACAGTATGGGAGAGTGTGACTGAACTACAGGGACAAGAAACTGAGTAAGGTGGTTTAATCAAAAATGTTGGTTGTAAAAATCAGGCTTTTCCACAGCTTTTGAAATGGAAAAAGAAAAATCTTGATGTGGAAATGAACCTGGGAGATGGCAGTGCAGGAATGTGTGATCCAGGTCTCTTGGTTTGGGAGGCTCGAGGAGGCAGGATGTGTTTTGGTAATTCTCATAACACTCAGACTCTGATTCCATTCTTTTACTGAAGGGTGTTGGTGTGCCTCATCCCCAAGGAAACTCTTGTTTCTGCAAGTTGTTCTTTTTGCAACAACCTTTGATATTACAGCATTTGGTGGTTTTCTTGTTCTTCCAGTAAAATTCCTTATCTGGAAGGTCTGAGTAGTTTAGGGTTAATTACTCTCAGATGAATGTAGGTAAGGCCCAGGGGGGTTGGGAGCCTGTTGCAGTGACATTACATTTCAGCTGGGACATCCCTGGGCTCTGGTTAGGGAAACAAGCATTGCTTACTGGGTGTGTTTCACCAGCACAGTTTTGTCCTTCTCGTGCCTGTTGTGTTTTTATGGGAGCCACTTGTTCCAGCTTTCCCCAGGAGATGTAAAGAAAGGAATATATACAACTGCCCTGTGTTTTCCTAGGGATGTTTTGTGCTAAATAAATTGCTGACTGAGAGCGTATTGACAGTGTCTGACACAGAGCAATGAACTGGACTTAGCGAGTTCTTCACTGAATGAGGGAGACTTTTATTTTTAAATCCAAAAGGTCCTTAGATACTTGTGATGGTTCACACCATCTTTAAGTCATTA
The DNA here is from genome assembly GCF_017590135.1 of Pyrgilauda ruficollis. Classification (NCBI taxonomy): domain Eukaryota; kingdom Metazoa; phylum Chordata; class Aves; order Passeriformes; family Passeridae; genus Pyrgilauda; species Pyrgilauda ruficollis. The sequence goes on from NW_024512099.1 coordinate 320,879, forward strand.
GAATAACCCTCTTAAAGATGTTCTAAAAGGAGACAGGATTTGACTTGTGCAGGTAATGATTAAATACAAAAATATAAAGGAAAGAGCGATCAGTCTGGGGTATTTAAAAGGAAAATACTACATGATAGGTAATAAAAAGGAAGTGAATGGAGCCAATATTGGGTGCAGAAGGGGCTGATTTGGGCAGCAGAGGGGGAGATCCTTCCCCAAAGGATCCCTGTGGCAGCAGCATTCTTGTACAGCTGTGGCTGGAGTGGGGAGGCAGAGCTGGCTGCTGCAGCCAGCAGGTGTTTGAAGTCACATATTTGAACTCCATCTGAATCAGGTTTTTTTCCTCCCCATGTTTTGAAGTCTTAAAACATCACCATTGCATTTCACTGTCACCTGGGCCAGGGGTGGCATCGTGTTGTGTGTTGCTGTGTGTTGCTGTGTTTGAGGTGCTGGGTGCACACAGGAGCTGAGCACAGTTCAGAGGTGCTGAGCAGTTTAAATGTGTGCCTGCATCCAGCACAGAGTGGCCTCGAGGAGCCACAGACACTACAGTAGTCATTTTATGTAATCTTGGATAAACTGAGCCTGCTGCTTCTAAAGGTTGCTTCACACTACCACTGGTTATATTTAATATAAGCCTTGAAGTGAGTTAGTGCCAAGCAAAGCATTGTTTGGAGTATGGAGAAATAACCTGTGAGCCAAAATTAGCCCGTGTTCGTGTGGAGTGGTGTGTGTTTCGTCAGGGCTGCCCAGATCATGTCGTCCCTGAAGGCAGCACATTTCAGCTCTGAATGTTTCAGCTATTACAACATGGAACATGCTGGTGAGTGGTGCCAGTAACATACGCTGAACATATGACCAGCACATGCCCCCACTTCAGCCTAGGCCATCAATTATTTACTTCTTGTTACAAGCTGTTTATTTTTGAGAGGTTCTCTCCCCTCTGTCAGTATCGAGCACTGAGCCTTTTGTTTCTTTTTTTTTTTTAATCTTTTCTACTCTTGCTGTTGATTCTGTATTTCTAAAATTCTCTGCTGTGTTTCCCACCACCCCCACCCCTCTTTTGTTTGTGCTCATTCTGTTAGGATGCCATCCCAGGTAACTCCTGTGGTAAGGCCATTGAAACTGTGGAGACCAGTCTGATTATTTTAAACTTGTAATTGAGAGATAAAATGACCTTACACTTAATCTTTTGGGACTTGGTCTATATTCATTAGTATACCTCTTTCTCTGTGTCAATTTTGCACTGTTGTGTTTCACATCTGTGAAATGGCAGGGTTTTTCCCTCATCCCTTGTCATCTTTGGTTAGATAAATGATGTGAAGCAAACACTCCATAGGCCTTTTCTGATTTTAAACTGATTTTTGATGACAGCTCAAGTTCCCAGACTGCTTGTGACTCTTCATCTGTAGCAGCTCTCTGCTGTGGATTCTGGTACAAAATGAGTGAGCACCCACCCAGACTGATGGGCTGGGAGCTCTGGAGAGCAACAGTAGATAAAACTTTCATGTACATACAAATATACTGCATCTTGGCTGTGTGTTTCATAACATTTTAGGGAGTGTTGCCTCTTGGATGGGATCAGGCTTGACACAAAATTAATTGGACTTGGTGAGCTTTTCAGAATGAATCATCTCGTAGTTATTTGTGTACACTGTAGGTAACAGGCTTAGCATTGCATACTTCTTTATATAGATTATTCTTTTAAATTCAGTTTTCTCCTGGAAGTGCATTGAGTTAAGGATACACTGTTACACAAGACTTTGCTTCTCATTTTAAGTGTGATGGTAAACTTGATTTTTCAAGCATTTGCAGAAATTAAAATTATTCCTCTTATGGTTCCTTTTTTTGGAAGCCTTTTTTTAACACTCACATTAGATCTCTACAGTAGCACAGGTTCATTTAAACACTTTCTCCTTGTTTTAACCATACTTTTCAATAAAATTCAGGCCCTGCAGGTAGACTGTAACTACCCCTTGGGTTTCTAAGTTAGTTAAAACAAACTCCTTGGGAGTTAGAGCTGAGAGAACCATCCTGCCCTGTGCTGTCCTGTGTGAGAGCTCTGGTGTTCACATTGTGTGCTCAAGCCAGATTAGTTTACTGGTGGGCCTGAAAAACAATCCCTGGGAAGGGAAGGGGAGAGGCTTGGGATTAGTTTTCTGTCAAGTCAGGAGTGCAGCTTTTTCCATTACCAGATGGGAAGATATTAATATAAAGTTGATAACATCATTTTATTAGCATTTCATAGAATCAGAATTTTTTTAGTTGGAAATGATCTTCAAGGTCGTTGAGTCCAACCATTGACCCAGCACTGCCAAGGTCACCACTAACCCATGTCCCCAAGTGGCACAACCACATGTCATCTAAATCCCTAAGGTCACCACTAACCCATGTCCCCAAGTGCCACAACCACATGTCATCTAAATCCCTCCGGGGATGGTGACTCCACCACTGCCCTGGGCAGCCTGTGCTGGGGACTGACCACCCTTTCTGTGAAGAAATTTTTCCTCATAGCCAACTTAAACTGCCCTGGGCAGCCTGTGCTGGGGACTGACCACCCTTTCTGTGAAGAAGTTTTTCCTCATAGCCAACTTAAACCTCCATGGCACAGCTTGAGGCCATTTTTTCTTGTCCTGTCCTTCATTTCCTGACCCCTACCTGGCTGCAGGTCCCCCCTGAGCCTCCTTTCCTCCAGGGTGAGCCCCCTCAGCTGCTCTTGGTGCTCCAGCCCTTCCACAGCTCCATTCCTTCCCTGGACATGTGGCAGTCCCACAATGACTTTCTTGTGGTGAGGGGCCCAAAACTGGTCACAAGATTTGAGGTGTGCCCAGCAGAGGGGACAGGCACTGCCCTGGTCCTGTGACCACCATGTGCCATTGGCCTTCTTGGCTACTTGGGCTGATGTTCAGCTCTTGTTGGCCAGGACCCCCAGGACCTTTCCAGCCACTCTGCCCCGGCCTGGATCACTGCAGGAGCTGTTGTGACCCGAGGGCAGGACCCAGCCCTTGGCTGGTTAAACCATTGCTCACGAGCATTGCTCTCAGCCCATGGATCAGCCTGTGCAGATCCCTCTGCAGAACCTTCCTGCTCTCCAGCAGAGCAGCATTCCCACCCAGCTGGGCATCATCTGCAAAATGCCTGAGCGTGCCCTCCGTCCCCTTGACCACACCATGGATAAAGATGTCAAACGTGGGCCAGTGTGAAAGTTGTCTCCTCTTGGAAGGTCTTACTCTGTGGTTCCTGATCCTGTCTGCAGGGCCTGCCACTGCCCAGGGCAGCCTGTGCCAGGCACTGACCACCCTTCTGTGAAGATCTTTCTCCTCATATCCAACCTGAACCTCCCTGGCACAACTTGAGGCCATTTCCTCTGGTCCTGCCCCTCATTCCCTGGGAGCAGAGCCTGACTCCCACCTGGCTGCACCCTTCTGTCAGAAGGTGCCCCCTGAGCCTCCTTTTCTCCAGGGTGAGCCTGGAGCACTCCTTACGTGTGTCTGGCACCCCTAGATCCCTGTGGGCAGGTTCTCACACTAACCCCAAAGAATATTTTCCTATAAAACCTTGTTTTGCTGGGTCCCTTGGTGCTGGTGGTATCACTGAGGGCTTTAACAAGCAGAGGTGTTCCTGGCCACCTCCTGCCCAGGCAGGAGAGATCCTTAGTGCTTCTGCTCTTGGGCTCAGTCACAGATGTGAGCCACAAACCCTGGAGTAGGAAAAACAAAGGAGACCACTGTGGACAATGAAGTTGGACTGGAAAAACAGCAAAGCTCTGCTGGTGCTATATTTAGTAGGTCCAAACTATTTATGTGGTTGATGGTTCTCGTTTTGCTCTTCACCACAGAAGTATCTTCAAACAGAGATATTTGATAAGCAGTTTCTGTAGTCTCTGTTCAACTTTGTGTTTTGTTTTCTGAGGGTAATGAAGAATTCAAGGTTTCTTGTTGTCTCTCTGTGAGGTGAAGGTGTCATTGTACCTTTGCAGTTCTTGGGGGAAAGCCACTAATTCTCCTGTCACTTCCATATAAACTGGGTGGTGTTTTCTCAGGAGAATGAGCAAAACCAAGTGAAAGATATAATTTATAAATTAACTAATTAGTTCATCTTCTAAGGTCTTCCTGATGTGATTCCTGGTGATGATTAAAGGAGCGATAGTTTAAAAATAACTAATGCATCTTTTTGGCTCTCTAAAAAACATAACAAACAAACTTGTGCATTCAAGTTAACGTTTAGTGAGCAACTTGTAAAAAATCGTGATGATTTCTTATTTTGAAAAAAATGCAGGTTTATACAGACTGATTTTAATCATCTAAAGTATCTGTTATCTTGGTTTTTATCTTTGCTGACTTAAAGCCTGCGTGTTGTTGTATACTGGGAAGGTGTGCATATTATTAAAATGCTGGGTAAGGCCATGGTTATGCCCTCCAGAATTGTGAAAATGTCTCTTGGATTCATATTTTAATTATCATCTCTAATTTTGCTTTGCTTTTCCTCAATAGGATTTAGAAAAATTAGTCTTTTGCTTTTTCAGATGGATATTTTTAAGTGTCTTGGTCACCCTAGGACACGAAGATTATAAAATAATTAGATATATGAGTTAAAAACAAGGGAAATTTACTCCACATCTGTAGTACTATTTGCTGCTATTTACTTCAGTATTTATGGTAAGTTTAATTTTGGGGTCACCTTGGTTATTACGGGAAATGCCACCTTTTTTTGTGGTGCTTCCTATACTGACATAGGAATTAAAAATATATATAAATATATTCTCAGGATAAAAGTTTTTTGTCATTATTGACAGAACTGTAGTATAATGCTGTACGCATCCAGAAAAATAGGAAACACTTTCTCTAACTAGGGATTAACATTTCATTTCACCACAGAACATCTTTCTGAAAATCAAAATCTTTCAAATACCAGTTGGTTCTTAAGTGTAAATGGAAACATGTTAATTTAAGTGCTGTGAAAATTGGTGTTTGCAGTACTCTTTGTGCAGCAGCATATGCATTGAACTCATTTGCATCTCTTGAGCTTTGCCAGACAAGGAGATTGTGCAGGGGAATTTTGAAGTAATCCTATGACTGCTGAAATTGTTAAATATTCAATCCTGGGTTGGGATTTCACTACAAAAAAAAATTACAAATTTTTAGCAATCAATATTTGTGTATGACAGAAATGTAATTTTAACAGCCAGTGTTGTATTCTGCTAGAGGGAAGATCCAGCTTGCAGATGTGTGGGGAATTGATAATTGATCATTTGGAGGATATTTTATGTGACTGTTTTAACAGTTCCATGGAGGGAAGACGCTCAGTTGATAAATTGGGGATGCCTGACTTGGACAAATGTCACTTGACTTTCCAGGGAGGGTGAAAGTAAGACCCCTTGCTTTATCTATATCTCTGCTCATCCAGCAAAGTTCAATTTTTTGAGCAGTTTGGCAGGATCTTCCTCTGCCTAAGAACCTTCCTGGAGCTGATTGCAGCTTGATTTTTTTCAACATTTCAATCATTTTATAAACTTAGCTACATCAATTTGTGTGCTTCAAGGAAGAGTCAGCTCAATATTAATGTTTATTCTGGAAGTCTTCAGCTGATACTGTGTCAATTACTGCCTACAAAGTTGCTTTGGCTCTGGCAGAATGTCCAGGGGTTAAAGCAGAGTGAAACAATGTATTATGTATCAGAATAATTTTTTTCTTTTAGATATTCTATTTTTAGAAAATTCAAAGGTCAGGAAGAGCTAAATCATTAAAAAAAAAAAAAAAAGTTGGAATTTGAAGCTAAACCAAAAGAAGCTGCTCTTAAGACATGGTTGGTTTATTCTCAGAAAAGTCAGATTGGGTTTGGTTCACACAAGCTGAGGAGATGCTTTTGTCATCACCCTCCATCCCCGTTCTTTGTTGTGTGGGATTGATCTGGTCATTGTGGATTCCAGCCCTGGCTGCAGGAATGCAGTTAGAGTCAGCCCAGGCTGAAGGGTGTACAGCAGGGCCATTGATTTACATAGGACAAGTAATAAAAGGTGAAAATAAATAGTGCTTTTATCACTAAAACAGTTTGGTGTTGCAAAAAAAAAAAAAAAAAAAAAAGTGGCTCTTCTGGCCAGTGGAAGATTTTTCAATTTCATTCTATTAGTAAAAGGCAGGAAGGAGTATGGTTAATTAAAAACAGTAGATAAAACACAAAAAACCAAAATGAAAGTGTGTCCTTCAGTGTCACCAGGGGTAGGATGTGGCCTTGTTTGTTGAACACCTCCAGGTGTGCATTGCAGGGTTGTTTTTGGGTGGTTAGGGACAAGTTACAGGAGTAACACTTGTAGTAACCTGACAGCTGTTTGTCACCTGGAATGAGGAATTCCTTGGTACTAAAAGAAAGCAAATGAAGAATCCTTTCCCTCCACGTACTTTTCAGTAATAAGATAGAAATTTTAGCTTTTTCTTATTTTAATTTTTTAATTACTTGAAATATTGCTTTAATTTTCTTCTGTTCAATAAGGGGGAAAAAACTCTTGCTTCTCACAGACACTTAGGAAATGAGGTTTGTGTTGTTTAGCATCCTCAAACCCTTCAGTATTTAACTGTATAGATTTTAATTAGAATGTATGCATTTAATAAGCAGTTTTCATGGTATAATAGCAAAGTACTGATGAAATGAAAGTTCCTTTAGCTCTGTTTGGGAGAATGTGATATATGGCTTAAGATATTTGTGTGTGTGTTACTTTTTGCCATGTAGGCTTCACAGCCACTACCTCTGTGCTCCTTAAACAGCTCTTGTCCAAGAAACTCTGATTGAGGTACTTCTGTCTGATTTAATGAACTAATCTCCCTGTTCCTGAAGACGTGTCTCTCACCTGATGCTTTGCCTCAAAGTGGTTGTAGAAAAAGGAAGAAATGGGGGATGATCCAATGGTTTAAACAATTGGATCCCAGCTCTGTTGCACACTTTGCCAAAATGACTTGGCCAAGTCACAAATCCGTTCAATCTGTTTTTGGAAATAGGAATAATACTTCATGGACAGGCAGATGATGAAATTGCAGTGCTCTTTTCCAGCAGTTTTTATCAGGGAAGAGCTTTGCCTTGTCTTTTAAAACCAATCCCTTGGGTTTGAAGGGGATTACTTGGTGTGCAGGGTGAATTCTCTAACTCCCTCCTGCTCCCTGTTTTTGAAGGCTGTTGGTGCAGTTTTTCCTTGTCCTTCAGGTTTTCTTACATACACTGTTCCCATGTGAATGCTGCTGTACCTAAACTTTGGTGTGCCTCAGAGTTCAAAACCCACTGGATCTGCTGAGCTGACCTGTGTGCAGTATGTCAGCATTTCCTAATGGAAGGGACAGCAGTGGCTTAGTTATAGTTAAGACCTTGAAAGTAGCACAGAAATAAGTTTTGGAAGCTTGTCCTTCTACATCAGTTCAAATCTCAAGCTTTCAAAGAGAATGGTTAGCACAGTTGCGTATTGGGAGTGTTGTCTTGTGTAATATACTACAGCACAGCTTTTAAATTCGGGTCTCATGGTGCCTTTTGGAGTCAAGATTAGACTATGACATGGCTTCAACTTACTGAAGCATCAGCAGCCTTCTACATTTGAGCCTGAGTAGTTTTCTGCTGAATCAGTATATATCACTGGGGGTACCAGTGGCTCCTGGAAGCAGGGAACTGGAATTATGGTGGCTGAGACCAGAGCTGGTGCAGGAGGCCAGGCAGAGCCTGCCCTGTTTGGGACACAGAGCTGTCACATCCCTGTAGCCCATGAAACATCCCCCAGGTCAGGCTTGTACTGCAGAGAGCCTGCTAGGAACCTGGGCTTCAGGAGTCTTGGTTTGTGTTCTTCATTACTTCAGTAGATGTTGTTTGCAGTGGGTTTCATTTTGCTTAATGTTGAAGAGGTGTGAGCAGGTGTATGTGTGTGTGTGTGCACCTAAACTCCCTTTAAACCAGTGCAGCACATCCCTAGCCCTGCCTCAAACCACTTCAGGCTTTTCCTTGCTGTGTCAAAGGCATCATGAAGTGTCTGCCCATTTTCACTCACTCTAGAGACAGGTGACAAACACGGGCCCAAGTTTAGCTCATGTGGCCGTGCTGTCTCCTCTCTGCTGCTGCTCCTTCAGTACATGACAATCATTGGCCTGGGTTCTCATGAAAATTTTTATTGAATCTATTATTTTTTTTTTTATTCCTGGACAGATTTCTACTTGCGTGACTCTCTGACTGGTTAAATCATGTCTGTTGTTTTTATTTGCTTTTATCCTTCTGTGCTTTCCTGCTGCCCCTTACACAGGCCACAATTTGAGAACTTGGCATGGTCTCAGAACAGCTCAGGAGGAGGAGTGCTTCTTGAAGGATATTTTCCAATAACAGCGTGCTTGTTGTAGATGTGTTTCTTTACTTTGTGGCTTTTCAGACATTTTGGCGTCTTGATTGGTTCTTGAGCATCCACACAAGTGAGAAAGGAACCTAAATTTATGTCACACTGTGGAGCAGTCAGTGCATAGAACATCTCTAGAGGGTCTGCACATTCAGGAGAAAAGTTTTAGGAATTTGCAAATAGAAGGAAAATTGGAAAGTTGTTAGAACAAACATTCTGGAGAATATGCTTGGTTTTTTAAAAAAGTCTCAGAATATAATACAAAAATCTTGATTTCTGTTAAGATTCCCAGCCCAGCAGTATCACCACAGTGAAGCAAATATGGAATGGCTCTTGACCATCAGACATCTTTAGGTAAGCAACTGTGAAATTTAATTAATGCCCATAGCTGTGTGAGAGGGGGCTGAAAAAAGCCTGTTCTTTGACCAGACAGGCAGATTTAGGGGCGAAATTAAACACTGCTGTCTACTCAAAGTTTGAGTTGGTAGGAAGCAGTTTTTGTCATTCTTCAATGGCCCGAGTTAGTCATGGATTTCTGTGTCAAATAGAGGGTTGTGCTGCTCTTGGAAGCAGAGTTCTGCCTTGAAGAGCCCATCTAAAATAAACTTTGCTTCCTTGAATGGGGAGTAATCATTGTGCAGCCCAGCTTCAGTGGGTAGCTGCTCTCTTGGAAAGGAAGTTTGGGCATAATTTTGCAATGGAATGCAGGTCTCTGATGAGGTAATAAATGAAGGCTTTTGTTACTAAAGTAACGTATGAGTCACAAGTGCTTTTTTTATGATTATGCTTGCGTCAAAACACATCATGACAGCACTTGTTCACTGTACTCCTCCTACTGCTTTAATTGTAAGGAATGTGAGATGCCAGGAGCTGTCTGTTTGGCTCCCAGCAGTTTGGTTTGCTTTGCTGATAGCTTTTATTTAACACTGATTGATATTATTAGAACCTCAGTGTTTCCATATGAACTTTTGCACCCCCACGAGTACCCTGTGACTGAGCCTGAGGTGCCAGGCACATCTAAGCTGCCAACTTTTGGTGGTAAAGGATGGAGTGGGTTTGGTTTGTCAGCTTTGGTTCAGCTGTGGTTGTAAATTCCTGTCCTTTATGGGAAGTTTTGGAATGGCATTTACTGTCACAGAGAAAGTTGCAGCCTGCACATTTATGGTTAAATGCAGTTATCTGGAAAGAAGAAAAAATTATAATTGATTTCAGTTTTCCTGTTGCAAGTGTTTTGTTTGTGTTTTTTAAGCAGGAATCTGTTGTGTTATAGAGTGATGTATGTAGGCTTTGTTGGGACTGTTTGCAATTTGGCTAAGGTAGAGGCATTCCAGCTTTTGGACCAATTTAAAATTGTTTTTATCGTTTCGTAGGAAATGTAAAGATTGAGACCACACAACCTGGCTCTACACACGGCTTTTGTGTACAGAGATGCTAAACACCCGAAAATGCAGTGTTTCCATAGGCGGAGTTTCTTTTGTATTCACAGGCTGGGGAGCCTCAAATTCCAGAGGCATTACATGAGCAGTTTTAATGAATTAGTGTCTGGTTTTCCTGCAGCAGATGTGACAAGCAGCTTTATAAGCTGCTTCCCATCGATCGCTGTTTTCCAGCTCTTTTGTGTCTTTCTTTTGCTCGGAGAAAAGCAGGGAAGAGCTCGGTTTCTACAGTAACTGCTGCCTACACTCCTGCCTGCAGGCCAAGTGCTTTCTCAGTCCTGCAGCCTGTGCAGGGCTCCTGCATTGAAATTCTGTAGGTTTTGTTTGGGTTTCTGGGGTTTTTTTTTCTTCTTCTTGCTGGTTTCAATATTTTGCCCTTTAAGAAAAGAGGAGAATGCAGTGGAAATTTGCGATTTTGAGATAGGTAGTTTTAATTAACCACGGCACATTGCCATGATTGTAAGATAACCTAAATATTTTTGCTTCTGTTCGGTACCAGTGTTGTGTGGCTGGTATGGAAAGAAAAGAGAGCCTGGCTGCTGAAAGAAGAACCTTTGAAAATCTGTGATATACTGTGAACACCTTTTTCTGTAGCGTAATAATGCAGGGGAGGAGTGAGATCAGCTTCAAGTTGTTAATAGAATCCTTTACGTTTGCAGCAAAATTTGCTGTAGTGGAACAACTTCAGCACACTCTTTTCACTCTGAACTCTCAAATAGCCTTAGAGAAACTGCTGTGAATACAGGGTTAAAAATGCCCAGTTTCTCATGATGTCAGCTCTGAGTGGGAACAAGCTGAGCACCATTTCAGATGGTGTCATGTGTTTATTACTCCGTTTGTGTTTGCTGCTGGTGGTTCAGGAATGTTCCTCTTGTCATCAATATTCTACTGTCATAGGATCATTTTTTGACGCAGGCAGGTTTGTTCCAGACCCTTCTGAGGCAGGTCAGCACTGTTCCTGTAAGGAATATCAACCAACAGCTTTACATACTTATGCGCTTGCTAAAACATGAGCAGGGAAGTCTGTAACTGAGGTTTCCCATGGGGGAGCCAGTAATTTATAGCTAGATTGTATTTCCAGCCTTTGCTTACAATTTGCTACAAGTGTTTTATTGGCCAACTTGAATTAACATGAGGCTACAGCAATATTTCATCACTTCTGATGCTGCATAGATCTTTGCTTTTGAATCTTAAGAGATCAGAAAATAGAGATAGATGGATCAGTGATCTTGCTCTTTAGGGTGTTTTCCATCCTATTAGGTGGCACTGTGTAGACAGCAATGGCACGCCTGAAAAAATACCAAATCTTTGTGAAGAGAATGCCCAGTGCTCAGAATAGAAATTCTAATTGCTGGTTTAAAAATCTGCCAGTGTTTTGTTCCTTGTGGCATTAGAGGTCGAGCGTGCCTTGAGCCCTCCCAGTCTGTGTGAAGGATGTGCTGTGCAGAGATTGATCTTTGGGCCACAGAAATCAATTGCAAAGGATACAGGGAATTAAGGGGAACACGTGTGAGCTCGGGATTCAGTCCCCAGAGGAAAAACTGCCACTCTCGAAAGGGCAATTGCTTTTTGGGTAACCTCTAGAAGTGTCCTGACTAGTAATGGCCAAGCATAATTGAATGTAAATTTATGGTAAATTAACCACATCAGGACATGGTTTCAAAGCAGGGAGGAGGAGGAGGAGGAATCCATCCCACCACAAGGGATGTGGACGTGGCCCTGTGGGAAGTGATGCCATGTTCTGGCTGGGGTGGTTTCTCACAGGTTATGGTCAACTGCAAGCAGGAGGGCATCAAAAATGTCCTTTCTAAAAATCTACTGGAGCAGCTGGGCTTTGTGTTCCATTAATATAAATAATTTTTTTTCATCACCACTCCCCCATCGGTAGAGAAAAGCAGATATTCCCATTGCCAACAGTGGAGAAAGGTTTACAAATGCCATGTTAAAGCTAAAATCTCTGACAGGAGCACAAGGTGGGACCTACATGAACAAACTTTCCATTGAGAAAGTTATCCCTGTTCAGGGTTATAAGAAAATAATTATAATCTGACTAGTTTTATACTGGAACACTCTTTTTCAGTGTATCTGAGAGAACTTTTCCTATGCTCTTAGTGATGGCAAAGTGTTACAACAACAGTTTTTAATGTAATCCTGGAAAAGACTTTGTAAAACAAATATCTGAACAGTTATTTCTGTTTAAACAGTCAATACAATGCCTACTGTAAAAATTTTTGTGGTATTTTCTTAATAACCTGTACTTTATTAGTAATCATTTAGTGCTGGGAGTTTTCAGGTGGCTACTCAATATATGACTATTTGGATGGATTTATGCATCACCTTTGTTGTTGTTGTTGGAAGCCCAGACTTTAAACTGTTGGGTACTTTTCGATTATCTTGAAATAAAAACAGCAATTCAGTTCAATTTGTCTTCTTAATAAGTTTTGGGTTTGTTGATTCTTTTAGCTCTAAAGGTGATGACTCTATTCCAGAAATGGAGTGTGGTATTGACTTTCAGTTCAATTAAACACAGCCCAGAGTCTTAAAAATAAATTCTGCATGTGAATAATTCAGTATGCCTGCTCTTGGTGTTGAGCAGTCAGAAACCTTTTGGTAGAAAATTCAGACACTGAAATACGTAATCATACTTCAACTTGTTGAGCTTTTTTCACTTCCATGATATTTCTAGTTGTACTTGTTAAGACTCATCTTTTAAGTCTTGTTTAGTTAAAAATCACAGGCACGTATTGTTTAATCTATAATTAATATCTTATTAATCCATTGTGATGGAATCAATAATAAATGAAGCAGCAAATGGAGAAAAGATGAAATTGGGGTCCTTGTGCGTTCAAATTGAAATTTACCCATTTAGCAGGAAGTCAATCAAATTGTAATTCCAATCAAATTGTAATTCCAATCAAATTCCACTTTCCAGTGGACACTTGCTTGAATGGACTCACTGCTGGAATGCTCAGGGCAGGGGGAGAGGATCAAGGACCTCAATTTGATTTAATTTAATTTATTTTCCTGGAGAAGCCCAAGGGTGGGTCCTAGTGCATCCTTCCCCTGCCTAAGGAGTGGTTGTAGAAAGCCAGGGGCCAGGCTGTGCCAGAGGCTCACACTCTGGGCACAAGCAGCTGTAGAAATTGCAGTGAAGAATTTGTATCTGTACAAATGAGAAAACTGTTCACTGCTTGAGCGTGTATTTAGAGGAAATGAGTTACCCAATTCCATGTTTGAAAGGCTTCAAAATTTGGAGAGACAGGGCTCTGAGCAAGCTGGTCTAACTGGGGGTTACCCTGCTTTGAGCAGGAGATTGGGCTGGACACCCTCAGAGGTTCCTTCCAAACTCAGTTTTTCTCTGGTCGTGTCTGAAAGATGTAAAAACTCAATTTTTGCTTGACTTTCAAAAAATAATTACTTCAAAAGTGGGCCTGGGAGTGTGCACTGTAGGTGATAAAGTGTCAGTGTGCACATCTTCTGCCAGAAGTATAAATAAATGAATTGGCTGTGAGAGTTATTTTTACTGGAATAAGGGGAAAGTTTGGGAAGTAGATCACAAGTAGGTAGGTAAGAGGAATTAGAAAATGAATTTGTTTCAAATCTCCCTTCCATGGAAAGAAGACCATAGCTAGAAGTATGGTAATTTCCATGGTTTTTTGTTAGTTCACTGATCAAAATAGCAGAAGGAAGTACAAATAGTATCATCTTAGGCTGCTGTACTGTCAGAGGAAAGTGGAAAAGCTGTGTTTGGTGGTGCAGGTGTTGGTAATGACCTCTGCTTCCCTTTGTGGGGAGTTAACACTGCCCGTGTTTGCCTTGAAAGTATTTGAAGTCAAAAATCGACACAAGCAATCTCCCAGATGCTGACTGCGTTCTTTTTTGAGTCTTGGCTTTTTAATGTGAAAAGTTGAAGCTGTCCTTGGCTCTCAGTAAATCAACAAGAGTTCAAAACCAGGCATCTTGTTATTCTTTCAGATTTGTTTAAATCTCAGGGGATCTTTAAGTTAACAGGGGTTCAGTATCACAGTCAGTGTGAAGGAATTGAGCTGTGCACTTGTAACTACCCTGACTTGAGGGGTTATCACTGCTCAACCCTTATCATCTATTTGAATGTAAAATCTGGAGGTGCTGATAAAAGAACCTGCTGATCAAAGTGGCATGGCAGCTGCTCTCTGATTTTGGTCCTGATTCTTAGAAGGCAATTAAACTGGAATAATTCAAAGGATACTGAAGCACTTGGTATCGCAGCAGGGTTTGTGTACAGGGAAGAAATCAAATTCTTCTGCTGTGTTTTGGTTTCCCAGATAAAGACAGGATGAAATTCCTCCTTCCCAGTCAGATGGTATTTTCACACAGGCAGAACTACAAGTGTGTCAGCAGCTTTTCCCTGCAGTATGGACAGAACTGCTGAGGGAAAGCGAGAAAACATTGGAAATACAGATGTGACAAAACTGGACTTGCACATTTTTACCCTGAGACACTTCTCTGGCACCCTAAACTGCAAAGTTCCTAAACTCTGTAGAAGTCCTGCCTGGATGAGCATCACTGTGTTTGCCTGGGAACTGCAGATATAGATGAGTTATCTGTGGAATAGTTTGAAGTGATGTGATGCTTGGTGTCTGTTTTCCAGTAGTCAACCCACAATGAGCTTTTTTTTTAATTTAAAGAAGAATAATTGAGGTTATGAGCTACATTTCAGTTGTGACACCTCCTCTGCAGTTCCCTGGGTCATGCAGTGGCTCCGTTCTGATGCTCACCTGGACTTGTCATCAATAAATATACAAAACTACTTTATTTCTTTGGGATTTTTTTGTAAGTGGATTGTCTAGATGAGTTTCTCCTCCAGCAAGCCATGCTGTGGTAGTGTATTGTGAAACTATTGTAAGCTTTTGAACAGTGAGTAAAACCCAGTTCAGCTTGTTGAGGACTAAATGTTTTGATGAGGTCTCTCCTTGTGGGTGTTTCTGTGGTTTTTGTTTAGTTCATTGTGTAACTAAAGAATATGCCAAAACCAACTTGATTCTGATCAAATTAGAACATGTTCTGTGCTTTGATTTTGGATGTAAATATAATACATTTGCATAACTGCAATTTATTCAGGAACTCTCTTGGTTAGTATACACTCTTTATTCTGCTTTTTGGCTGAATTCCAGCTATAAAAATATCCTTCCATTTAAAAAACTGTTTGCAAATATGAATCAATTGACAGATGTGGTCTTTTGATAATATTCAGGTGTTTATTGCTCTAACCAGACAGGGATTTGTAGGTACATTGTATTTCCTTACTTACACTGGCCTTTCAGGCATGGGAAATGTAAACTGCACTGGGGTTGCCTCTGGGTTTGCCAATTTGTTTGACATGTGTAGAACCTCTGGAGTCCCCTGGTTGGTCAAAGCTCCTGTGTTTGGAGCTGCTTTTTGTGGGTTTTTTCCCAGCCTTGATGAACATTTGAGAGCCCCATGTCTGTGCTGTTGCCTTGTTTGCCAGAGGTGCCCACAGGGAGATGATGCCTTCAGGGCTGCAGGAGGGTAAAAGGGAGATCTTTTAATATGTGTGTGCCTACGTGGAATATCAAAGGAGCTGCTGAGTATTCCTTTTCTGCCTTTCCATGTTCCTGAAGTTGTGGAGATCCACCTCTTCCCCATCCTCACCTGGTGTGGCACAGGAGGGCTCCAGTTCCTCTGTGCTGTGCACTGGGATGGTTTTTTACCAGGCAATAAGGACTGTAACCAGGGAATTAGCACCTAAAGCCATGTCCAATTCTTCCCTTGAGTTGAAATAAATTCGGTCTTACAGGCATTTAAGGTAAATTTGCAGGTATGGAACAGGCTCATGAAATGCATAGGGAAGGTGAAATGCATATATGCATATGTATGGAATAGCCTCATGAAATGCATAGGTGTGTGTTTGTGTCAAACAGATGCTGTTGTTCACTTTCTCACGGGGATTTTTACTTAATCTTTAGCTGTCTTTGCATACACTTGAGTGTTGTTTTTATTGCTGCTTAAAAGAAATGCTTGAAAAATATTTTTATTAACTAAACAACCAAGACCCCCTTTCCATTGTCACTAAAACGATACAAGCACAAAATACTTTCTACTGGAAAAAGCAAACAAATGAGTTCTTACTGAATATATTAAAAAAACCCAACCCAGAAATTGGTCCATTTAACTTCCTTGCTGAAATGCTTGTGCAGTTTTTTGGCATAGATTCTGTTCCTAATTTAGTACATTGAGCATGTTTCAGAAATAGGTCGTCTGTTAAATGCGGACACAGTCCGTACTCAGAAGTAAGACAGAGAGAAAAGGAAGGTCACTGTCAATTCTTTCTCTTTTTCCTGATCCTTGAATGTGGATTGTAAGGAAAAAGAACCACTGTGGTGCATGTGGCAGGGGACATAGTGAAAATCAAATGGTGCCTTTGTTCTATAAACATCCTTCGATTCATTTTGAGATATGAAAGCCAAAACACAGGAGAGTTCATTTCTAAGGCTACTCCGCAGCTGAGTGTTCCTGCCAATTCTTACATCACTTTTATGTTTAATATATTTTTCCAGAGAAATGATCACTTTTATTTACAGTCTGTATTTTGCATTCATAGCTCATTTCTTATCCCTTGTTCCAGCATATGCTTGTTTCCTTTTTGTATAAAACTAGATCTGCCTAGAAGCACTTAAAAGCAAAACAAACCCAAAGCCCAACATTTTGTGAGGTTTGTTTCTGGGTGTAGTGTCATTGGAAAGTCCTTTTCATCATGTGGGAGGTGTGTAAATGTCATCGTGGGTTTAGTGCTCAGTGTAGTCTAACAACTTAAGGATGAGGAGGTAGTAAAGTTATTTGAACTGTATTTTTATAGATGCTTTTGTTGAGACAAAATTAAGTTTCTTATTTGCTCAAGATTAAGCAAATTTATTTACTGAGAAGTTAGAAACAAGCCTGTCCTGTTTAATTGGGTTCATTTCTAAATGCTATGCACAGGGATGTAGAAAAGGGATTATCCTATGGTACATTCATTGCATTTTATTTTTCAAATTTGTAAACAGTTGCACATTGTTAATTTATTGTTTTTCATTAAATTTAGGCGTGTCATCCTTGGTAATACATGAAAATAGGTAGTTTACTGAAATTGGGTCTTAAATAGCTCTGAAAATAGGTGTTTGAATGTAGTACTAAAGCAGCAGTATACTCTGTAAAGGAACAGAATTGGAATTGATGTATGTTTAATTTAATAGGTATTTTAAGAGAAAAGAACCCAAATGTCTTAGACAAGTCTGTGAAACTGGTTAGACCTCAAATTGGCCAACGTTCATGCTTTGATTCTGCTATCATGGACCAACTTGCTCATTGGCTGAAGCCATTCCTTGGCATCATAAATTAATGAGGTTTTGTTTTTAAAATAGCTCTGCTTTGGGGCTGCTGCAAGATCAGGATGAACCTCAGTAAATTTAGAGACAATGCACAAACTGCCCTTGTTAGAAAAAATTGCATTTCCTTGTATTCCTTAACAAATGTCAGTTGCTTACCTGGGGATCTTTTTCTTGATCTCCCTGTATGATCTGTGAAATGAAGATGGTCGTGGGTAATTATAAATATATCTATATATAAAAATTATAAATGAGCTTAGGTGATAACATGCTAGTTATTCAGAAAGTCTTACATTCTGTAAACAAGTGGCTCATATATTTGTTTGTTTATTTTTATTTTTCAGCTGTACTTTCAGGTTTCCCAGCACAAACATCAAGATAACATTCACAGCTCTGTCCAATGAAAAGAGAGAAAAACAGGAGGCCCCGGAGTCCCCAGTGAAGCCTGTGCAACCCCAGATCTCTCCCTTAACAATAAACATTCCAGACAACATGGCTCACCTGATCAGCCCCCTCCCTTCTCCCACGGGAACCATCAGGTATTTAAACCCTGCAGGTGGGATCAGGGCCATGTACAGTCAGCCTCAGCACAACTTTCTCATTCAGGATTTTGCTTTTGAGGTCAAAATTCAGCTGAAGCTCAGCCTTACCTGCCTCCAGAAACGCCCTTTCTGCTGACATAGTTCTGCATGAACATTAACATGTTCAATGTGTAACATTCTGCTCAAGAACCTGGCATTTTTCTTGCATTTCAACAATTTAAATTGCTTTTTGCTCTTGCATGCTTATGGCAACGCTTCAAATGAGACAATTTTCAATGACACCATTTTAAAACGTCCTGATTTGCCACTGTCCTCATCAGGAAAAACGGTGGTTTGGGTTATTTTTGGTGTGGAAAATGGACTGATCTCTTTCTCCAGAAGATTTGTTATTGGTTAGTCACTGCTGGAAGTGAGCAGACCTTTTTCTGAAAGCGCAGGCTGAGGTGCAGAGCTCAGTGTCAGGGTGGCTGATCCAGGATTTTCCTTGCCCTGCTGCTTCTTTGGTAATTGCAGCCCTTGTCCCACCTGTTACTTGGGACCAAACTCAATTAACACAAGCAACCCATCCTCACAAATGACTTCAGATGGAATTATTCAAGTCTTGGAAAGATCAGGAGCAAAACTTCCATGTCAAGGCCCTGAAAGTTGTTTCAGTCATGTTCATGGTTTTGAAAGCTTCTTTGTCCCCTCTCACTTCCTGTGTCTTCACTTGGGTAAAGAACTGGCCATGCTTGCTTTTAAAAAGGTATAACTTGTTAATGAGATTTGAATGGGAGGATAATTGACTTCTTGCATGATTGCCAAGCTCCTGGTCTCTGTCTGGGGGTGTTTAATGACACCTGCTGAAATGATGGAAGCAGAGAGAAAAGATACCTAGGCTTGTCTGTGTAACAGGCTTGCTTTATTATGAGAATTCAAGGAAGACACATCTTGCCAATGACAGAGCAGCTCACAAATATTTCAGATATTATCCCATCTATCACCACTGGCTTTGCCTCACTATGAATTCTATAATTCTCTTCAGGGTTTCATGCACCTGTTGAGTAGTTTATTACAGAAAAAAGAAAAAAAGATGACAGTTTGGAGTCTATTTTGAGAGCAAAGCCTGACAGTTTCTCTGTAAATCATCCTGTTTTGTAGAAGACTTGTAAACTTGCTTTGATGCTACCATATGTGTCTCTTTGTCAATATATGCTGAAGTGAGCAGAGCAGAGGGATGTTGTCAGCTGATACGTGCAAACACAGAGCAGGAGTGACCTATATCTAAAAAAATAAATTGGCTACACATTTGGGCTCTAACCAAGGATTCTTCTGTACAACACTTAAAAATTACCATCTCTCTGTTATAGTAAGTATATCACTAGTAACAAATCATGGGTGGATTTTTTGGGAAGTGAAGCTTTGATGCTTTCAGTGTGAGTATATATTGCCCAATCTATAGATTTGCCTCCTTCTGTACATAAAAAAGGAGATAGCAAAAAACTGGAGGGGCCAGGCAGACA
Source organism: Pyrgilauda ruficollis (assembly GCF_017590135.1). Taxonomy (NCBI): domain Eukaryota; kingdom Metazoa; phylum Chordata; class Aves; order Passeriformes; family Passeridae; genus Pyrgilauda; species Pyrgilauda ruficollis. The sequence continues at coordinate 340,070 of NW_024512099.1, forward strand.
AACAAACCTTGACAGATGAAAATTATTAAAGCTTTAGTGTATAGATTTAAATAACATTGTCTAGATTTATTTGTTGTTGATGTTTTGAACCATAGATTCAAAGATTAAAGATTATCTTTAGAGATAAGGCTGCTTCTGGGGGCACAGCCAGGTTCAGCTATTAAGATTTCTAGTTTTTTTGGAATTTCTGCCTTGAAATCAGCTGCAGTATGAATTGCAGAGAGTGTGTCCTTGCAAGAGAGCTGCCAGAATTATTTTGGGGAAGGGGATGGACCTCACCTGCTGACTTTCTCTTTCCTCTTGGCTAAAAGGAAATCGTAGAAGAAAATTGGCATCGTGCAGCTGCAGTTCCTGTGGACTCTGCAAGGCAGGGGACCACTGGTAGAAAGATGTTCCGGTGGAATTATGTCCAGTTTTACCTGGTTTTCTGTGATGGATGGCAAAATGTGAAGTGTTAGGAGATGCTCTTTAGTGTTTGGCACTATCTCTTGCTTTCTAACAGTGTATCTGCTCTGTTGGCCCAGTACTGCATTCAGTCAGCTGAGTCAGTGCTGATACATCTCATTTACAGATAAATTTGTGATTTTTATACACATACCTATGTAAGTATGTGCACACACCTGCAAACACTTAAAATAATACTGGTTTCATTTTAAATGAGAATCAAACCTTTTTTTACCTCGCTGCTTGCTATATTTCCCCAAATGTGCAAAAACCCTACACAGGAGAGATGATTATTTTGGGGGCAGACTGAACACAAGCATATGGCAGAAATTCCATGCAAGATCTGTTTCTTGTTCCCAACAAGTGTCTGAAAATCTGTGGTTGCTGATGCAGTTAAGGTGGACTATAAGGGGCACATCTTACACAAATATATTGCAGCCTGATAAGCAGATGATTGTTGAGGAGGAAAGCCTGAGTGAGGTTTCTTCCTGCAGTGGTTCTGATCCCATGGCTGGCTTAGCAAGGCATGGAAGGTGCTTTGGAATGGAAGCCCTGACAGCCCCTTAGCTGCAGCCTCAGAGCTCTGGTAGTGGCTTTGCTGCACTAAGAGCTTTTTGATGAGACATAATGTGGTGATATACTGTATAACAAAATAGTAGGATCTTCTTTTTATGCTCTACAGTGCTGCAAATTCCTGCCCATCGAGCCCCCGCGGCGCAGGCTCTTCAGGGTACAAAATGAGCCGTGGAATAGCATCTGACCTACATTTGATGGCTGACAATTCCCAGTCAGAAAACGACAAGGAAGCTTCGGGGGGAGACAGCCCAAAGGTAAACACAGCTTGAAACCAATCCCAGAAATTGCACCTGAACTGAATGGAAGGCTTGGGATGTTTTGTTTGCTGAGGTGTGTGCACTGAGTGGTAATTTAACATCCCAGGTTTAAAAACAGTGTGTAGGGCTTTGTGATCAGAGGTGAAATTGATTGATTGACTGATTGATTGATTAACCCCTGTTCCCTTTGGGGGAGGGTCTCTGTGCAGTCTCAGTTACAGATCTGTTTGGAGGCTATTGAAAATTCTTTGCTGTTATACATACCTGCAAAATTTATGTTATATACCCTAAAATTGCTAATCAGAAAAAGTTTTCTTAGTTTCTTTGATGCCTCAAGATTTTGGTTGTCGAAAAGTCCCCTAAGTCAAGTTAATGATGTTTTATGACTTTTGATCTACTGTATCTCTTCAGTTTGTTGATGCAGACTTCTCTTGTTTTTGTCCAGGATGACTCTAAGCCACCCTACTCCTATGCACAGTTAATAGTCCAAGCAATTACAATGGCCCCGGATAAGCAGCTTACACTAAATGGAATTTATACGCACATAACTAAAAATTATCCCTACTACAGGACAGCAGACAAGGGCTGGCAGGTAATTCTGATTTCTGGAATTTTTTTTCTTTACATGTGAGCAATACTGGCAGCTGTAAGTGGTCATGAGCAGGCAGTTGGTAAGCCTCATAACCCTTCAGATACAGAATTTGGCAAATGAGTGTGTTGTCTTTCCTCTGATACTAAGTTTTCCAACAAAGTGGGCAATTTACATTAGTCTGTATTTTAAATACTGCTTTATTCATGGAATGGTGTTCTCTAAACCTCTAGTAGGGAGGCAGGCAGACTTTGGGGAAAGCACAGTGCATTTGGCACTGGGTTTGAATCCTGTATGCTGTCTAGGAAAGGTGTCATGTTCTGTAACCTACAGTTGTGTAAACATCCGAGATAAAATTGAGATAGTAAATACTCCAAGTTTAGTTCTGCTTGAGAACAGTGATCTTGCCCATGCAGCAGGTGAAGGAACAAGTGTGTTATCTGTCATTATCTCACCCTGGTTCATGCACTGTTTGATTTGTGAACTTGCCCATTCCTGTACCAAACCTCTCAGCTCTGCAGAATTAATTTCTGCTTTCTTTTCGTTTTCACAAGACCAACCTCAGCTTTTGCCAGGATGACTAACCAAGTACAAATCAGCCTGGCAGAGCCTTCCCAGGCACATGTGAAGGCTGCTTTGGTGCCGTTTTGGGTGTCTCAGAAGCCAAGGAGCCCAGTTTGCAGGGCCTGGAACACCTGGAGCACATGGTGCATCCTGGGCTATCTGATCCCTCTGCAGTTATTGTCAGGGAGGTAAAATTTAGGGAGATTGGGTGAGAGGGAAAGTGAGGAAGTGTTAACATCGGCTGCAGAAGTGGAAGACTGAAGAATTCAATCCTTCCCTGTAGAGGAGGAGATTTTAACATATTAATCACATACTTATTTGTCATACAGCCTAAATGAAAGCTGGGTCACTCTCCCAAGGTTAGTGGGGAACGTGGCTGTTCCTGGCTGTTTGCTAAGGGTTTGGTTAGTCAAGGACTTGGCTGTTGTGGCTGGGAAGTCTCTTTTGTTTCCCTTTCCCACATAACAGTGCAGTATCCTGGCTGCAGTCATGTTGTTTTAGCAACAAGACTCTGTTTATAAAATGTTGATGTGTGTTTTGCTTCCTATTTTGCAGTACCTTGAGTGTCTGTGTAGATGATGTTGCTTTGTGAGCATCATGAACCCAACACACACACACACACAGAGTTATGCTGAGCTGAAGAGCTCTGCCCTAGAGCAGGGTGTGGATTTGGGGCTGTGATGCTTCCTAAAGCCAAGGTGATGGGCACAGCAGACAGCATGTTCTGGGGTCACTAATCAGCAGCTATGCATAGAAACAACTGGAAAAGCTGAAAATCAGATGCTGTTCAGTCACTGCTCTGCTAGCTTCGACACTTTGGAGTTGGATTGCAGCTCAGGTGACTTAGGACAGATCTTTCAAATCTTATTTGAGGTTATACATGCACATATCATTCAAAACATAGAGTACAAACACATGTGCAGTGTCCCAGTCCCACACCTTAAGAAACAGGTATTTATATCCTTTAGCACACAATGGTCTCATTTTGATGAGCATTTGAAGGCTTCTCTCTGTAAACTTATTTTAGCAGGTATTTTTGGATCTACTCCTTTATTCTAGCATATGGAGAAATAAATACAATTTATAAATATGTTCTTGGCATCTTTCTAGTTATGTTTCCATTTTTGGCAGGAAAAAAACCATCTCTGGTTTCATCAGTTTGCATTCAAGAAATCATATGTGGTTATCATCACTGCTTTAAGTTTTCCAAACTTACCATCAGGGTCATGAACTCAGATGCTTGAGCAAGTTTTACATTGTCTTTGCAAATTTTTGAGAGCTTTTGTTAACATAAAGTTTTTCCCCATTTACCTCTGTTCCCCCTCAAGTGTTTCAGGGTGAATCCTTAGCATCAGTCTCTTCCTGTTCAGTGATAATATTGAGAGAGATTTTGGGGTTTATCTATGTTAAAGAAATAAAATAAAAAGAAATTCTGTGTGCAAAGCCAAGCACAGACAGGGCAGCTTGAGGGTGTCAGCAGTTCTGTGCATTGCTCTGGTGGAGGAGTGGGGGGATGTTGCAGCAAATTGAGGATGTGGGAATGTGAAAGGGACCGTGGTGACAAAGATCTGGAAGAGCTGGTTCAGGACCTGCTGCCACTTGGTGTTTTAATTGCCACAGTAAATTCTTGGCTCTGTTATTGAGACAAACTGGACTGTGGGTGAATTCACAACACTCCAGCTGCCTTTGGAACTTGTGTAATTTAGTGTTTTCTTTCTGAGCTGTGGAACAGTAACAGAACTACCACACAGGATCAGAATCAGTGTGTGCTGTGTTCTGCTGGCCCTCCCGGAAGGAGCTGGGACACCTGGGGAAGGGTGGTGTACAAGCACTGATCATTTTTATTTTTGTTTTTAACACTGCATACTGCACAAGTGTTTGTACTGTTCTAAACATTGGTTTCAATCACCGTGTTTCTCATGAGAGAATGAAATAAATGGGATTCCTGTTATTTCCAATTAGAATACTGGGTTTTTAATTGTTGGGAAAGAGTTGACAAATGCAAGAGTCCTTTCAGATTTATGGCACTGCTTGGTAGTGCTCTGAGTTCTGTTAAATTAAGGAATTAAAGAGCTGAACCCCGAGTCTCCTATACTACAAACTGCTGCAGTAGGCCACATTCTGACTTGGAAAAGTTATATGAATTCTACATATTTTTTTATGTTCCATAGAATTCAATACGTCACAATCTCTCTCTGAATCGTTATTTCATCAAAGTACCACGTTCCCAGGAAGAACCAGGCAAAGGCTCATTCTGGAGGATAGACCCTGCCTCTGAAAGCAAATTAATAGAGCAGGCTTTTAGGAAAAGGCGGCCTAGGGGAGTACCTTGCTTTAGAACCCCTCTGGGACCACTCTCTTCTAGGTAAGGAAAACCAGATGAACAAAAAGACTATGGCTGTTGTTTAATCTTCAGGCTGCTACAGACTTGGTAGCTTCGGATACAGTCCCAAGTTTAGTAATTTAATTTCATCCAGACTCAGTGTTTGAATTCTGTGTGTTTCATGAGGAGGCTGCCCCATGCACCAGGCTGGTGTTTATTGCTTGGTTTTAGTGTTAAAGAACTCGGTTTGCAATCTAACTATCAGATTGTTAATGTGTGCAAGCCTTGCTGTACTTTTGATGGGTTTTGCAGAATTATAATTTTGATTTCTAACTGTCATCTACTGGATTTTAAAACTGTTTACAAAGAAAATTCTCAGATACCGGCTACCATTTTATTGACCTTAGAGATGACAATTGTGTATTCAGTTTGCTAATGTTGGAGCAGAATTTGTGATGGGGAAATACCTGGGTTTAAATTAATCCCTCTGTAAAGTTATGGCCTTTCTGCTGGTGCAGATCTTTTTCTGCTTGCCCTGTAGCCTCAGATTTGCTCATTGCTCTTCTCCACCAGAAGAAATGTTCATGTTTCACAGATTTAGAGTCTCCCTAAGAAGGCGTCCAGCCACTTCTTCTCTGTTAACTGTACCTGGAGTTTGCTTTTAAATTCTGTCCCTGTTTAACAGAAGCTTTTAAGAGATGCTGAGCTCTGGGCTGTAGCTGTGCCCTGCCCTGCTGTGGGCAGTGTTACGCTCCCATTAGAGGAAGGTCTTGGGCTTTCACAGTTCAGAAGTTAAAACACATCAGCTGCTGCTTTCATTTCTAACTACAGAAGTGCCCCAGCTTCTCCTAATCACTCTGGAGTGTTGTCTGCACACTCCAGTGGCGTCCAGACCCCCGAGAGCCTGTCCAGGGAAGGATCTCCTGTCCCCATGGAGCCTGAGCCCAGCGCCATCCAGCCAAAACTCGCCGTCATCCAAGAAGCGCGATTTGCACAGAGTGCCCCAGGTGAGCACTCTGAGCTCAGCACTGGGGCTGGGGGCAGAGGGTGACACCAAAACACTGCCAGGACTTAACATGTACCCCAAAAATGAGTACTAGTTCACCTCTTCAGAGCAGATCTGTGAGATCAGGAGCAGCCAGGGAGGGTGTGTTTGAGCACATGGGGCTGTTGTTACCTGGGGCTGCTCCAGATCCTTGGGTCACTGTTGCTGAGGAGAGGCTGTGCCTCTGTCCTGTGGGGGACTGTGCTGTCTTGTAACAGTGCTCTTGGAAAAAAAGCCTGAAAGGTAAGGTTGTGTGTGTTAGAGAAATAAGGAAAGGCCTTTCACACCTCTGTGGTCATGTCATCCTTCCACAGTAGGGGGGATAAAAAAATTGAAAGGATGAAGAGAGATAAGAAATGTCCTATTTAAAACAAAAAGAGCATAAGGCATGATGGGATAAGGATGTGTTTGTTTAATTACCTTCTTTGATATACATTTGCCATGCAGTTTCTTGGTGGTGCTGTGGCACTACAGAGGGCAGACATGTTCCTGTGCATTCCTCAGCATTCCCAGTGCAGGAATGCTGCACACAGCACCTGCAGCACATGTCTTCCCATCTGTGGAAAGGGATTTACTTAAATGAGTGCCAAGCACAGCTTTGTTTGGGGGCAGAGCAGGGGTGCCCAAGTGGTGTGTGGGTTTTGCACAGCCAGTACAGCTCTTACCTTGAGCCTGGAGCTGGGAATAACCACTTGTCCTAACCTTCATTGTCCAGTGTTACCTTCTGGCTCGTTCAGCCATTAGTGAAGGAGCTTGTTCATTCTCTGAGGTTTTAATGTGAAGTTTAAAAGAACGACTGGCTTAGAAGAAATAATGAAAATTGGCAGTCTAATTTTGACCTCTTTCTTGGTAGGATCACCTCTCTCTAGCCAGCCAGTTTTAATTACTGTACAACGGCAGCTACCACAAGCTATCAAACCCGTCACCTACACTGTTGCAACTCCCGTGACAACATCGACCTCCCAGCAGCCTGTAGTTCAGACAGTTCATGTTGTGCACCAGATCCCAGCTGTGTCAGTCACCAACGTGACTGGATTGGCACCAGCAAACACTTACACTGTCGCAGGACAGGCAGTTGTCACACAAGCTGCTATGGTCACCCAGCCCAAGATAGAACCTCAAGAGAATGGAGACCACAAGGAAGTCAAAGGTAAGAACCTGTGGGGTTGTTTTGGCACCTCTCTATGCAGAGGGATCGGTATTTGAAATTTAGAATTGTAGAACCATGGAAGAGTTTGGTTTGGAAGGACCTTAAAGCCCATCTCATGTGGGCAGAGATGCGTTCCACTGCCCTGGGTTGCTCCAGGCCTCATTCAGGGATGGGGCATCAATACTTGCAGGACAAGGCTGAAGTGTTTGGCTAAAACAGAAGATTTCAAATTGTAATTTCTCAGATACGTTGGAGCGAGTAACAAAACAACCCACTCCCACTGAGGGCTGATTGAGTGAGACCAAGCGGTTCCTGAGCACTTTGTTAATTTTAACCAAATTTTCTCTCCTGTTTGCAGTGAAAGTGGAGCCTCTCCCTGCCATTAGCCATGCTGCAATAGGAGCTGCTGGTCGCATCATCCAGACATCGCAGCCCACCCCCTTACAGACAGTTACCATCGTGCAACAGGCGCCGCTGGGGCAGCACCAGCTGCCCATCAAAGCTGTCACCCAGAACGGAACGCACATCGTGCCGCTGAGCGCCGCCGTGGGGCCGGGCAGCGCGGGTACGCTCCTCTCCTCTCCTCTCCTCTCCTCTCCTCTCCTCTCCTCTCCTCTTCCTCTTCCTCTTCCTCTTCCTCTTCCTCGTCCTCTTCCTCTTCCTCTCCTCTCCCTCTCCCTCTTCCTCTTCCTCTTCCTCTCCTCTCCCTCTTCCTCTTCCTCTCCTCTCCCTCTTCCTCTTCTCTTCTCTTCTCTTCCTCTCCTCTTCCTCTTCTCTTCTCTTCCTCTCCTCTCCCTCTTCCTCTCCCTCTCCCTCTCCCTCTCCCTCTCCCTCCCCTCTCCTTTATTCTCTCTGTGGTTGTTACAGGGATGTACTCAGTGGTGACAGCCCATCCTCTCTCCTTGTTAAACCAGGCTAGAAGCAACTCTTCCTCTCCTCTCCCTCTTCCTCTCCCTCTCCCTCTCCCTCTCCCCTCCCCTCCCTTTATTCTCTCCGTGGTTGTTACAGGTATGTACTCAGTGGTGACAGCCCATCCTCTCTCCTTGTTAAACCCGGCTAGAAGCAAGTTTTAAAGAGAAGCTCCTGTAAATCAGAGCTGTTAAAATGGTGCCTGCTCCCCGGTGGTTTGTTGGAAGCCACCAACAGGAAAACCAGAACTTGCTTGTGGGTTGGCTCTTTGAACTGTTACTTTTTATTACAATTTTATTGAACCTGTACTGAAAAGACCAAAATTCTGTAAGGTTTTGAGGTGGTTGGTGTCTGAATCCATCATTCCCCTCTGGGCCTTGGCAGGCTGAGTGGGCAGCAGTGCTTTGTCATCATTCCACACATTCCCTCTTGCTCCCAGCACGGGCAGGTTTGCTCTGCTGGCAGCTCCTCACAGCTTGTTCTAGCAGTTCTGCTTTATGTATTATCTGATACTGAAGGAGAGGTTTTTTGTCATATGTTTACAGAAATACTTTTAGGGCTGTCTTACATCAATTCATTACCTGCATTTCTGCTCAAAAGTCTTTCTAATGGAGTGAATTATCTCCTTCATTTCCTTTTTACTCCTTTGCCATCACTGACATTTATAGGTCAGTGTTCTGGCTGCTGCCACTTCACTTCCAGCTTACGAGCAGCAAAAGCATCACAGTCAGACTTGAGGTGCACTTTCTGTGTCAGAAGGGATGTGTGAGTAGAGCTGAGAGCCATGTGAAATATACTGAAAAGCTATTTCTAAAAGTAAGGAATAATTCCTTTTCTCTTTTTCCTGGATTCTGAAAACTCAGCTGATTTCCACACGTTCCCTGGCAGGGCAGCTGAGGGCTGCAGGGTTGCAGGGAATGTGGCTGCACACAGGAGCAGAGCTGATGCTTCCCACTGCTGTCTGTGTGTGATGGGTGTGCAGTGAGGTGTGCTCCAGGTCCTGGTCTCTTGTTAAATAACTCCTAAAGCAGCAAGAAACCAGGTAATTCTCAGGCAAAGCATCTAAAAGGGGGAGCTGGGCCTATAGAAATGCAGATTTGCGTTTGTCTGCGTGACACACACGGCTGTGTTCACACACACATTTGTGTGTTTGTCTTTGGTGAAAGAATGTTTGTGCCATCTGAGAAGAAAGAAATGCAGAGCAAATCCTGTTCCATTTTCCATGTGCAGTAAAGCAGGAGCTTTCAGATCCTGCTCTCAGCAGAACAGCCTGGCAGCATTGCTCGGTCCCTGCGAGCCAGCCGAGAGCTCTGGGCTCTCTGAGAAACTCACGTTTCTTACTGTACAGTGAAATTTAATAACTCAGTATCGTGTATCTGATTTGACAGGGATCAGGGTGCTGAAGTTTGTATTCTGTTTTTTGCAGCTGCTGCAAGTCCTTTGCATATGTTAGCAACCCACGCGTCCGCGTCGGCGTCGCTCCCCACCAAGCGCCAGAACGGAGACCAGTCAGAACAGCAGGAACTGAAACGGATCAAAACAGAGGATGGAGAGAGCATAGTCATAGCTGTGAACGTGGACACCCCACCCGTGGCAGTGAGTGACAAAGGCAGCCAGAACTAGAAACTTTAGGGGAGTTTTCCTTTTTTTTTAAAAAAACAAAAAAAAACAAAAAAAAACACACAAAAAGAAAAAAAAAAAAATCACAAAAAACCAACAAAAACAAACTCCGTGGTGCCAAAAGGAGACACTTAAATCTAACACCTAAAATGTTGGAACATGTTCTCACGCAGTGGGGAAAGGGGCCCTGTGAATCAGACTTCAACTTTCAGCACTGAAACAAAACCCAACACAGGTGGCCTTAAAACTTGGTAACTTAAAAGTCAAACTGCAGAACCTTGTTGTTGTAGAGGCTGTGCCCCCGCCCCTCCTGCCCCACGGACTGTGTGTGCTGGGAGGGCTGCAGCTTTAACAGGATCTGTCAGATTTTTCCCAGGACTGAGGATCTCAGTGTAACGGCAGCATGATAGCGCTTAGTGTGACTGGTTTCAAACGATTGTGAATTCCTAAAGGGAACAGAGGCAGGAGCCATTCCGACACCGTGGCAGCTAAGCCTTTCCGAACCACCCACCCATGCAGTTGTTGATAGATATGCAGTATTTTGTTGTTCACATGTGGAATTTAGAAATTTTTGAGGTGTATTTTCATTTCTTTGCAAAACAATGGGGTCTTTGACATTTCAAATCACTCCATTTCTACTCCGGAAACTTTGGAATCACACAACTACTTTTCATGTGAAATTTTGTTTGGTAAAAAACTGAATGTAGGGTTTTTTTAACCAACGGAATGATTTACTTTTGTCTGTCCTGTTCAAGTTCAGATAAAGCTACTTTATTACATCTGCAAATTTTCATATTTTAGCAGTTGCCTGATAAATTTAATCAAATTTTATTACCATGTGTAGTGATCAAACGCTTCTTTGGGCTTGCATGTAACTGATTAGAAACTCTGATGTAAATGAGCCGTTAACTGACGTAAAGAACTGCTATGGATTTGACCAGAGCTGCACTTACCTGTTTCTCTCTCTGCTACCTTTTGCTGTTTGTTACTTTGTGTTGACTTTGACTGTCCCTGGCATATTTTTCCAGTCTAAAGTAAAACAAGAGTCTCGCTTAATATTGTGTATGTTTAAGATAACAGACTGTTCTTCATTTAGAAAGATAAAATTCTTTATCACGAGTCCTTTTAAAAAGAGTAAAATTATCTTGTCAGAGGTATATTCGATATTTTTAAGCTTAAGCACCCTTCAGTAGAAATTAATCTGCCCCGTTTCTCTGTAACACTTTGATGTCAGACACTGACCTCGGGGTCTCCATGACCAGTAGCTGTTGTGGTTTTCTAACAGTGGCTACCAGATTATGGTAATAATTTTTTTTTTTTTTTAAGTGTGTGTTCTGCAGTTGAACATTTTAAAATGTATCGGTAATTTCTCACTTTAATGTGGTAATAGATTCCACTTTACATTTCAAAATTCAATTGAAACAAGGCTGCTGTTCAGTCTTCAGCTCACACAACGTCTTAGTTCCTCCTGCAGCCAGGTGAGTGGGAGCCGGAGCTGGCTCCATCGGAATCTGGTTTTTGTCCTGTTCTGTAATAAAGATGCATTATTTATATTTCCTTTCCTGCTACGAAAGGAAAAACTGTATTTTCATGATGGACTGAACAGTTTGGAGTGGTTATTTTAGGCAGCTTTTGGAAACTATTTACCTAAAGACCAAATATGAGAAATGTGTACAAGTTTTGTGTTCATCCACACAATGGAACTGTTACAATGTCTCTGCAGATAATACATTAAAAAACTATGAAAAAAAACTCTACACAAGCTGGATTTATAACAGGCATTTAAAAAAAAAGCATAACCTGAAAAGAAGCATTTCTGTACAATTGCAACGTTTTCTTTAGAGGTTTTAAAAATAAAAAAAAGTAAAGTTTTAACATACTTTTTTTAAGAAAAAAAAATCCAGTACTAGTAATTTAATTTGGTGTTGAATGAATTGACTAGAATGTGGTTTATTTTCAGAAGTGAGAATCTGTTCACAACTAGGGCTAGGTGAATAATAGTGTATAAGATTTTTTTAAATAAAATTAAATTTTATTCAGCAAATTAACTAAGTTGAAATTACTCAACAAGTGTGTTTGGAATATCGATGTATATTTGGGGTTAATGCAGCTTCTGTGCCAGCCCCAGCAGGCCAAGGTGCCCCTTCCAGCCACGGCGTGTGCCAGGAGCCACGGGCATGGAGGGGCTGGGGCTGGAGCCTGCCTGGGGCACAGAGGGCACAGCAACGTGCCTGCCTTAGATGGAGCATTGTTCTGTAAGTAAGTTTTAGGAGATGGCACTTTCTGGAATCACTGTCATGAATGTGGGCTTGGTGTTGATCCCCTTTTCCTGCACTGGTTACAGTCTCTGTTTCTCAGCAGTTGGGGAAATGCTTTCAAGGACCAGGAAAACTTTGCTGGAAGCTGGGTCAGGTTTTCATGGTGATGCTTTCAGGAGCTGGGGAGAAACCCGACTCCCCAGGCCTTGGATGGCTGTGGAACTGCTGGGCAGGGTTGTGGTGTTTGGAGCTGAATGGGCAGAGCCTGTTCCTTGAACAGAAAGCACGGTCTGCATGGTCTGAATAAACACAGTCCTTGGGGAAGAAGAAGAAAATCGCTTACCATGGAGGCAGTGGTGTCACTGTTCCTCTGCCCCAGGGGCAGGCAGAGCAGAGTGACCCAGCCCCAGCCTGGTGGCACTGCGGCTGCTGTGTCCAGCACAGCCCTTCTGCCCCATGTCTGTAAGAACTGTCATGTCTCACATCTCCAACTGCACTGATTAATCTTGTATTTTCTCCTTTATTGTGACTACCTAAAGGTTCTGAAAGCAATCCTCGTATTCCACAGTTTCTGCTGGCAGATACCTGGAATTACTGCAGAATTGAGTGCACTGACTCATTAGTTTTCCTGTCAGGATTCTGAACTGTGACACAGGTACTGTGGAGAGAGATGGCAAAATGGGAAGAGAAGGCGTTGAGTTAGTTTTTAATACAAAAGGAACTGCTAATCCCTGTACTTTAGGAGCAGCTGCTGGTGCCAATGGTTTGTGTTCCAGGAGCAGCCGTGGTTTACTCCTGCTGTGGGAGCTCTCTGCTTTCCTGTGGCCACGTGGCACCCCCAGTCCATCAGTGCCAGGTACAGGGCCCACAGCCCTCAAGGCACCGTTCCTTTTCCCCAGAGTGACTGACTGAGCACTGTTCCATTGATTGTAGAGCTGTGCAAACCCTGCCTACGTTCATCCACAGGAGTGCGAGCGAGCGAAGCGCTGAAGCACTGCCCGAGCAACCTGGAGGCAGCACCAGCTGGGAAGGCTCAATCCTGTGCTGGATTTGATCCCTGTGAAACAGCTGTACCTGATCACATCCATCTGCAGGTAGCACAAGACACCTGAGGTGTGTTAGGGCATTCCAGGCTTACTGCAGCACTGCTGCCTGCCTGCACAGGTGTGTTATTTTCATTCCTGCTGCCACGTTGGAGCAGAGGTTTAGGGAAAATTTGACATGTTTAGAAAAGTTTAAATCTCCCCCAGGAATGTGTTTGTTGGCTCTTGTCAGCTCTAGGATAACGGGGACAGGAGGCCAGGGGGTACAGCAGCAGCTGAGGCTCAGCAGAGCTGTTGGGGCAGGAGTTTCCTGGTGCTGGGATCAGGAGCAGCTCCAGCTGCACAGGGAGAGGATTTACATGGCCCTTGGGGAGCCCTCTGCAGCTTCTCCAGGAGATGAGCCCCAGCTCCTTCTGCTGGTCCAGCCCAGCACGGGGGGAATGGTGAGGTAAGTGCTGAACAAGAACTGGTTTGCACTGGGACAGACAGCAAGGTGCCTGTCCCAGGCAGTGGCTCACGTGCTTCTGTCCCTTCCTCATGCAGCAGATTCAGCTCCTGTCCTTCACCAGCCACCAGTATTGACTCACATGTTTATTTCCCCAGCCTGGAGCAATGGAAACCATGGCTGTGACCATCAGTGAATACAGCAAAGTTAGTCACTTTTATTTAAAAGAAATAACATATTACAAATAAGTGTGCAAAACAATTCCTGTGGTTAAATACGCATAAAAGCAACATGCAACCTTGACATCAACATGGTAAGTTAGTCCTTAGTAGGTTACATGACACTAAAAGGGACTTGTCAAAGTTAGAGTTTGCAACTGAAGTCACAGAGTGTCAGGGCTGAAGCATCTGTGAAATTAGCTTTCAGAAAGCAAGACCTTCCTGCCCCAGTGTTTAGTGCCACAGATGCCAAATTTGGGGCTACCTCAGGTTCTGGGTTAGGAGCTTGTGCCTTAGGTCAGCAGGAAATAGGGTAAGAATTTTTGGGGAAGAGTGTACAAGTCAGTGGGTTCAGTCTAACCTACCTGTCCCTGGGCCAGCAGCAATAGTATGTGACAGCTCAAAGGGAAAAAAAAAAGACAAGTTTGCAAGTTTAAAGCCATTGCAGACATGGAACTTCCTGCCACCTTGTTCAGTTCTTGTGCTGGACATGGCCATGGCCTCTCCAGCCTCCCAGCTGCAGCAGTTTGGCAGCAGTTGCACAGCTGTCACACCAGTACCAACTGTTGCATTATTGAAGGAATCAGCTCTACAACTACAGGAGCCCTGGGTGCTTGCTGTGCTCACACAGGAGAGGGGAGCTGGGCCAGCCCTTACCCAGAGGTGCCTCCAGCTGCTTCACAGAGTTTGGCACCTTGGACAAGCAATGCTGATCCCTCACCTGAAGCAGCACTGGCAGGGCCACACGACCACCACCACCCAGCCCTGAGCCCAGGTCAGAGGACAAGCAGGACTTGATCTACAGGTGTCCCTTGCTCCATACTCGTCACCTTCTCTGTTGCCTCAGCTGTGCCAGGGGAGGGAGGAGGCAGGACTCCTGGTGGAGAAAGCAGGACCCAGAGCGTTCCCTGCTCCCAGCCATGCAGTGGAAGTAAAGCAATGCCTAAAATCTTCTGGTTTCACATCCCTTTTCCTAAAGCCAGCTGAAGGTGTGGACAGCCCCTGCAGAGCTTTCCCTGTGGCAGGCACTCTTGTTGGAGCTACAGTCATGTCACAGTTTAGACTAAAGAGAAACCCAATAGGCACAAGCTTGTCGAAAGCCACATCTTGAAAACTTGAGTTGGTGACAGTAACCCAAAGAGATTTTAATGATGAATACTTGCAGAAATGAGAACAAACATATGTAGTCCACTACTTCAGAGCTGCTTGTGATCATGTTGAGCCAGGCTTCTCCATGAGCTCTGCTGAACTTCTGGATCAGTGCTGGACACTCAGATACTGTCCCCCAAAGGCGCGGGGTGGCCGAGGCAGTGCTGTGAGCCGTGCACTCCCCTCCCCTCAGTCAAAGCTTGTCATCCGTCATTTCTAGGAACTGAGCGTACACATCCCTTGAGCATTCCCCTTTTTGGTTGAATAAGAACTTGTAGTAGCTGCCATCTGCACATATTGCTGCAACACAAACAAGCAGGGTCAGGGGGCTGTGCCAGAGGTGCTTTCCTTTGCTCCAGCTCCAGTGTAAGCTGCCCTTCAGACTCACAGAGGTGTTCTGGGGGGACCCACGGGCCACCAGCCCTGCCAGCCCTGTGCTGTGCCAGCCTCGTGCCTCCCTCCGTGGGCAGTGGGAGCAGCCAGAGCTCTGGGGTGACAGGGACACTCAGGCCTGTCCCAGCAGAGCACCCCTTCCCTCCGAGCCAGCAGAGTTCAAAGCCTGGTTCTCCAGCCAGAAGCTGGGGATACCTCCATCACTCACCTATGACAGCATTTGGCTCTGTTCCAAAGGCACAAATGCACGGAGAGCCTGAGGGAACCTGGAATTTGGAAAAACTCCATTTGGAACTGAAGTATTTGGGGAGAAAGGTGGCAGAGGCCAAACTGAAAGAGAAAACAAAAAAAAGACGTTAACAGTTTGGTAAGGTGTTGACTAGGGTGGATTCAGAGCTGCTGCAGTGACTGAACAAGGTGCATGTTTCACTTGATTTTTTACTGGCTTTTTATTTGAGTAAGAATCAGATAACCTGAGTGATTTCCCCTTGCAGGAAGGGAGACACTACAACTACCTTGCTGGCTTTAAGTGACTGCAAAAACTGCCAGAAAGATTGATTTGTAGTAGAACAAAGTGGCCACAACATATGTTCATCCTAAGGTCCACTAAAACCTACACTGACTCTCTAGTGAAATGCTACAGCCCCTCAAAGGACAGCAGGAACTTGGCAATTACCAGAGATTACTAAATCTGCATCTTCATGTCAGTCCAGCAGATAAATTTTTCCACCTTCAGCAGTGTAGAGATTTTGCTACTGAGTGACATGGCCAGTGTTCTCAATGCAATTCAAAGCTCGAGGACCCCTCCCACCCCCAGGGCTTCGGAATGGCTCCACTCCTACCTTGACTGCTTATTCCTTTTGGGATCTTCTGCAGCAAAAATGTGGACTGTGCCGTGGTCACTGGAGACGCAGATGAGGGAAGCATCCTGGTTGAAGTTAATACTGCAGAGAACACAGACAGCTGCAGGATTTCTGCTGGGACAGACCCACAGCCCTGGCACAGACAGTTCTGCTGCTGCAGTTGTGCCAGCCTGGCAGGTAACAGCTGCTCAGGAGGAGCAGGGGCTGCCCCCAGCCAGGGCTGCCAGGGATGAACAGGCACTCTCAGAACAGGGCCTGCAGGGGCAGCCCTGCCATGGACACCACTGGGTGGGTCACTGACACTGCTGGAAGGAAATGCACGAGCTGTGCTCTGAGGGGTGGGCAGAATGTCCAGCTGCTACCCCACAGCGGGGCTCAGCACAGGAATAGGAGTTTTCATGGGCAGAGGGTTTCCCTGCTCCTGGGACAGTCACACCTGTGCCCTGGGTGCTCTCCTGCCCAGCAGGATGTGGGGATAAAGGTCCCCTTGCCCCTGAGCTCGCCCCAGTCTCCCTGAGCAGTGCTGCAGTGCATCAGGGCACTCCCTGGGTGTCAGTGGGAAGTTCAGCATCCCCCAGCTCCCACCTGGGTTGAGCAGAGTCAGCCTGGCACCAGCCACAGCTCTGTCCCTGGTCCTGCAGCCTGTGCCAGGCCTCACAGAGCTCCCAGCTCCTGCCTCTCCTCCCAGCAGCGAAGAGGCAGCCAGGGTACCACAGCCATCCTGTGCTGGCTGAGGGGCTCAGCACAGCCAGACCCACCGATGGCACAGAGGCAGCTGAACGTACCAGTATATATTGGCTGCTTGTGATCCTCGACGTAGCTCCTGGATTAAATGCCCTGATGAAGTATCAAATATTCTTATGAGGGTCCCCTTGGAAAGGAATCAAGCATTGTATTAGGAAAGGCAGAAGACTGTCTCTACATCTGTGAATGCATCCTAAAATTTTGTCTGACCAGCATGCCCCTGCACCCACTGCTGGGGTTTTCTTTTTGTTAGATTTGCAAACCTTTCTTAATTTTGGGGAAGAACACTAGTTTCCCCACACAACCCCACCACAATGTTATAATGCTTTAGGGTACAATCTTGTCACTTAGTGACTCAGGAAGTCTCTTTTAGTTCAGTTCTAAGGCACTGCTGCAGCCCTGGCCCTGGTTTGCAGACACTGGCTGGTGTACAGTGTGCCCAGGATCCGTGGGTCCCTTCTGCCATGCTCCCCTCAGTTCTACGGCACTTTTCACTGCTGCTGTGCAATTCTGTCCCACTAAGTATAATCAAGCTGTGGCTGGTCTTGTCTTAAAACTGGTTCAGTTGACATAACTCAGAAGAATCAGTTACCACATGCTCATGATCTGTATTGATCCAAATTTGAGGCACCACCCAGTCAGGTGATAGAACACTGCACTGGGAAACTCCTTCAGCTGGAGCCAGAGCTGCAGAACAAGCCAGGGTGTCTCAAAGTGACCAACAAATCAGTGCTGCTTTCCTCTGATGAAGACTGGGTGTACACTGGGCTGTGCATCACCACCTGCAGCTCCTGTTACACACCTGGTTAACAGAGGCAGCCCTCCAGTCACACACCAGGAAGTAACTACCCAGCAGAGAAAGACTTGGTAAACATAGCTTAGTTTTGATTTAAGAGACAGGCTTGAGATGTTTGCTGACTGTGCTCAGACTTCTAGTTCAGTTGGAAAATAAAAGCTGCTTGAACTTTTTCTCTATGCAAAACAAGGAATGTTTAATACAAATGCAGCAGATAATGGCTCTATTTAGCAATGGAGTTGGCAGCTTTTAGAACTCTGTTTAGAAGACATGAAATCATTAAGCTTAAGAGAGACTTGGGATACATTTTCTTTTTTTAAACTGTTTGAGTGACAGGCTGGGCAGTAGAAACTATGTGAAACAGAGACTCCTTGGATTAATTTGGCTTGTCCTTAAGAAACTGATTTCAGCTGAGTGGAAGAAGGCAGCAAGAGCTGTGCTTGCCTCAGGGAGATGGGTCCATCTGCCTGACATTCCCTGGGGAGACAAATGTCCTGGCAGCTCTCCCTGTGGTCCCAGGGAGAAGGCAGCTCTGTGATGTTTGCCTCTCTGCCTCAGCCCAGCACAGGGGATCTGCACCCTGACTTTGTGTTCTTGTCACTGTCTTGTCTCTTCATCCCCATGGACCATGCGGCCCTTTCTGTGTGAGGGGGCAGCCCATCCTGTCCTGCTCTGTAACAGGGGCTGAGCCAGAGCAGAACAGAGCCCACCAGTACAACTGAACTATCTACAAGTATTTCTTTAGCCAGTGGGTTTGGAGTGAATTTAAGCAGAAAATAATAAAGGTGAAGAATTCAAATAAGCTCCCCCCCAGCGCCGTTTTTTTTTTTTTTTAATCTTGAAGAACACATCAAAGACATCAACTTCTTGGGCCAAGTTGTGTTCAAATGTCACTGAAGAATCACTGCTACAGCCAGCTAAAACAAATACCACCTCAGGCACAGCCCTTGGCTGTCGGCATCCCAGAGGAGCAGGGAAGATAAAGCCTGAGAGTGCACAGTTCAGGGGCAGATTTTCCCAGCAGGTATTTCTCTGTCTTTCCTCCAAAGGATGTGACTTGGCTATTTTATCTCACTACACTAGAACACACAATAACTCAGAGGCAGGGGACAGCATTCTTACTTTTTCTGATGCTGTTGCAATTCTTGTTCCCTGCAGGTTTAAAGCAATACAGCTCAAGACTCCTTCGTGAGCTGGGATGTCCACAGGAGGCTTCTCTGTGTTAGCCAGATCCACAATCTGCACGTGCCCAGTGTGTGTTCCAGGAAATGCAAGAAGAGAGTTATTACTATTTGGACAAAGGACACAGAGACCTGAAAGACAAAAAAAAAAAAAAAAAAAAAAAAAGAAAAGAAAAAAAAAAACAAAAACCCCAATGGGATCATTTCCATTACCTAATCAACTTTTCCAATGTAAGTTTCTAAAATATTGATAATTTCAGGATAAGCAAATACCCATGGAGTAAATCAGAATCTCATTTTATGGCTAGTGCCATTACATTAATTGCTAGTCCCAAAACATCAGCTGTCCATGAGTGCAGAGCCCAGTTAAGCAGAGTAGCATAATTTTAATTTGCTCTCATCACTTTATTTCAATGTAATCCAGCTGTGGTTATCCAGAATCTGGGTGGTTTTGCAGATCAGCCCAGTCAGTCCATTACATCAAAACCATTTTAAGAAGTTAAAAGGTCTCCTTAGCAGCTCAGAAAGGGTAAGAGTTTATCAAAAATGACATCTGAGCTTCTGCTCCATCAGTGAAACTATTAATAATTTGTGTTTGAACTTGATTCTTACAGCACTAGCACCTTTTTCTTTGTCATGTTTAAGGTAAATCACACCAATCCCAGGTGTTCTGTGGGTGCCAAGTGAATTCCTGAAACCTCAGCACAAGAAAAAACCTCCTCCTCCTGCATCCCCTGCCTGTCAGTCAGTCAGGCTGCTGGAGCTGCATCCAGGCTGGAATTCCATGACAGCAATTCCATGTTTGCTGCAGGCAGGCATGAAAACCCTCAGAGATGGGGATTCCAACCCTGTGTAATGTGGTGGAGAAAACACCCTCCTGACACCCGAGCTGATCCTCTCCACCAACCAAGCCCTGCCTGCACCCCTTGTTCCACGAGCAGCACTACCAAGAAGTGTTTGCTCCACCCTTGCTGACACTCCTCCAAGCCCCTGGCAGCCCTGCAGAGCCCTCCAGCAGCTCCCTCTGCTCCTGCTGCCATCACTGAATGAGCCCGAGCCCCTCCCCTGGGCTCAACAACAGCCACAGCCAGGCCTTGCTGTTTAAAATGAACAGAATCAGTTTGCTCACTGGGCTCTTTTTAACAGGAGAGAAGAGTTTGCTCAGCACCTCCAGCTCTATTAGGAAAGAGAAATGATGCACTTTACTGAAATTTGTGTTTATAATTAACCTTCCAGTAAAAATACAGGTTCTTTACAGAAGAAAGCATACAGCTCTTCAGAAATCACATCTATAACATGAGTACAGGAAACAGCTTTCCTGGGCCAAGTATTTATAAATTCTAATAACCATTCTATAAACACAAAAGCATCTCCAAAGGACATGACTGCAGTGCAGTAAGTGTTTAATGACTTCTAAAGGACTGACTGAGGCAGCTGAAGATAAATGGCACGTCAAGAATACAATAAACTTGCTTCCATTGTCCAGCCCACACATACAACTAACCTTTAGGGTTGTAGCAGGTTTCAAAGACGTGCAGCTGGTGGGGATTGTGTGTGAAGGTGAAAACTTTAATCATCGAGTCCAAGACAACCACAATTCTGAAACAGACCAGAAGTTCCAGGGTGGATAAAACAGGGTCACAAACATTCATTCAGACCTGCAAAGACTTTCATGTGATTTAACAGCCACATTCTTCCTGCCCTCCCCCACAAGAGACTCCCAGCCTTGCAGCAGCCACGCAATGATAAGCCTGCAAAGCACTTTTATCCAGCCCCTCCACCCACGCATACACAGACTCCAGCTGTTCACAGCTGCTCTTGCTCCAGGGATCTGCTGGAATTTTCTTCACTCCCCTCCATACCTAGAAAACCAGCAGGAGCCACAGGAGAATATTTCCCTACATTAGGGGATCAGGAGGTCTTGTAGGCTTTTCACCAAGGCTTCACAGAGCAGTATAGTTAAACTGTGGCCTGTTTACACCTAACACCCTGGCCCCAGAAGCCTGTTTCACCTGCTGGTGCTACAGCAGGATCTTTTGCTTTGTACAAGCAGCTGGAAGTGAGTAGGGGCACAGAGCCAAGCTGGGTGTCTGGACCCCTCTGCTGTACCTACCTGTCTCTTCGCAGCTTCACTGCTTTGACTTCTGTGGAAAACTCTATCTCAATGACAGTTTTCTTCTTCAGGTCATCCCAGATCATGACTAGAACAGTGCAGAGATTGCATTAGACAATCAAGGCATATTCAAAGATGCACAGCTCCCTTGTAACAACTTGCAGCTCCCCAGCAATCTGATCAAGAGGTTCACCCAATGGTTAAGCAGCTACAGACAGGTATTCTGCTAACCAGAAGGCACTGAGGCACTACATATCAACCCCCTCACACTAGAACTTGTGCATGCAGGAGCTGGTCAACTACAACCACAAAAACTGACAAAAAAGACATATCATTCTAAAAAAAAAGCATTATTATTATTTTTTGTTTGCTCTGAGGGTTATGGAAGAACTAATGCAGCAGTTGAAAAGAGCAGTACATTTTCCTACAAAGCTTGCCAGGCAGGGAGCTCCCTGCTCCTTGCAGAGCTCAGTGTGAGAAGGTCAGCAGGCCCTGGAGAGCAGTCCCTGCAGGTACCAGCCTGTCAGCACTGCACCAGCAGTGATGCAACTCACTGCACCACGGTGACTTAAACCTGCAGCAGCATCCCCTTCACCCGACCTTCAGGACATCAGCTCAGGCCCTGCTGTGGGACTCTCTGGCAGTCACACAGGGCCAAGGCAGGCCTGTGCAGGGTCCACCCCTCCAGCTCACCTTTGTTGGGTGGGTACTTCGGCTTTTTTCCTCCACCTACTAGTGCTAAATAGTTGCAACGAAACAACATTTCCACATGGCCGACACCACCTTCTAGAAACTCTGCAAGACAAGTATTTCATTTGAAAGTGTCAGAACTGGTTAAATTGCCATCTAATTTTTACCACTGTTACAAAAAAAGCTTGTGTTATCCAGCACATTTCTCAGGAAGCTGAGAAAGCATCTTCCTACCCTGGCTGCCCTAAAAACCAGAGAATGTGGATTCCTTGAAAGTTCTTCATACTGGAGCAGTAAAGCCTTGGATTTCATACAAGCCCTTGTGGTTTCTTCAACAGCACTTCAGAGTGCTGTGTTTCCTTCCTGAACAGTTGTACTTGAACACTGCCCCTTTCTGCACCAGATCCTCCTTCTGACTCCATAAAAGCATTTAAAGCAGGACAGCACATTCTGCTAGGAAGAGGTGTTATCACTGTGACAAAAAGGTCTACAGTATTTACAAGGGACAACCTGAAACAATTTAAGAATGTGTAGTGTGTTCTGAATCTGTGTTAGAGCACTGAGTCATTGCTTGGACGGGAATTTCTTGGAACTTGTGGATGTAAGACAGGGGTTGCAACAAGATTTGGTTTCATACTGGGTTACAGAGAAAATCAAATGGACAAGCTCCAGCTGGGAGTGTCTTGGGCAGGTTTAAACCTACACGAACAATGAACAGGATCTGTGTGTGCCTACACAGCCAGTTCAGTGAGAGCCCAGAATCCACAGGGAAAAGGCAATCTGACTCACAACAAACTTTTCACCACGAAGTCCTGCAAGCATCTCCATCCAGAGCTACTGGCAGGGAGAGTTTTCACAAGGAACTCTACAGGATTTCAGGCTAATTCTGACTCTTTGAGCACACTGTCACAAGTGATAGTCCCAAGGCATGTTGCTTATGGAAGAATTTACTGTTAGGAGCAGAAAATAGTTTGTCAGCTTTGGCCATGTGAACAGTGACTAAAATCCTTACAGTGGTAGCAAGTGAGAGTGTGCCTGAGTTTGTATCAATTGTTAGTTTAAGTACATTTTTCCTCTTATTAAATCCCTTTTCTCACCACAGGCTGAAAGTGCTGGGAAACCTGTTTAGCAGCTCACTTCCTATATTTAGGATTAGAATGACATGGCTCAGTTTCAGTTTCCCGTATTTTGACTCAGTTTTGTTTGCTTTCTGATTAAAAGCTCCACTGTTAACACAGCTCATCTACTGACTTCTGTTAAGACACAGGAGTAGCTTTACCACATTAAGATCCTCCCAGATTTTTAAAGCATACATAGAAGGTAAGATTTAGAGCATTAGAGGTCTGACCTCTCAGTGCTCCTGCAGACAATACTCTTGAGTATGAGAAATGTTACACTGAGATCTCCAGGAAAAAGCCTGGAGTCTTACTGCCACACTGGATCATCCAGATCAGCACACATGAACAGAACAACTTCTGATGGCTGCAGGGAGTGACTCCTCCTGCTCATAAATACCCAGGAAATGCCTCTCCTACACAGGCTACAAACATTAGCAGCAGCAAACACAACTCTGCCAGAAGCTGAGACAAATTCCTCATCAGCCAACTGTGCAAATTAACAGCAGGGAGACTTTTGACCCGGCAATGGCACGAGTGAGAGTCCCTGTGGGAGCAGCAGGAGCTGCCTTTCCTGAGGCTTTATTCAAAGCCTTCCAGGGATGGAAGAGTGAAAGCTGAGCAAGAATCAGTCAGGAAAAAATGAGAAGGCTGAGCTTCCAACACAGAGCAGCATGGTGTAATAAGTAAGTGTTTTACCTTGTTTCTCTTTTTCTTTGAGTGGATCTGCATTATAAACTCGGAATCCATTTTCCATTCCACATGCAAAGCATCCTGTGGTAAAAAGCACATATATATACGCATATATAGTAATTGCCAGATACACTCAAGAAGGAAGCAAGAGCCAGAGGGTTAGGAAAGCATTGCTCAACGACTGCATGGTTACACTCAAGCTGAAGAGCACTCACAGGCTCTCTTAGTGATGGCAAGTGGAAATCTTCCAGAGCTGTCCTCTACACTGGCCTGGTATAAATATCCTGGTATTGGTTTTAGGCAGGTAAGAAACAATAGAAGGAAAGGAAACCAATTCCCTACCCACCTGGATCCTGTACCATGCATCAGAGTGCAGGAAACCAGCATCTTAATGCTTATGGTCCAACGGTTATGAAATGAGCTCCCTCCTTTCTTAATAGATCCAAATTCACCTCATGATTATGACTCTGCTGTTATTGGAGTGTACCAACATCACACCGCAACATGCTGTGGATGTTTCCAGAGCACAGTGCTCATCAAACAGCTTCTCCAACTGTGCTAACGAGAGCTGACTGCTGTACCATGCCAATAATTACATGCCAATAGCTGAAGTCCAACCCAGGACATAAGCAGAAGCCAGATTAAAACTCTCTGAAAAATAATTGTAGTTACTTCTTCATATAGAAGTGTGCATGTGCTTCTTTAGTGGAATCCATTGAGCTGCCAGTCCCTTGTCCTGCTCCTTGCCCTGCTAACAGGTGAACACAGGCACTGGTACAAAGCAATGCCACTGTGAAGTCAGAGCAATGATAATCACCAAGAAGCTGCTGACACTGGCAGCAGCCTGATGACAGGCTGGCTGCTCACAATTTGTGTGTGCTGTACCAAAAATCCAGTTAAAGATCTCTGGATCTGGTACTGGAATGTAAGTTCCAGTTACTCTGGTTCTATTCTTATGTACTGCAATGATTTGAACCCCTCAAATAAAAGCTGAGGAGCTCTGTCTAAACACAACCCTTCCCCAAACTTGATACTCCAACCATCACAGGGCGTGTGGGGGAAGAAAACAAAACACAAAAACCTATGCCCTTAACCCGAAAGACTCTCAGGTACAACTGCACCCTGTCCAAAAGTTCTTGTTTACATAGATAAACACACACACAAAGTAGATATTGTGAATGTATTAATTGTAGCAGGATTAGCAACCATATTGCAATAGGGTTTGATATGAACCCTCCCTCCCCGCTCGGCAGTGATTTGCTCTGGCAGCTGGGTGTGTAAGTGTGAGCTGCAGTGATCTCCCAGCACTGGGACAGCCAGGGAGCAAACTGCAATGGAAACCTTTCCCTCTACATAAAGCACTGCTTTACAGGATAGAACTGATCTGTTCCTCACAGCTGATCCATATAATTATTTTCAGCAACAGTTTTCTACTCCCATACTGTATTTCCAGGGAAGTCAAAGGGAAGGGATGCTGAAGCAGTTCCCAGTAAGAAAGTGCTGTAAGGTTTGAGAAGTGCTGATCCCAGAAGCTCCTAACAACCCAAATGCAGCATTCCTGATGCAATCAAACACACACTTTACACTTTCTGCAGCACCACTACAGCTTTCTGCAGGACCAACCTCGTGAGTAAGACGTGGGCTGCTTTAATGCCTTGGGAATATCCACATTTTTAACTGAAGACACACAGCAGAACGTGGGGATGTGAGTAACAGTGAAATTCCCCATGTGGTCGATCACTACCCACAGAGATATGAAGCTCTCAGCAACGGCAACCCCTGAGTCAAACAAGAGAAGAAAACCCTACAGGAAGATTCCTGCTCCTGCTTCAGTTCCAGATTACAGAATAGCTTTGAAGCTTGGTGATTCCCATCTGACTGATTTCTGCTCCACTGGAATCACAAATGTGACGGCTACAGCCATGTGAGAGCTGGAAGGGGCTGACAGAGGAGGGAACAATTCCTTAGGTTCACTTCCTTCCACAAAAGTGCACCTCTCTTTTCAAGAAGGGACAGATGAATTGAAAAGCCACTGACAACAGATAACTCAGATACTTTTTTAAAAAACGTAATGATTACAGAGTTATTGCCCTGATCCATAGTTGTGCTTGTTCCTACAGTAAAAATGCTTTTTGCCACCAGTGCCAGTGAGACCAGAGTGAGTTTTGTTCCTCCAAATCTGCAGGAAAAGGAAGGGTTAAATGAAGGACCAGCCCAGCAGATGCCACAGGCTGAAGGGGACAGAGAAACCTGCAGGCTCTGGGGTGTGAGGTCCCACAGTGGCAGCAGTGGAGCACAGGGAAGTGACAATGTCCAGCACAGTTCTGCCATGGTGGTTTTCCTTGGCACCATAAATGCTGTGTAAAGCCAAGAGCACAGGACCCTACCAACACTGTGGGGTCCCACAAAGCATTCCAGCCCACTGGAGAAGAGTAAATACTTAAGTCAAGTGCTTCCACACCAAAACAAACCCACAGCTCAGCTTTCAAAGTAGCTTTAGGCTGCAACAGTGACAAAAGAGAAATCTGTCAGCAATTTACAGCTATGGCCATTTATAATGATGTTTTGTCTCTTCATTTCTGAAAAGCACGTTAGTGTCCTTCTCCAAGCATTAGGAAAGGATCTGAAATCAGGAGCTCACAGTCTCCAAATTAAGAAGATAAAATCAGAATATTCTGACTTCAAACAACTGACAACTTCAATTTCCTTGTGTTACATTGTTTCTTTGTTTTTTAATTTAAAGCCCAAAAGTAGCAAAGGTGCCTGATAGAAAACTAGCATCACTCAAGTCAGAGCAAGGGAGGCCCATGGCAGAACAACCACAGCCGCTTCATCACTTGCCAGTCAGGGAGACTCAGCCCCAGAGAGACTTCTTAGATGGTTCCTCCTGTTCTCCCATCCTTGTGGGATCGGCCAGTCTTAAATTATTGAAATTAGGAGAAATTAGGTTATTGTGGCAGCACATGCAGACACCCACACTTGTGAGCTTCAGCACTCCAGTGACTCACGTTCTATTCCTGGCAGAAGCAAGAAGGAAGCAGGGAGCTTTCCCTCCCCTCTGCTCTCCTTCAGGTGGCCAAACATCACCTGCCCTTCAGCACTTTACAGGAGCCCTAAACTCATAAAAGGTCACTGAGTTACCTGCAGTGCAGCGTCATCGTTCCTAACAGGAGCAGCTCCAGGAGCTGCCAAACAAAAGCCAATTGTGTTTTTTCTTCATGTTTTTTGTCATCACTCAATTGCCTGGCCAGGTGAGGTGGGATGGGACATGAATACTGGCAGCTCACAGATTGCCAAGACAAATTCCTTCAGGTGCTTTGGATGTGATATTCCAAAAAGGGGGATATCTTGCATTTATTGCTATGGAATTAAGGAAGCCTTTGTAACAAACAAATTTTACACTAAAATTATGATCTAAAGGCATTTTGCAATAAAAGAGAAACTTTTCTTCTTACACAGCTCTACAGGCCAAGAACCAAATATCACTGCTCCATTACAGACCCTGCAGATCTGAAATTACCTCATACTCAAAAATCTTTTTCCATCTCTGTTGGAGAGGCAAGATGAAAATAAGTGCAGAGCTGCTAAGAAACAAACTATGTATTCCTTTCACATCTATGGGACAGGAGGAAGAGAGCTGCCAAGATGCTCTCACCTCATTACCTGCTTCATGTGCTATTGCCAAGATGTCACCAGAGACGTCTGACTAAAATCAACAGAATAATTCATGCTTACACACGACTTCAACAGCATCAGCAACAGGTACATGAGCTGCAGTCTACAACGACAGAGGCTGCAAGAGTGTCTTAAGCAAGAATATTATTTGTTAAGGCAAAAGGATGTTGCAAAATGATGAGCTTCTACTCCTTATTCCACAAAAACGACACTTACTCATCAGACTGGTGCTATTTTTGTCTTGCCAAAGCAGGATGAGGAACATGTACCCTGTTTCTGGAGCAGGCCTTCCCCTCTAACAAAGGGAAAAGATAAGCCAAGGATGCACAGCCAAGGGGCTGTTGTATCAGTGCTTGCCTGCCAGTGTGATTAGTAGAGTTAACCACAGTTTTTCAAACACAAACCAGGTAAAAAGAACGAAAAAAGCAGTTACACCACTCATTTGAATGTGGAGTAGTTAGAGTGAGAAAGGGCTGAGCTGTGAGCAGCTCCCAAAGAAGCCCCTGCAGCACAGGCTTTGAGGAGCCACACACGGCGAGCAGCCAAGCGCAGCAAGCCCCGGCAAGCCGGGTCCTGGTGCTGGTCTGTTCCCTGTCCCCTCACCCACCCATTCAACTCTGCGAAGCGCTGGGCACAGACCCGACCGCACAGCGCTAAACAACGGGAGAACCACGAAACGCTCCCGCTGCCAGCGGCCTTCCCGGCTCCGTCCAGCCGCTGCAGCCGCCGCACCTCGGGCATCCCCAAGGCAGCAGCAGCGCCGGGACGCAAGCGGGACCCGCAGGGATGGCTCGGGAGCCGCGGCAGCCCCGGCCCAGCCCAGCCCGGCCCCGGCTCTGCACCGCCGCCCCTCCGCGGCACCACCCGGCTCCCCGGGCCCGCAGCCTCACCGTGGTCCTGGTTGAAGCCGGCGTAGAGCAGCCCGTTGCCGTGCGGGTTGGCCGGGAGCAGGTTCATGGCTCCGGCTCGGCCCCTTCGCCCCCGCCCCTCACACCATGGCGGCGCCCGCCCGCCTCAGCCCCGCCGCGGGAGCCCGAACCGAGCCGGGCCGAGTTAAACCCGCCCGAGTCGGGCCCAGTCCAGCGAGCCCGCCGGAGCCGAGCCGGGCCGAGCTGAGCCGAACCCGCCCGAGCCGGGCTGAGCGGAGCCGAGTCCGGCCGAGTCCCGCCGGGCCGAGGCGGACAGGCCGGCCTCTGCTTCCGGCCCTGCCAGGCACCGCTGCCGAGCGCAGAGCCCATCCAGCCGCCGGCGGGAGGAGCGCCGAGTACTCGAGCGCCGCGGGAATGGCGGCGGGAGTGCCGGGAATAGACCGGGACTGACCGCCCGGAACGAACCAGGACGGACCGGGACTGACCGCTGGGCCGGTGAGGATGGATGGCCCGGGCCCCTCCCAGCTCCAAAGGACTGTTTGGTAAAAGCTTTCACATCAAACTAGTGAAAACACAGCAGTTGCGGTTGGAACGCGCTAAAATAGGGGTTCCCCCCAAACCCTACCACCAGCATGACAAATACGTCTTGAAAAGTGGAAATTCTCGGGTCCCAAGGCCCTGGACTTAAACAGTAATTTTACTTGGAGCAAGAGGATGGACCCCACAGCCTGGTGAGGCCCCTTCCAGGGCGGATGTTTCCATGAGTGCACGGGGCTGCAGCCCAGACTGGGTGCGCTCACACCAGCGCCCGCTGCTCCCCATCCCTCCCGTGCGTTCGCCTCCTTTCCCGTGCTCGCTCTGTGCCTTCCGCGGTGTCTCCAGTTGTGACCAGCTCTGCTGGGAGGTGGCCGCGGCTTTTCGGTGCAGCCCCCGAGCTCTGCACAGACCAGCTGCTTTAGTATTCTTTGGGTACTCATTTATGCGTATAGAATGGAATAATCACATTGCATCTTTATGAGATTTAGTTTCCTCGGGCAGCCCAGAGACTGGGGAATGTGAAATAACAAACCCTTTGCTTTATTTAAAGCTTCTGCCCGGCTAGGGCCCCAGGCTTTACTTACTCCATGTGGGATTGCTGCAGGCGTTACCAGGAGCCCCGAGTGCTGCCCCAGCCTGTCCTCACCTTGTGTTTATCGTGGCTGGCAGGAGCAACAGAGACTCTGGCCTTGGGGACGGACACACATCCGTGGAAATGCTCCCTCCAGCCAGGCATTCCTCCTGCATATCACAGAAAGGGACCAGGCTGCCAATGGAGGCCAAGGGTATAATTTGGAAGAAATGATCCAAGGTAGCCGTGTGCATGGCACAGAACCGCTCATGCAACTCCCGGACTGGGCGGGTCTGGGTGTCTCCGATGCAGGGTTAGCCCCGCGGAGCGCAGGCAGCCCTGTCCGAGTCCGCACTGGAGAGGCAGTTTCAACATCCCGCAGCTCCATCCCGGCGTCTCCCGGAGCTCCCCCGGCACGCTCAGCTCAGGGCAGAGCCTGCTCGTACCCGGGGACGGAGCCCACAGGAATTCTTCCACCGCACGGGGGTTGCGGGTTGGGCTTTCCCTGAGAGCAGACTGCTTCTGGTGGCACTTTTCTTTAAGCTGATGCACTGATTGCTCCAGGCCCGGCACTACTCTGGCACCTTCCTGGCCGGAATTTTTACACTCACAATGCTGACCCAGGAGGAACATCACAGAGCCTTGGTGGTCTCTCACAGCAGTGGCAACGCTGGTAGGAAACTGGGACGAAGCTGCACCAATTACTGAGGAAGAGGAGTCACACAGTCCCCTCACACATTAAAGACTTGGCCTGAGTTTTTCTTCCACCTTTCAGGTAACAATTTTGTAGACACGTGTTGTATCAGAAGCCTTGTGTGACACTTAAAGGCTGAGTTCACATTCATGGTATCTAATTCATGTATATTGTTCTTCACGTTCTTCTAAAGGAAGATAAAGCCAACCCTCCCCAGTTAAAGAAACCACTTCTAAAGAATCTGAAGAAAGGATTTATTTTCCAGAAACATTCAATTTTTTTTTTTTTTAAATAGTGTTCTTCAAGTCCTCTGTCTTTCACCATAGTGTCTGTGGCATTTGTCTCCTAGAACTTTCTCATAAAGTGGTATGAAATGAAATTTATTCTTATAGGAAACTATTTAACCTACAAATTAATTCCCCAAAGTATTAAAAAACATACAAAACAATTTCTCAAATTAATTACATACACTAAACCTTGTTGTGCATGTGCATAATAATTATAGATCCACTTTTAACTTAGTGAAGTTTGTCCTTAAAAGTTACTGAGGGAACTTCACAAGGAATTCAAATGCACAGTTGTAGCACTACAGAATTTGTCACACTATTGGTAGAATTTAACAATCATAAATACATTGTTAAGTATATTTAATACATTTTATTGTATTGAACACACTTTAATTTTGTTTAATATATATTCATTGTGTTTAATGCATTTTAAATACCTCTGCCTGAATATGCAGACCTATAACTCATTTTTATATTTTTAATCGTTTGCAAAAAATACAGAATTTTCTTTTATTTGTATTAGTAATTCACATGGAATTTAGAGTTGAATCTAATGGTATTTATCCCCTGTATAAAACCACACAAAACAGTGAAACCAATGGTGTTGTGCACATCAGAAACTAAAACACGGTATGAAAATCCAGCAGCAGAATGTCACGTCCTTTCAGTGGAATTGGATGTGTCATTCATCCCAAAGCACCATTTCTGCGGTGAGGAAGCTCTAAAATAAGACTTACGTTCTAATTTTTGTCAGTGTGGTACTTACATGGAGTGTGCACTGCCATTAAACAGGAATCCGTGTGTTCGAGGCTGGAGGGCCACGGGACGCTTGTGCGGAGAGGGGAACAGCGTCAGACTCCTGTCACACCGGGAATTGGCTCCTCACAGCGGGAACAGCCCCTCATGACCCCGGGAACAGCCCCTCATAACACCGGGAACAGCCCCTCATGACACCGGGAACAGCCTCCCCTCACAGCGGGAGCACCTGTTCCCATAGCACCGGGAACAGCCCCTCATAACACCGGGAACAGCATCCCTCACAGAGGGAACAGGCCCTCATAACACCGGGAACAGCCCCTCATGACACCGGGAACAGCCTCCCCTCACAGCGGGAGCACCTGTTCCCATAGCACCGGGAACAGCCCCTCATAACACCGGGAACAGCATCCCTCACAGCGGGAACAGGCCCCCCTTCCGGCGGGAACAGCCTCCCCTCACACCGGGAGCACCTGTTCCCATAGCACCGGGAACAGGTTCCCCCATACCGGGAGCAGCGCCTCATAACACTGGGAACAGCATCCCCTCAGACCGGGAGCACCTGTTCCCATAACACCGGGAATTGCCCCCCATCCCGGCGGGAACAGCATCTCCTTACAGCCGGAACAGCCGCCCCTCACTGCAGGAGCGGCCTCCCTTCACACCGGGAACAGCTTTCCATCACTGCAGGAACAATCCCCTCACACCGGGCGCAGCCTCCCCTCACACTGGGAGCAGCCCTTCATCGCTGCAGGAACCATTCCCTCACACCGGGAGCAGCCCCCCTCACACCGGGAGCAGCCCCCCTCCGCCCGGGAGCAGCCCTTCATCGCTGCAGGAGCCATTCCCTCACACCGGGAGCAGCCCCCCTCACACCGGGAGCAGCCCTTCATCGCTGCAGGAACCATTCCCTCACACCGGGAGCAGCCTCCCCTCACACCGGGCCCCGGGGGTGCCGCTCACCCGCGCTGTGCCCGCAGGTCCTGTCCCGCAGCCCGGCCGGGATCTCCCCGTCCCTTCGGCACTGTCCGCGCCGGCAGGAATTTCCGCAGGGATCCCCGCCTGGCTCGTCCTCCTCCCCGCACCCCGCAAGGCCGATTAACGGATTTAATCACATCCCTTTGGGCTGAAGCTTTGGGTTTCACACCAAATGCCCCCGATACAGCGCCTGTGGCCATTCCTGGGGCTGCCTTCAGCTTCCCTCTAGTGGATCGGCCTAAAACCGCTCTTCCTCAGGCGATCCCGGAGCTTTAGAGCGGCTCCAAACTACAAATACCAGCAGCTCCAGCACCGCTGAGAGGCCCCAGGACCCACCTCTCCTAGAATTAATTTCTCCAGTTTATTGTAGCAAATATTTATAAAGAATTTTATTTTTCATGTATAGCTATAAAAGCCCACGGCAAGCAAAGCATTTTGAAACATTCTCTCTGGCTGAGCTATTTTTTTAGCTGTGTTCTTTAAATTTTTTTTTCTGTGGTGGGTGGCCCTTCCTACCTCATCGCAGAGTGACAGTGGCAGAAGGACCCAGACCTTTAATCCTGTTTCGCAGCAGGTTTAGCAGAGGAGCGGCTGCAGCAGCCTGGAAATGACCATGGAGAAGATCCTGAAGGCAGAGCTGAACACCAACCTTCTGAAGGCGCTGGGGAGCTCTGGGGGAGGATGCATCAGCCAAGGCCAAACGTATGAGACAGACAGAGGACGGGTGTTTGTGAAAATCAACCACAAACCTCAGGTCAATGCCAGCAGATCTTATGATTGCATAGAGATAGCTTTTTATTTTAAAAGCAGCTGGTCGTTAATAATACATAACTGTTTCAGTTCTGAGTTTTCCTTTTAAAGCTGTGTGTATTTTATATCCAGAATTAATGTAGCAGGTTTGGTTAGTGTGAAATGCAGTGTAATGCAATGTGATAACCCTCAACAGCAGGAATGAGCTGTAATTGCTGTTTAAAAGGAGGCCAAGCACAAAGCTGTTACTGTGGTTCTTGGAGTTTGGAAAAGCCCAGAGCTGACTTTGCATTCACTGCATTCCTTTTCATGTTCCAGTTGGGAGGATTGATAATGGGAGGGCACAAACAGGGGCCAGTGCTAAAATGTACGTATTATCTTTAAAGCTACAGAAATTTCAAACATCCCCATTGCTTTTGGGATTTCTAAAAGTAAAACTCTTGCAGCTTCTCAAGCCAAGCTCTTGACTTCTCTACTACTAAGTGAATACTCAATTGCTTTTTCTAACACCACAGTGCAGCAGAAATTTGCTTTATCTATATCAAAATCATCCTAAACTGCCGTGAAAAACAGCACCTTTGCTTCAAAAATACAGAGCACATGCTGAGCATTTGTGCTGTCATCTCCATCCAGTGGCTTTTGGGGAAAGAAAAACCAATTTAAGAGCTCAATGTTACCTCATTTAGCAGTGGCCAGATTATCCTCAGAGGTGCTGTTGCATTCAGGTAGTTTGGGGTCTTCATAAGCAGCTGGAAATCAGGGTGTAATGTGACATATCCTACAACCCTGGAATGAATTTTGGAAAAAAAAAAAAAAAAGAAGTTAGGGTTAAGGCCCTTAAGTCTTCCTGTGTGGACTGAAGCCTTACTGCAGCTCTCTCCTTTTATCAAGAGGAATTAACTCTTTGCCACTTTGTCAAAAGTGCTTGGAGACATCCATAGTTTAGCTCAAGAATATTCTTATTCCTTGACAGGCTAGGAAAATGTTTGAAGGGGAAATGGCAAGTTTGGAAGCCATTCAGAAAACCAATATCGTGAGAGTGCCTCAGCCCATCAAAGTGATTGACCTGCCTGGAGGAGGAGCCATGTTTGCCATGGAGTACCTAAAGATGAAGCACCTCAACAAGTATGTCCATGCATCTCTTTTTGCTGAGTTTTGGGACACATTTTTTTTAAATGTTTTACAGTCATCCAGGAAACTTCATGAGCAGAGTTGCTTTATTCTCTCAGAGACAGAGCTTCTCTCTGTTGAGATCTGTGTTTCTCTGTGTACATATTAAAATATTTATTTGTATGTGTGTGTACATATCTGTATATGTGTGTACACACTCCTTGTCCATATTTTGCTTTTCCTGCATTAGAAATGGCTGTCACTGCTCATTTGTGTGCTGCTCCACGTGTGCTGAGGTGCTGCTGCACTGAATTTAATCACAGCTGAGTTTGTCTCATCGTTCTCTCATGAGATTTTTTACTGGAATTGCTTTTCCCAGCCCAACAGGTTTCTTTAACCTTACAGGCTGCTTTGGTCTTTGAAACCTCTGCTTGTCTCTGTAGAATCTTCCAGTATGATCTAAGCCATGATTAAGTTAAGATGACATGAATCTGCATTTCAGCCAACCTGAACATGGAATTCGGGAGTCATGTGTTGCTGAAAACAGATTTTCAGGAGCACTGCTGTGTTCCAGGCCTCCATCTGGAAACAGTGTCATTCCTATGGCTCTTCTGGCATCTGCTTGTCCAACCCATCTATTCTATTTGGGACAATAATGGCAATTCCACAGCCTCCACAAACAGGTTATTCTAATCCATCCCACTGTTCTTAGAAAGGATTTTCCAATGTCTAACCTTAGTCCTTCTGGTTGCAATTTTAAATCCATCATTTCTCCCCCATTCTGGGCATGGAGAAGAAGTTCATTTCCATCCTTGAAACTCCTGTTAAGATACCTGTGGAATATTTAACTGGTTTTTAGTTGTCTGCCTTCAGCATTAGGCAGCCTCGACTCAACCCCTGCCTATGGCTCTTTTTCAGACTTACCTTTCAGCTGCTGTTCAGCTGATTTGGAAGGGTGAAGCCCAGCAGGAGATAGCACGTTCTGTTCTCTGCTGATAGTGGGGCTGATAAGGAGGAGCACACCATCCTCCTGCCCTTTCTGTTTATACTACCTTGTGTTCTCTTTACCTTTCTTGCAAGAGCATTTAGTGTGTTTGTTGTATTATCTCTGTCTTCAGAGCTGTTATCAAGTCATTTGCTCCCTGTTAGGTGCTTGAGAAATTGATTAAGGTTCTACGTTTGCCAAAAATAGTCTTGGTCATATTTAATTGAGGGGTTTTCTTCTGTATAATTGTTCACTTGTTTCAATTTCATTTTGGTTTGTTTGATCCTACAGATACTCTTCAAAGCTGGGGGAGCAGATAGCAGAGCTTCATCTTCATAACCAGAAACTTGGAGAGAAGCTGAGAACTGAGGGAAGCACAATTGGTAAAGCATTGATGTAATGTACTAAACCAAAAAGGAAACGATTCCTTTGGCTGTGGTGCAGCATTGCTTTCAACTTTCCTAAGTCAAACTGACAATTTGGACTCTGCTTCACTGTCATGTGCTCTCTTAAAATGTTCTTGAGCTTACAGAAATCCCATTTTTTGCTTGTTGTTGGTTTAGATAATTAATTGATTACAGAATACTGTCCCTTAGTAAATGCAGGAATAAGCTCCCCTTTAAAGATGCTTGGGATTACATTTTTGAACTCTAATAAGTACCAAAATATTCAAAAATTGCTGCTCTTCAAAATGAATTAAAGCATAAATGAAAAGAAATCAGCTATATAAAGAATTAATTTTTGAGTTGGTACTGTTAAAATTTGAAGTGCCGGTCTGTATCTGTATTGTTCCCATGACTTCAGAGTGGACTGGGTCTGACCCTTAGGGGTGGACAAATTATAATCCATTATTTTTGAGTGAAGGCCAAATTACTGGCAGGTCCCAAATAATCTGTGAATCAAACCCAAGCTACATTTAATGACAACATGTCCAAGTGCCAGAAGAGCAGATTTCATGGTTGTTGCCATGAAATAAGTGTAACTTATTGCTTAAAGTTATTTTTCCTGCCTTAAGTTCTGTGTTTGCAAACTTTAGCATGTAAAGATCTCAAATCCCCTAATATTTATTTTGTTCTGTAGGAAAAGGAGCTGGTCACTCCGAGGCCCAGTTTGTGGATAAGTTTGGATTCCACACAGCCACTTGCTGTGGTTACATCCCACAGGTATGGTTCTGTTCCACAGCTGTGAGAGCCAACAGGCACTGGCAGGGGTCTGTAAACTCCTCATACCTGAGCTTGCTCCATTTGTCTGCAGCTTTCTGACCACAGCTTTACTTTCCCTGTTCCATGCCTGTTCCCTGGTACTGTGGCCAGCAGGCATGGTGGGTTCAGTGAGAATTTGGAGTGAAGTGGTGGTTCTTTAGCTTGGTGATATTTTAAAAAATCAGTGTCCCTTCACATACCATATCTTGGTTTTTATTAACTCCTACTATATGGATCTTGGAGAGCCTTATCATATAATGTCTCATGAGACATTGGAAAGGGCTCTTGGAGATAATTCCACCATTTTCTGGCTTGGCATGTGTCAGGATTTCATTCTACAACAACTGAATGAACCTTCAGTATCTCAAACTCTTTGCTAAGTACAGCTTTTCAGCAAATTAGAAATGTGTTACCCAGTAAAAATGAATGAATACTTCTGCATTTCCAGAAAGATTTGAAACAGGACATTGAACAAATGAAATGATCTCACCAGAAACTCTCCTGCTAAAATACATTAAAAAAATGGGAATGAATGAAAATAGCCAGAATCTCAATGTATATTAAAGAGAGCCTCACCGAGGTGTGGTGGGGAGCAGCACTCCCAAAACAAAACATCTGATGTTGCTGTGCATTGGTCACACTGACATTGTCCAGGCCATTGTGTCAGCACTGAATGTTTTAACTGGATCTCTCTTATTAACACTGAATGAATGTGTGTTAAAATTGTGTGATAAGCCTGTGCTGTATTTTCCAGGTGAATGAGTGGCAGAGTGACTGGCCATCCTTCTTCATCCGTCACCGACTCCAGGCTCAGCTGGATTTGATTGAAAAAGATTATGGAGACAGAGAAGCCAGAGAACTCTGGTCACAGCTAAAAGTATGAACCATGTTTTAAATCTGTTTTCTAGAGTTTCAGAAAATGTGTATCAGTGGGATTGTAAAGGTGTTTCATAAGGGATTTACCCAGCTTGGAATGAAGAGCAGGGTCTGGATGAGCTTCACAGTGGGTCCAGCAACACTGTCAGCTGAACAGAGTTCCTGTTACTCTTTCAATTTTACAGATAGTGGGGAAAAAATAAACCCTGTAATTCAGCATTAACATTTATTTCTGAGAATACAGCTAGTAATAATAATAATATGGTAAATCCTAGAGCTTGGTGTTATGAAGTAGGTGAAATTCTGCTGGACAGATTTGCATTTTACCTGGCCCACGCTGAGGATGGTTCAGGCCATGTTCCATGCAGCACTCAGGGAACACCAGGGATGTTCCCCCTCTCTTCTGTTCATTGGTCCAGATGCTACTGCAGTCCTTTTTGCCATTGAAACTTTTTAATTTAAATGAAATTGTATTTCTCATGACAGCCAAAAGTATCCATGTCTAGAAACAATACATCAGTACCAGGTGTTGATACTAGACTGTGAATTAAATGCTTTGCTGAGCTCTGTCGAGAGCAATCCAGAACATTTATCACTGGCTTGTTCATGTTGCCATCAATGTCCATGAGGGCTGAACACAGGCAGCATTTGGCCACCTCAGGCTCTAACATGCTACACTACTTTATTTTATTTATTATTTTCTTCAAAAGTCTTGTTACATGTCTGTTTATGCTTTTTCAGCCAAAGATTCCTGAAATGTTCTGTGACGTGGAGATTGTTCCTGCTCTCCTGCACGGGGACCTGTGGGCAGGCAATGTGGCTGAGGACGACTCTGGGCCGATTATATTTGACCCTGCCTGCTTCTATGGCCATTCAGAATTTGAGCTGGCCATTGCTGGAATGTTTGGGGGGTTCAGCAGCTCTTTTTTCTCTGCCTATCACAGTAAAATACCCAAAGCTCCAGGATTTGACAAACGGAACAAGTTGTATCAGCTCTTTAATTACATCAACCACTGGAACCATTTTGGGACAGGGTACAGGGGCTCTACCCTAAACATGATGAGGAAACTTCTGAAGTAACCAGGTAATTTGAGAAATTCTGACACAGTCCCCTAGGAATGAGCGGCCCCTGCTCATCCCAAGTACTACAAACTCAGAATTGATGGTAAAACACCTGACATGGGGAAGGTTTAATGCACTTTGAGCCTCACTAACTAAGAGCAGCTGTGTAATCTTTAACTTGGGCACTAGTTTCCCTGCACAGATTCCTCCCTGCTGGAGGAAGGGGCTGCACTGTTTGCCAAGGCTCCGCTGGCCTGGAGAGCAGCACGACAGTCAGCCTGCCCTTGCTCTCTCACCTCGGGGCTGCTGTGCTCCCACAGTTGTTCCACAGCAGCATCTTCCCAGTCCTGCTGCTGCTCCAGCAGCACTTTGTTATGGAGAGCTGCAGGTGTGGGACAGTGGTGCTGGAAATAACTTCTTGTGTCTGCCCTTGTTAGTTCTGGTTTTGTTTTCTGTCTGTTCCCAGCCCTTTCCCCACGGATATTTCCATGGTCTTCTATTTCCCTTTCCTTTCCTTTTCTTTTCCCTGTCAAATGTCCTAATCCAAAATTTCAGTCAGATTCTGTGAATCTGAAAACATTCTCTGTTTAATTTAATGAGCAGACAAGGCCCTTTGGCTGCATTTGGCAAACAGATGTAATTAATAATATTTCTAATATTTATTTTAAATTTAATGTAATTTACTCACATTCATTTTTCCCTTGCTATAATAACTGAAATTCCAGAGGTGTTTTCTAGAAGGATGTTTAGTTCCTTGGTAATTAACTGTACATTCAGAAGTAGGTTATTACCACTCAAAGTTGATATTAGCATTTCATCATTTTAGTGTGATATTTTAGTGTGTTGTACTACAATAGTAACATATTTAAATAACTTTATAAAAAGACAGCAAAATGTGGGAGGGAGCCTCTGTGGCTGGGTGAGAAGAAGCACCTGTGGCTGCTGGGTGGGCTGGTGCTTGATGTATTTTCAGTTTTAGAAAATGAGTGCAGTGGGCAAAGCTGGTCTGTTGTGCCACCACTGGGTTATGGAAGGAGCAGTGTCAAATCTGATGGATTTGTAAGGGGTTTTATTATTCCTTACTGCTTTATTTTTAAAGAAAACACAGGCAGTGGGAATTTGGGGAGAAAAGTGTTCAGCAAAGATACTGGTGCACAATCTGAGCTAGAATACATCAGTGACTCTGGGGGGTTTTAATGGAAGTGGCAAGGAGAGTAAAAGTAAGTGCAG
This sequence comes from Pyrgilauda ruficollis, assembly GCF_017590135.1. Classification (NCBI taxonomy): domain Eukaryota; kingdom Metazoa; phylum Chordata; class Aves; order Passeriformes; family Passeridae; genus Pyrgilauda; species Pyrgilauda ruficollis. The sequence goes on from NW_024512099.1 coordinate 378,830, forward strand.
TCCCACAAACATGAATTAGAAGATTTGGGTAAGAATGACCTGAATATTCAGACTTCAGATGGTTGGCATGACTAATACTAAAATATTATATTCAAAATTGCTCAGATATAGCTAGACTTTTCTCAACTTTAAATGGTTGTGCTATAAATATTTAATTAAGTTTAAAATTTGATGTTGTAATTGGTTTAAAACAATGCACTTGGCTCTCTGTAAATATGATACAAATAGTGAAAAACTTTTGCTTCCTTTGAATCAATGTGTCACAGTCGGTTATAAAACTTAACAGAGCTAAAGCAGTGGAAAAGAACTAAAGCAGTGGAAAAGTGGAACAGTAGAATGTGGGATTGCAGCTGATGGCTGAAAGATCTAGGTCTGAGCAAAGAGCAAAGTGCATGTGCACTGGTGTTTGTGGATGTGAACAAACCAACCTGTGTCACACTGGGAACTGCTTGTGAATCAAACTTCTTCTCAGATAAAACACTTGCCTTGCAGAAACCTGGTGTTTGGTGTTCATGTGCTTTGTGACCGTGGTTTGATGGAATGAGTTTGAGCCTGAAAATAAAATATTTGGGTGTGGATGGAGCTGCTGGATGGCAGGAAAGAGCAACTTACCTGTTGTGACACCCTTGCATTCCTGTAGGATCAGTGGGGCTGTAGTTGCAGCTCTCAGGGTTCCAGGGTTGTTTCCAGAGCTGTGTGAGGTTTGGATGGTGTGTTGTGGTGTTAACCATGCACTGCAGCGTTCTGGTGTAGGTTGGGCAAGGAATGGAGGTCATGGATAATGGCACCGTCCAGCTGTCCCACACACCTTGTGGGTTGTCCCCATCCTTGTCCTTTGTCCCTGAGGTCCCTGTGCCCAGGTCCCAATCCCTGTTCCCTTACCTGAGGGTCCCTATCTCCATCCTCACCCAGTGCTTGGTGCCCAAGGCCGTGTCCCCATCCTTGTCCCATCCCTGTCCCATCCCCAGGACCCATAGTTGGTGTCCCCCAGGTGGATGTCCCCATCTCCAGCCTAGATGTTCCCATCCCTGGTGGGTGTCCCTGGGGTTGTGTCCCCACCCCCTGGTGAGTGTCCCCTTGGCCAGCAGGTCTTGTTTCCACTGGGTGTCCCTTGGCTGGATGTCCCCATCCTCAGTAACTGTTCCTGTCCCCAGGGTGGGTGTCACTGTCCCTGGTGGGTGTCCCCAAGCTGGCTGTCCCCATCCCCAATAGGGGCTGCTGTATCGGTGGGTGTCCCCAGGGTGGGTGTACCTGTCCCCGGTGGGTATTCCCAAACGGGATGTCCCCGTCCCCGGTGGGTGTCCCCATGGTGGGTGTACCTGTCCCCGGTGGGTATTCCCAAACGGGATGTCCCCGTCCCCGGTGGGTGTCCCCAGGCCGTGTCCGCCCTCATCTCCTCCCCACTCCGCGGAGGGGCCGGGCCCGCGCTCGGAGGCGGCGCCGCCGCCTTTGGTCCCTCCTGGCGGCCCGTAGCTGGGCGGCGGCGGCGCGGGGCGGGCCCGGGGCGGCAGCGGGCGCTTCTCCCGCGTGGGTGCTTGTCCCGGGTATCGCCTGTCCCGGGTATCGCCTGTCCCGGGTATCGCCTGTCCCGGGTGGTCGGAGCGCGCCGTGCCGGAGCGGCGCGGGCGGCAGCTCGGGAGCCCCGCGGTGCGGGCCGGCGGCGGAGGCCGGTAGGGCCGGGCGGGGCCGCGGGAGGGGCGCGGTGGGCGCATGGCGGGGCCGGGCGGGTGTGAGGGGCGGCGGGACCGGCCCTGCCGCGCCCTGAGCCTTCCTTGTGTCACTGCCAGCGCCGGGCCCGCCGCGATGGACGGAGCGGGGCGGGAGCCGCAGGAGGGCGAGGAGCGGGAGCCGGGTGCCGTCAGCGACAGGAACATCCTGGACAGCTTCACCGAGAGCCGCGAGGTCGCGGAGCTCATCGCCAGCCTGCGGGGAGTCTTCGGGGAGCTGGTGACAAGGGAGATGGCCGTGGAACGCTTCATAGGTAAGCGCGGCAGCCAAAGGGAGCGGTCCTGCTGCTGCATGACACACACATTTCATTGTGTATGATTCGTTTTGTTATTGCTGATTGCCAACAAGGGAGCAAACCGCTAGTTTTTGGGTCAGAGATAGTGCTGGAACTTTGTGAACGCGTAATTCAGATGTGGCTTTTTGCTCATTTTGTTTTCTATATAGATATTCTTTTATTACCTGGTATTTACTGCTGCAAATGAAAACGTAAGTCTTAGATTCCAGAAATCTGAATTCTGACTTGTGCTGGGCCTTCAGTTTCCTGTTCAAATTCAGGCCATAATTTAGTTAAAAGTTTGTAGTCTGTCAAATAAGGCAGCTCTGTTACTCACTGAAACACACGCATTTTGTGTTTTAAAGTGTCAATTTCCTATTTTCCTTTTCATTTCATGGGAAATGTCAAGAGTGACTCAATCCATACATCCTTGATCCATACAGATCATGTTTGTTTTTCCAAGTGGAGGTAACTTGGTTTGACTCTTGTGCCACCTGAGGAGAGCTGTCCTGTCCCTGGGCCTCAGCTGAATGTGGAAGGACCACAGTGAGGTGCATGTGGCAGTGCCCAGGGTGACCAGCCTGTTTGAAGGCACATCTGTGTCTTGGGTCAATATTCTGATGAGGTGCTTTGCAAAAGTTCATTCAGTGCTTCGTGTATGTGCAAACTGAATTTAGCAGACTTTTGGCATTTTGCAAAGGATGGAGAAATTGCAAAACTCATAGTCAAAATATTGACCCGGCAGCTTTGTTTTTGTCAATAAGAAATGAGGTGGGCAAACAATAAAGCAGAAACCCCCAGATTTGGAGACCTGACCCTGCAGAAGTTTCTCAGTAGCGTTATTGTGGCTGGCTGAACTGACTGTTCCATCTAAATGATGGACATGAAACTGCTCAGACAGAAGGAGCTCTCATTGCTGAGGTTGTTCAGCATCACAGAGGAAATGTCAGATGTCAGTGGGACAGGAAAAACCATTGCTGGAAAAATCACCTTGCTGTGCCTCTCTGTCACATCATGTGGAGTGTTTCTTTGCATTTAAATTCTATTTATGAGCTTTCTGCCTGTGTATCATTGCCCAATAAATACAGGCTCAATAGACATAGAAAAGGCCTTGTGGTTCAGTATTGGGTTATAATATTTTGTGTGCTCAGGTGTCATTGATTCATTGATCTTTCTGGGACAAAATGTCCCAAACCTGCCAAGAGGCTCAGTGTGTGGGTTAGAACACTGACACGTGGGGAATAGCTTTTATCTGGGAGCAGGGAATGCAGTGATCACCTGTTCCCGAGGGTTTTGATGAGAGTTTCCAGAGCATTCACGATGCTCATTTTATGATTAACCATTAGAAACAGAAGTTTGGGAAACAGTTTAATCTGCAACTACAATTTTGTAGGAAAATATAGGAAAATCTTTTTTGAAATAATAGTTTTAGAGCATCTGGTTTATGTTCATTCTCTTCAGCTTGTATATTTGGGGTTTTATTTTATCTTTGCCAGGCTGTGACCTGGGAAAAGATTTTGCTCCTCAATTCCACTTCTGCTGGACAGCTGTTGCTTTGGTGTTGCAATTTGTGTTCACTGGTTCTGCTGTTGGGATGCAGCATTAATTCAGGTGGGAAGTCAGGGATGATTGGAACTCAGGTTTCCCTCTGGGTGGTGTTCTGGTGTCCCAGTGGAATTGCACACGGGTGCTGTTGGATGATCTGGTGTCTGAAAGTGGTGGTGCAGTGTCATCCACTGGTCAGCTGCAGCACTGTTGGCCTTGAGTCATGTCTTCAGTGTTGATGTGTCAAGCAGAGAAAACGGACAGAGAGCAAAGCTGTTTGTGAGAGAAACAAATACAGAAAAGGGAGGTTAAGGAGGTTTTGGTTTTCTAATTCAAAAGCTGTTTTCTGACCAAATAGCTAAAATGAGCCAGGCAGTCTCCAGTGCCACACTGGATCACTCAATGATCTCCTTAGGTATCCATCTTTCATTTCTGTATCTGCTTTTTGTTGATTCTGGGTTTAAATTGAAAAGCTTTTGTGTCTGAAAGCTCTGGAAAGTTGTCCTTTTTTTTTTTTCAATACTTAATTTCAATTTGTCCCTTCTTGAGTCAGTGTCCAAAAGGAACAGACTGTGTCTCTAGACACAGAGTAAGGGATGTGAACAGTTTTGAGGAGCACAGTGGTAAGAGCTGCAGTTTGCTTCTTGAGGTTAAAATTTGTTAAGCACTCTTTGTTCTTTGCTGAATAATTCCCTGTATTCTATTTCAAAATAAGAAACTAGCTCTGAGGATTGTGAGGAGCAGCCTCATTGTAAAGTGTTACTGGTGGGAGGTTGGCCCAAGGAAAGTGGAGATGCTCCTGGGGCTGGGCTGATGGCTCAGTGGAGGTAAATAAATGAGTGCAGTGTGATGTGAGTGGGACAGACTTGTACTGTTACTTGGAGTTAGAGACTGCTCTGTGTCGGGAGAGCCCTTAGAATCATCTCATGCCACCCTCCCTGCCATGAGCAGGGACACCTTCCACCATCCCAGGTTGCTCCAAGCTCCATCCACTCGATGCTTTTCTAACTTTGTGACCTTGCTTACAGGTGCTGGCAGCTCAGGGATGCAGGACTCTTAAGCTAAAACTCTTCAGAATCAGAAGGGATCTCACAGTTAAGAATCTGGAAGAGCCTTGGAGTAGTTTATTACAGATATCTTTTCATTTTCAGGTATCATGGACAAGTACCAGGAGCAGCCTCACCTTTTGGATCGTCACTTAGGTAGGAATGTCATCCTTAAATAATTTTTATGTCTATACTTAAAAATCTGTTACTCTGGAAGATCTGGGTTTGCATTACAGGATTGCTGTGGCTGATAGTACTTCCATTTTATAATTGTTATCTCCCTCTGTTCTATCACAAGTACAAGAAACTCTGTGACCTGCATGTAGGCTCACTGGTTTTTCTCTCCTTTCACTAGAGGGGATGATGAATTCCTTGTTAGAGATAGTATGGGACAGTGGATCTCCTCCCCAACTAGTTCATCTGGCTTTCAAATTTCTCTACATCATTACAAAGGTAAAAAAATCCTAAATGTAATGTTCTTTAACTGAAATTGGTATGTTGTGAATATTTTTTGTTATTTTCAAAAATATTAAAATAAGTGTTTAATGCAATTAAATATTTTAAACTGTACTGTGAAAGATTAGTTCTCTTGCTTCCCATTTTCATGATAGCTTCTGTTATTTAATGATCCAGATTAGTAAAAATCTAGATCTGAATGCAAAAGAAATTGCAGACATGGGGATACTGAGTGATAAAACATGAGTTATAACGTTGAAAAGCAAAATGTGATGAACAGTTAGATGGATGTGGAATTTACATTTGAGCACAAGAGAATATTTTTGGGCTGTAAGGGCTGAGCCCTGGAACAGGTGGCTCAGAGAGGTGCTGGGGTCTCCATCCCTGGGGTGCTGGACACCCCGTGGCCGTGGGCCTGGGCACCCTGCTGGGTAACCCTGCCTTACCAGGAGGGTTGGACTGCACAATCTCCAGGTGTCCCTTGGTTTAAAGTTAGTTATCATGTCATGAATTCTTAATAACTTTGTAAAAACACAACGTTATATATCACAATAAAACACGAAGTTCAATGTCACAAGGTCTTTAAGACTTTGATTGCATGCTTACTCTCCTTATGACATGAGGGTCCTAATCAAGACATTCCTCCAAGGGTCTTTCCTTTCCCCTCAGGATGTGCTGGTGCTGGATGGGTTCTGAATTCTGAAACTTTCTGCTTTAGGTGAGAGGCTACAAACGTTTCCTGCCCCTGTTCCCTCATGAGGTCCGGGACCTGCAGCCTGTTTTGGATATGCTTGCAAAGCAGAACCCAAGAGACCCTGAGGTGAGCACTTGCTGTACTTTTTGTTCAACTTTTATGTCTCCAATGGAAAAAGCTGAAGGAAAAAAATTGGGAAAAAGTATATAAAGCACTGACAGACCCTGTCTGGTGTTTACACCTGGATTAGGTGTGAAAACCATCATCTTGTCACAGGAGAAATACCTTCCCCAAGGAGAGTTCTTGGTTTTCTTTCATGGGATTTGTTCCAAGGATTTAGAAGCAGTGCAGTAGAGGTACAAGTAGAATCTTTAAGCACTCATGTAAGGAACACATTGATTGTAATAAGAGTAAGAAGGGCAGTGAAAGGTATTGAATCTCTAAAAGGAGTAAAATACTCCAGTCTGACTCCAGAATACAGAATACTGTAGTTTATATTCTTATATTTTTAGATAAGGAAAAAGAAGAACTCCAGAGAGCTGGAATTTTAAGAGGCATCATTATCAATTATAAGTAACATGGGTTTGAAGACAATTGTGTTGCTGCTCTAAATTAAGGCTTTTTTAAACAAACATCAATTCTGACACTTTGGCTGTAGGTGTACAGCTTTAAATCTTGAAAAACTTCCTTCTTTCTTCAGAAGTTGTTGCAATAAACCCATGAAAGCAAGACATAAGAAACTAAGGAGAAAAACAGAATTCTGTTACATTTGTGAGTGGAGGCACAGATAGGCTGAGGGAAGGAAAAACAAGAAAATGGGAAGGTGCAGTTTTCCTTTGGGAAGGAAACAAGGTTGCCTAGATTTCTGGTTGTGGGGGAGGGTTCCTTAAATTTGTTACAGTTTTGCTGTTTGGGATTCCCTGTAGTTCTGTCTCCTCTGGAGTTTCAGGAACTCCTGTTGGGAATTTTCTCTTGATCATCTTTGAAAGTTCCTTGGAGCCAGGGGTACTTTGTGCTCTTGGCACTTCATATTGCAGAAAATGACATAAAACCCCATTGTTTTACCGTTCCTTTGCAGACCTGGGAAACTCGCTACATGCTCTTGTTGTGGCTGTCCATGATCTGCCTGATCCCTTTTGATCTGGCTCGTTTTGATGGAAACCTTGTTTCCCTGGAAGGGCAGGCCCGGCAGCCCACCATGGATCGCATCCTGGAGATAGCCAAGGTGAGGAGAACACATCCTGCAGTGCTTTCACACCTGGCATGTTTGGCCCAGTCATTCAGTGTGTGGTAAATATTAATATGTTCTGTGTATTCCTCAATGGTATTCTTTTCTGCATATTATTTAAGCCTGTCTTTTTGTGTCTGATCTGTAAAGAATTTTTTCGTACTTCTGGATCTTCAGTCTGTTGTTTGCTGCTTTAGAGTCAGGTGAGACTGGAACTTGTTTCCCCTGATCTAATAAACTATTTTATCTGAGGTGAACCCCTGCCTTTGAATATGTTAGAGGCTTTCAACACATGGAAGTGCCAGAGACTTTCTCTGAAAGCCAAATCTGAGGATTTCTAGAGAAAATCAGCATTTGATCAGAGTGAGCAACTTTGGAAGCTGTGACTGTGTGAAGATTTTTAAACAAATACATGAAGTTCCAGTGGGTGTCAGCCCAGGTGGCTGACTTGTCATGCTTTTAAGATAAAAATAAACCACCTCCCCTTCCCCACAGGTACCCCAACAGCTCAGGCTTTTGGCACTTGCAGCACTAAGGGGCTCACTGCTTATCGGCCAATCTGTCTGTGAGTTAAGGCTTCAGCAAATGAGCCTTCAGTGATAAACCTGCTTTGAAAGGCACACAGAGGGATACTCTGCCTCAGATAGAGTTTGTTAAATGGAAAAAGAAACTTTCTGCTATCTTAAGCTCAGTTTGTAACCATAATAATGACATAACGTGTGGAATCATCATCCTATTTGTCATGTAAGTATTCAGTAGTGTGTTATGTACAGAACTGTTACACAGTTGGTTTTCTGTCTCCAGTTATGAATTCTTTTACAGTCAGTTTTCTTTTCCCTTTAGTGTTACCTGGTGGTCAGTGACAAGGCTCGGGATGCAGCTGCTGTGCTGGTGTCCAAGTAAGTCTCTTTTGTGCATCTTGGCAGAAAGGCTCCCATTCCTCCTGCTGTTTCTTAATCTGACATGGCAGTTTGGAGGGCTGGAAGTTGCCAGCTCTCTGTGGGATATTACTGTTATTGAATTGGATGCAGCAGTGTTTGTTGGGAATACTGCTTCCTCTGCACATGAAAATAAATTACAAAATAATACATTATAACATAGTAAATTAATAATAATAAAATAATAAAGAATAAAATGATTAAAAATTAATTACAAAATAATAAACAGGGATAGTACATACACGTGTCTTGTTTCAGAATCTATTCCAGTCCACATTCCTGGATATTCTAGTGGAAGTCAGCTCAGGTTGTGAAAAAAACCGTTTAAAAAGGGTTTTTTCCCTTTTTAAAGCAGTACTGGCCCCAGCTCTGCACTGCAGCCTGTGCTCAGCAGAGGGCGCTGATTAATTTTAATTAGGAGTGTATGTTCAGAACAACTGTGGGAATAGAACACATTAAGCTGGTTCTAGCAGCAGGCATGCCAGGCTGTAATGGTGCTGTATAGTGGACTTAGAATTATTTAATTAATTATGAAAACACCATTTTCAAACCAGCCTGATGATTAAAACAGTTCACCAGAAATGAGAAGGCTGGCTCCAAGGCCTTTCCCTGTTGTCACATCCCCAAAGCCAGTTCTGAGCATAATCATTCTGACATGAGGTTTGTGTGCCATCTCCTGGAGCAGGCCTGTTACTGGGGTGGGCAGAGCACAACGGTCCTGGGACAGATGCAGAGATAAGATACAGGAGTCTGACTGCAGCAGGCTCTGGGAAAGTCTCTGGAGAGCAAGAGAAAGTCTGGGCCCTGCTTTGTGCTCCAAGGAGTTGATGAATTTCAAGTGAAGTTTAGAAACATCAGGATTTGAGACTTTCTGTTTTCCAAAGTGAGCTGTTTCTCTCAGGGCAAAGGAGCTGGAGCATATTTCATGAATTCTCTTTTCTGCCTGCTCAGTGAGTGGTTGCAGTAGGAGGAGATGAGGCTGATCCTTATCCTGGACTTAGTCTGGAGGTTAGGGCACTCCTTTGGGAACGAAAGGTTTAAACTCCTTGAGGCTGAGGAAGGGTCTAGGAACCAGCTCAGCCACTTCACAGGTCACTTCTCTCACGTGTGCCCTTGGGCCAAAGGCAGCTTCATCCTTCAACCCAAAACAACCCTCCTGCAGCTCACCCCAAGTCCTCATTGTTCTGCTGCTGAGCACCACAGGGACTGGTTGGGAAGCCAGTCCATCCCAGCAGCTCACTGCTGAGCTGTTCTCTGTATTTATTACGTTTAATACTCCCTCAGTCAGCTCTTGGGGCTGTTCCCCAGTTATCTGTAGGTGTAGGAAGGATCCAGGTCCTGGCTGTGGGACACATCCTCTTGCATTCTGTGAGTTGTGCTGGGTGGGCTTCCCCATGTGCCTTGTTTCCACTGGGTGAGTTGAGAACAGTAGTCTGAATTGCTGCTGCAGCAGGACCTGGTTTATAGGAGCCAGGACACTAAAGTGATGCCCTGACTGCAGCTTGGCTGCTCAGGGGGCTGAGAGCAGGTTTATGATAGTTTAGCCATGAAAATCATCTTTTCCCTTTTCTAAGATGGCTAAAAACACATCTCTTCATCCATCTCGTGTGTTAAATAACAGGTGCTTGACCTTTTCAAATATCTGGAACTGCAAATGTAGCCCTGCTGGTTGATTGTTGTGGGCCTGACTGCTGACAGACAGTGCAAAATGGACCATTGATTTTCAGATTTACACAATGGCTGGTTTTGGTGAGAGAGGTGAAGAATCCTCCTATTTCTTTCAGCTTTTCACTGATTCTAACAGAAATAATTTTTAAAAAGCTTTGAAAATTTTGTTGCTTTATAATTAAGAAATTTCTAGAACCCAAGTTTTTAGCTGGGTTTGAAGTGAAAACAAAGTTCCAGGTCAGAGCCTTGCTCAGAAACAGCTGGGCCAAACACAGGGTGGTTTGGAGTGTTCCCACCCTCGGTGATTTGGGGAAAGACACATTGAAGAATTATTTCCAGGAACTACAACCAGTTTAGATAGGAGGAAAAATCATTTTTCATTGGGTGTCATAAAGTCAATGGCTGCAATGTTTTTCTTTTTTTTTTCTGTGACAGGTTTATTGTCCGCCCTGATGTCAAGCAAAGCAGGATGGCAGATTTCCTGGACTGGGTGCTCTCCATGTTATCCAAATCCTCCTCCCAGACCATGGAGGGCACTGTCATTGTGAATGGCATGCTCCAGGCCCTGGTAAATACTGGTTTTCCCTTAAAAGATAGACAGTTGGGTTTATGGCCATCCTATACTGCTACAGGAGGCCCTTGACAGCAGATGCACAGAGGGGTTCCTGGCAATGAAGAGGAGAATTTTCTCCACAGCAGTTTAGACAATATAACTGCCCATGCATGTATATTTTCTTTTTTTGTCATCCCTAAATGAAAGTGAAATTGCCAGTACAGATGCTCATAAATAACTCTCAAAGTAGCAGTCATTTCAGTAAGTTTGAGTTTGTTTGCTAATCTGAATTTGTTTAAGTGCCCTTTCCTTGTGAATTGATAATGGTATGTGACTCCAAAGAGCTGAATTCTTAGTTTGGGTTTTAAAGTTAACATACTATGCATGGGGAAAAAATCTGCAGTACCTGGAACTGCTGTTCCAGGGCACTGCTCCTCTTGTACATCCTAAGAAGGGCTATTTATAAAAGCTTTGTTGTAGTTTTACACCCTTAAAAGTGATGGGATGTGTTTTGAAATCCTGGGGTAACACTTCTGGTGCCTGTGCCGGTTTTGATGTCCGAATGTATTTGGGCAGAATGGGTTTGTGTGGAGGGAAGGATTGTTGCTCCTTGGTTTGGTTGTTGACCAAGGCAGTGCAGGTGAAGACAGATCACGAGCCCTTGTGCAGTCTTTGCAGTTGCACAGGTTTGAGGATTTGCTGGTGTTTGTACAAGTTTTGATAATTTGCATAAATTTGCTACTCTTCTTAACCAATCACTAAGAGGACTTGTGTGCAGTGTGGTACTAAACATCAAAGCAAAGGTCTGGAGCAAGTGTGTAGGGTGTAGGTTATTTTTTTTTTTGTTGTTTTCTTTTCCTCTTGAGCTCTTCCAAATCAGAAGGGAGAAGAAATGATCTATATTTAGAATAACTGAGGACCTGCTGCTTAAGCAGGAGGAAGCGTTATTTGTGTGCATTGCAGCGTTTCAAAAGCCAGAATGATGTTTCATCATTTCATTGTCAGATCTGGAAAGGGAGACTGCCTGTTTGCCATTCCCGGGGCATGATGAGACCTGCAGGATGTATAATGCATTAGTGTTTTGTCATAATTCCTTTGAGTTTGGCTTTGGCTCCATCCACCTGTTCATTAGTGCGCACTAAGCGAAACAGGTGAATACTCAACAAGTAGAATCGAAACCAGAATGTGATACAATAGACCTGGGAGCAGAGCCTGCTGCTTTGCTTTTCTGGGATTTTTTTTTTCCCCTCTCCAGAGCTCATAATTCATGTTCCAGTTGGTAGATATGGGCAGATTTGTAAAGCCTTTTCTTGCATTTAGTCTTCAATTTCTTCTTTCACTGACTACACTGAGTTGTATCATTAGGGAGTAAAGGTTTTCAGAGTGGTAATGTGTATGCATGTCTCATTTCTCTCTCAAAGAGGGCAGGAAATATTTATTTCATGAGTTAAATGTTATAAATATCATATTTATATATAATTACATATATTCCAAGTATTTTAATATTAAGAATTTTGTTTCAGACTTGGAGCAACACTATGTCATCAAACATATCAGCTGAAAAGAAATGTTCAAAATAAGTTCAATACTAACTTCATGCAGTATATAATCTATTTATTCTATAAATAAATACAATATATTTTGACACAACAAGTAATCACTAAATGTGTAAAGCAGAGCACATCCTCATGAGGAGCAGCTAAAAGTTGTGGCAACAAGCTTCAGTATTCTTTGCCCTTGGATTCCTCCAGCATTTTGTTACTTTAAGAGTCAAACTGCAGCTGCTTGGCCATCTTTGAACAAGCAGGAGAAAAAAGATAATTTCTCAGTTTCTGGTCAGTACAGCCAGGTGGGGTTTGGGATTGTGCAGGTTTTGGGAATGATGTAACCCACCAGAGTGGGGATAAAAAGTCTCTCCACGTCACAGCAGAGTGAGGCTGCCCTGACCAGGGTGGGCTGTGGTTGGGTTAGGATTTTGTGCCACTTACGCTCTGCATTCACTGAGCGGCTCCGAGCGAGGCCGGCATGGAAAAATTGCTCAGAAAAGACACGAAACTCCTGCATTTCAATGAAGTGAAACTGCAAGTCAGGGACGCAGTGAGTAGTTGGCCGTGGCTGACTTTGATCTGCCTCTTCGTGGCCGTGAGCCTGGCTGATCAGGTGTGTGCTGCTGTTTCATCTCACTCAGCGTTCTGTGCAGAACGAGTCCGGCCGTTCCGCGGCTCCTGTCGGAACACGCACCCCGCTTGCATATTGTAATTGCACTGGGGCCTGTGGCTCTCTGCTCCCTTCCACCTGTCCTCAGGAACTCCCCATTTCCCAACGGGGGGCGCAGCAGGCAGCTCTGCTGACACTAATTCAAATTCACTCTTTCAAGCTGCCCTCCTTTGTTGAAACCTCTGTTGCGCTGTGGCATTTAATCCGATTCTGTGCTCCTGTCCATTTGAAGGACTGAAAATGTTGGATTATTCAGCAATTGCTACTTTTTTATAACATTTGTTTACTTGAAGGAAACTTCTAACCTGTTTCAAGAATCTGCATTTTAAATTCTCTTGGTCTGGAGGTTTGCTTTTAAACCTGCCATTATATCAAACAGCTTTTTAGTTATCGCTGCAGGGCGCAGCACTCCCAGTTCTTGCGTGACAGAGATGTCATCACGTTGAGGTAGCCTTGGGCATTGAAACTTATTAAACCTTATTTGTTTTATAAGTGATTCAGTATACAAGTGTGAGTAATAATTAAAAAAAATAAAACGCCCTACACAGTGATCTGATGAAACTCGAGAGTCTTAAGAACGAGGCATTTCCCTGAGCTGTCTCTAATGCAAAGGTTATTTAGCAATAGCTACATGCTTATGTAAATTTGGCTCCAGGGAAGAAAGAACTCTCTAACTCCATTCTTTCAGACCCAGAGGCACAAAAATAGAATATTTCCAAATAGAATGTTTCCCAAGTCTCCATATTTTTGGCATTCTCAAAGAATTGGCTGTATTAGGATTGTCTATTGGCATTATTTTTTAAAAAAAGGAGTTGTTGCTTAGTGGTTTGGTGATAAAAGTGTAGAAAAAGCAGTGTTGGTGAGAGGTACAAATGTTCTTATGTCTGCAGGTACCAAGGGCACTGACTCCTTTCTGCTCATGCCATTTCTCTCCTGACTGTCACTGAGTATTTCTTCTAACGTGGCCTTGTCTGATACTGCTGGGTTTTTCTCTTCTCACCAGAACTTTTGTGGTTCATTCCAGGTTCAGAAGTTCTGTTACCATAAAGCTGTTTCTTTTTCTTCTTAGAACGTAGTGCTATCTCAAGCTGCTGAGTGTTCTTTACTTTCTGAGTATTTAAAATCCGTGGGTTTTGGTAATCTCAAGATGTAAAGGACATACTCTGCCAGCTCTCCATGTGTTAGTGTAAACATTTCAGATGTTCAGCTGATAAATAACTGGGATCACATGAAAGCTGCCATCACTGTGTTGGTGTCTGTCAGTGTTGGTGTCATGTTGATGCTCAACACCCAAACACGTGCAGCCCACAGCAGGAATGCTGCTTGTGTGGAGGCACAGTAAGAGCAAGGCTTTTAACTAACCCATTTTACCTTCAGCTGCACGTAGAATGCATTAAATATTCCCTGCTTCCAAGTGAACTTCAGTTCTGGCAGCATGTTCTCCCTCCCTGCTCCTGGCCCGGAGGCAGGGATGGCTGCTGGCATTCCTGGGGTGTTGTGTGGCTCCCAGGGGGTGCTCCAGAGCAGTGCAAGGGATCATTTCCTGCTCTTCCCAGCGAGGCTGGAATTATCCTCCCAGTCCTCCTCTTGGTTACAAGCAGAGGGTAGATCCAGACTTGTGTCTCCTGCTCGGCAGGAAGATCCACTCACTCCCCACCAGCCAGGCCACCCCTCACGGTGATTTGTGTAGCTTGGGGAACAAGTCCTGGAGATGATCCCGACTGATAGATCTCCTGCAGGTCGAGCCCAAAGTGGGTTATGCAGACAATTGGCAGGTGTGGTGTCTCTGCTGGGATTATTAAGAAACTGGGCTTTGTTTGCCTTGCCCTGCGCTGTTTCTAAAGCAGAACCAGACTTGACAGTCGTCATTGCTTGCACACCACTGATTTTCTCTAATTTGTAGGTGGCTTAATTATTTATAAGAGAAGGGAGTCACATACTTTTCAACAGTTGAGCAGGTTGGGTAGGTTGCTGTGTGCTCTGTGTCCTGGTTAGTGAGGAGCCCGTGGCGGCTGCGACTCCGGGATGCTCCGACGGGCAGGCTCCTCGTGCTCAGCCCTGCTGACACCAGAGTGCCTGTGCAGCTGGCAGACCAAGCTTATTCATTGCTTTGTTTGGATCAGATTTTTGGAAATGGTGTGCCTTGGATATTTTTCTTCCTTCCAGGCAGGAAGTTTAAGCTGGGTGCTGTAATGCTGATTTGTTCTTTTTGCTGGTTTTTTTCTTTTCTCATGATTTTCATTTATGCATCATGAACATTTCTTTTTTAATATGATCCCTTTTTACAGTATTTTTCTGGAGGAGTAACTTTGCTGTACATGCCTGACTGTAGCATGTGCTGGAAGAAAATATTTTTTCTGCTTTCTCAAAAGCCAGCATTGGTTAAAGTGCTCTTTTACTTCCTTTGGGAAAAATGTATCTATTACACTCAAAAGTTTTAGAGATTTGGACTTGGGGATGCTTTTGCATGCTTTGATTCATAAATAAATAATGAACACTTCTCTTCTTCTCTACACTCAGAAAAAAACCCTAGACACTGAATTTCCTGCTGTGTTGAATATCTGAAGAATAGTTCTCCACAGTTAGGCTGTTACCTATTTACTTCTGTAAAATTTATTTTTGAAACAGCTGTTAAACTTCTCTGACACAGAGAAATACCTGAGGTATCAGTTGTAGAAACTCCAGGAGCCTGCTCCAAGGTTGTGTCTGACCCCCAGTGCACCTCAATGGGTGCAGAAAGAACTTTCTTCCCAATAAGACAATTGCCATTTTCAGCTGTTTTTATTCCTAAACCATTGGGTAACATATTTCATTGATCAAAAGTTATGTAAATATTATGGTCCTTTAAAAAAAGTTTAGTTATTAATTCAATTTAATAATTATTGATTAATTAGCTATGATGTCCTTTGGGCAATTTTTACTTCTCCTAAAAACTCGTATCAATAAAATAAAACCCCTTAGGTGCACATCTCAGTTGGTTTATAGCTGTTGGCACAATGATTTTATTACAAAATGTATGTTATAAATCCCCATGGTAGGAGTAGATGTTCTGTGTTGAAAACAGTTGTTATTTAAGTTTTAGTGAAACTTCTGTAGGGAGACAATGTCTGTTTCACTTTTTTTGTTCAGAAAATAATAGAAATTATTATGAAATGGAATCTGCCAAGGTTGCTGTTCTAAACTGATTCATTGGTGCGTGAGGAAAAGCATTGAAAAAAAATACTGTGCAGTATTTGAATTTTTCTCATTTCCTGCTTGTGTGTTGGTTGATTCCTTCCATCTCTCTCAGAGGTGGCACCTTCCACTTGTGTTGTTCCCGAGGAGTCAGGACTTCATCCAGACTTGGACTCAGGGCTGTGAGAACATGTGGAGAAGCTTGGAGAAAGGTGCCAGAATTTGGGAACTGCAGACTGGAAATGGGTTGTTTTGAGGACTCTGTTCCAGCTCCCCAGCAGTGTGCTGAGAGCACACACCCAGAGGTGTTTGTCCAGGAGCATTCAATGGGAGCATTCCCAAGGATCTGTTCAAAAGATCTTCCTCTGCATTATCGCTGCTTGAGGAATTACACTGTGCTTGAATATGCTTGAATAATAATAATAATATTAATATTAATAATAATTTGGAGTAAGCCTGTGTGTGCCTTAAAAACAATGTTTGTTGTTAAGTTAGGCAGAAAGGAAAAGGAATTGTGAGGATGGAGAGGAGGAATTGTGAGAATGCAGGGAAGGAGTTGTGAGGATGCAGGGGTGCTGCCCTGTCTCCAGCATCCACAGTAAAGTGTGTGGAGAAACCAGTGATGGGGTTTTAAAGCAGAACACAGGAACACAATGACTAAATGAGTTTCTGCATGTTTCAACAAATAAAAGTTTTAGGAGCTCTAGACCAAAGATTTGCAGGTTCTCTGACATATATTTTAGGCTTTTTTAGTACAAGCACAGTTTTGTTGTCTGTCAGTAAGAAATTTTTGTATTGTTTTTAACACTGACTTCATATATTGCTAAAAGCTATGCCAATTTATACATTTAAAGTGATATTTATTTCTGTTGGCTGGGCCTGAAGTCATTCTATTGCATTGCTGATTTGTAAAAGTCATTTTTAAGGGAGCCCTCCTACTTGCCTGTGTTAACATCTCAAATAGTTTGATATATAATATGAAATTCCCATATATAGCTCGTAGTGGCGCTAATCAGCAGTGCTGATTTGGGATCCTGAAATGCAATTCAGTAACAAAGCCAAAGGGGCTGGCTACACAGCCCCAGGGTGTTTTTCTTGCCTCTGTTGCTCACAGCCACGCCTGCAGCGCGGGAGGCATGTGTGTGTGTTTGGTATGTGTGAGAAAGCACCTCTTTTTAGGGGAAGTCTGTTCTTGTTTAACTCCCAGGCATATTTATTGAGGATGACTTTGCTTCTGGTGAGTGCCAGAGCAAGGACAAACAAGTGCCTGGCCAGGGTTTTGCTGCATGGGGAGCTGAGGAAGCTTTTCATGTGTAACGTGTTCTGTCAGGTGCTAACAGTCCTTGTCTGGCTGCAGTGCTGGGGTTTAATCTCACTGGGGTATTTAGCTGCAGATAAAGTTCCCTGGGCACAGGAATTGCAGTTGGCCTGCTGGAGGTGTATTTGCAGGAGTCTTAGGTGGTTTAGTCTCTCACAAGCTGGGGTTGCACCACGCTGAGCTCCTGTGACCCAGCACTGAGCCTGATGGGTCAGGGACCTGAGCTAGCCCAAAACTGGTGGTCTGTTTCTTTTCTCATTTTTTATTCTGCTTTTTTTCCCCATTTTCTCTTGTGTGTTTTTTGGCTACCTCAGTCCCCTGAGCAGCTGCCAAGAAGAACTGCACACTGAGGCTCTTCCTTTTACGCCATTTAAATCAGCAAACACTCCACACAATTATTGTGAAAACATTAAAAATATTTTAGAGCTAAATGTTTGATATATTGTGTTACAGAATCTCTGTATTCTCATGTCTGTGTTCCCTATTTTAATTGTAGGCACAGCTGTTTAAACATGGCAAGAGAGAAGACTGTTTACCATATGGTAAGTTTGGAATAGCCTGGGTTCAGTTTTTCAAACCATTGCAGTAGAAAAGGGAAAGGAAGATTAACCTGGTGACAAGTGGTACAGTAAGGAGTAAAAGCCACAGTGATAAAGCAGGGAAAATGAGGGCAGCAAAAGCAGAAATGACTGTGAGGAAGGAGCAGGTGCCACCAGGGAATGTTGTGTTGGAACAGCACATCAGAGGGTTTGGCAGGTGATCACACTGGCCATTGCTGTAATACAGGAGCTGAACACAGAAACTGTTAGATGTGGAAAATATTTGTTTGAAATTCAGTTGAGCATAAACTGGTTTTGTACATATTACTGCTGGAAGTTTTGCAGAGACTCTTCAAGTTTTAATAAAAGCACAGGATTTCAGAAAACCCAAGTTTTAAGAACCAGCTGTGTACAGGACACAGCTGGAGTCATGTTGGGATAATTCTGGAATAAGAGAAGTTTCTTAGTGAAAAGAGGTTATACTGGGTACAATTAGGGATAGACAGGAAGCCAAAAAGGGAAAAAGAGAGTATGGAGGTTTCTGAACAGTGTAGCTGCATTTTGGAATTATGTTTGTCTTGGGGTGAATCTTGAAATAGGATCAGAACTGACTGCAGTGATCTTGGGCCTCACTGACAGCAATAAAGGGAGGCAGGGAAAGGTGATGGCTAGTTCCAAAACACTACAAAAGGCCTGGTCACTTTTGTGGAGCTTATCCAAGTACCAAAAATGGGACTTATGCCATTCACAGGAACCAAGCAGGGATGTAGACTCACTTTTTAGAGTGTTTGTGATTTTACACATGAAATTATTTTGGCCCTGAGAAGAAGCTTTTTAGTTCTGGTGCTGGAAAGTCTCACTCTCCCAGGTCCTAGGGCTGAGATGCAGACACTTCCTCAGAAAATGCCTGAGAGATGGGTAATGATGGAGATAAGATAGTGAAGACAAACAGCGTGGAATGACACAGGTGCAAATCCTGGGAATGCCATTGCACAGGAATAGCAGAATCCACGGGGGAAGCTGCCAGAGAGGCAGAAAAATAAACAGGCTGGGAAAATGACAGTGCAACAGAAAAGGACAGAATTTAGAAAATACCACTGTACAACACGGTATGGAAGGAGCATATTGAGCTCACAGCATTTACCCTGCTGGTAAAATCAGAATCTTTGGCTCATGGCATAGAAAGAACAGTGAGTAGTTATGAGTCTGGTAATAAGAGGAAAATCAGGGGCATATCAATGAGTGAATTTACCCTAGAAAAGCTAGAATGCTCACAGCTGAGAAGCAGCTATTCAGATGGGAACTGTTCAGGATAAGAAAATATGAGAGACAAAAAATATCTAAGATTTTTAATTATAACAGATCTGAGGATGAAATAGGAAAAAAATAGGCAAATGTCAAAGCAAGATCCTGTTTGAAGTCACTTGTGACATAGAAGTTGAATTAAAAACAAACACTAGCCCTGGAGTAATTTACATGGGTCTGTAGATATTTTAGTGATTCAAGAGTTGGCAGGACTTGGAAGAGGCCTTCATTTATATATTCTTAATTTATTTTCTGTCTATGAATGATGATGTTTCTGCAGCCTCTTCCTCCTAAACTATCAGTCTCTTGGGCTTTTATAACTGCAAAAAATCCAGGTTGCTGGAAGGTATTGAAGTAATAATCATCATCCCTGGCTTGTTGTCTGCATGGATCGTTTCATTCTTAATTTCAGTACATCAAGATGCATCACCACTCTTTTTAAAGACTTGAGCAGATTTGTAAGTCATGTCTTAGAGTGTCTCAGACTTTGAAATAATTGCATTTTCTTTGATCTCTTTGTGTTTTGAAACCCCTGATATGAGGCTGGGGAAGGAGGTTTGGCTGCTGTGGTTCCATGTGAGCAGTGCTCTTGGAAGCCCAGTGGCTCTTTCAGAGCCTGAGTCATTAGTCTCTATTAGCTAATGGTCAACTTCTGAAGAATTCTTTTCACCCTAATGAAACTGCAAAAGGGCTTTTTTATTTGTAACAGCCATTGCTTCCTTGTGAAAATTTTGAATGCTGGAACTTTATCCTCATTAACCCAAGATTCTCCTTTCTCTCTGTTTTTTTTACTTGCTGGACAAATAACTTTGTTACCTTTGATGTGCCCAAATGAGAGGTTTTGTGGCTGATTGTTTACACATCCACAGTGTTTCTCATGTTTAAATGTTTCTGGACATCCATCATCATAAAAATTTCAGTGTCAGGTTTTGGTGCTGCCTAAAAATACCAAATGAGGAAAAGCAAAGCTTCTTCAGTGTCCCGAAAATTTTCTGAGTAAAAGAATTACATTTTCTAGCTTCTGATTCTGTTAGATCACTGAAAATTCTTAGACCCTGAAAGACACTTGGATATGTTGCTTCCAGTGAGAATCAGAGGCATAAACACTCAGAGAGTGTAGGTAACCAGGCATTGTACTTCAGTGGTGCCTTTAAAAATATAAATCTCCTAAAAAACATTCCAAACTTTCAAATGTTCATACCAAAGTGTTTTTAAAAGCAGTTTTTCTGGTGTGTTTGTTTTCTTTTACAGCTGCTACTGTTCTGGAGTGTCTTGATAGCTGCAAGCTGTCAGAAAGCAATCAGATGGTTCTGCGCAAGCTGGGCATGAAACTGGTCCAGAGGCTTGGGCTGACATTTGTGAAACCAAAGGTAGCAAAGTGGAGGTCAGTTTAAAGCTGAGAAGTTCAAAAAAAAAGGAAAATCCAAAAGCATAAAACCCACTACAAATACAGACATCCATACATTTACCTTCTGCCCCTCCTAACCTTTCCTTAAAGAAAAAGAAATCCCTGTGGGAATGAACATATTCTTCATTTGCATTATTTGGAAAAAGGAGGATTCTTCCACTGTATTTAGTTTCCTGTATTTTTTTCAATTTTGGTACATAAGTGAGTGCTGGGACAAGCCAGGTCTGACTTTGCACGTTGCACAAGCAGAAGCCTGTTCCTATATAATGCATAACTCACTAAATATGGGAAGACCTTTGTTCCTGAAGCTGATTTAGTACAATTTTGTAAGAGTGAACATAACTTTTTCCATTACCTGGTCCTACCCTGATTCGATAGAAAGTTCACAGGGGAAAAGTGGTTTGCAATCCTGCTTTGGTTTTGCATATTAGTCAGGTTTTGGTGTCTGGTTTTACCTACTGCCAGAGGGCAAACTCTTTTTTAGATTTCTCGCACTGATATTTTAAAATTGCAGGCTCCCTTGGTGACTATTTTTATTGTATTTATTTTACTGGCTTTTGAGAACATCCTTAGGCATAGAAAATTCTTTTTAGGTGGAGAATGTAGCTTGCCCCATGGCAAAAGTCGGTTTAGCATGTAAAGTCTATCTTTTGTAAGAGTGCATCTGCACCACGGGCTAAATATTCGAGTACAGCTTGGTCAGAAAGTACTAAGCTGGCTTTGAGATTTAAAAAGCAATTTTTAATAAGATGATTTTATTAATTTTTAAATTTTTTTTAGTTTTTGGAGAGACTTTTTGGGCATGGGAATTTTGTGTCTCTTTGTTGTTAGCAGTGGAAAATAGGTTATGGTGAAACAGGAAAGGAGGGATAATGAAAAGGAACTATTTGAATAGTCTGGCTCTTCTCACCTTGGAAACAGACAACTGGGTCAGGAGCCAGGAGAATGGGATATTTCTCCCTTTCCTTTAAAGCAGCCACTAAATACCTGGAGAGCTGTGCCCTGGGAGTGTAGGAAGGTGGCAGACAGACTTTGTGGCAGCGTGTCCCTGCTGCAGCTGGAGGTGGAATCAGAAATCACTGGGGCTGTGTTTGCTCCGCAGGTACCAGCGTGGCTGTCGGTCCCTGGCTGCCAACCTGCAGGCTCAGGGTGCTGCTGTGCAGAGCCAGAAGAGAGAAGTTCCTGCTCCTGAAGCTGATGATGATGATGAGGAATATGACATTCCAGCAGAGATTGAAAATGTTGTAGGTGTGTTAAAGCTGGAGAGAAATCGTTGCAATGCTGCTGTTGGATTGAGCCCTTTTCTTTTAAATTTAAATTTGAAATTTATGTACAAATACAAAACTTACCTATAAATACATACTATATAAACCTTCTATTAAACTTTAAAAATTCTCTACAAATCCATTTTTCACATGCTGCAAATTAAACATATGTTGGAAAAAGATCTGCTTGGGGCTAAAAAAGTAACGTGGGTATCTGTGCTAGTGTGAGCAGCTGGAAAGACTCTAAAACTTCAGTCTGTGCAGCTGATTAAAATAGATGGTATTTGGTCAAATGGTTTGGATTGCAGCATCTCAGTCAGAAACTCACTTGTGGAGCATTTGTTGTGGAGTTGGCCAGGGAGGTATAAAGATAGTGAAATATGTTTTACCAATTTTATCCAGTTATATAAAAGAGATGCCCTGGGCCTTTCACAAATTAATTAAAATTTATAATTAAATATACAACAAAAAACTATGTCACATGAAAGCTGAATAACTATGGTTTAATTTTTAGACTGTGGTACTATCAAAGGAACAGCATTTGTTTCTTAATATGCAGTTTTACAGCATGTCTTCTGCTAGCTGGCTGGTGGATAGTCTGTAAATAAATAGGCAAAAATTGCATCAGAAGACTTTTATAACTGAATAATCTAATGAACCTCTGCAAAAGGCACCATGCCCTCCATTTTTAATCTTTTATAGCACTTAAAATTTCAATCTCTTTCCATAAAAATTTTGACATATTTCTTGGTTTTTAATTTCAAGTTATACTTGTGTGACAAATAGAATAAATCTAGATACAAAGATTTTTATACAAAGAGGCAAATGAAGTTTGAACATCTTAAGTATTTTTTCTGTTGTTAAATAAGAATAATCTGTTTTTTTTTAATAAATTATTTGCAGAACAACTGCTGGTTGGCCTGAAAGACAAAGACACCATCGTCAGGTGGTCTGCAGCCAAAGGGTAGGTTTGTGATGGTGACTGTAAGCAATACATGTAAACAACATATAACATGTAAAAATATATTTCTGTCTTGTTTATGGCTGAGCTGTAAATATAGAACTGTGGTATAATCCACGATTGATAATTTGGGTGTATTACCAACATTTGCTGTTAGTGCAGGTGGCTTTGGCACAGCCTGGGGTGGGTGGGTGCACAGACACATTTGTCTCTTTTGCTGATGAAAACTCAGGTCAGTTTTTAGGGAATTTCAGGTGGGTTTGGAAATGGATATTCTGGGTAAGACAAGATTTGGTGGGTGTAAAGAAACATTTCTTCAAAATGCTTTTTTTCCTCTTTGTCTTTTAAAATGCATTTCTGTGGGAGGTTCTCTGTGTAGATTTTTTTAAAGTTTGAGATTGTTGTTTAAGGGTTTCAGACTTAGGGCAGTGGGGTGGCATCTTGAAGTCAGGAGGATTCCATTAACTAGTTTTTTTCTTATAATTTATCAATCAACTCTAGTACTCTTGATCCATTGTATGCTTCTTTCTTTTTCTCTTCTGTAGAATTGGTAGAATAACTGGAAGACTTCCAAAGGAATTAGCAGATGATGTGATTGGGTCCCTGTTGGACTGTTTTAGGTAAAAATCTTATTTCACAATTTACACATATCTAAAACATGTCTGCTTGTGGGATGGGGGGACAACAGTTAGGAAGAAAGGTCTAAAAATCTGTAAATTTTCTTGCTGTCCTTCTCTCAGATTTCAAAATCTTTGAAGGCACAGATGGGCTAAGGGTATTCAATAAAAAAATTATTTCTGATCCATCCTCGTGACCCCATACTAAGGTAATGTGCAGGGAGTGAAGTTAATATTAGGAAAAATTTAAAAATTGCTCATTAACTTGCTACTTTAGAGATTCCTGGTGTGCTCAAGCTCATGTCTTGAGTTTAGTGTCCATCCTCAGAAGCCCAGCAGATCTGGAAATGATGTTCTGAGATTCACCAGAGGTGAGAAGCAGTCTCTGTGTGAGGGGAGGCTGAACATGTAGGGAGAGTGAGCAGTAAATAGGGTATAATAGAGATTTATGCACTTGGAAGTGGTGTGGATGTGGTTGCCTTCCAGGTTTTGTGTTACTGGAAGCAAACTCAAGCATCAGGTGGCAGGTTTAGAATAAAGACAGAATGGTGTTGTTCAGTTTTTGCAGTGAAACTGTAAAAACTTCTTGCCATAGGACTTTGTGGATACTGAGAATATTTACCTGAACAAAAATTTTACTGTTTGTCTGCAAGCTTCTCCATGATCTGCCAGAGTTTGGAAGTGTTTTGGAGAGTGGATGTGCTGGCTCTTAGACTGGCTAAGGGATCTGCTCTTGGCTGTGTCAGAGAGGATTTGGGGCCAGTGGAAACTCTGGTTGGGGCACCCAGAGCTGTGGGATGTCCTTTTGGTGCACTTTAGTGTTGGATGTCATGGCTTTCATTCCTGTAGAGCATGTAAAGTCATTAAACAAAAAATTAAACAAGTATCATGTGCTTTTGTTTAACACCAAATTGCTCATCACAGCTGCATTGAGTACCTGAACTCTAAACGAGTGGTTTAGGGCAAGCCAATAACAAAAAGAGTTTCTTTATTGGCAAGAAATGCTTGTCATGAGCAGTTTGTCACTCAGATGTCCTCAGTTTTAAAAAGTATTTTCACTTTGGTTGTGAGTAGAAATAAAGGATGCCAGCTCAAAGGATAACACTTTAGAAAAAAAAGAAGGTATAAAGTCTGAAAGACTTGCAAGGAAAGTATCCACTTAGATGATCCCTCACTGTGTTACTGTGATTAATTTAAGAGGTGCTGCTGATCTCAATTATCCCTGGAGCTTCAAAGACCTGTACTCACTGTGTTTTCTTTCCTTGTTTTTCAAGTCATAGGGATGAGTAATTCAACTAGTAATTGAGTGACCTGCTTTCTTCAGAAACACCTGGGAACAAACGTAGGCAAGGACAGAGAGAGCTTCTGTTGGAGTCTTTGCACTGAATATCTAGTGACCAAAATAGGAATAAATCAGTTGCTCATCAGAGGCACTCTGTTGTACCTCTCAGGATAAGAAGAAAGGATTTGTTCTATGTAGACATACCAAAAGACAAGAGTCAGGGAAGAAATGAATGATGATTTCTCACAGTGTAGTGAGATTGTCAGCACAGTTCCACTGGGGTGTGTGCCTTGTGTTGTTCAGCATACACATAAAGAATCCTGGAAAAAAAGGGGAATGAGGGGCTGAGGAAACCAGCTGATATTTCATGTTGATTTAATGTAGTGAGAGCTAGAAGTGACAGGAAGGAAAGTGTTACAGAAGCCCAGGTGAAGTACTGTGACAGCAAATGTCATGTAAAATATAATGTCTAATGCATGCAAGCTGATGTACTTGGGGCAAAATGCTGCTCACTGTCAAAGCCCTGGAAGCCACTGATCTGTCAGAGTGTGGCAGGGGAGGGCTCAGCAGTGGCAGGGAAAACTAGACAAATGTTGGAAATTATGAGGAAAGGAGGAGATAAATCACTGAGAAGTGGTTTAATGATGGGGCTTTTTACAGGAGGGAAGGGGAAGTGGAGGGGTGTGATTTGCTGGATCTCCACTGTGAATAGGCCAGAAGGAGGGAGAGCAAGTGGCTGTTTACGATTCACTCTCCCTGGTGCCAGAGCAGGGAAGCAGCAGGAAGTGCATTTCCACACAATTATAATTAACCAGTGGAAGTCATTGCCACGGGATGTTATGGGAGCCAAAAGTGTAAAGGGAGTTAAAAAAGGGATTATCCAAATTAATGGAAGAGAGTCCCTTCAGAGGTTATTAAATAATGAATCTGGCTCCAGCTCTGGTTGAGCTGTCTCTGTGCTGCTGATTGCCAAAGCCAGGGGGGCAAGAAGGGAATGGGGTCCTGCTTTTCTTGGGCTGAGCACCTGCTCTCAGAGGTGCAATTCAGAGATGGTGTTGGGAGAGATGAAGCTTGGATATGAGCTAGCCTGGCTGTCCAGCATTTTCTTCTCAGGTTCCTACTCCTGGTGTAATACAGAATGAACTCTGTTCAGATTTAATCCTGCAGCATGTTACCTTTCCTCTTTTCACTCCATTATCTGCCAGCCCACTAAAAATTATTTACCATTTAGTAAATAAATAAATAAATAACTAAATAACTTTGGTAAATAATTTTTACCAAACAGCTTTTTGCTGTGTTCACTGCAAGTTTCTCTGGTTTATGTTTTCTAAAGGTGGATAAAAAACACTATTTGCTTACTTCATCAGCTCTTGTAATGGGTTTGCTGAGAATTGCCATTTGAACCTCTTTTGCAAGTTAAGGGCTGCATTTGGCACTAAGCTCATTAGTTATTTTGGGTATGTTCTGCAGATTTTTTGCTCATGTACTAGGAAGTTGTTTTCCTTTTCTCTATGAGTTTCAGGTATTGAATCTTCTGTATTGAGTTACATTTATAGTCATAAATGAGTTTTTTGAGTATTTAATCATATTTATAGCACTGTTTATGTTGTATAAATGGGAAAGAAAACATGTTCAAGTTGTCATTCTTCTATTTTACAAGTCCATTGCCATCAATAACACAATTAGAACATGCTGGTTTGGATTAGGTATCTTTTAAAATGTAAGGAATTCACCATAAGAAATGAAATCCTGAGAGGGAGGGTCAGTTTTAACAAAACTTCTTGTTCTGACACCAGTTTCCAGGAAACAGACAATGCCTGGCATGGGGGGTGCCTGGCCCTGGCTGAGCTGGGCAGGAGAGGATTGCTGCTCCCTTCCCGAATCCCAGATGGTGAGTTGGCCTTGCTGAGTGCAAGTTCATGAAATCATTTATATTATTAGGCACCAAATGTGTGGCAATAGACTGGGATTTGCTGATGTGTGTGTGCTGGGTGATGACTGAACTACTGAGTTCTACAGTAAAACATTTGCCCATGGGGATATTTAAGTACTTCTGTCTAAAGCATTGGCTTGGGTGTGCCTTTTTTTATACTTAATAAATATTTCTTTCCAAAATGGAATTAATTTCTTGGGGTTTTCTTCTTTCTTCTTCCCTCCCATGTTTCTTTGTACACTTGTATAAAACAATTCTGCATGTCTCCATATTGTGTCAGTGTCATTATTTAAGCAGAATATATTAAATAATTGATGACTAACTTGCACTTTAAAGCCAGTAGCTTCTGCTGTTTGTTTATGGTTAAATTTCAAAGGCCAGTTTCATGTAATTTATACATGAATTGTTTATGTTTTAAATGGGTTTTTGAAATAGCAGGATGGAAAGAAAAAGAACAGGGCAGAGGAATTGTTTCTTTGTGTGTTCTGTAGTTATCAACATACATTGAATTACAGAGATATTAATGTAATTTTGGTCAATGCCATACACAGTGGGAATGACAAATGCACAGTGTAGCAGTTGACATCCACCCTTGGGTGCTTTTATGGCAGTGGCTTGTTCTAGATGGTTCTTTGGATCCCATCTGCTGCTTCTGTGTTGAACAGGGAAATCAAACACTAAATTTAAAAAATATTTCAAAGCAGGTGTTTCGTATTAGTAAGTCAGGGTGTTAAATTCTGGTCTGAAAATGTGTTGTAAAATGTGGCATTTAATGCAGTTTATTACTCTGTCTCCCTGGAAGGAGTTCATGTTCATTCTAGCGTGTGCTGCATGTGAGAAAGTTTGTGCAGTGAGCCTTCAGCTGGTTTCCCTTTTTTCATTACTTTTGCCCTTGCATGATAAAGGTGAAACAGTTAAAAACCTTCCAGTTTACAGCTGGGGAATCATGAAAGGGAAATCCTCCAACGGTAAATCTGTGCTTCAGTTCTGACAAAACCAGAACTGTACACCTCTGTCAGGGAATCAGGATAGCCTCATGACAGATTTTTATTTAATTTGAAGAAGGCAGATCAGATCACCACTGGAGCTGGCTTTTGTAAATAATATTTGTATGGAGATGGGGGAGAATAAATCCTTGAATTCTGTGGAAGAAACACCAAAAAGTTTTTCTTCGTTCACTTTAAAGAAATTCAAATTACAAGGTAAAGGGATACATGAGATATTTTCTTCAAATTGTGGATAATAGTAACTGAAGCTTTCTGCTCTCAGAGATGAGTGAGGCACATAGCTTCAGGTGTAGTGTGAAGAGTGGCAGTGGTGGCACATGGCTCTGTAATTTCATGTTCAGAAATTAGGGATTTAGCAGCATCTGACCCTAGGATTGAAGCTTTACTCTTGGACTGGCAAGCAGCTCTTCTCCTTGTTGGATCACGTGCTGATGTACAGCTCAGGACCTCACACTGACTTATGCCCTGCTGTTGGCATTTCAGTTAATTTGGCTTCTTCTGCTACTGCACTGCCTTTTTTCAACCTCACATTGAGATTTTTGCCTTTTGATAATGTGAGAGAAGCTTTTCTCTATGAAGGATTAAATTAAAGATCAGTGTATCTCTTTTTGTTCCTTACCTCAGAAACTGAAGTTCTGTCATTTACTATTTAATTACCAAACTTGTTACAGCTCTGTCTGAGCTGTTGGCTCAAAGCAGCACAGCACAAAACATGAGTTAAAAAAATGCTGGGAATTCTGCATTATGCTGGATGCAGCTCCACTTCCTTAAGTAGGTTTACACCTATTAGTGGTGTTCAGGCAGGTGAGGATGCTCCTCACCTGAGTAATGATCAATGAGAAATGTATACCTGTGGTTTTATGGGAATAATGCATGCTCTGAGTTGTTGGCTCAAAGCAGCACAGCACAAAACATGAGTTAAAAAAATGCTGGGAATTCTGCATTATGCTGGATGCAGCTCCACTTCCTTAAGTAGGTTTACACCTATTAGTGGTGTTCAGGCAGGTGAGGATGCTCCTCACCTGAGTAATGATCAATGAGAAATGTATACCTGTGGTTTTATGGGAATAATGCTTGCTCTGGGTTTGCTCTCCTAACACTGTGCAAATTTATACAGGGATCAATCAGCCTTATTTTAGTTGAACTTTTGCAGCAGTTTGGACAAGCTGGACAGCAGCTTTAAGGCAGAGGGAATTCTGAGCTTCATTATTTGGAATTAAATTAAGGATAAATTAACCTGCATAGTGAATTTCCATCACTGAAGAAAGCTCCTTTTCTTTGGAATTGATTTGGTCCCAAAATTCTGCTTGCCAATTGAAAATTTAACTAGGAACTTCTTGCTAGCTGTTCTTCCATACAGATAGTGTAGTAAATGTATTTGTGTTCATTAATGACTTTCCATATATTGTAAGTACAGATCACAAGATTTATTTGAAAAATTGCCAGTTTATATACACAGATATAGAAGTAGGAAATAGTTTTATGGCTGTATGTAGAAGGACACAGAAACTGATAGTGAGTGATAACACATGTACTGAAACAAGACCTTCACCAGGAGAGTTGGCCTCAGGTGAAATAAATTATATAAATAACTTTTTAGGCCTGGAGTTTGAAGGCTGCCCAGTGTCTGTCTAACCTCAGCAAAGCAGGCACCTGGATTGCTTAGTTCTTCATATTTTCAGTGTTGTTTACATAGCCATTTACTTAAAGTTGAACATAAACTGCTTTTAATAAACCTGTGCAGGCTTTCTTTGGTTTGA
Organism: Pyrgilauda ruficollis; assembly: GCF_017590135.1. Lineage (NCBI taxonomy): Eukaryota > Metazoa > Chordata > Aves > Passeriformes > Passeridae > Pyrgilauda > Pyrgilauda ruficollis. The sequence goes on from NW_024512099.1 coordinate 407,746, forward strand.
CTTGAATCTTGGTCCCAGTCAGTGCAAGAAGAGGTCGCTTACACAGGGTTTGGGGCAGTTTGTTTAAAGGCCTCTGCCTCTGAGGAACTAAATTTGGTCTGTTGTTCTGTCTTAGGGCAGAATGGCAAAGTGCATCCATACACAGAGCAGTTTTTACAGTATATTCTAAAAATCAGTTTTAATCTTAAGCTTGTTTAAACTACTGCACAGTGACATAAAAAGGTTTTCAAAGGAAAAAAAAAAAAAGACCCAAACCCCCCCCATTAGATGAAGTTATGGCTGGAAAAAGACTATGACAGTATGTTATTGAGCAATATTGTTTCTAGAGCTTAAATGTCTTTTAAGAAAAGAAGTTGTAAAAGTTATTTTACATCATACAATTGCAAAAACCCCTTGAAGATTAATCTAATTTACTTTGGCTTTAGTAACGAATGCAAAAATTCACTCATCAAAACCTGAGCTTGTACAAGGCAAAGTTCAATTACTTAAAAATATTAATATAAAATTATGAACATTATTTACAATGGAGAGATTGAATGTATCTTGTCATGGGCCAAGCCCAGTGATTGAGGGTTTGTAGAAATTTCACGATGATGCCGATAACCAGAAACTCACTGAAAGGAGGAGAATTAGGACACTCTTGTTCTCTTCCTTAAAGTGAACACTCTGCTGCAGTCATTGGGCCTGACCCTCTTAGCACCTTGCTGGGATTTCGTGGATTCTTTTTGGTTTGTCCTTTTTTGTCCTTTCCCCTTTGGGTTGCACTGGGTATCCTGAGCATCAGCCGCGGGCTCCGCGGGCGCGCCGTGCCCGTCGCCGTCCAGCCGGGCCGTGCCGGGGCTGTAGGCAGCCAGCTGGCACAGAGCCACGGCTGCTGTCTGCTTCTGCTCGTCACAGCTCTCCATGAGCCCCAAGTCTGCAGCCTCACCACGCTGGGCTGCGAAGGGTTTGTCACAGGCACTGCTGCTGGGGGTCTTGGGGCCGCACGGCTCCGCTCCGGAGCTCTCCTTCTCGGCGCTGGGAGGAGCGGCGGCGGCGTTGTTGTCGTGGGATGGGCTGTGAAAGGATGTTTTCAGGCTGGCTGTGTTGCAGGAATCCTTCACTGAGAGGTTCAGGGGCATGTCCTGCATTTCCAGGAAGCTCTGCCTGTCTGTTTTGGATGGGGTTTTGTACATGTGCTCATGAGTAGGTCCTGTGCTTGTGTCGGGCTTTTTTGAAAGATTGAGGGGACCTATCCCTGTGTCTTCCTCCGTGCTGGACAGCGAGCCTGTGTTGTTCTGACCATCAGTCTGTGAGTGTGAGTCTTCATCAGTGACATTGATGCTGGAAGAAACAGGGAGAAAAGAGAATTTACTATCAATTGTTCTTTTAAACTGGGGCTGAGGAAGTGGGCAGGAAGAGGAAAAAATCTGGACTTCTAGGCTAGAAGTTTGACAATTCTGTTGTTTCTCCTTTAAATCCCCAAATCCCTTTCACCATACCCACCACTGTAATGGAAGCAATTCCCTGAAGTACTCAAAGACATTGGAAGTACACAAACACAGTGGAAATTCCTGGTACATTTAAGGAGAATAATGAACGGTCTGCTCGCTGTAGCACCTGTGTGCTTTGCACAGTCAGTACAGAGCATATTAACTGCTGTAAATCTAAATATATCTAACAGGCACTGCATGAAATGTGTCCGTCTCTCTTTGCGTGTCCCTGGTAAACCTGACAAGAATTTGCAAAGTGTTATTTTACCTGTTAGGTGAATCCCCTCTGTCCTGCTGTGCCTGCACACCTTGAAGGGACGGCGCTTGGTCCGTGCTTTTTCTCACAGGTCTGAAGGCTGTGAAGTTTTCTTCTGATTGGTCACACTTGCCCAGGGATGTGGACGATGACTTGTTGGAGAGGTCAAACAAACCCTCACACGTGTGGCTTGTCTGGGTGAAGTTGGTGGGGCTGGGTCTGCCAGGGGAGCCCGTTGCTGCACTTCCCGCGAGAGGGCTCATTTTGGCATTCTCTCTTTCATTTTGGTCATCCTTAGCGTTACCTTTGGCGTGCAATAACGTCATTTCTTTTTCATAATCTGCTTGTTTTTTATGTGAGCTTAGAGGGTATTGTTGGGACGGACTTAAAGAAGCTGGGTACAGCAAGGTGGTTTCTTCCATCAGATGAGAGTTTTGCTCCCTGTTAATACCAGCTACGTGTGAAAATCTGTAAAATGGAGGATCTGTTGGCCTACAAAATCCATATGGTATCGGTGGAGTGGAGTGGTACTGCTGGAACAATCGATAGTGTTCATATGCTGATGGATTTAGGGGTTTTGGAAGTGGCCCAGGGTGGGGAAGAAAGTGTCTTTGATCTTGTGCTCCATAGACAGAGAGAGCAGAGCTTTCACACTCTGAGCTACCTGGGAGCAGGTAAGGTGTGTAGATAGCAAGGCGGTGCTCATAGAAATGGGGTGAGTACTCGGGAATCATTGGTTGCATGTAAGGTGAAATGGAACCAAAGCCTTTCGTGGGAGCCACTTTATGTGGAAATTCTGGGAGGAAAGAACCTGCCTTCCACGGGTGAGCTGGCGCGTGAAACGCAGACTTGGTGTGAAAAGGAGAACTTTTGTTAGAGAGGGAGAGGATTTCAGATGCCTCAGTGATTTCTGGGCCTTTGCTGTCTCGGTGCTCTCCGACGGGGACGAAGGCCGAGGGCCTGACCATGCCCTCCATCAGGGGCTGCACGCTGATGGCACCTTCTGCTGCAGAGCTGGCCGGGCTTAGTTCCTTTGGGATGGCGGGTTTCTGTCCTGGAATCGCGGCGTTTGTGGCCTGGTTTTGTAACTCAACGTTTTCCTTGGCGTCTTCTTTTGTAAAAGGGTATTGAGGCTTTGAATCAAGGCTTGGCAGTCCGTTTGTGACGGATTTAGAAGAAGTTGGTTTGACTGTAGATTCCAGCTGGTTGATCTGCTTGGGCTCCAGGGAACTGCCCTTTGGACACTTGATGACACGATCCTGCTCTGACACCAAAGTGATGGAGTTTTTGCAGAGGCCATACTTCATGTGGTTAAAGAGATGGGATTTCTCATTGCAAGTGAAGGGGCACTGGAAGCACTTGTACTTGAACGGCTTTCCCGGTGGTCTTGGGATGTAATGAGGCTTCTTGGGTTTACGTTCTTTGAGGAGACTCATTTTTTTTTCGGCTTTAAACAATTAAATGTAATGGTTCTTTATAAAAACTTTCTTGTGGTTGGCTTCCCTCAGTTTTAGCCTCGTGATGTTTCCGGTTTTTCAGGTTTCTAGAATCCTTCTTCCCAGGTGAGGAGAAGCAGCCAGCTCCTGTGGTGTCTCAGGGAAGAGGGTGCCGGAAAACAAGGCTTTTGCCACTGGTGGTGCAGGAACTGAAACACAAAGTTTAAAATGAATTGTAGTGGAACACTGGAACTAAACACGAAGTAGTGCCTTGTCCTAAGAACATTCCCCCTCACTGTGCATATGTTGTGTTATTTGGGTATTTTAAAACAGAATAAAAAAGCTGGATGTCAGGCTGGAGTCAGATGGGCATTGACCTTTGGCATCCTCCCAAACACAGTCACACAAGTGGCCTAATTTCCAGCAGCAGCACTTGTCACCTGCCTGTGCTGCCGGCTCGGGGGAGTTCTCTTTGAAAGCTGGAGGAACATTCATTGAGAAGATGAAAGTAGAAATCCAGGCGGAGCTGTTGAGAGAGGAGTGGAGTGGGTGGGATGGGAAGAGGCAGGTCCCGGCAGGGGCTGGATGTGGGGCGAGCCTGTCGGGCCGGTCCGGGAGAGCGAGGAGGGAATTTCCTGCTGTGGTGACACAAGGGTGGGGTGGATGGGTCGCTCTTGGGCGGCTGACTGGGCTCTTTCTGAGACTGACCAGCCCCTCTCTTCACTGGTGTGGCGTTTCCCAACAGCCCAATCTCAATGGATACCTCAAAAGTGCCCAATCTCTCGAAGGATAAAACCACACCGATTTTCTTCCTCTTCCTAATTCAATTAAGAGAAATGAGCGCTGCAGTGTCTGACTAATGGAATCCTCTGCCTGATAAACACATCTCCCAATCTCCTGCTGCGTCGCTCCTCACAGATTGCACACAGTTAACACGGGCACCCCAGTGTATTAACTCGGGGGGAAAGTGTCCGACAGTCATTGATTTATAGGGGAAGGATCTATCTGCCTTTCTCTGGAAAAACGAAGGTTGTGGATACTTTATCCAGCCCAGCGATTCGCTGGGTAGATAAGTCGGGAGGGCTTGTACCGGCTTGTTCCATTATGTTCACTGATTCTGAAGGCGTGAGAAACTCTCGGAGTCAGGTTCTCATGATTTTATAGGATGTGTTATGGCAGAGATCTAAAAACTGATGATTTCATCATGAACTACAAGCATCATTATCAAAATGATGACTGTTGCAAAACCACGTACTGTATCTATTGTGTTACCCGAAACTACAGGAATACTAATTGGAAGAGTGACGAGATAGCTCCATTTTTTTTTAAAAAAAAAGCTTTTTAAGCTTTTTTAGAAGTTTGAATTAGTAGTATTAAAATACTAAGTTCATGAAAAGAATTGCTGGTAATTATGTGCTGTGAGATTTTAGTTCAAGTAGAGATGTTTTGCATTTCTTAAATCAGAGATTATTTAACAGAAAATGACAGGCAACACATGATGAAAACTGAAGGGAAAGCTACAGAATTGCTGCTTGGCTCATCAGGTATAGTAATTCTAGCAAATTGTATTAAATGTTTTTTTCTGATGTCATAGAAGTATTAATTTTGTTAAAATAGTTATTGTGAAGGCACCCTTAAAAATGCAAAGCTGCTCTGCAAGTAGAAAAAAGTAATCAAGCTTTTTCCTAAAATTAACAAGTGATTAAATGTGCTTCAGATTAATGAAAAAAAAAGAATTTCTAGAGAAGTAGCTTTTTGTTTTTCAGGTTTTAATGGGGTTGTTTGAGTTGGATATTGATACTGTAAGAGCAACAAGGAAAAATGCATTAGCATGTTAAAGTCTCATCACTGGAGTATGGCTGAAATGGTAGTCCAGTAAATTTTTAAAAATAACATATTTTAAAATATTTTAAATAGCAATAGCTAGAAATCCTTTGAAATATTAAAAATAATATTTTTACATTTAAAAATAAGTGAATTAAATACTGAGACATAGGAGAAGAGGTTGAGATAGGGAACTGGACTTTTTCTTCTGCCTTAAGTGAGCTTGTTGCACTTATTTTCAACTAATGATGTGTAACCAGCATGGAAAGTTTGTCATGGACTCGGTCAAGTCAGTTTGTACCTGTTATTCTTTATATCTTCTTGGAAGTGCTTGTACTAATTATTCTTGAAAAAAGATATTGTTGTCAGAACTCCATTGCTTTCTTAGGTGAAGCATTTATGATAAGGTCCGAATCTGCATTCAGGTGCAGCATTTATAATCAAGGGATGGTAATTAGATTTCCTTGTTCTTCCAGCTTTCCTTTGCTTCATAATGAAAATTCCTGTGTGTCCTGTCCTCCCCCCTCTGACTTTGTACTTGGTATTTAACTTTGATTCAAGTTATTCCTGTTGGACAGAGTATTAACTATCATTTCTTAACAAGATAAAATGCGTTGCTGCAGTTTTAATGTTAGAAATTTCAAGCCTTGGAGCTCCTGTGCCGTGGGTACAGCAGGAGAGCATTCCAACAGCTCTTTATTTCTTTCTATTTAATTTGTTTTGATGGCTCCAGAGCCTGCTGCTCTGACTTGGGAGGTGCAGAGAGCAGCTCATTTTAAAGGGTGTTTACCTTTCTTAAACTTAGGTCAGTGCCAGCCAGGTGAATGTTTTCTTTCTCTCTTTTACTATTTAATCCCTATTTTTCTCATGGTTTAAAAATGCCAGTAATAAAATATTTCTAAAGTTAGACAGGTAGGATAATTCTTCCTCTGGTCCCTAATTCACAAGAGGGTCTGGCAGAGAGACATATTTTAGTATTAAAAAACATTAAAACTATTTGATCACACAGTCAAAAAGGACATTAATAGTTTAAAATAGGTGTAACCAATTAAAACCGTCCCTAGATAAATAATGCTACTTACAGCTGTACAATGTATGTTTTGTGCTGCCAGAGTTAGAATTTAGTACTGGAAAGAAAATATCAAAACAAGTAGTTGCTTTTTCCTTTAACTTCAATGCCATCACTTGTGATACCTTTTAAAAATGGGGAAAAAATCTTCAACAGCAGGATAATTTTTACATAAATTTTTTTCTTAGATTGAGAATATTTCCTGTAGACCTGCTTGTAGAAATGCAGATGGTTCTATATTATATTATAATTCTCTAGTTTTGAAATGCAGTAGTGTTATTTATTTATATTTTTATTGAAAACAAGTTATTCAGATCATCTTGATTAAACTTGAGGTTATCTTAGTTGTTTGTTTTTGGCACTAGTAACCTCCTCATGGCTTTCGAACCTGTCGCCCTTTCCAGCCTGAGACTGACTGCTCCAAGTTTCCTTCCTTCTGCTTTTAAAAGCAGCTTGTTGCTCCCTCCTTGCCTTTACCTGTTGGCAGGTTCAGAAAACAGGAATGTAGTTGAACATTGTGTGTAAATATATAAACAAAAAATGTCCGTGGGGATAAGTGTATACACACATATGCACATGTGTATTCATACACACACATAGATATGTGCATCTAGATCTGTCCAGGTTGGTTTTTTTAGGGTTTTAAGTAGTTTAAATTGTTTAAGATGCCCAGTTGATCAAAGAGGAAATTTCAAAATGTCTTTTATTACAAGCAGGGACAGTAATTACATTTCTTTTTAGGACACTGCTTCAGCAAAGTACGTAACAGCTGCTCATGCCCACCCCATTATTATTGCAGGCTCCTGGGTGATGTGGATCTCTCTGACCAGGAGGACTCACTGGGGTGGAACATTTTGAAGGACATGCTATAATTAAAATATTGTGATGTGGCATTATTGCATAACCCAAGGACATGCCATTGTCACCTACCCAGGGTGTTGCAAGAACAAGATTTGTGAGTTTTATTCTAGCTGAGATTTTTCCAGCGATTAACCACCCCTCCCTTCTAAACTTCCAGGTCCTTGAAACTGAAAGATAAATTTTAACACAACTGATTGTTAATTAGGAGGAAGCAGGGGTGAGAAGGGTGGGCTGGGAGGGCAGTGTGTGTGCGAGGTGCAGACCCACGGGAACTTCTCTGTGTGTCTGTCTGTGCGAGAGGAAGCTCCGAAACACAGATTAAACGACTTGCTTAGGCAGCGTGGATAGGAAATAAAAATCTCTCTACATACCAAGTTAATAAATCAATGTCTTCATACACTCTAATTGACTAGAAAATAGAAAAGGATCTGATTTTCTGCTAAATTTCTAGAAGGTGGAAAAATTAATAAATCAAAGCTGGAGCACATTATTTTCATAAAAGCTTTTCAGATGAACCTGACACGACTCTAGGAAGCAGAGCTGGCACAGCAAACACAGCAATTTTAAGCAATACAGCTTTTTTGTCATACTTCAATATATTAACTCCCCAAATAAAAAAGAAGAAATAAAAGCTGCTGAAAACCCTTTGCACCAACAAGAAGAGTTAATTATTGTAAAAACTCGCAAGAGTCAGATTTTCTCTCGGGCAGAAATATTCCCCACTCCTGTTGAAAGTTTCTGCTGAAAGCTGAGACCGGTGCCGTGAGTGCACCTGCTGGAGTAACCCTGGCTGCTGGGACAGCTGGGAACTGAGCACCTCAGACTTCCTCCTTAAATATCAGCAGGTTTTATTGAAAGAAATGCTCTGAAGCAGGTACTCACCGGGCACTGGGGTGTCCGAGAGCCGCCGGGCGGGCGCTGCGCTGGAGCTGTCACTGCTGCGAGAGCAGTACCTGTTCTCTGCCTGAGCCCTGGTGAAACTGCAGGAGGCTGTTCCAGGGGAGGGACCTGAGCGTGTAGGAGTTGAGCCCTCGGGGTGTAGAGATGCACCTGATATTACTCCAGCCTGCAGCTACGATTCATTTGTTTGCGTCCACCGCTCTCATTGAGCATTACCTCAGCATCTCCTGTCGAAGGGAAGGCAGCTCCCGTCGCTCCGTGCCCTCCAACAACCAAGTTTTGCTCTCGGCTCTGGTGGCTGCTCCTTTTGCAGTGTGGGGTCAGAAGTGGCTGAGTTAACACAGGATATTTTAAGTTTTGTGCAAGTGACTCGTGGGCAGCAGAACTGACTGTACGCAGGGGGTAGCAAAGCTCAAAAAAACAATTTTGCTCATTTTTTGGAGACTGACTTTTTTATTGAATGCCTTTGTTGCTTTAATATTCTTGCTTTTTTTTTTCTTTTTTTCTCCCCCCTCTTCATTTTTATTTAAATTTGTGTCCTTGGTGAGTCTCCTTTCTGAAGGCGGGACTGAACTAACTCCAAGCCTGCTTGCCACAGGAACCTGCCAAAGCTTGTCTATAATCGACAGCCAAACGTACAGGTCCTGGAAAGGGAAAGGAGTCACTGCAGGCAGGAGTGATTGTCATGGCTCTGTGTTTGCTCAGGACCTGGGAAATCCAGCAGTGAAATGGGAAAGGCAGCTGCTCACCCACTGCGAAGTGTTGGGGCCGGCTTTTAGTTGTGTTTTCTGTTAGAGCTCGTAAATGACAAATTTCTGGGTGCAGGTGCCAGGCACTGGTGACATGGCTGAGCTGCCAAGTGAAATGATTTCCTCTCTCACACAGGCTGGAAATGCTTTGATACCTGCAGCTCACACAAGGAAAATATTTTGATACCTGTAGCTCTGTCTAGAAACCACTCCTGTTAATGCATAAGCAAAGGGGTTTTGGCTACTGATTCCAGTGTTCCAGAGATGTTAAAACTTCTATTAAAAACTGAACATGAGAACCCCCTTGTTTCACCCACTGCTGTGTAGATAAGACAGCTGCAGATTACTGGAACTTTAAATGTATTCTATATTTCTATATTTCTATTTTATATTTCTATTTAATATTTCTATTTAATACTATATTTGATCTTTATATTTGATATTTATATTTGATATTTATATTTATATAAAAATGGGTTTTATAATTAGCAAAAGTAAGATTTTTTGGAATTAAAGTTATTAAGGAAATTGTCAGGAAAAAAACGGTTTAGAAAGTGGATAAAAGTTGTTTGAAAATCAGTCTTTAAAGTCTTGAAAATCAGTCTTTTAAGACACTTTAAAGCAGTGTCTTAAAAATAATTTTAAAGGTGTTGCCTTTTGTTTGGTGGAATTATTTACAGACATCTACTTCCCTGTGTGGGTATGCAGGTCACCATGCTTCCTCTTGCTGGGCTGGTCTAACTTTTTGAAAGAAAAATTCAAATTATAAACAATCACTAATTTTAAGGTAGAAGAGTGGCTCTTGTGGTATGTTTTATTTTTTCCCTTAATTATTTTTATTATTATGTTTCTATAATGCAGCATGATTGCAGTGATGTTGTTTCCACACTTATTTTTAACTCACCCAATCACATCCTGTCCTGTCAGTGACCCCAGTCCCCTGTTGGTAGCACCTTTTTCATTTACCTGGACACAGGTCAGATTACTTAGGAGCACCAGGATTGACACAGTAAAATTTAGATTTATTGATATGTTTCTGCCAAGTTGCCTTTTTTAAAAATGTTGTCATTTTTGTATCTCTGTGGGGCTGAAGCTTTGGGGTTTTTATCTTCTTTGGTGTAGAATATACTTCTTTTTCAAATTCAGTATTAAGTAAGTGTTGTTTAGCTGTAGCTGAACTTCATGGATTTAATTACTGTAGCATAATCCTGTCATTCTCTAACTGTTACAAACTTCCTTGTTTGTGCTTTTCTATGAGCTTTTTGGCTCAGCGTTAGCACTAAACAGAAAACAAAATGCCAGTTGCAGAAACTCTGCATGCAGATGGGGTAAATTTACCCTGATCCGGGTGCCCCTCTCATCTCGTTTCTGTTTTCCCTTCAGAATTCCGTTCCCTGGATGTATCCGTGTGTGCCAGCTGTTGCTCCAGTCCCTTACCACCTCCCCATTAGCCAGAGAGTTCTTGCCCTTCTGCTCTGATGCCAGGACTGGCCCTGCTGCTTGCCCTCAGGCCTCCAGTGCTGTTCCCAGGGATGGCCACTGGTTTTCCATCACCAGTAATTTTTTCCAGGTCTTTGCAGAGGTGCCTTAGCAATCTGTGAGCTCATTAGTTATTCCAGGAGAGCAGCAGGATCCCAGGTAAATGTGGATACTGGTGCACATGGAGCTGGTGGAGCTTAGCTTTCCACGTCCAGGAACTGCCTTGGAACTGCAGGGTTCACCTGTGTCGCCTTAGTTGTGTCTGCATTTGTGGCTTTGAGATAATAAAATCCTTTTTTCTTTCTGGGATCACTGGAACCGAAGTTATCTAAGGATTTGAAAATCCTTTGGGTTAAGATGGGATAAATTCTTCCATTGAGTTGTAAAATATTTTGAGTACAAATTTGTGTAATAGAAATTTCTGAGGGAAAAAGCATCAGCATGTTTGGGCTGGGTTGTTCCACACCATTCCCAGAAGGGGGCAAACGGATGTGAGTGTAATTGCTGGAACTCACACCGTGCCCCGAAACATGACGTGCTTCTCCTACAATGTTCTCATAATTATTTTTTTCTATCCCATATGAATAGTTATTAGTCTTAATGCTTTTTGAATAACACCTTTGAAATGTACCTTTGTTTTCCCTAACAATCCAGTCCCTGACTGCAGAGATAGGTCTGGGCAGATTACTGTGCTGGGGCTTGGGAGCCACTTGTTCAGATTACTGAGCAAATTACTTGTATGGGAAAAGAATAAAAGCTCAGCAGTTAATAGCAGCTGCAGATCCCATTTTTAGATATTTATTGTGGCCTGTGCTGTTTGGTCTGGAGCTAGGGTGATCTTTCTTTGGGTTCCCATCCTCGCCCTTGGGCAGTGAAACATCTTGGGGGAAGTGGGAAACAGCAGGAATTGGGACTGTAGGCAAAGGGATGAGCTGTTTGGAAGGGAGGGTTTTTAATGGTGATCTTTTCCCTGGCAGTCATTCTCACAGGGAGGCAAAATACACCTTCAGCTTCTGCTTCATGCTCAGGTTACACTTCTATTTCCACATGTATTCTTTTAAAAGTGATTTTCCTGCCAAATATTTTTTCCTTTTCTGCTTTAGTTTCAAAGCTTACACCAGAGATTCTGAGCCAGTTTTCTTGCCTCCATGATAGTTTTTCTGATAGAATTCAGCAGCAGGACCTGAGTTGTGCCATGTGCAGTTCCAGGGATTATAAAGTCATTTTTCTTTGATCTGTACCTGGCATGGGGCTGCTGTGATGCTGCTCTCACCAGAGAGCAGGGAGGCGTAGAACAAACAGAACAAATACTCTCAGACTCAACATATTGCTAGCTTTCAGTTATTTTCTGAAACATGCCAAATTTTATAAATATTTATGTGATTAATATATGTTGTTTAATATTTCAATACATTTTTAAAGTGGGGAATATAAACCAGCAAATACAACCTGGTGTTTTATTTTATTTCATTTAAAAATACTGATGCTGCAGTTCATGAGCTGCATTGTTTGAACGCAAAACAGGGTTTTGCATTCAAAGTTACATGTCACTATTCAGCTGTAAAATTTCAGTTGTTATTAGAAGGGATCACATGCAGCTTAATTTGCATGTGGGAGAAACCTTTTTAGCAAAATAGCCTGAAGTTAACTAAAATCTCATGGTCTGATGATGGATTTGTGTGCCATTCTGCATTTGGAATTGCAGCACCCCAAAACTAAATATTCCTTACTCTACAGTGTATGCTAGAACCAAAAACCTACATTTCAGTGTGGTTTCAGGATGATTTCACAGCTTTTGTTTTGTGCTGTATTTGTGGTTTTGTAGGCTTCAGACTATTATTTATAGGGGTTTTTCTTTATTTAATTGGGTGGGGATAAATACTAAACAAACAAGAGAATCCTAGTTTACTTGAATTTCTGGTTTGCTTGTGAAAGGACGTTATTAAAATTTCTCTTGATGACAGCACAGTATAAACTTTCTAGCTAATAAGGTGTGTCATGTAGAGGAACACGAACCTTCCTGCGTGTTCTTAACGTCTTGGTGGTGAGCTGAAGAACGTTCTGGTGTCACTCCCAGGACTTGCTGAGCTCTGAGCAGTCCCAGTCTCAAATGTAATCCATATTAGTGTTTCACCAGGAAACAATGCTCACTGTGCTGCTGTTTCTGCTATGAAATCACGTATGTGTAAAGTGAAGGCTGAAAACATTTGCATCACTGAGGAGTAAGAAAAGGAAGCCAGGGAAAGCAGGTTGGAAGAGCCCTGTGGTTACACTTTCAGTGAATTTGTGCTTATTTTGGGAGGATTCCAGCAAGGAAGACGTTACTTTTAATCTTCCTGGTTTCTTAAATACCCTTACCCATTCACGAGGAATAGACTGGGATAGTCCAACAGTCCCTTGCTCCTTTTTAAACTGTGGCAACAATAAAATCAGCATTGCAATAGAAAGAAATAATGCTGATGGGATAATGGAAGATTCAGGAGTCAGGTGGGTCAGTACAACTGATCTGAATCTGGAATTTGAATTTTTTTAATGCCAGAACAAATGAAAAGTAGTAATAAAGAATGAAAAATGGGCAGAACCAGCCTTAACTTCTTCAGTTCATGAGTTACCTTCAGAATAAAAGGAGCATGAAGAATCTGTAAGGAGGAAATAGGGAGAGTTGAAGATCTGTTAGTGAGGGACCTGAGGCACGTTTGAGAGGGAACTTGGCAGGTTACAATGCCATGGGATTCCATGACAAATTCATGATGCTTTTTACATTTTCAGAGAGCTCACACCCAACTCTACCAGTATCCAAAATGAGCCTGGCTTAGGGACATATTTGTGTACTGTTTCTGCTGAATGGTAACTCTTGGTTTACATAGGAAGCACTGCTTCTCTCAGTGCTCTGATGTTTGCTCTCTTTTAAAGATATCCATTGTCAAGTGTACTTTTGGTGAAAAGTTTGTATGAAATGAAGTCTCTGGTGCTGTCAGAGGGTTTCAGATGGACTCAGCCAGTCTCAGTAGCAGATGCTACAGCTTTGTAGGAATATCTGTGTACATGTGATTGCTGTACCTGTGATTTTAAAATTCCCTCAGCTTTTGGTGCCTCGTTGATTTTCTACCTTTCTACCTTTTCCACTTGTTGATTTTCTATTGTTAATTTTTTCTTGTTAATTTGCTTAGAATGGATATGTGCCTTGGGGCAGTACCCAGTTTTCTGTTTCTGGTACAGAGAAGGTTTGATCATGTGCTGTTAGGGAGAAAAGATTGGATTCCTGTGTATTTTGTCTTTTTATCTGAGTGGAGGGAATGGTGCTTACTGATAATTATATATAACTAGATATACTTTAAAAAACACCCAAAGTCTTATTTGTGTAGAAAAACTCTGTACACCGTGGACAAAAGGGGCATTTTTGCTGGTCCAGTCTCTGGGCCATTCATAAAAAAAAAACCAAAAACCAAAAAAACCAAAAAAACCCAACAAAAGTGAACCCAGTACTGCTTTCCTGTGCATTTTAGGAGGAGGTTTAACTGAGACCAGGATTTGAATAGTCTTATGGAAATGCATTGTGAAGCTTCTTAAACTTGTTTACATTCTGAATTTTTAAAGATTACCTTCTGTGTTTCCTATTCCAGAGAAATAAGTTGTTTGTTATGGACTTGCAGCAGCCAGGGGTTGGAGGAGAGGGAGGATGCATGGAGTCAGGCTTCTGCACTGTGTTAGTCCGTTCTGTAGTGGTGGTTACTTGTGAGGCTTTTGGCAAAATTCCAGGTGCTTTTCATCAGAGATACAGGAAGACATGGGGAAAAAAAAAAAAAAAAAGATCTGCCTGTCTTAGGTGGACTCTTTAGAAAATTGAGAACACCCAAACCTGAAAGGCTGGTTGTGGAGGAATTCCTTCTCTCCAACACCCAGGTGAACTTTAAAAGTGATGCATGGTCTTGAAAAGAGCCTTTTAAAAAGTTATAATGCCTATGTCACTGTAATAGTTTTCAAATTAGCAAGGAAGCATTATAAATAGTGCAGATTTATTTTTTTTTCAGTAGCCAGCAGGTATGAGCAGGAAGAAATGCTGTGTCTGGAAAAGGAAAGGTCCCTCCCCCAGCACCACTGGGAGATGGGGTAAACACTGAGCAGGGAATAAATGACAATGAATTGCTTCTGGCTTTTTCACCATGGGGTTTATCTTGGTATTGCACAACTTTAGCCTTAAGGCTGGGCTTTCTTGAGTGATATTTCGTCTCTGACACACAGTGTTATGAGTTTACAGAATTTTATACTCCTTTAGAGTAAGTAATTCATTTGCTCAGTGGGATTTCTGCACAAGCCTATTCCTTCACGTCTTTAACTGCAGTTTGCTGTTGGTTCAGTCAAGGCAGAGCTCTGTACACCTGTGTGAAGAAGGTCTGTGGTCTGGCCTTGGGTGTGATGGGGTAGGAGAGTCCCCAAAACACAGAGCTGTGTTTCAGAGCTGTCCTGGGTTAGCTGCTGCTCTGAGTGCAAGCCAGGCAGGGGGCTTTGAGCTTTTAGGGCTGTGTTGGTAAGGATGTTGGGATGGAGTGGCTGGAATGCAGATCTGTCTGCCTCCAGCTTGGCCCTGGTGCCACCCCAGAGCCCTGACTCCTGTCAGCCAGGGCACTGGTGCAAGGCTGCCTTTAGCCCCTGGCAGAGGGCCTGGTGACCAGAGCCAGTGTCCATCTCCTGAGCACTGCATTTAAGAGCCATGACTGGTGTCAAACAGTCTGTGGGGCAGCATCCAGCTTCACCACCACCCCCTTCTCTCTTCTTCTCTCCAAGTCTGCCAGGCAGCCTTTGCATTCCAAACTTTGCACCCTGAGCAGCCAGGCAGACAACAAGCTCCTGTGCTGCCTGCTGTGATTCATCCTGGAGCAGGTCTGTCCTGTGGGCTGCCTCAGATAGCTCCATGGAAAAACCACCACGTGACCCTGTAATTAAAGACTCTCTTAATTCATTACGTAGTGAGAGGCTGCAGGGAGGTTGCAGCAGACAGAGCAGCCCTTCAGTCACGGGGCAGAGCTGGCTTTGTGCAGGTGCCTCTGCCCAGCCCGGGGTGGGCTCAGCTCTGGGGGCACCCCGCAGCTCCAGAGAGCCAGCTGCTCCCTCCTCACACCCTCCTGGGCCTGCAGGAGCTCTGTTCTCTTCCTCCTTCCCTGGCAAACTCCTAAGGAGGTCAGCCCTGGGGGCAGGAGTGGCAGAGGAGAGGTCACCTGTGGGTGGTTTTTAGGCACTTGCCCTTGGGGATGGGATGGCAGAGCATCATCCCACAGGAACACAGAGAACTCTGCACAGCCAAAACAGCACACTCATTTTCTGATCCCCACTGGAGGCTTTATCCTCTCCATGAAAGAGCTCTTCAAGAGTAGATTTTGGAGTCAACAGCTTGTGTAGAAAATGAGAACAATTCAGAGATGATTCACAGAATTTTTGAACAAGTATTTATTTCTGGGAATGGGCCTAACCTGAACTTTCTGGTGTTTGCATCAGTAAATTGATCCAGTAAATTATCAGTACAAGAGCCCTAATGAAGTTCCAATTAGGAACTGCCACTTTCCAGAGGTAAGTGGAAAGATTACTCCATGTGGGAGTGAGTGGTCTCAAACCTGATTTTCTGTACATGGGGGAGCCAGAATTGTGTTTTTAGGAAACAACTCTCTGCAGATATCTGCCCCAGTTGTTCTCACAGAATTCACAGAATGGCTAGGTTGGAAGAGACCTTAAAGATCATCAAGTCCAATCCATGCCCTGACACCTCAGCTTTTAAGCATGAAGCTCACAAAGAGCTGAAACTTCTGCACCAAGTTGGTTTTCATGAAAGAAAAAATTGAAGAACAAAATTGCTATTCTTTGTGTTGAATATGTAACTTAAGTTTAAGCTTCATCATTCATTAATTGTAGTGTCTGTGGCTGCTCCTGCTGTGACATTGTGCACAATGCAGGAATAGCAAATGTCCACTTTGTAGTGCTTTTTCTTAAATAATTCTAAAATAGAAGGATTTGCAATGTATTTTTTATGGATGGAAACAGCTTCTCTGCTGTAACAGTCCCTATAAAAACATAATGCTTGTCTAAGGTAACATTGATTTAATCTGTTTTAAGTTGCATATTTTAGTTTGAAACTAAATGTAGACAATTCTTATTTAAACCCAGATCCAATGAAAATCTGTTTTAAATTAAATAAGGTCGAACTTGACATTTTGCAATTTTCTTGTGGAGACAAGGCCTGGGGCTGAGGAACAGGTTTTTGTTGTTTGTTTGACTGCTGTATTTGTGTATTTTATATGATAAACATTGCACTAAATAAAAGAATCAATTTACTGTGTGGAGTTAAAGTGACAAAGAGCTCTGGACAGCACATGTTGTAGTTGAGGTTGGTGTAAAGTATGTTTTTAAAGGAGTAATGTAAAGAATCTTTCATTTAAATACATTAAACCTTTCAATATCCAATGTCTTCCACAAGCTCCTTCAGCAGACTTTCATTGTCTCTCACCTCCACTGAGCACCCCACTGTGTAAAATCCATGTTTAAAAAGCAGAATATCTCTGCAGCCTGTCTCCAGAACGAGGAAAAAAACCAACCCAACCCTGTTTTTAATGCCAGAAGTTGGTTCTTTATTTTCCAAGGCTTGAGCACAGGGCTGTGCTGCAACTGCAGCGACGCTCGTGGGCACGGCAGGGTGGGGTGAGCAGGTGCTTATTGATACCTTCAGGCTACAGGTAGAGATGGCTGTGTTTTCTTGAGCATTCACAGACCTGCACAGGTGGATTTTGTTTTAGTAATCAGCACTGTTTGTGCTCTGCTTTTGGTGGCACACTTCTTAAAAAAAACCTGTAGATCTGTGAAAGAAATGGGGACTTGTAAAATTAAAGGTAAACTTTTAAAGTGAAATCTGTAAAGTTAAGGAATAGTTCAGATCTTCTCCTTGCTGCATGTTCCAGCCTTGTAGTTTTCAATGAAAAAGGCATGTTCAGAATTTCGAAAATCAAATAATTTTGTCTCCACACCACCAAACGAATTTTCTTCTGGAAGATTTTTTTTTTTCCTAAAGTTTTTTGATTTTTAAATCTGTGATTTTTTTGGGTAAAGTGATTTTAAGTTAAGATTTGACTTGGTGTTTGAGGAACTCTAGAGCAAGAAATGAAGTGAAACCTGGAATTTTGGGTAGTGTTTCTTTTGGGCTTTTATAACTGTTAAAAATCAGCAAGAAATGTAATGCTGGACCTGCTTTTTTGAACACACACACACACACACTCACACTCACTTGTGTCAGGAGCAGTTTTTATTCAGCATTTCCTAGTAAATATTAACCAGTGATGGCACAAAAGGTTACCAGATGCCCCCAGATCAGTTTCCTTCGTGGTATTTGTGTTTCTAACTAGCAGTGCTGCACACTCCACCTTGTTTCCTGGCAGTGCCACCTCCCAGTGCCCGCTGTTTGCTTCCTCTCTGTCTCCAGGCTCTGCAGTCTCACAGGGCACTGCCGTGAGTCCCAGGTGGAGGAGAAGGCCACCAGAGAGGTGACAGCTCAAGCTGCCCTGGCCAGCACACCCTGGAGCATCTGTCCCTGTTCCTCACAAACCATTTGGTGCTGTGCCCATTTGGGACATTAAACTGCAAAAATACATTTTTTTGTTTCACAGAGACAATCCAAATGTGGGGAGCTGCTGGAGGGGCGTCCTTCCCCCTTTTCCTTCTTGCACAGAGGTGGGAGTGTGCCCACAGCTGTTGGAAGGAGCTGCAGTGGTCACTTGCACTGAGGGCAACGTGCTGCAGCTTTGTAAAACTGCCTTCGGCGCCTGCTTGAGTGTTCCTGTAGAACCAGCAAATTCCATTTTTCTCATCAGTTGATGCAGCAATTTTCAAAACAAGCTAGGCAGCATTTTTAAATACTTTCATTGCAGCTTCTTGAACTGGGAAATGTCCAACAATCCATCCATCTCTGCTGTATTGTTGTTCCAGAATTGCAATTTCACTTTCTCCCTTGTAGTGTTTATGCTCCTTTTACTCAAATCTCACCCATCTCTATATCTGCTGCTTGATTTTCTTTAGCAGCTTGAAATGAATTTAAACAGCCTTTTAACACTTCACTTCTCCAGTCATGGTATCTATCTTTTTGTTTAAAGCAGCAGTACACAGTGATGAACAGCACATGGAAGTTTTAATTATTTTGTGATTATATCCACTCAAGGATATCCAGGCACAGATTGCTGATGAAATACAGCTCAGTGATCCCATTTCTTGTTAATGGGATCACCTTGTGACAAGTATTTTCTAAGGAAAATGATGCATTTGATAAATTTGATACAAGAAAACCGATAGAGAAATTGTTTTTTGTTTTTTTTTTAAGAGGCTGTTGTTTCTGCAGACATTAGTCATTTAATAAAGTTGTGCCATCTAGAGAGAGATGTATCCAGATTTTCTGTCTGGATGTGCAGATACCAAGTAAAGGCCCTCTGGGGAGCCCTGCCCTGGTATTTCTTGAACTGTAGCAATGTGTTTCTAGAACGATGTAAAAGAATTATCCTTACAGGTTTTGGAAGCTCTTTTATCTGTAGGAAAACCTTATTGACTCCTGCATGTAGTGACTGGACATGGTGGGATGGATTTAAACTAAAAGAGAGTAGGTTTAGGTCAGATATCAGGGGGAAATTCTTTCTTTCCTCTGGATCCCTGGAATGTCCAAGGCCAGTCTGGAGCCACCTGGGAAAGAGACAGGTGTCCCTGCCCACTGTTGAGGTGAGCACCTTATGTGTGGAGACACCAGGTTTGATTTTATTTCTGAAGATTGATTTATTATCTTAGGATATATATTATATAAAAATACTACAGTAAAACTGTACTAAAAGAACAGAGAGAAAAGATGGTCAGAAGGTTACAAAGAACAGGAACAGAATGAAATAACAAAATCTTGTGAGTGCTCACAGCTTCGGTACCGGTGGTTGTGATTGGTCATTAATTGAAAACAATTCACATGGATTAACGGAAGATGTACCTGTTGCATTCCACAGCAGCAGATAGTTATTGTTTACATTCCTTTCCTGAAGTTCTCAACTCTTCAGGAGGGGAAGAGCTGAGATACTTTATGAAAAGTCCTTTGTTAGGATTTTTCATAAAGTGTCATAACTGCAGCCCGCGGCACGGGTGGAAGCAGATGTTCTTGGAGGTGCTGACTTGCTTTGTGTGGCTGTTTGTGCTGTGCCAGTGGTCCCCGTGATGCTGAGGGCGCTGACGTACGACGAGAAGCGGGGCGCGTGCAGCGTGGGCTCCAACGTGCGGGACGCGGCGTGCTACGTGTGCTGGGCCTTCGCGCGCGCCTACGAGCCCGCCGAGCTCGTCCCCTTCATCAGCCACATCTCCAGGTGAGCTCCGTGGGCAGGTGGGGGAACTCACAGGTGTTTGAAAGCTTCTATTCCGTGTTCAGTCTCGTGTGAAGGGTGAGACAGTACAGGTGTTACAATCCATCACAATCAGAAGCCAGCTATTTCCTAATTACAATACACTACCAGTGTTCCTTAACCTATCAACTTTTACCACTCCGTACCTTAAAGCCAGTCACCTAAAATTGCTCTTCGTGGGTCTTAATACAATGCATCTTTCATGGTTCTCTTTCTCCATATGTATCAATGTATACATCTCTATCCTATTTCCTAATTACAATACACTATAAGTGTTTCTTAACCTATCAGCTTTTACCATACCATACTATAAATACCTTAAAGCCAGTCATCTAAAATTACTCTTCATGGGTCCTAATACAATGCATCTTTCATAGTTCTAGTTCTCCATATATATCTATATCATATTTCTTAATTACAATACATTATAAGCATTTCTTGGCCTATCAGCTTTTGCCACACCATGCTGCAAATGCCTTAAAGCCAATTATCTACAATTACTCTTCCTACTACAGTGACTCTTTCATAGTTCCATTTCTCCATATATATCTATATATATATTTCTATATCATATATATAATATATATATCAATATCTAGTCTTTTTTGCAAGGCCATCCTTTGAAACTTGTTTCTAGCTCCATTTCTCTCTCAACAATGTCTGTCCCAGTCCATGGCATTTCTAAGTCAGCATTTCTTGTCTCTAGGTTTGCACACAGATGCACACTGTGTGAGCCTTCTGTCAGGCTTTGAGAATCCTCTACAAATCCATTTCCCACATTTCCCCCTCTTTCTTGAACTCAGCTAGGAAACTGATACAGGCCATTTTTGAAGTCTATTAAAACTTAAGGTGCCTGCTAACACATCTGTTGAATGGCTTAAAAGTAAAGAATTGGGTATGGGTGGGATGGTGGTGATGTAAACATATCTATTTCCTTGTTATGTGGTGACTTCAATTCCCTCTGTTCACCTGATTTTCAAAGGAAAATCCAAAGAAACTCACTGTAAGGTGGATAAGAGAAGTCAGTGGAGGAAGGCTTTGGCAGGGTGTCATCTTTGCCTGCTTGATCCACGTTTTGTGGGTCAGCTCAGTGACATCACTCAGGGATCTTGAGAAGTTTAAGAGAGAGAAGGTTTGGAACCTTAGTTCAGTAGAGGCAGAAATAACAAACCATTCTAAAATAGAGGAGTTGCTTTATGGAGTCCTAAAGGGCTTTTCCTAAAGCAGAAAACTTAAGGAAGAGGTTTCTGTTTCAGGTGTGTCTTCTTTCTAACAATCCAAGATTCATGAGACTTTGTCCACATGGGTGTTGTGCAAAGAATAAAGCATTTTTTTTATTGACCTGCTGACAGCTTGCAAATGGAGCAGGTTAAGTCTAAAAGGATAAAGTACACCTCAGCTCTACTTCTACACAAATTATAATTTTCCTTTTGAAGTGTTCCAATTCAAAGATTATTTTGAATAGAAAATAAAACCACTTCCAGTTTCTGAAAGGGGCAAGAACCTTATGTGGCAATACTGAATTCTTAACACAGCAGTTTTGAATAGTAGGGGTTTTATTATTACTAAGAAGATGTTTGAGTTAAAGTTAACAAATACATGAGAGAATTTTTCCTCGATTGATGCCTTGTGGTTTTATAGAGCAGAGCAGAGTGCAGGATTTCACTTGAAATGAATGGAAGTGCCTGGTGTAATTCTTTTTCAATCCATAGTTTCTGTTTCAAAAGACTTTCAAAAGTAAAATCTTTAAGAGATTTCCAAATCTGTGCTACTGCAATGGTGGACTAGAAGTTGCTGCAACCTTTCCCTTTATACTGTTGCTATTTTTACAGATACAAACTGGTTTTACCTTTTTTCTTCTGTCTCATGTTCTCCCTCCTCGTTGCCTGTGGGATTCTCTCTTTATTGTTTGGTCTTTCTTTGGCCACACTCTGGCTGACATTTGGAGGTTC
The DNA here is from genome assembly GCF_017590135.1 of Pyrgilauda ruficollis. Taxonomy (NCBI): domain Eukaryota; kingdom Metazoa; phylum Chordata; class Aves; order Passeriformes; family Passeridae; genus Pyrgilauda; species Pyrgilauda ruficollis. The sequence goes on from NW_024512099.1 coordinate 429,145, forward strand.
CTTAACGGGTGACTTGCACTGCAAACACACAGGTGGCTTCTCACAGTTTCTTGGCACACTTTTAGTGCAGCCATTGACAGCAGCTTTGTCTCCATCAGAAGGGTTTTGATCAGTGGTCATTTAGTATTTTCTTCTTAAAAAACAGAAGTTTGGACTCTCTGTGGTCCTGGATGTCTGCTTTAAGTTTTAGGGACTTCCTTGCTTCTAGACTGCTGAACTATTTCAATCTCATCCAAAAGCCTACTTTGCCCACACAGGGCTACCTGCTGAGCTCAGCAGGTTCCCAAAGAATATATGACTATTTCTTTCTTCTTTAAAAACAATTTTTAAAGTTCTTTGAGACAATCTGTAAATGAATCCATTTTTATTCCTGGCTGCAGTGTCCTGGCTGGTCTCTGCTGTTTTTCACCCCTGTAGTTTCATTTCTCAGTGCTGGTCCTTCAGTGCAAGCTCACCACTCTGTCCTGTGGGACTTGGCTCCTGGTGTTTTTTGAAACCTTGATAAAACCTTCCTGTCTAAGAACCTAATGTCCATCTTCTTAAGGCCAAGCACCATTTTCTGCCATATTTTCCATAGAGAGCAGACAAGAAATGCTGAGACATTTTAGCCTTGTTTCTCTCATGAAGTGTTTCATGGTGTTTTGATGATGTTTCACCTACACGGGCACAGATTGTAAAGGAGAGGAGCCTGGTGACTCTAGGCTGTGCTGGGATGTGATGCCATCCCCTGTTTTAGGATATCTTAGGATATCTTTTAGAAAGAAAAGGTGAAACTCCAGGATAGCCCTCCTTTTCCTTGGCATGCTATCAATAGTGACATTTGCCAGTTAGTAATTAATGAGATATTTTATTTTGAAGGGTGATGTTTAATTCACTTCTAGCTGAGCTCATGCTAAATTATCTGTAGTATGAAGTTCTTAAGTGAGGGTACCTGAAGATGCATTTGCACAGTGAAATTGTGATATTGTACTATTGTAAATATTGTATTTTGATTGATATTGTAAATACAATCTTGTATTCTTGTTTTTAATCTAACCAGCACTAATGGTAGCAGTGAAGGCACTGTCACCTGTGACCAGAGTGGTAACAAATGGCTCTGGCAGGGTGCTAACAGCTCTGCAGAGTTACATTTGTGTTCCCACTGCCTGCAAGTCTTTAGTCTTGGTATGGCCACACTTGTCCTGAAGTCTGGTTCCAGACTTCTGGTAATTTTTCTAGATTGGTCAGCAGCTTGGTGAAAACAAAAGCTCTGCTTCCATCCTCTGAGTTGGAAACCTTTAAAGGTTTCCTTTAAGGTGGGGCAAGCTTTTTGCTTGTAGAAAGCCTAATTGTTAGTGCTCAGGCCTTCCCTTTATCAGAATTCTGATCTGTTCTGTTTATCAGAACTTTTCTTCTGCTCATGATGCTTTGAACAAGATATTTCATATTTCATATTTCATTTACTCCTTTCCCCCTGCCATGCTGCAGTGTTGGTCTCCATAGGCTTGGTGCAGATTTATACTTCTGATTTTTCAGGGTTTTGGTATTTAGTTTTATGGCCACAAAGCTTTGTTGGTGGGACCTCTGGAACAGATATTTATACCAGGAGATTGTGTTTCTGAAGAAGCTGGTGTCCTTCAACTTCCAGCCTCTTCTGGAAACAAGTTCTTTTCTTTTCAGGAAAGTGTCAAATGGCAATATTTGAGATCCCTCTGCCAGTGGTAGTAAAACCAATGAGGGCTCTGTCTGTGCCACCTGTGACAACTTCAGTTGTTGGGAATAAATTGATAAGATGGAGACAAACATGGGGTGGAAGCTGAAAATTGCTAATGAACAGCTGCAAGGTGTTGTGGTTTCTAATATCTTAGTTTTCCAACACAGCTGTAAAGTATTTTACCAAGTATTAATGCTATACAAGGCTTCACTTAAAAATCTTTTTAGTTATAGTGGCCATTCCTTTTCTAAATCAACTCTCGAAGGTAGAATTGCCACTCCAAAGAGAAATGGTGAAAAAAAAAATTCAAATAAAGTATGACACACAGTTTCACCTATTGTGTCAGCAAGCTGATAATTACATACGGCTTTTTTTTAAATCTAGCCTTAGGTGTGTCACTGTTTTACTTAAAGAAGAGTCATACTTCTAGCCACAAGCAAATTGTTGCTACCCTGCAAAAATGCAGCACTCAGCATCTTGAAACAAAATGCATAATATCCATTGTGAGCTGAATTACACAGCAAAAACGTCTGCCTGGATGAGAATACACACTGTTAGAGAAAAATAGTAAACACCTTCCAAAAGTGTGATGAGTGATTGCAGTCCTGAGCTGCTGGCTCTGCTTAGTGCTGGGAATTGCACAGAGGTCTATCCTGCACTCATTTTCAGCTGCTGGAAGCACATGGGACCCACTTGGGTACCAGAATACCTGAAGTGGGTCCTGCCCTACGTGTCCTTAACAGCACTAACAGAGTAAAGCAGAGCGGGATTTGCAGGGGATTTTTTTTCCCCTTTTCTTGCATCATTTTGTAATTGAAAGACGTTTTTTCAGCAGTCAAGGAACATATATATTTCACTTTGGACCAGTGAAAAATCACTTTAAACTGCATGAAGTCAGATTGGTTTTTTGGTAAAATTTCAGACAGTGTTTTAAGATAAATCCTTCTCTCCATATTCATTGTCAGCTGATTCTTCCCTGTTTTTTTATGAGTGTTCTCTTTACTGATGAAAGTGGCAGAATATTGAAGTTGTAAACTTGCTATGGATCAACCCTTCCCCTTCCTGACCTTGCCACTCTTTTAAGAAAAAACAAAGAAAAAAAGTGAACACTTATTGGAAATACATCCCTGTGAGTGTTTCTAATAGCACTTGCTTGTATTTTTCCATGTCAGTTTTTTTTCCCAATCCATATTTCAACAATATACTCTTGCTCATCTGCTTAATGGTCTGTTAAAGTCTAGTTAAACTGGTTTCTAAAACCTTGCCTCATCTATTCAAACTACAGGACCACAAAAAGAAAATTCTTGGCAATATAGATGAAACTTCACTTCTTTTGCAGGACCGTGTTGCTCTTTTTTGAGATGCACACACTGAAGTTGCTGTTCAAGCATATCATTATAAAAGCACTACTAGACTGAGCTTTGTTTCTCTCCCAGTCTCTACATGCAGCCTCTCTTTTTAAGCTTACCTATGAGGAAAGTGAAACAGAATTTAATGACTTGGAAATGTGGGTAATTTGATTCCTGCCCCCTTGGGTGTGGAAGTTGCTGTCGGTGAAGTGGCAGGTGCACAGTAAGGAACTGAACTGTTTTGTTTAAAACCTAAACAAAACAAAAAAAAAAAAAAAAAAAAAAAAAAAAAAAAACAAAAAAAAAAAAAAGGAAAACATACTTGCATTCTGTAATACAATTAGAGTGATTAAATGGTTGCTGGCTATCTGAACTGTGTGGAGCTGTGCAGGGTGCAGGTTCCTTTGCCTGTTGTGGCTGGTGTGGGGTGGTTAGGAGCTGGGATCTGTTGGGATCTGGGATCTGTTGAGAACTTGTGAGAAATGGATTTGTAAAGAATTCTCAAAACCTGGCAGAAAGCTCACACAGCCTTGTACATCTGTGTGCAAACTCTGAGATAAAGTGTAGTGATTTAAGAGGGCCATGGAATAGAGACGATGTTGTTGAGAGAGAGGTTGAACCAGAAACAAGTTTCAACAAGTTTCAAAATATGACCTTGCAAAAAGACCAGATATTTTAGAGAGTTGGGCTGGTGTAGGGGGGTCAGGAGCTGGGATCTGTTGGGATCTGGGATCTGTCTCCATGCAGCAGAGCACGCTGTGGGTGCAGGGCACCAGGGCAGGCTTCCCCAGGCTGCTGCCTGGCTTTGGGAGGGGGGAACAGGCAGGTGTGGCTCAGGATGGATGATGGAGCTTGCTCCAGGGCAGGATTGTCCTGCAGAACTGGGGAAATCTGAAGCATTGCTTTGAGCTATGTCTTGTACTGTGATGAAATATGGGGAATGGCTTTCTGCTGTTCTGTTCCTGCAGAGGAGAGCTGGGTGCTGAAGGCACTTGGGTAAAGGCACCTCTGTATCACAGACCCTCTCCTTTCCTTTTTCTTCTTCTTTTGACAGGATTTGTAACTCCTGTTCTAAGCATTTTTCTTGTTGCTCTTTTCCACATGTATTTCTTACACTTTGACCGTTTTACTTCAAATTTTTGGATTGGAATAACTCACTGACCAGCCCAGGAGGGTGGGTGGTGAACGGGATGTGTGAGAGCTCTGTGTGAGCTGGGTTAGAGGGACTGCAAAAGTAGCAGTGTGGAAATGGAATGGTCACAGCATTTCTCCTTCTCCCAGATTATCAGGAGGAATTAAATCTGAGTCATCTGCAGTGTGGCTGGAGCAGGCCCTTGTGCTTGCTCCTTGCCCTGTGTGGCTCCTGCAGTGGTGTAACACAGCTCCATGGGGTAAAGGCAACAGGAGAACTGCTCTGGTCTCAAAAATTACAAAAACCCTGAGTCCAGATGTGTTTTCATCACCCAGCTCTCCGTGCAGCCCTCCCAGGTGGGCTGGCATGACTGGAGAGGTGCAGAAGGGGCTGTTTGCAGCAGCAGTGCTCAACAGACCCAAATTTCACCTCCTTTTCTTGCTTGGATTGTTCAGACCCACTTTGCTTGTGGTGGTTCTTGTGCCTTTCCCTTTCCTAATGTACAGCAGGGAGGAGACTTTGCTGTCCTGTTACCACTTCACCCTTTTTAAGGCTCAGGAAGGAAATTTTGGTTTTATACCAAATAGGCAAGAGGTTTGAGTTTATTTTTCTCCTCCCACAGCTTGAGGGTGGCACAGTGGGATTGATGGCAGCAGATTCCCAAGGGATAGCAGTAGGATCAGCTTCTTGCTGCTTGTGGCTAGTGGAGCCTGAAGTGCCTGCTGCAGGTGGTAAAAGGCATTCAGGTTTATTGCCTGGTACACCTTGTGCTTGTGAGCTGAGGGCAGCTGGTGCTTGTCCCCTGAAGCCAGTTAGGTGAGTGCTTGGGAGGATGGATAATGAGGAAAGGAAGAATTATTAGCGACTGATAAAATTGCAACTTACTTTTTAAATCTGTGTTTATTGTGCACTTAATTGCTATCGGGCATGCAGGCTCCATGTCCCTCAAGGAGCCAGGAAAGGTGTTCCATGGGACTGGAGGGTGTAATGGAGCCAGGAAAGGTGTTCCATGGGACTGGAGGGTGCAGAGGAGCCAGGAAAGGTGTTCTATAGGGACTGGAGGGTGCAGAGGAGCCAGGAAAGGTGTTCTATAGGGACTGGAGGGTGTAATGGAGCCAGGAAAGGTGTTCTATAGGGACTGGGGGGTGTAATGGAGCCAGGAAGGTGTTCTATAGGGACTGGAGGGTGCAGAGGAGCCAGGAAGGTGTTTCCATAGGACTGGAGGGTGCAAAGCCATCCTCTCCTCCTCCTGGCAACAGGCAGGTGTGGTGCACTTGAGGCAAGTTAAGACATGATCCTTTGAGTAGCTTAAAAAAATATCCCACTTGGTTTGACATCAACAGTTTCTTTCTGTTAGGAAATCCTGGTGCAGTATCACATAAACTCCCACGACAGAGCAGACAGGTGAAGACACCTTAGAGGTGTTCCACCCTCTGCACTAAGCCTGGCTTTGGGGAGGATGTGCCTGCACTGCCAAGTGGGAATTAGCCTGAAAAGAGCATTTGTGGAGTTTGATGAGTTGGAGTGCTTCACTAAAAGGATTAACATGGAACACTGAGAGCGGGATGATTTAGGACTATAACGGGGCTCTGCTAGAATTCCTGGGGTTTCTATTTTGCTCACCCAGGGTTTGCAGCACTGAGTGACTCAGGTGGCAGCACAGACAATGTGCTGCTCTGCTGGCTTCACTTACACAGCTTTGTCTTAAGGTAACAAGAGTAAGAAAAAATGGAAAACCACAATGTGATTATAAAATGAGCTCTTGTTTGATGCAGTGAGGGCAGCACTCAGGATTCTGAGCTTCTTGGTGTAATCTTTTTTGTGGTTGGGTTTTTTCCCCCCCTCTTCAGAAAAGACCAATATTGAAATACTGCAAAACTGACAAATTACTGTTCTAGTCTGTATAACCAGAAACGTCATGCAGAAATTTGCTTCTCTTTGGTTTCAGGGATCATTTTCCTCCAATTCCTTTAGTCTTGAAAGTTCTCTAATTAAAACATTTATGGGAGCTAGTCATATCATTAAAACTATATAATTCTTAAGTGTCCTTTTAAAATAATTTTTAAGTGTCTGTGTGTGCCAGAGAATTAGCAAGCATGGTATTGATGCCTTGTGAAGGCTGGCCTAGAACAGAGGCTAGACAGAGTTAAAGAATAAAGTAGGGATTTATTAGAAGGTTTCAATGGATATATTTTGGGTAGTATAAGAGTAGCTAGGTTATACTTAACATGGATTTAAAATGGATATAAAATGGATGACTTGTCAGGGAGTCTCTCACTTTTATCAGCTCTGCTCCATGTGCACATTGCAGTTCAGTGTCCAATTCCAGCTCAGCCCCTGCACTCCCATCCTGCTTGTTTTTCTCTCTCCAGCCCACGGGGTTTGTGCTCTTGGGCTGAGATTTGGATCATTTGTCCTTGGTGCCCAGCTGGAGCAGGAATTGTTTTGTCTCCCTGCTCTGTGCAGAGAGCTCACCATCCCCTGGTGTGAAGCCCAGACCCACACACTAAAGCAGTATAAAATCTGAAAAACATAAAAGCTAAACCTGAGGCATCAGTATGAAGAGTGTGCACCTGAGCCAGCAGTTTTTCAGCACTGAGCCATGTGCTGCTTCCTGATGGAATGCTTCCTGAACATTGGCTCTTGCAGGCTCTGTTGTTTGGGTGACCTCCCCTCTCCTCTTGTCTTTGTGGGGATATTGCTCCTGCAGGTAGCAGTAAGAAAGCATTTACTGTCTTTAGAACACTTTATTGGGGTTTGTTTTCATTTCATTCTGCCTTTCTGGCTCCTGTTTTCCCTAATGGAGATGAACTGAAATTACAGAGGCCAAGCTGACTGTGCATTTCAGAGAAGTGGAACAACACAGTATTCATCACTGTAGGGAACTGATAGCCACTACCCAGGGAAGTCTGATATTATCAGTGTAATTAATATCCTTATGCTGAAGCAAAGCTATCTTGAATTTACTTTTCAGCCAGTATTTATTTCCGGTTTTGCCTGGAGTCAATAAATCATGTAATGAAGAGTTTCAGGGTTTGAAAGGAATAATTTTCTGCTTAAATGATTCTCCTGAAGTGATGTTTATTTGTTGCTGCAGTTAATTGAATGCTGGAGGTGGATTTCTAAAGCTGCAGACTGCGTGTCCTGGGATATATTCTTTCTCCTGTGTTGTGTAGCACATCTTTGAGCAGCAGCTCTTTTGAGGCACAAGAATTACCCTGTGCAGGGTCACCAACTTCATGCATGAAGAAATTGTTTAGTATAATAATCCATCTGTCTCTAAAGGGTCACCCTAAAAAACTGCTTTGCAGTTCATCTTGCAGGTTATTTTTTATCAGGATTTGCATGTTGTTTGGTTTTTGTGCCTTGCAGGATGTGACTGTTCTCGTGCAGCTTTCCATTGCTTCACTTGGTGCTGTGTTTGCTCCCTACACAAGACTTGCTGTACATTTGGCTATTGAGAAACTGTATTTCCAAGTTTTCATTTAAAATATCACCGAGTCTCACATTTGACATGATTATGCCCAAGTTTTAAACCCCTGTTCTGTTTAAAACCTGTTTGTGTATTCCAGAAATTCCTTTGATACAGTGGGGTGGCAGCTGTGCTGGGGGAAGTCCACAGCAAACTAGAGGAACAAGAAAGCACAAGGTTACTTCAACTCAGATTTTAGTTCAGCCCTGTATTTCTAAATAATAATCTCCTTAAAGGACGTGCTGCCTGTTTTGCTTAGAAGGCTGAATGTTGAAATGATGGCATTGCACATTTCTTTTCATAAGTTTGGTACTAATGCTCAGTGTTTTGTTTCCTCAGTGCATTGGTTATTGCTGCAGTATTTGATCGTGATGTTAATTGCAGAAGAGCTGCTTCTGTAAGTTACCACATCCAGCTTCCATCTCTCTGGTGTTTTGTTGTTTTCATTTAATAATTTGTAGAGTTCATTATATAAAATTACAGTAGAGAAGCAAAATATTACGTTGGGAGCAAAAAAAATAGTGTTTTTTTTAAATCCTTAGAAGTATCTTGTGAATTTAGATGTTAAATTATATAACCCACAGATGCACATCTGGATTTATGGCTACAGTTAACAGTGTGCTGTATTGTTGTCATGATGATCCAGATAAAGTATCTAAGAAAGGATTATTTAGCATTTTTTAGTCACAAGATCAGAGCCAAAAGGGTCCTACATAATACATAGATAGTGGCTTTTTTACACATTTCCAAGCTGGGGGGTTTTGTAAGGTTACAATTTCCTGATTGTGCATCAGCTGTTACTATTTAATCATGGTAAACTGAAAATTTCTAGAATAATCTCTCTCCTTCAAACAGATTTTTAGTTGTTATATAAAACTTTTTCCATAGGACTGGGAATTTTTAAAAGAGTGACAAGTCCATTGGTCAGATACTGTTATGCAGTGAATAGAACTGACACCAAAGTATATTCTGTGGAAACCTTCTGTAGAAAATATTTATGCTGTTGAGAGTTGAGAGGAGTGTTCTTAAGAGAAATGATGGAAAATTACAAATTTCTGTACTTACAGAATTTGAGAAGAATGGACATCTTATCTCTGAGTATTTAAATCTGTGTGTTGTAGACATTGAACTTGCTTTCTTTAAAAAAAAAGTGTGAATTGTATCTTTTAACAGAAAAACCAAATTATCTTATGCAAATGTAAAAAAACTCCACCCTCTAACTGTATGAACTCAAACCAGAACCAAAGAGTGTCTGCCAAAGAACCATGTCTCTGTTCCTGACAATAAATGTCACTGTGAATGTGTAAAAAAAAAAGAAAAAAGAAAAAATACAATCTTTGCAATATGCACATTACCAGGTCTGTCTGACTTTTTGACTGAAATTTTGCAAAGTGATGTGTGTAGGACATCAGGAGGGTTTCTCAGGGATACCTGGCTAGCATCCTCACTTTTTGCAGCCACACCTGTGCTGCTGTTGAAGCTGCTGAGTGAAGCTGCCGTGTAACTGCTGGGGAAGTGAGTCAGTGCCTGAGCAAGCCCAGCTCAGCTCCTGGCTCTGAAGGGCTCAGAGCAGAGCAAGCCAAGGTGCTGCAGATTGCTGAGCAGTGCTAGAGCCCTTCCCTTGCTGTACAGCTAACAGATACCAGCAGTGCTACTTCCCCCAGACTTCAGCTCCCGCATTTTAGAAACTGCAATTTGCCATTCTTGGCTAATTTAAGTCCCTTTATTCAAATCACTTCCTCAGAGGAATTCTTTTCCTGAGAGCTGCACGAAACATGAGGGAGCATAGGTGGTTTAAAGGGAATTATTTGTGTGATGCCCAGGAGTTGTCCTCAGAATCAAGGTTTATATAGACACCAAGGAGAAATCTTCATAGCACAATTGCCACTACAAGTGTGCTGCTTGCCTTTGGTGGCTTGATTTAATCATCAGTGTGTTTCTACCTTAAACTGGCCATGAGCTGTGTGCTAAACCAGCCCCAAGCTGAGAGCTTAGTGCAGCCTGAGTATCTGCATTTCTAATTACAAAACCCAGCACATTTCTCCTCACTTTCCTCGTCTGTGTGGCCCAGGCTCCTGAGCTGTCTGCAAGTCAGCTACCTCCAATCTCATGGTTTTTTTCACTATTCTTTCTAAATCAGAGCTGGTCAAAGTTTGGAATAGTTGTTGGATGGACATTTATGAAATTATTAAAGCCTTTTCTCTTATTTTAGAAAGGCAAAGAAATAGTTTGTGTTTATCAGCCATTATTACAATTTGGAAGAAAAATACCTGGGAGTGCTAAATATTTCCAATCATTATTACAGTTAAACACATATTTAAATAAACAACAGGTTTTACTAGATTTTCCATTCCTTACAATATGCAATATATTATAATGCAGAGCACCAATAAAATAAAATGGTGAATAGAGACATTTTGAACCCTGAGGTTAGAGAGAATAGAACAAGACTCTGCTTTTGAAGCTCCACAAGCATTCTGGGCTGGCTTGTGCAACTCTTTCATGAATAATCAGTATAAGGAATAATCAGATGAATAAGTGATGTTGAATTGGACTCTATTCAGCTCTGACATCTCAAAGAGAGGCTTTTTTTTCCTCTTGTTTGACTGATAGTGTTTAAAATACCTGGTTTTAAACTAAGTGTTTTTAAAGAATGTTGTAATATTTTTTTCTTCAGTTTTTGTGGGAAAGAAGAGTGTTCAGGTTGGTCACCTTGGTTCTGGTCTCATGGATTCTTTAAATTAGTATCTTTGTATTCAGTTTTTCCACCTCCAGAAGGGGATTGTATAAAAACTGAAAAATTACTCTCACAAAACACTTGAAGGATCTGGCATCTCTTAGGAATATGGCGTTTTTTTTGGAATTTCAGGGCTTTACAGATTTTATATCATTTAGGCACTTGTCTGAGCAGCACATTTTTAAATGACACTGTAATGCAGTGGTTGAGCTGTGAAATCCCTTGGATATGATAGAGAATGTCATACTCACTGAAATATGCCTGTGCTGAGTAAAAAAGGGTTTCAGTAGCATAAAATATAGAATCATCCAAGTGGGAAAAGAGCTTTAAGATCATCAGGTCCAGCTGTTAACCCAGCACTGCCCAGTCTGTCACTGACCTGGATACACCAGAGTTATCAAAGGTATTTGCATCTCAAACATACCTTTTTTTTGTGGAATGGGCTAAAAGATGATCACCTAACTGCCTTCTTTCCACCAAGGGGAAGCTCAGAGCTGCACAAATAACTGGCTACAGCTTGATGGGATCTGCTTGATCTCCAGAGGGTGCATGGCATAAAACACAGCCTGTGCCCGCAGTGATGCATTGAGGGCAGCATAAACCAGGACCTAAAGCTGGAAGAAGAAAGAAATGAATGGTGCAGAGTGACAGGCACCCTGTCCTGGAGTGAGGAGAGGAGGGGAAGAGCCTGTGGCAGCAGCTGGGCTGCAGCAGCAGCAAGGAGCAGCCGCGGGGCACCGCTGCAGCCGCGGGGCACCGCTGCAGCCGCAGGGCACCGCTGCAGCTCCTGCCCCATCCCGGCTGGATGTGCTGCCAGGGGCACTGCTGGCAGCAGGTGGGCTGCCAGGCTGTGCTCCATGCCCTGAGCTGCCTGCAGCAGCAGGAGCTGCCTGGGCAGGCGTGCAGGGGCTGCAGGCAGGAGCCTGAAGAGGCAGCAGCACCTCGGGAGGCTCCGGCTCCATCCCGGCTGGCGTCAGCCCTTGCTCCACCTGCAGAGTGGGATCCTCCTGGGGAGCCAGCTGAACCTGTTGTTGTCACAGGTGGATTACCACAGGGCTGCTGGAGTTGTGGAGGAAGTACAGAAGCTCTGGCTGTCCAAATTCTTGTGGTGTTTCAGTAAACATTGGTGCTTCTCCCCTGCCCATTAAATATCAGCTGATGAGTGTTGTCCATCCCTGGAAAGCTGTGTGTGCAGAGAGAGTGGCAGTTCCAGGGAGAAGTGTCCAGGTCACAATGATCTCCCCTCTCTTAAGAGTTAAAGTTGACAGAAGCTTTTACTTGTGCTTAGGATTTTATGGTCTTTAAAGGGATAAAAATAATTGGCTTTTTTTGTGAGAGAGAAAATTCAAGTAGGGAATTAAGCAGATTTTCTTCCGTATGCCATACAAGTAGACAGATAAATTTTCTTGTTGTTTTCATTGTGTTTTTGCAAGATTTTGAGTTTATTTAGTGCAAAATACAAGAAACAGACATGAATTTTGTCTTCAAATTTAACAAGCCCAGTGTTTCAGCATGCTTTCAGACACATACCCTGTAGATAAATATTGCACTCTTAATGTTTTTTCCCAAAGTTTTCATTGACATTAAAGAATTAAGCTTTGCCCACTCTTAGTAAATGATGCTGAAGTCAGACAAGAGTGAGTTGCCTCGGTTGCTGTTTTGTACAGGTACTGACTTTCCATCCCAGGGCCAGGCCTGGTGTCACTGCTCCCAAGCACTTGTGTGGGTGTGACAAGTTTAATAAACCTGGATTCTCAAACTGCTGCCAGGCAACGTAGGGCTCCAGGAACAGAGAACGTGGAGATGCAGAAACAGAAAAGCCCTGCAGGCTTGTTCTACCGACAAAGTTTACTTTATTTAAAACAGAAAAGCCATGGGTCATTTATATTGTTGTGTGTTTTGAATTCATCATCTGGTGTTTATCAAAAAGCAAACCTGACTCGTTTTGGTGTGTTTGTTCTCTGTTCCTCAGGCTGCCTTCCAGGAGAATGTTGGGAGACAGGTATGGTGACTTCCCTACATCTTCATTCATTTGTGCCTTGGAGGTTACTGTAAGCATGGAGTACCTAGAATCAAAATTAGACACTATGGCTTTGGAAAAATTGAGGGAAAGCATGTCACAAAATAATTGTTTTCATTATGAGCAGCAAGTTCTTGTGGAATGTTTTTATGAGGTGTGAGTTTTATTTTAGTCTTCCAGTTTGGGAAGAAAATGAGCTTACTGGTAATTTTCAGTCCTTCAGAAAAGCAAAACCAGCATTTGAGCTGGTTATTGTACACCCTGGAAACTACAGTGCTTCTAAAGCAGGAAAAGTGCAGGGCTTTTTTTTTGTTTGTTTTTTGGGGTTTTATGTGGTGCTTTTTTGGGTTTTCTTTGGGTTTTTTTTTGTATGGTTTGATTTGGTTTGATTGATCTTCTTGTTTTCAATAGAATCAGACCAGCTGAAGTGGGCTGTGCAATCACTGCTGTAGTTGGTGGTTCCACAGTAAACAAGGCTCCAGAATCCTCACTCAATTTTTAGGCTTGTGTCTTGTACCATCTAGATATTTTGAGAAATCTGGTACTTTTGGAGGTACCTAAGTCCTTTGGTAAAAAGTATTCTGGTATGTTCCTGTGTAACTTAGCAACATTTAAGTAGTTAAAATCCTCCAGACAGCTTTGATTTTCAGGCTTGGAGGAGGGTAAAGCCTTGGATTTACTGATTTCTCACCAGGAATTAATAAAGTTGGATATAACTAAGAGAACTAAGAGAGAGAGGAAGTGGGGAGGGATGGTTCAGACCGTGCATTCCTGTGAACAGAGCAGGGCATGTGAGCATGGTTAAAGCAATTTTGGTATCAATAAACTGCTCTTTCAGGGATCTTTGTTAAAATGCTGTCACCTGACAGCATTCCTGAAAATCTCTGTGTTCTGAGCCAGAATTTTATTCCTTTAGAGCTCTGGCTGTTAAACCATCTGTTCATGTATTTCTAGACAGAAGTAAGTTAATAGCAGAGGAAGGGTGCAGGAAGACTGGGAAGAAGAGAGGAGGGATTTTTGTGACCTGACCCAGCTGGGTCTGTGATAAACAGAAGCCAGGATGGCTCTTCTGGGTCTGCAGTTCCTGCCCTGGAGAGGTTGGGCATCACACAGCAGCCCAGCCTGATTGCAGTGTGAGGTCTGAACAAAGTAAATAACACCTTAGCCTGACTTGGCTCCAGGGGAGAGAGGGCTCCTGGCTGCTGCAGGTTTAGAAGTGCTTCCACCTAGCAAAAATTCCATGTTTTTTGGTTTTTTTTTTTTTTTTTTTTTTTTTTTTTTTTTTTTTTTTTTAAGCTCCAGGGGAGAAAGGGCTCCGGGCTGCTGCAGGTTTAGAAGTGCTTCCATCTAGCAAAAATTCCATGTTTTTTTTTTTTTAATTTCTGAATCAGAGGAGTACAGTCCATGTTAGTTTACAGCCAGAAGGGTTCCTTACAGACTCTGCTTTGACCCACAACTCAAATGTGTCATCACATGATGATGATTTCAGCCTCTGTGCTGGCACATCAGCAGTGAAACATTGAGTTTTCGTGGCATGGAGGAACTGTCAGGCTCCTGCTGGTTCCTGCAGAAGGTCAGAAGTTTTACTTGCTGAACCATTCCTTGGTGCCTAGGAAAATGGTTATTTAATGAGCAGATCCACCCTCTGGAGCTCACAGTGTGTTGAAAGAGACACCTTCTCTCTGAATTGGAAGCAGCTGAAACATATTCTTTACCTGAGGTCATAAGGCTGATACTAAATAGGTGGAGAAAAAGGTTGGCCTCAGTTGTTCCCTGGTTTCTGCCTCCTTCAGCTTTGTAGTTCCACATATCCCAAATCCACAGCTTGCTGATGGCCACAGGAGGTGGCATTGTAAGAATGCCACTCACACTGTGTGTCAGTGTAAGTGTGGGAGCTTTGAAAAATCTGAAGAATTTTTTTGAGCATAAATCATGAGAAATGCAGATACTTCTAATAACACCAGCTTCTATGTTGGAGAGTTTGAAGTGTTCTGGGAGAACAGAAGCTGTTGGCTGTTCCTGCAAAGCCTGACTGGCTGTGACCTCTGTGTTCCTGCAGTCAGGAATGATGCTGTCTCACCAACAGGCTTGGTGGCACCATGCCCTGTGTGAGATGGCATCCAACTGGCACACTCACAGCTGGGGAACAAACAGCAAGGTCCAGCTGGCAGCTAGAACTCAAATTGTTGGCTGACATTTTCCTTATGGAGTGTGAATCTTTCTGTCTTCCATTGTGTGTCCTGCTCTTTGGCCTTACATCATCCTGAGGTGTTTCTCATGTACCTTTCTGCCCCTAATCAAGGTTTCATGAGGCTTTTGGACAGATCATTCATTTTACCTTTGAGTTACCAAGACTTGCAGGCTTGGATAAGCCATAAAAACTCTGTCTCTCCTTGGTCCAGTCAGATTTCAGGCTTTGTTTTTTTGGGAGCACTGGAATTCTGCTTCCCAGAGCGAGACCTTGGCAGCAGCTGGCAGCTCCCACTGCTTCCAGGGTGAACTGCTTCAGTGCTTCTCTCTGATGGAGAGATACTTCCCACTAGCTTTGCATGGCTGGATCCTAATGTGGAAGGGATGAGTGAGCTGTAAACAAAGCTTCATCACATCCCAAACCTGTACTTCCAGGGAGCCTCATTGTTTTAATACCCTCTGAGTGTCCCTTTTGGAGCTGAGTGGAGCCAGTGTCAGCTGGCTCTTTTCCATTTGTTTTTCATCGTGGCTCATGGGTGCTCTGCTGCCTCTGCTGATGCTCTGTTAAACCAGCCAGAGCCAATAAAATTCTGAGTACCTGAACTGGATTGCTTGCATACAGAAATGGAGATTTCTAAGTGGAAATCTCATACTTTGAAAGATAATTTATCTTCTAGAACCAGACTGGTTTGAGAAGTGGTGGCAGAAGTGGGATCCCTCAGTAGGACTCAGTGTTTCAGGCTTTGCTGAGAACCAGTGTTCATTTTAAAAACAATCCAACCCCATTTTTTAGTTTATTAATGAGTCATAAAATAGAAGTAAGTAGAAACTCCCATGCACTCTACACGTGATGCACCTCTTGGTGCTTAAATCTCTAATTTTATATTTCATTAAACTCACCTTGTGCCTTCACATAAACTGGAAACATGTTTATGTTTATCTCAATCCTTCTAGAGGAATCATCTTTGGGTATATACATAGTCATGCATTAGCCAAATACATATTTTGGTATGACTGGGAGGTGTGAAGGGAGCTGTTGCATAGGTTACTGCCTGCTGCCATTTGCTTGGGCTGTTTATCATTGACTCACAAGCAGAGTGAGGTATTTTGCTGTTTATATATTCAATATCCTTTATGTCTCTAGTGCAAGTGATTTTACTATAAATTAAATTGTATTTTTTCAGTGCTTGGGAGAGTAGCAGGAGGTTTGTTTTCAATCATGTTGCCTATTTGGAATGTATTATACATTTTAAAACAATATTTTGTTTGTAGGGCACCTTCCCCCATGGCATTGACATTCTGACTGCAGCTGATTATTTTGCTGTTGGTAACAGAGCTAACTGTTACTTGACTATAAGGTAAGTTTCCAATTTTTAATTTTCCGAAATATGAGGGACCTCTTGTACCTAATGAAATTCTTGTCTGATTGCCTCACCTTACTGATTGTTTAATACTGATGGTTTTAAGTAAATCAGAATTGTGGTTTTATTTTTTTGATGACTGATTATCAGTGTGAGGCAGAGTGAAAACAGGGCCATGATTTCCTTGGCAACGAGGAGGAAGCAGCCAGGAGGTGTCACAAAACTGTCTGAGCTGCTCAAGGCTGGACAAGATGAAATTTGGAGAGTTGTAGTCAAAGGAGAGGCTGTTATCATGGCAGACAGACTCTGATATGGGGAAAAAATCAGGTTATACCCATTGTAAATAAACAGTTTGCCCAAGTTGTTGAATATTACTATGATATTTTCTGGAAAATCCCTTCACCAGGATTTTTTCTCCTGGGAAGCTGAGAAGCCTCAGAGGAAAAGAAAAGCAGTATTATCTGATTTGCTTCTCCTGTTTTGCTGCTTTAAAATGTGGCAGGTGCATGTTTGATTGGTTCCATGTGAATTGTTTTTACTTAATAACCAATCATGGTCCAGCTGTGCCAGACTCTCTGAGGAGTCACAACTTTGTATTATTCATTCTTTTCTAACCTTCTGATGTATCTTTTTCTCTATAGTTTAGTATAGTTTTAATATAGCATTTATTTTAATATAACATCATAATATCATAAATCAACCTTCTAAGAATATGGAGTCAGATTCATCTCTTCCCTCATCCTGGAACCCTCACAACCACAACAGCTGAATTTGTGGTCTGTGCATAGACCTTGAGCTGCAGTGCTTGTGTTAGCTCAGTGGAAAGCTGGCCACAGTGTGCAGTAATGTTTGAAAAACCCAACTGATCTCTGCAGTACAGTCTGCAAAGAACAGGTGGAAGAGCCCAAACTGGGCTGGTCATAAACCTGGAATACAGAGTCAGCTCTGGACACAGAGGTGCTGACATCAGGGCAGTTGGGAGCCAAACTGGATGGCCAGAAGGAGCAGAATATTGCATTTCCTCAGGAGGAAATGACGAAGAGCAGGGGCTGGTTGTGTCATCTCAGACAGAGTGTGTGTCCAGAGCCAGGGTGGGGAGAGCAGCCCAGCACACCCAGGGTGAGTCAGCCCTGGTGGAGGCAGGGCAGGACACTGCCCCGTGGGGCTGCCCAGGAGCCAGCAGCTCACAGAGGCTGGAGCAGAGGGTGTCCTTGGGGCCACCAAAAACTGCTCACAGGCACATCCTGGGTCCTGCTCCACTGCCAGCTTTGTGACTTCCACTTGTTGTCCTTGAGATGGAGACAGTCCAAAGCCACACTCCATTTTCAGGAGGCTTCAAACTGTTTTTATTCTAGCATGCATGCTTTTTATACACTCTTACAAAACTCGTAAATGTATTCATTGGTCAGGAAAGACAAAGTGCTCATTGGAACAGGCAGTTGCAGTATTCATTGGTCAGGAAGGACAAAGTGCTCATTGGAACAGACAGTTCCAGGTTTCTCTTATTTATCCTTCTGTCTTTCTTGGTGTTTATGTCAATGACCTTGTTAGAAAATTCTTTCAGGGGTAAACATGGATCCTCTGATCAAACCTCTCTGGCTCACATGAGTCACTGTAAAACCTCTTCCACATCCACGGGAAGATTTTTAATTCATACTGGAACGCTCTGTCTTCACCTTGACTGGTTTTTTATCGATCTGTCCACCTCTGCATTGTCCTTTCAGTGCAGAATCATTTCAGTCTGCTCATACCCTCACCTTTTACCCACTGTCAGCCCTTCTGGGGTCCCCACCCTCCTCCCACAGCCTTCCCCAGAGCTGCTCCTGCGGGAGATGGGGAAATGCAGCAGCCTGGTGTTTCCCTGCTGCTCGAGATCCCTGGGGGTGGCATCCATGGGACTTGTGAAACTCTGGGCTTTTGTACTAATACAGAATTGAAAACATTCAAAAGTGACAAAGCTGGTCTTATTTCCTCTCTTCTATAATTCTGGCTTGTAGGCTGATTATGTTCTTTTGACTTTTCAAGAACTGAATTGGTAATTTAAGTTGGTTTTTTTTTTTACTTCTTTTACTGTGATTTCCACAGTTTTTGTACAAGTGCCACTTACCTAAGTGAAAATATTTTTACTGTTGATTTCTTTCTTTAAACTGTTCAGCAAGAGGAATAAATTTGTAAATCTTTTTATAAATAGCCTTATGCACTTAGAAGCTTGATTCTCTGAAGCCATCTTCAGTGCCATTAATCAAACTAGTTTTTTGTAAAATATTTGCCATCTCGTTCACTCTATTGCTTCCAAAAAACATCACTGCTCTTCAAGCAGGCTGACATTATTCAGGTCAATACTTAAGTTACTTGGCTATTTCCTTATTTTTCCCTGAGTAACATTAAGGGAAAAGGCACCCAGGTATATATTTGGCTACTCAGAGAACACGTACCATGATAATGTTGAGCAATAAAAGCTCATTAAAGTGTCAATTTCTGCAGCTGAATTTGGTTCATAAGTGATGATGGTGTTCCAGTAAAGGGGCAATATCATGTATATTT
Organism: Pyrgilauda ruficollis; assembly: GCF_017590135.1. NCBI lineage: Eukaryota > Metazoa > Chordata > Aves > Passeriformes > Passeridae > Pyrgilauda > Pyrgilauda ruficollis. The sequence continues at coordinate 447,643 of NW_024512099.1, forward strand.
ACAAATATTTTTGTGTGTGTGTATAAATAATTGTTTAGAGCCTTTCAAACCTAAATATTTTAATGAGGTTTTTCACACTGGTGCCCTTTTTGCTGATGGTATTTGGAGGATTCAGCTCAAATATCATAATACATTTCTGAGGATGGAAAGTCAAGGAAACCTATTTTATATGAGCTGGCAGTAAAGAGATGATGTGATTCCAGGAGTTCTGAGCTTGGTACAAGCAGAGTTAAGGAAAAAGCTGCTTAACCTGAGTGGGGTACAGAAATCCAACCAGGAAATACAGAAGTGCAAGGATTCTTGCATTACATTCTCAGTAGGGCACAGAAGGTGAGGACTGTAGTTAAAGATAGTTATAAACTAAAACTAAAAGTGGGATTTAGCTACACCTGTGACCCAAGAGGTTGATTTTAGCTGGGCAAGGAAGTTCAATTGAAATGGTTGACAAGAGTGGTGGATGCTAAAACTGGGACTCAAAAAAGCAAGTACAAAGAAGAGATGGGAGCTCAGACATGGCAGGGGAAATGTGTCTGCATTGTGTGTTCCTACAGAGGAGGGAAAGGACCTGAAGATATGAATTATATGTTTATTTATGTTATATTTTATATGTTTATATTTTGTTATATTTATATATCTCTGCTGGCATCAACAACAGTTTGAACCAAGTGTCAAATCCTTCTCTAGGGCTCAGTAGAGGGTGCTTCTGTGTGCAGTGTTGGTTCAAGTAACTGAGGTCTGGCTGTGGATTTAAGGATTCTCTCTCTGATGAATTCCATAGATATCATGGTGGAACATGTGGCAGTTTCTGGTTTTTCTCTTTGTTTGCTTCTGACTGCACACAGGTATATCAGTGGAACACCATTATAGCTGCAAAGTTAATCACTCCAAAGATCTGAACAGGTGAAATCAAGGTAGTCCATGAGTCCCTTTGTGCCCTTCTGACACAAAGTCCTGCTGGTTGTTGGGCCTCCCAAGGTGATTTAAGACTCATTAGATGTACTGAAAAAACGTTTCACTTCACTTGTGTTGACCTTGGCTTTCCATAGCTGATGCTTCTGCAGATTGGAAGTGTGGCTGTGAGTCAGGCACTGCAGGCTCCCTAATCAGTGCTGCTGTTCCTGCCATCTCACACCTGAGCTCTGCAGCTTCCACAGCTTTTGTCACAATTCACTTCCTGCATATGTCTGATTTTTAGGGAGGACAAATGGAAAGCCCCTTTTCCATTTTGGACCATTGTATTTCTCAAGATGTAACACATTTCTGCAACTTATTTCTGCTCTGTCTTGTAGCTGATATCAGTGATGTGTTTCGCCAATCTGAAATAATTATTCAAGTTAATATACACATCTGGATTTTCTGGAATGTAACATTGGGATTCAATGTCAAGCTTGTTGTATGTAGAGCAGGTTTTAGAAACAATCTGAAAGTTTTACAGAAGTGGTTTTAAGTTTTTTCAATAATTCAGAGTATTTCCCGTCCTGTCATTCAGCTGCATCCCATTTAGGAGAAGGCACATTTAAGTAATTTTTTGGTTGGCTGAAAACCAGAGGATTTAAACCTTTGGAATAGGCTGTGCTAAAATGCACACAGATATTGGTTCTGTACTGTCTGTCTCTGGACTATATTTGTAATCTATATCTGTTGTTTTTTTTTCTTTTCAGTGTGTATATTGCTGGCTTTCCTGAGTACACACAGCCAATGATTGATCATTTAGTTAACATGAAGATTAACCACTGGGATGGGTAAGTTCGTAAAATCTAATTATTAATATTCAGGAATTGGCTGTTCTGCATAAATTTTCCTACTTTTGTAGATTACTTCTATAAATTTTACTCACACTTGACTTTGCAGCAGCATTTGACTGAAGGGAGCTGGGCAAGTAGTAGGTGATACCATCTGTACCTCCCAAGCAAAATGTCACTTAAGCAGCTTTATGAATTTTGTCTTTTGGCCATGACCTCAATCTGTTAATAGATTAATAAAACCCATTTATATGGTGTATGGTGTATGTGAGGGGTAAACACTGTCACCATACAATTATCCTAATTAAAGCAGATTTCATGCATAGAGATGGTGCTTACTCACATTCAGTGTTCATGGAGATTGAAATGTGTACATATCACACAAGTGAGATTCTATCAGTGCTGATCACAGTTTGCATCATGAGAAATAATCACAGTTTACTGCACTGTCCCTGCCAGTGCTCAGAACAAGCCCTCAGGTCCCACCAGCCCCACTGGAGTTTTTCCCTGTCTCTTTGGGCTCTTTTCACTCCACTGAAAGCTGGCTGCAGGCTGGCTGCTCTTTGCTTTGGTTGGCTTTTTTACAGGGGGAAGCATAGGATGGACAGAGAGTATTGTAATTTTGAATATTTGTTTTGGCTGGGGGCAGAAGTCCCTTCCTCATGTTATTTCTTTAGCACATTGCTTCTACTGACTTGCTAACCCTCAGAAATGCTTTCTTACAGTGTTATTCGAGAACTTTCCACCAAAGCTCTGCATAACATCACTCCCCAGGCCCCTGAGTACATGGCAAATGTGGGTAGGTACCAGCTGAGCTCTGCCCAGCCAGGCTGAGCTTAGGCAAGACAAACCTACAAAGAGCTAATAAACCTAATTAATAAAAATTAAGATTTCCCCTGCCACTTAATACAGTGTAGTGACCCTTATGGCTTTACCCATTTTTAGGTTTTACGCAAATATTATAAATTGCTGCCAGATTGTTTTTTATCTGGGGCCTTTGACAGCTGGCTGCACTGGACTCTGCTGGTTCTGAGGTGAATAAATGGGTGCAGTTGTGTGGGAACAGCTCCAGCAGCTACCCCTCCAACTCCCAGCTCCTGCTTTGATGTTGTAAAGGGTGGGGGATCTGTTGTGTCTTGTCCAGCCTGACACCTGCAGAAGAATTCCTTTCTGACTGTGTGTGAAACCAGATGTTCCTTAGCAGGAGCCCGGGGTCCTTTGCTGAGCCCATTGCTGATGCTGAGATCAGGGAACCCTGGCAGATTTTCCATGTGGCTGAAGGCAGTGCCCAGCCCCTGAGCAGCTGCGGTGCAGACCTTGCCTGGGCTCCTCTCCTGGTCCAGGAAGGTGCCACTTAACATGGAAATCAAATCCCACCCATTTCCCTGACTGCTCAGCCAGCTCAGTGCCCAATAGCCATGTTATTTTATTTGCTCCAGCCAGGGAGGTGGTTGGGAGTGTAAAATAGCTCAGTGTGGTTTGTCAGAATTTACTGCATTAAAACTTGTTTTTCCAAAGTGGCCAGGATATTTGACTTTACAGAAATGCTTTTCCAGTGTTCTTTCTAGGCAGGCAAAATTACAGTTAGAGCTGTGATCTGTCACTATGCTTTGTTTGAAAAATAATGAATTAATTATTTAATCTCTTTCAGTTTTGCCAAGACTTCTGCCTTTATCAGTGGGCTCAGATCTGCACACACGCCATGGGGCAATCCTTGCCTGTGCTGAGATCACCCATGCTCTGTGTAAACTGGCACAAGAGAATAATAGGTATTAATGCAAGATTATCTAGACTATAAATTTTCCTTTCATGTCTGCTATATTAAAAGCTTCCTGAGTACAATTATGGAAATCTTCATCTCACTGAACTGGCTTTCCATTGAATTTTTGTTTGTTTTTATGAGTGATGCTGAGCTTTCACGTTTTATTCAGTGATTTAAGACTTCAGTTTTAAATTCATAATGAAGAGACAGAGATCCTTTGTTGCCTTACTTGGAGAATTGATCAGTTAAATACAGATTAATTCCTTTTCCCTATAAATGTGCTGTCATCCTGGGTAGGGACGGTCTTTTGTCTTCAGAGTTGGAGAAAAACCTCCTTAGTGTTGGAGAAAAACCTCCTCAAGCAGCTCATTGAGTTAGACTGATTATGAATGCTGCCAGGTATATATAAAAGTATATCTGTATATTTACACACACACTTGCCAGTGGTGTCCATCAAAAGAATTTTCAATAAAAAAAGACAGATCATTTTTAGTAGTAGGAAGTACTTGAAATAGGTGGAAAAATCACAGAAGTGTTGGAGTCTAAAATTACAACTGATCTGAGAAGGGTTATCAGTGTATTGGCAATGATAATTGCCTAATATATATATATAGGCTGTTATTAGGAAGTGACACTGATTTTTTATAAGCCTTTTAGAATAGTTTTATGTGTGATAAGGAAAACATTTCTGTTGCTATGTTTGCTGAACTATTTCAAAATAAATATTACATGTTTCTGTGGAGCATAGTTTGAAAATCAAATGATTGGTCTTTTGTATGAAAGTACAATGATGTTATGGGAAAAAATTATTTGCAGCATGATGAGGAAATCTGTATTAAACATTTTGTATACTTTTACAGATCTGTCACATACTATTTCACTGAAAAATCATTGGAGGGGCTCAAGCAAATTCACCAAGAGGTTTGTAACCAGCATAAATCTATTTTTAGCCTGGAATGCTGCATGATTTTTAACAAAGATTTACAATTAAGGCAGCTGTTCACCTTCCTCAGCCCCGTGCCAAGAGTGAACCTTGTTCTGGTGGTTTGGACACCCCCAGGCTCTGGGACAGCTGTTTGTCCTGGTCCCTGTGTCTTACAGTGACACTGTGGGCTCTTCTGCCTCTTGCTGAACCCCCAGCTCTGATGCTGGAAATTACATTTCTGAAATGCCTTAGGGTTTTTTTGGTCCCTTGTCCCTCTGCCTTTGCTCCCCCTTTATCCTCCTGACTGCCTGTGGGGTAGCTGTGCTCAGGGGACGTTTGGTGAGCCCATTCCTTGTCCCTGCATCCATAATTTCCTGTTTATAGCCCTCAAAAGTCATATTCTGCATTTCAGCTGGTGCATTGTCTGTATCACTGCCTATGCTTGTCCTGCTCAGAGCACTTCCAAATACTTCTGGGGAGAGAATTTTCCTTCATTTCTCCCTTTCATTTTCAGTCATCCCTTGGTGTTGGGTTTTTCATCCCAGCATGGAACAGACAGTAGTCCAGCATTCAGGCTCCTGCAGGATCTGTAGGAGCTTTAGTGCCAGCTCTGGTGTGCTGGCAGACCTCACCCTTCACCCACCAAAGCCCACAGGTGCCTCTTTAGTTCTGGGCACAGCTCAGAGCTGCTGCCACAGGTTGGAAAAGCACCTTTGTTCTCCTTTGACTTCCTCTTGCTGAAGTGCCTGAAAGCTTGGTCAGCACATCTCTGCACTCACAGTGGCCTTAAGTTGTTATGGTGCAGTAGCATAAACTCTCCATTTTAAATAATCTGGGGCTTTTTTGGCTTTTACTGCATAGAAATGTGATAATCTCTGATTTTTTTTACAGTGGCTTGCTGTAACATTAAGAATTAAGTAAGATTTTTCTGTCATATTTAAGCCTTTACATTTTTAAGTTTTTTCTGTTCAATCTGTGGTTTCCAAAGTTATTTTCAGTGATCAAACAATGCAGTCTATCATCATTCTGAAAGGGCCAGTGGTGGAAAGCAAATCTATTTTAAAAAGCCAAACTGGCTTCCAGGGTATTTGCAGGAGCAGCTTAAGTTTGGAATTCAGGAAATTAGTGCTTTATGTGTTGGGTTTTTTTTGAAAACAAAGTTCAAATGGATATAGAGAAGTTGTTTTAAAGAGGTTTTCCCTTTGAATTTTATTTTTTAAATTAACTGAAGTTTTGCACAGCTCACAGTATATGGCGTTGCAATTAGGGGAAAAATTGGATCAACATTTGGATCAAACAAACTCAAATTAAAATATGTGTTACTTTTTTTTTCCCTCCAGCTTTGCAGTCGTCAGTTGTACAGGTAAGAAAAAAGATGCAAACCCATCATTTTTCATCTTGGAAAATGTCAGCTAAAGGGACTGAAACCAGGATCTGGGAAGGGGGAGGTGTTTTGTACAATTAGTGACCTTTTCCTTGTCCTTTCCCATTTCCCTTTCCCATTTCCATTTCCCATTTCCCTTCCCTTCCCTTCCCTTCCCTCCTGTTTTCCCCCTTGTTTTTTCTCCTTTTTCCCCCTTCCCTTCCTGTCAGCTCCTCTCTGAGTTCCAGAATTCCTTTCTCCATCCTGTGTGACAGGCAGGACAGGAGCATTGCAAAAGGTTCAGGGCAATTTTTCAACTCTTGCGACAAAGAAAATGTAAATGAGTTTTCACTAAGTTGTTTTTCATTTCCTATTTGATGAAGCTTCCAGGAAATTAAGGGATATTGCTTAAGGAACTGTTAAGTAAATGTGAATTAAAACTGGTGTGTGACTTCAGAGTTTGATTCTAAATTGAAGGAAATGAAATCATAATGACTTGTATTCCCTAATAACTGCACATGCAAGTGAGGGTTTTTCCTCTCACTGACAGTTTTTGGTCATTTTTACTTCACTTCTTCACAAGTGTCTTCCCTGAAAACAGTAAACCTGTTTTTTATGTAATTATTAATTACAGGTTGAAAAAAAAATGATGCAAGTTTTTTTAATCATGAAGGTTTCTGAAAAAATGATAAAATGTACTTCTTGAGGGGTCATTTATAGAAATGTGGCACTTCCAGCCCTGAGTGAGCTTGGGCTGCTGGATAGGCTTAGTGCTGATACTGTATATTCATGTCTTTGTGGGTGGCTCTCTTGGCTTCCATAAATTCTTTAATGTCAGGGTGGAGCTTGGGTGTAATTTGTTTTTGTCATAATGTGCACTTCTTGCTCTTAATGGTATTTATAAGATGCCTACAGAAATGTTTTTGTTCTAGATAAGAGTTCTAATTCAACTCCAAGCAGGATTGATTCACTGCTGTTTGCTCTCATACTTAGCTGAGACAGAGATGTCTGCCCTCATCCATATTGTAAAATATCAGTGTGCATAAAGTATTTTAAAATGGAACAAGAAAAATAAACTAGGTTATAAAAACAAACCAACAATTTGAGTGTTGCTGGGCAAGCATTTAGTGAAACAAGCCAAACTTGTTTCATGATGAGTAATTATTGCACATAATATTCCAAAGATTTCCATTTGAGAAATTGCTACTGGGAATTTTCAGTGTTAAAAACATCTTGGAGGAATGTTGAAACCTGTGTTTTTTTATTTGTATTTCAGGATTTTAAACTGTATTAACAAAGAGCATCTGGCCACATGTCTCAGCTGTTTATTAGGTGTTTTGCTTTCCCTTCTGGCCACTAAACTGCCTTGTCAGGGACTGCAGGGATTTTCGTGCTTTGATCAAGCTGTTCTAGGGAATTTTTTTGCCATCTGAGAAAGGGAAAAGGAAGTAAAGTGTAGAAATGCTGGATTTTGGGGTTTTAAAATATTTTTTTACAAAGTTACAATTTATAAATTTTAAGCTGGAAAATGGGTCATGAGTTTCTTGGTTGTCTGATTGTGTTGAATGTATAAGGACCTCAAGTCAGACAAGAGAAAACCAAATGCTCTAATGGAAACATTCATGGAGCTGCTCTACCATCTTTGTTTAGCAATTCTTGCACCATCTTTAACCTGATTTTGAAAAATGGCCATGAATTATCCTTTACACAATCCTGTTTTGAGTTCTCCTGCAGCCAGTCTCAGTGCTGAATATACTCAAAGCATTCAAATTTATTTATTCTAATCACAGAAAATCCCATCTTCTACCATATTACCAGATGTTTTTTTTTAAATACAAGTATTTTTCTGTCCTCCTGCAGAAGTCCTCTTTGGGTTTACCACAGTACAAAGGAGCCTGCAGGTCCAGGCACATCAGAGTGCACTTCCTGCCATTAGCCTTGATCCTGACACATCTGATGCACTGGTTTGTCTGGAGGAGCTGGTTGCTTGGAGCATTTGCATGTGCACTTCCAGCTGTGGGTTGTCAGGAGTTTCTGGGTTTCTGTGTGGGGGTTACACCAAGGAGTATGCAAACCATGCCCTGTTTAGGGCTGTACAGCTTGTGAAGTTACAAAAATTGTGCTGTGTTTTATTTGTTTTAAATGGTATTTTTATGTATAAAAACCTAAGATGAAAACTTGTGGCATCTGTTGCCTTCAGCTGTGTTACCTGGGTTAGGAAATCACTGCTGGTTTAAGCACAGACAGTAGTCAGCCTGATTTCCATTCTGCTTCCACTGCACCAGCATGGTTAGTAGCTGGTTCTTTTGTAGCAGATCTATTTCTGTTGTGCATCTGAGACCTTGGACTCATTCTCAACACTCCTTCTCTCAAGTGACAAGTGATAGGAAAGAGGAAATGGCCTTAAGCTGCATCAGGGAAGGTTTAAATTGATGTTGGAAAAATACTTCACTCAAAAGATTTATGCAATCCTTGCACAGACTACCCAGGGCAGTGGTGCAGTCACCATCCCTGGTTTTTACCATCTAGAAAACCTAGCTTTAAAAGACATGTTAAAAGGGTTTTGTTTAAAAGATTTTAACACATTTAAAAGATGTGTTAAAAGGGTTAGGTTGGTCTTGGCAGTGGTTGGATTCAATGATCTTATAAAGGTCTTTCCCAACCTAAATAATTCTGTGATTCAATATGAAAAGTCTTTAAGAAAGCAGCATTTTAACAGGAGTTTTGTTAAGATTCTCTGAACCTGCCTCATCTGGTCTGAGGTTCTGGAGTGACTCTTCAGCTGATCAGATGTTCAGTATTATTGCCACTGCTGGAGATGAAGGGATGGGACTATTTTCAGGCTAAGAACGATTTATTGCCCAGATAAACATCAGTCACAGAGGCTGTGAGAGTTTAGAGGAGTAAGCATTCGGCCATAGCTCAAGAGTAGTCACAAATTCTCTGTTACAAGGCAATACAGAGCTTTCTTAACCAATAGACAGTTGCCACAGAATTTATTTTGCTTTCCTAACCTATCCCCTTTACTTACTTCAACTGCACTGTGGATACTTTTATCCAATTGGCTTCTAACTCACAGGCACACATATGCTTCTGTTATAACTTCTAAACTCTTGGCTTATTCCATACAACCACACCCCTACACTATAAACCCTTCACCATCTTATCAGTACAGTTTCTCACTTACTTAAGGCATATTTTTACTTACAACTATGGAAATAGAAATTTATTATTTTTCTGCTTAATATCTGTGTATTTTATTTTTACATCAATCCAATTTCTACAGATCAAACTCTTCAGTGTCTGTGGAAGTTTCTGTTCTTCCCATTCCCACAGTTCAGAATATTTTTTATCTTCCTTGTAGCCAGTTCTGACTCTGGTACCAGCGGCCTGAATGCCCAGAAGATCAGGAGTGGGTCTGGCAGTGCAGGGCTGCCTGCAGGTGGTTGCAGTGCTCGTTGTGTCTCAGCAGATGCTGTGTCCAGCCCTGCAGGCTTCCATCCCTGCCTGTGTCGGGATGTTCGTCAGCGCCTCCCACGCCGGGCAGCGCGCTGCCTGCGACGTGCTGCGCGCCCAGCCTTGCTCTGAGCTCATCCCTGCAGCCTCTGGAGAGGCAGCCTGGGTGTGCAGCACGTCAGCTGCGGCAGCCCAGCGGATTTGGGAGCCTGGAGTGGCAGGCAGTGTCAGCCGGAGCGGCTCCTTGCGAGTTTCGGCGTTCGCAGCGGAGCGAGGCAGCCCGCAGGTGCTGACAGGTGCTGGGCAAAAGAGAAACTCAGCTCGTTTCAAAGACCTTTAAGGTTGTAACTGATCTTGATGGTTTCAGGGCAAATGTGTTTCTTGGCATGCATCTGCCTAAAAGAGGTGGGTTTTTTTTGAGGCATATGAGCTTAATCAGCAAAGAATTCCGGCTTTGCAGCAAAGCTCATCTTAACAGTTCCTCCAGGTTCTGAGGGTTTTCTGCATCCAGGGCCTGGCTGGCTCTGGGAGATCCTGCTGCACTGTCCTCTGAAGAGTTACAAGGTGAAATTCTGCTACAGACTGAAGTCACTGGGAAAGGTTTTACTTCCATAGAGCCAGGATTTCACCTGTAGCATTCTGATGTTAGAGTACAATGTGGGATATGAATTTACAGTAGCCTGAAACTTGGTGTTTCTCATGCTAGTGTGGTTTATTCTTCACACTGAAGAATTGGCCATGAAAGCTTTCTTAACCTGTTCAGCTGTGCTCAGGGGTTTTCCTTTCCCCCTGGTGTACCCCCTACCTCCAAAACCCAGGGAATGTGCAACCTGGACCTTTAAAGATACCTCAGTTCTGTTTGGGACAAGAACAGAGATCCCGCAGAAAATGCTTGGTTGCTGTTCATGTGGAGGTGAAATATGTGTTCTCAGCTTTCCCAAAATCCAGAATCTCTTCAGCTATTCCAATACTTCTAACTTCATATTTGAATATCTGGGAAAATGTAGATGCTTTTCAGTTCTAAACAGCTCAGTTACTGTTATTTTTATTATCTTAAAGAGGAATCTGGCTTTTGCACAAAAAGCAGCAGGCTTAAAATAATTTAAAAAAAATAAATCCACAAAAGTACTTTGAACTTCTTTATGCCCTGAGAACAGCACTGTCACTGGTTCTGATTCAAGCCAATGTAATTATAAAATAGAATCTGTCATTCTTAGGTCAGTAATGTTAATTCATCAGTTCTGCAAGGGATTATATATTTTATTTTCCACACATACATTGTGACTCATCCCAGGACGTTTCTAGGAGAGAAGCATTGCTGTGGAGCTGCACACAGGAAGGAATGCTCACGAGCTTGTGGAGCCTGGGCACTGCATCAGTCAATTTGCAAATTAAATTAATAATTAAAGCTTGAAACAGGTACTTCTAATAATGTGATGCAACTTGTGGATGTGTCTTTGGAATAAAACAGAAGGAATACTGACTGTACAGCAAAATTCAGAATCTCTGAATTAGGTAGATCCGTATCTTTTTAATTTAGTGAAATACTGTAGAGTGAGATAAAGTTAATAGAAAGATGTGCATCATGTTGGACAAACCAAGCACTGGCTGAGGAAAGATCTTGGATTTTGATAGAATTTTTGGTTCTTAAAAGTGAAACATGCACAAGCTGTGGAAAAGGAGAACAAAATCAGCTTTACTGGTGGACACAGAGAGTGTGTGGGCAAGAGCCACTGTGGGAAGCTTTGCAGGGCAGCACAGTCAGGTCGTGGTGCCACCACGGGACTGCACTGGAGTCTGTGCCACGTGGAGAAGTGTCTGTGCCAATCCCTGGCACCTTCTGCATTCTTGCATGGGACAGCAGTCCTCAGAGAGGCTCTGAACTGGAGTTGGTGAAATGGCAGAGGAGGGGATAGCACTCAAATTATTACCATCAGCACAGCTTGCAGTGGCCTGACTTCCTTCTTGGCAGTGCGAGGAAATGGAGAGGAGCAGCCTTTGTGAGTCAGGGCTTGCTTTGTAGTTGGAGCAGAACATACCTGTCTGAACCCCTGCATCAGCAGACTCTGCACACCAAACACATTTGCAGGGTGATTATTTTCTACTCATTTGCAGGGAGGTAAGGAATGGGTGAAGGCAAAATAAAGAGGAAAAGAAGTGTGGAAGAGGAAGCAAGGCTTGCCACATCAGTCACCTGCTTTTGCTGCTGTCTCGACTTCTTGCATCACTTTTTTTGTTTTCTAATTTAAATTTTTCAGAAGCTGGAGAGCAGACAGCATGGCAGGAAGGTGGGGTAGACAATACACAGACCTTATCAGCATGAGGATGTAGAATCTGTGCTTGCTTCCTACAATGATAAACTGAGCTGGGGAATATTAAATTAAGCCTAATCTATATTGATTGTGGAAAGCAAAAGTTTCTCAATTAAAGGAAGTGCTGACCTATGGCAAATAAGAATATTGTGGAGTTGGCATCTCTGTGTTACCTGAAACACCAATGAAACTGTTGAGCAGTCAGAAACCCAGAGCATATTACAGAAGGGACCTCCTCGTGTGGAATGGAAAAACCTGTTTAGAATGTTCAGGCTTTTGAAGCTCATACAGAGGGATAAACTGGAGAACAAAGCTGTAAGAGCTGTTAGGATTGCCAAGCTGGCCTTCCGAGCACAGCTACTAATTTTACTGTGGGGAGGGAGGAGGACAGGAGGGAAGAAAATGTTTAAAATAAACAAAAAACAACAAGCAAACAAACAAGTCTTTGTTGTTGCTGCCCTTGCTGGAGTTTCTGCCAGAGCATGGACATGCAAACAGGTGATTAAGGGTTTGGCACACCTCAGGGAGGAAATATTCCAGCAGAAGTGAAGGCAGACAAGAAGGAGTCAAGGGAGGAAATATCCAAAGGAAGGAGAGGTCAAAGGTTCACAGAATGGAGGGTGAAGCCACAGAGGTGACACTGAGTGACACCTCAGGCATTGCCTTGGGGCTGGGTATGCAGACAGGCAGCAGACACTGCTCAGTGGGGTCAGGACAAGTCTCTGCCCAAGCCAGGAGAAGCAGGGAATGCAAACAGGCTCTGCCATTTCCAGGGTGCTTTTCCCTCTCCCCACTTCCTGCCCAGTTCAGATTTTCTCCTCCCAGTGCTGTTCCTGGCCAGGCTCCTGTTCAGACAGGGGAGCTGGGCTGAGGTCTGAGCTGGTGAAACCATCCTTGAGGAACACAGCTTTACCTCAGGAGGGCCTGAAGTTGTTGAGCCATTTGTTTCTCTCCCTTTTCTGGTGTGTTTCTTGTGATAAACACAAAATCACCTGGGAGGGGGCTTGAGCAGAAAAGGAGAAGGGTGGTAAATCTCACCAGGAGAGGAAACCAGTTAACATATGTGAAAATGGGAACTGGGAAGGGAAGTTTCTACTTAGTTTTACAGAGATGATGATTTTATTTAAAAATTGCATGTAGTTCCTTTTCATTTGTGGAAATCAGAAGCTGGTGGAGACTGTATGACTGGAAAGTCCTTTGGCCAGTCTCATGGTTTTGGAATGTTCCTGAAGCAAGTGAAAAGAAAACAAAATGAACTTGACAGTCTTTTTGTTATTCACATTAAAGATTAGGAAGACTGGGAGTATATTTTTGCAAGAAGAAAGCTTAATATTCTGGAGAGGTTTGTATTAATCACACTGAAGTCAAGAAAAGTTGATTTAAAAGGAAGCAGAGTCGATCGAACACAAAACTGGGGGTATTTTGTGCTCTGCTTTCATTCTGAGATGGTTTTGAGGTGCTTTTTGGCTCACTATGGGCAGTGTACACTTAGGTTGCCTGTGGTGGGTTGTTCTCTGAAGGCTGTTTCTCCTTTTCAGGGGTTTAGGTGGAGAGCTGATGAGACCAGCTGGTAAGTACCACAGCTGGGCTGGGACAGCACCAGAGGTGCCCTGAGGAATTTGGCTCTTGATGTGTTTCCAGTTCATTTTGCATGTGTTGTGTTGAATGTATAAGCAAAGTCTGCACAGTAATTAAGAAAAGATGAACTTTGGAGGCCAATCAGCAGATGAGTGCAGCAGGACATGGGGTGTCAATACACTTGGAATAAGCAATGCACTTGGAATAACTGTGTAGGAGCAGGAGATGGGTCTGGGCTCTGTGTCACACTGTGTCCTTCTGCTGTTGCACACAGTGGAGTTTTCTCAGGGTTGAACTGTCTTCCTTCAGTGATTTACTCTGATTCCTCTCCAGAAGAGATGCAATCTGAACTTTTAGACAGGAGCCATGGTGGAAATAATGATTTTATCATAACACATGTGTGCACAGAAGTGAAGCACACTGACCATATAAACAACAGTCTGTGGGGAGTGTGGCACCACAGAAAAGATGGATTTGGAAGATTGTTACAAGCTGTAAAAAGGAAGGGTGTTGCAGGAAGAGGTAGGCTGGGTGGATGAGGAAATGATGCCAACTTGGTTTCCTGCTTGTGAACTGAATGAAGGAAGTGCTGCAGAGCAGATTCCAGCTTGGAAGATCTGAAACCATCCAGACCTCGTGGGTGAAAGAGCTTCAGCACTGAGGAAGAGAAGGGGGATTGGAGTGAGATTACAGCTGTGTGACACAAAAAATGCAAGCTGAAGGAATAGGTTTTTTATGATATGTTTTAGCTTTTAAGCAGCTGAACATTTCATTGGAAGAGAAGAGGGATTGGAGCTTGCAAAAAATGCAAGCTGAAGGAATAGGTTTTTTGTGATATGTTTTAGCTTTTAAGCAGCTGAACATTTCATGGTTTTGGAGAAATACAAATGGCAGCATTTTGGCATGATACGACTGTGTAGGTGGAATGAGAGAAGAATTGAAAATGTTCCACAAATTGCCTGCATGTCTAATGAAGATGATGGTCTCAACCACAACAGAGCACAAAGAAGAGCAGAGAGCTAAGGAGGAGCCCCAAGAGACTTGGGTTTAGTCACATTGCACTTAACCTTGTCTGTGAATAAATATTAGCACAGAGAAGCTGACACACAGCACTGAGAGGATTTTGTGTGACATTGCCACAGTGAGGAGTGAGTTCAAGAGTAGGTTTGGAGCCCAGTAAGTTGATTATAAATGGAGGTGATAAGCTGTGTACAGAACCCAGAGGAAGAGCCAAAAATCAGGTTGTGGGAGGAGAGGAAAACAAAACAATGGCATTGCTTTATAGAGCACCTTCTTCTGTCCTTCCCCTCCTCTCCACCAGCTCTAAAGCAGCCAGGCAGTGACATGGAGCTGTACCAATCTCATTTATTTATACTGAGGTGAAAGATGATGGTATTTCCCAAGTGCTGAGTTTTCATTTGAACAATACAGTCAATCTGTTGGACAGAAAATTTGCAGTGTTAATCTCCATTCCCCAAAAAAGCCTCAAAACATTTTAAAAAAATACAATTCTCAAAGTGGGTTTGTAAGCATTAGAACTCTCTTAAGTTCATAGATTAAAAATAATGAGGGCTTTATTATGAAAAGGATGTGCTCATGTATTCCAAGTATCAAAGGGAAATAAAGTTGCTTCCAGTTTCATAGCTCCCAGCTGTGTGCAGTGAACAAATGCCACTCCTTGGAGGTTCAAAAACAATGTGAACAAGAAGTAGGAAAACCTGTCATGTCTATTTGAATAGTTTTTCGTGGCTGTAGTATTATCCTTGTCTCAGTTGGTTTGCTAGCACTGATGCTACACTGCCATTTCCAGGCTGTATAGCAAAGTAAAGTGGCTGATGTGTGTGTGCACACCTTGAATGGCAGAGGGGGAAAACATCCCCCAACCAAGGGATTTGCATGAATGAGAGGAATAATTCATGTCAGAGGATATTTACTGCATTTTCGTGATTTTTGTACAAATGTAATTTCCTTCCAGTTTTTAATTTCCCTTATTTTGAATATCTGTTTGTAAATATTCTTCAACTTAAAATTAATGCTAATGTAACTTTCTGTGGTTGTCTCTTCAAAATGGTTGCAATTTCTCTTTTCTGGGGTATTTATCTTGTTCTCCAACTTATTTTCTTACAGTCTGCACTTTAATTGAGAAGTTGTCACTATCAAAAATGCCATTTAGAGGAGATCCAATAATTGGTACGTCCTGTTTTAAATAACCTTCCATGACAGTGGTAACTATTTATTAAACTAAAGTATTAAGAAATTATGCCTTTCAAAGAAGGAAAATTAATGGGGTTGGGTGGTCTAACACACTAAAAAAATACCAAAAAGAGACAAATACTGCAGCAGATGCTGATGCAACTTGAAGATTTGGTTTTTAGCTGTTGACAATAAATAAAATTGATGCAGTACTTAGCATCACCAGGCATGGGCTGGTCACTTTGGACATGGTAATCCAGTCTGGAGCACCTCTACTGGGAGTCACAGCCTTGTTTACTTTGGGAAACCAAGGACAGAGGTTGATCTGTGTAATTTCTGGTCTATGGAAAAATGAAGTGGAGAATACTGGAGTTCAGAAAGTAAGAAAAGTTAAAGCTGTTTGTGTTCCTTGCTGTTCCAGGTGGTTGGCAGTGGTTGATAAATGACAGCCTAAGACATCTCACTCTTGTTTCCAGTGCTGCACGACAGCATATAAAGGTACAACCATTTCTCCTCCTTCATGTGGGCACATTAAATACAAAATCAGAAATATTTTCCTTTCCTTTGGTGGATTATCCATGGGATCTTACTGGTTCTTGAATGCATGTTTCTTAGATGTGTGAGAAGGGGTATTTTAAAAAGTGTATTTTGAATTCCTCAGGACTGCAGTGGACCTTTCTGATGAATACTTGAGCAGTTATCCCAAAGGCTGTTCTTGTCTGTACCTCTGGACAGGCTGATGGTGCTGGAAGCTGCTCCCTGGTGCCTCTGTGGTTACATTTAGAGGGGGTTTTGCTTCTGTTTTGGTGTACCTGTAATATATGTGGTTTCAGAGAACTCTTGTGAGAGTTAAAAATGCTGTGGATGATGCTCACAGGAGCTGAGGGTGTTTGGTAGCTCTGTGAGCTTTGCTGTGAGTTACCAGAGTTATTCAGGACAAGGAGCTTAAATTTTCCATTAAACTCTGCTGCAAATCCTCTCAGACTGCTCTGGTTCTGAATATTAAATCCATTGATGGATGTGTCTCATGCTGTTTTGTTTACACCACCTTAACACCTCCAGTTATTCACCTTAATTTTCCCAAGAAATCCCATGGCAGTTTGATCTCTGCTGAATTCTAAAGGCAATTTCTGTCTGCCCTGCTAGAGCTTACAGACAATCTGAATTTAACACACTGTGGTCATTGTGTTAGGTTTTAGTAATAAGATAAAAAGACATTTCAGCTATCTCACACCTCATCTTTTAAAGCTTTCCTTGGGAGACAGAGGAGAATGGAGTTGTATCTAAATCACTGCAGGAAATTAAAAAAAGAAATTTGAATTCTTAAGATATTCTTTTGTCATTAACAATTTATTCAAAGTACTGGTATGTCTTGTAACTGGAACTTCTAAAACAAAAGCTTAAAAGAATTAATTATAGGCTGTAGAGAATTTTAACTTGTTTGGTAAACATCACTTAAAGCCAGGCAGAGTGTATTTAGCAAATGGCAATTCTCACATTTCTGCTTCTGTTTTAGAGAGAAATATTTTTAAGGACAATGCTTAAAATTTTGAAAAGTAATCTTTTTTTTTTCTGACATGCAGTATTCTCTTCCAGTTTAACTTCATACATTTAAGGTGAAAAACATTTCATTTAGAAAGTGAAATATCTGAGCAATCTGTTCTGCTCCCAGGCATCCCTGCCCAGGCAGAGATTGGATAATTTGGCCTTTAAAGGTCCCTGATCTACAGCAGTTAGATAATTCTGCATATTTTGCTACTGTAATGCCTGTGGTAGTTAGAATATTGTTTAGATGAGTGCTGGTTTTCTTTCAAGTCCTTGATTTTGCATGGGGAACTTGTCTGAGGTGTCTTTGAGGGCAGAATGAATCAGCTGGGCAGGATTTCTGTGTTACACCTGAGATTTCTTGTACCTGGAGAACAGGAGTGTTAATAGGTATTATTGCTGTTAACATGAAGTGAACAATGCATAGCTTTTGTGTGCTTTCAAATTTATTACAATTTTGGGTAACATTCTATTATCAGCTGAAAAGTATAATTCAGCCATAAATTCCATTTTATTATGTATTGTACTGAACTCTGTTCTGTTACATATTCTATTCTGTGCCTTCTGAAATAGCAGCAGAGTTGTTTTGTGTTCTGTATCAGTAACTGAAACCACTCTAAAAATGAGGAGGCTCAGGTGTAGCACACAACCACTGATGCTTTTCTAAGCCAGTTAAGATTAGGACACAAGGCCTGTGATCCTGATTGTTTGGGCTTTTTTGTTTATAACCTTCAGCCCATGTTCTTTTCTGTGTTTCCCTGGGGAAATAGGGTTTGTTTCTTGTCAATCTGGCATCAGTGTATGGAAGATGAAATAATGGCTTTGTGATGCTGTGTCATCCTGGAGGTCTTTTATCTGAACTGAAAATACATTTCATTCATTACTGTTATTGTTTTAAATGCTAATTTAGCTTACTGGTCATATTGAAGGAATAATTAAAATCTGTTTTTTCCTTACTAAACCAGTATTGGGAAGAAATAATAAGAAAGGAAGTGGCATCTAAAAGGAGTTTTTTGGTTGTTTTTTTTTTTTTAATCCACTTTCTTTTTCTTTAAAAATTCTAAGATGTCAGGTGAGTAAATGCATTTCTGTGCCTTTGTTGCAGGAGTCTGCAGTGTCTGCCCTGGCTGCTCTGTGCAATGAATTTTACATCAACGAGAGGGGAGAAGCTGATCCAGCTCTGCAGGGTAATGATTCATGGTTAACCCAGAGGCACAGAATGCTGGCTGGAGCAAACTTGCACTTTGGAGGGATTGCACAGAACAAGGAGGGGCAGCGCTGGTTTAAAACAACTGAAAATTCTTCAGGAAAAAATAAGTGGCAGCTGAAAGTTGTCAGAAAAATGACAATTGGAAGTGTGGGAAATGTCTCATTTCCTACACAAATGCTGGCTTTAGACTGGAGGGGAGGAGAAGGTACCACCAAAATGAGGCAAATTTATGTTGCTTTGCTGTTCCATACTGTCAAACCAAAGATTGTGCATTTCTAAAGTCCTAAATTTTAACAAAGTGAATAATTTCCACATCCTATTTTGCTGAACTCTGCCAGAGATCATGGCTGATTTCCAGGAGAATTGCCAAGGGATAAGAAAGGGATAGGAAAGGACACCCAGAGTTCTGGTAAATGTGCATGTGAAAATCATGTGTTTGTGTTTGGATCAGCAGTACAGGAGGAGGCTTAATCTTCTCTTGGGGTGTATGAATCAGCATCTTTTTTTACACTGCTTTTCTTGTACCTGTCTTCCTTTCAAGGTTCAGATTGTATCCTGTCCATCAGAGACAAATTGCTGGATTGTACAGATAAATATTTTAACAATAGCAACATTTATATTCTTGTTTTTCTAAATATGACAGTGAACTTACATATGCTTCATAAAATATTGATTTATTTTTCTATTTTTTGCCATTATTAAGTCAGGTGACAAAATACCTATTATTTATTAGTCTTAGAGCTGTTCCCAAAATGATGTTGATATTGATCACATAAGTATTTACATGCAGTCCATGCCACAAAGGCATTAGGGCTGAACTATAAAAGCAGCCTATCCTGATATGAAAATACTTTATATAGTGCTAAATCTTTACATTTTTGTCAAAAAAAAAACCCCAACCAACCAAACCCAAACCCCAAAATGGCCCTTTCCCTGCTGGAGTTTGGCTCTGCCTGCCAGGTCCTTTGTGGGCAGCATGGGAAGATGTGATATGGTCCCAAGGCAGATAAAATCCCCACGAGCTCAGGAAAGGCTCCTGTGTGAAACCAGGACGTGCTGGGCAGGAGGAGGCAATGCTGAGTCAAAGCAAACAAACTAAAAATGAGTTGAGAAGGTGATAGGTCAGATTTTATGTAAGGATGAAGTTTCAAGTTTCTGTAAAAGTGGACTGGAAAACGCAGGCAGGTGCCCAAGTCAGGAAGGAGAAGGGATCTGCTGCAAGTGCAGGCTGCAGATGTTGCTTTACTCATTTAGACCCCTCTGGAGCCTCATGGTTTTTTCCTGGATTTGAGGCTTACTTTTCATCTGCCTTGTGCTTGAAGTGACCATGACAATGTGGCTGTGATGGTCTAGGAACACAATTAGGTCAAATTTGTAGATACAGATAAAATTTCTCATGGGACTGCCTGAAGTAGAATTGTGAAATGACAATTTTTCTCTTCTAGAAAACTCTCTGATCAGCTCTGTCTTAAGTACCCTTTTATTTGGCCTTGGCTTCACTGGACCCTGCTGCACACATGATAACAGAAGTGCAAGCATCTTTTAAAAAACAAAAAAAACCAAAAGGTGTATTTTATCTCTGTACTGATAACATGTCCAAATTTCATGCCTGTCTGTTGTGGGATTGAAATCCAGTAGTAAAAGTCCTCCCAGAGTGTGTGATGGATGTGGGTATGAGTGGAAGCTGCAGTGCAGGAGCCTTAGATAAGTCAGTTAAAGCATGTCTGGACATGATCAAGGGGATTAGGGGAAAAAAAAAAAAAAGCTTTTGGTAAAATTTAACCAGAGTTTCACTGTTTCTTGATGATTGAAATGAAAACACCAATCAAGGGTGCTTTAGCTGTTTGACATTCTGAATTTGTCCTTATAAGGCTGCAGTTTTATTGAATCACTACTTTTGCCTCTGTTTGTTTTGACCTTCTCTTAGTGTTTTCCTGTCTTAATGTGTTCTGGTTTCGTTTTGCTGACTTTCTCTTTTAATATTCTTTCAGGATGGGTTGTGTGGAATTAATATTGTAGGCACTTCATAGGCCCTGTTGGTTTATGAAGCTGAAGGCTCTTAGAAGAATATTAGCATTTGCATTACACTTTGCACCATAATTACTGAGTGGTTATAAGTAAAGAGCTGTTTTTTGCTCATTGCTGTGTCATTTGGCTAAAAAGTCAAATTTACATCACTCAGAGTGGAGACTGTCACAGCCTCACTGTTCAAGATCTTCTTGCTGTCACAGCCAACACTGCATCTTCCTATGGCCTCAGGACTCTTAACAGCCTGGTGGTTTGGAAAGTTTGAAATAAGTGTGCTTATCTGGAGGTGTTGCTCAGCTCTGGCCAGGGAGCTGGGCTGCTGATGGGAGGGATGAGCTGGGACCTGCCCATTGCATTGGGCTTTAAAAAACACTCATGAATTATGATGAATGGGGAGTTTCTTATGGCAACTCTTCTTTCTTCCTCTAGCAAATATTGCTCAACCATTTAAACCTTAGATTACAATAAGCACTGGCACAATTATGTAATCTTCCCAGGATCTCTGCTTCTTGTTCTTTCAGGATTAAAAAGTGTCTGTGCAGTAACAGGATTGATAAGGATTGATAAGGATTGATAAGGATTGATAAGACCACCTTGCTCCTGTCTGAATCAGAGCTGTGTTTATTGCAGCTGGCTTGGAGAAGCTTTTCTGGAGTACTTTGGTTTTCTTTGCATTTTACAGGAGAGCTTAATGTGAAAAATTGGGAAAAGGAAGTACTGGCTGTAAGTCTGAGATAAAGACTGCAGCAGCAGTGGGAACCTGTTCCTGACTTTTCCTCTTTTTATTTTTTCTTACACCCTCATTTTCTCCTTGATATCACTTTACATGTTTGCTGAGGCTCCTTTTTCCATGCCCAGCTGGGTTTATTCTGTGTTTATTCTTGTGCCTCTTGACTCTGCTGCTGTTTTAGGGTCACTGTCCCCACTGTGTCCTGTGCCAGCACACAGAACCAAAGGGGGCATTTCTTCTTGAGCTTTCTCCCCCAAAACACCCAGCTTCATTTATGAAAAATGATCTGAAGTTCTATCACTACTCAGGTATGATCTGTGTGTGTGCTAAAAGAGGACTCCAGTCAGGAGTTTTCTGAGGGAAAACTGTTAAAATAACTGACATTCACAAACCTGGAGATCTCCTGCCTAACACTGAACACTTATCCAGTGATAAAAAATGGAGACCTAGAAATATAAAAGGAACTTGCTCCCCTGTGCTTAGCCAGAAATTTGTGCTTGTATTTATTAGTTGCATGTCTAAAACTTGATAACTCTTTGAGAAGTTTGTCTTTTCTCTCTCTGAAGTAATAGGCTTAATACAAATACAAAGTCAGATTTTTAGAGAGAAGATATGAATTCATTCATGTAAAAGTGAGCATCTTAAATTTTTAATCCATTTCCTGTAGAAAATTAAGTTGTTCAATATTTTACTTTAACAAATTACGAAATTTTCCAGCTGCTTTGTTTAGGGCATCTTTTCCTTATTTTCTTTCTTTAGCCAAATATGAAATTCTAATGATGTGGTGGTTGCTTTTCACTCTGCAAATGTGTTTTTTCCAGATGAGCTGGTGACACAGTACGTTTCAGAACTACAAAACACAGAGGAAATGATTCGTTGTGGCTTTTCACGAGCTCTTGGGGCCCTTCCAAGATTTGTGCTGAAGGGCAGGCTCCAGCAGGTGAGAAAATGGGATCATTGTAATGAATGAGTGAAACCTGTGACAGTAATCAAATAAATAATAATGATCTTAATTAAAGGTCTTTGTCAAAGGGTTTGAATGCTAATGTGCAGAAAATCATCATGAGTTGAGCTTGCCATAGTTTCTGATAATTAATGTTTAGTCCTGCTTTACTGGTGTTAATGGAAAGCCAGAGGTTGGATTAACCCTTTGCTATGGGACATTGGCCCAGGGGTAGAGAGGAGAGGGGGAAGAGAGATTTGCTGCAGGGATTGAACTGAAAACCCCTGGAGAAACTGAGATATGAAGCCACAAAGTGCAATAGAAATGTAGATTCAGAATATAGATTTTAGCTGTTAGTAGAAACTTATACCTAAGGGCCTTGAGTATCTAAAAAGCTGCAGCAGACTTTTGCCCTTGGGCACAATTCTCCCACAGAAGTGGTATTTCTATAAAGTTACCCTGCCCCAAAATGTAAACTTAGCCTGTTGTTCACGTTTTTTACATATATTGTTCCCATAAACAAGAAGAACTGACAGAAATACATACGAATTTCTGAGTAATATTCTAGTGATGTTGTGTAAACTCTTACAGGCCTCTCCTGGTGAGAATCCAAACTCTGCTGCCTGCTTGGTTCTTACATACAGGATTGCACTCATTTTACCATGATATCTAAATTTAACGTAGTAAAAAATACTTCGGGTTTATGTATCTCAATCTTTGTATTTTTTTCAGGTTTTGGAAGGTCTAAAAAAAGTTACAGCAATTTCCCCTGAAGATGTGAGCTTTGCTGAAGCCAGGAGAGATGCCTTAATAGCAGTTGCAAAGTATGTTTCTCACCCCTGCTTGTGTCTAATCTTAAATCATTGTGTAGAAGCTTTCTCCTGTTCGTTCTGCTGGGAGCATGAGTCTTGAAATCAGTTGCAGTCACACACAACTTACCTGCATATCCATTGCTCACTTTATTTTTGATTCAGGGAATTACCACACACCTGACTATGGACTTCAGCTCTGATAGTGCTGTCAGGTTTTTATCAGTTAACTGATTACCTAGAGTGTATTTTAATGTTTGCCTTTCTCATGGGCTGCAATTTAATGAGCTTTACTGAGGAGGAAGAATATGTGTTTTTTCCACAGTCTTAAAAAGATTGAATTGATTTAAAGAAATTGTGTCTTTTATTTAAAATAATATTTTCTATGTTAAATGTCACAGAGCAGTGAATAGTATACATTAATATTTTATGCTCTTAAAGTGTTATACTGTTAAAAACCCTGTGTCTTCAAGGTAAAGAAGTTTAATAGCAGGTTCAATGCACATTGTGTTGGCCCTTTGCTCTTCTTGGTAACTTCATTTTAAGGAGAGTTCAGAGACTGACAGAGACTGAAGCAAGCTCCTTTTTGTAGTGTTGTAGAAGGGAAAACCTACTTCCCTCTGAGATCTTAGCTTTGAACCCAAAACACTGCTCAGAACTCCTCAGCTCAAATTCAGCACAGAAATATTCCTCATTCCACCTGTAGTGGACATCACAGGTGCTGAGAATTTTGTTAACCAACATAACAAAGCTTGATGTTCATTACCTCCCATCCTTTCTTTTCCTCTTTTTTTGAAGGGTTTGCCAGACAGTGGGCGTGAAGGGAGATGGATCCCAGCAGGAATTTGTGTGCAGGGATAACGTTGATCAGATTTATGCCACGCTGCTCACCGGTGTCACCGACTACACCACCGACAGCCGGGGTGACGTTGGAGGATGGTAAGGTGGGGTAAAATCCAGGGCCAGCTCTGGTGTCCAGTGAACAGCTGATGTGTTTTCAAAACCTCTTAGAAACAGGAGCTCCAAGCCTTTGGAGATTTGAGCCTAGGTAGGAGTTAGGAGTGCACAGCAGGAAGGGAAGTAGAAAGTGAGGCTGACAAGTTTTGGTTGTCCTTGCTCAGAAATTGGGAATATGGGGACTGATGTGTTCAAAGTGAATTAAGCCTTTTTCTGGTTCTGTGGGTGACATTAGTTCGTTTTAGGGAATACCAGGAATGTATTCAGTTGCAAAACAGGGATTTAAAGCATTACTTATCTTTATTTGAAACACCACATGTGGTCCTGCCTGATCTCTCCTGCTGCACGTTGCTGTTGTGGGGATTTTTTGCCAGGAGAGGGAGCAGCTGCATAACGTGTTGAGAGGGATAAAACCTCTCAGTTGTCCTGCAGCATCACCAAATCTTTTGTGAGTTTAGGGTTTCCATGATTTCAGGTATGGGACTGCAAGAATAAATCATAAGTCTATAGAAATATGTCTGCTGATATGAAATCTGTAGCATAGGTAAATTAATAAATTTAATAACTTAATAAAATTAGTAAGATCTTAGTCATATTGAGTCTAAAGCAGTCTTACTTTCATGGCATTCCTCAGTCTTCAAGTTCCCCCCAATACACAAAGAAGATTCAGTGTGTGTCCCTGCATTCCTCTGAATGCTCTGTGTTCCTTCATAGCAGTGATCTGGAAAGGCAGTTCCAAAATCCCTGACTGTAGGGGCTCGTGTCCTTCTTTGGGTTTGTGTTTCATTTCCAAGAAGCTCTAGCTGGGGATGTGTCAGCACCTACTGATTGGAAGTTCCTGCCAGCTTTGAATGGGAGAGATCATGAAGAGTTCATGTTATTCATGCCATCCTGTAGAATTACACAGCATGGAAATATGGGTCTTACAAACCAAACATGTCAGGGTGCTTTTCTGCACATATTTATGAGCAAAATGTGCCCAGCCTGAGGTAGTACTTGTTAATAAAAAAAAATTTAAATTATCCTAATTCAGGAACAAGTCCAGTATCTGCAGATTTAAAATACTTTTGATGCTGTGTAGAAGCCTCAGAGCAGTAACACCATGGACAAGCCATGAACTCTGTAAATGAATGTGATAGAGTCATTTTAGTTGTCTTTTATTTATTGGCAGTTGATTTTGAATAAAATGCTGGTGCTTTGAGCACCAGATAATTATTTTTTTTTGAGCTTCTTTGGGCAATTCCAGCCACAATCAAGTCAAGAAATTGTAAATCAGAGGGGGAAGGGGGTTCCTTTCTCATGGCAAACTCTTGGCTGCTGAAGGCTTTTGTGGCCTCTCAAATATCAGTGCTTTCTCATTCTGTTTCTTCTAAACCAGTGAATAAGATGGAAAGATATGGAGAGAAATGCTGTTTCTCTGAGAGACTTTGTCTTTTTTGTGTAATTTTTGTCTTTCTTTAATAGAGTCGTGGGAAAGTTTCACCAACTTCACTCTGCATATGCAAACTTTACCTTTCTTTTGACAGATTGTTTGCTGGGACATGTCTGATCTGTCTACAGGTGGTAGACATGAATATCTAAGTCAGATATGATACAAAAAACTAGTAAAACATAACCTTGATGAAAGACTGCCAGACTTGTTTTAAGCTGCTTTGGAAAAAATGATGTAATTTACCTTTTTTACCATTATAACAGATGTCCCACCCAGTTTTAGATTGCACCTGCAACTGTTTACAAGTTGTTTTGGAAGTCAGCATGGGGAGTATTTCTTCTCATGGAAGGCTGCTGGGCCTTTTCAAATATTTATTTTTTCTTTTTTTAAAAATTACTACTGAGAAAGGATAACATTACTCTGAGTTACTAATGCTGGGCCTGCTCTTGTGCAGGGTCATGAGGTATTGCCCTTTTCTTAAGAAAGGAACCACTTTTAAAAACTCATGGATTGACAAGATATGGTTTAAAGCAGCCATACTGATGATTTTTTAAATTTTAATTACACTTTTTTAAGAATTGTATGTAGACATTTTGAAGGGAGCAGGTCATTATCTAGATAAGACTCACTTCAAGCATAATTTAGTGTTACTTTGGTCAAATTTTTCGTGAAATTAATTATTATTTAGCATAGAGATTTAAGCCACTCTGAGTCACAACTTGTTTTTAATGTTGGAAATATTAAGCTTGAAAATTTCCAAGAATGTGACAGTGTTAACAGTGTTCAACATCTGACTGTCAAAATGTGGGTTGGCCTTTTCAGAAAATAATTTGAAGCAGACAGAGCACTTAAGTTTGAATATATCTACTTGCACATGAAATATTACTCATCATTATCAGTTTTAACCTTCTTAAAATAAAGAATAAGCCTGGTGACATGTGGCTGGAATGAAAACCAGGCTGGTGAGGCAGGGGCACTGCTGGACCCTCAGTGCAAGGGGAGCTTTGTTTCCCAGGATGGGACTGGGGGGGACACTCCTTGTCCTCCCAAAACATGGGAGCTGCTCTCAGAGGTCATTGCTTTTGTTATTGTGAATTTGTGCTGGTGTCTTGACCCAGCTGATGAAATTGAAGCTGTGTTTATTGAACTAGGTGCTGCTGCAGCTCCTGTGATCTGTCTGTGTCTCCTCAGGGTGCGTGAAGCTGCCATGACCAGCCTGATGGAGGTGACCCTGCTGCTGGTGCAGAACGAGGCAGAGCTGATTCATTCCAACATGTATGTGCTGTCCTGTCCTGTGCCAGCTCCTAGAGCTCCATCCAGCCTGCAGGATGCAGTGCTGGGGCACTGTGCTCCTCTTCATGGGGTGTGACAGAACTTCGGCAGAAGTGCACCAAGCCCACGCACATGGGGAGGATGTTACATCTGCTTTTCACAGGGAAAACCTTGGGAGAACGTGGGTGGCAATCCCACCTTGGAAATGCAGCACAGCTGTGGGATTTGGGCTAAACCTGCCACCTCTGTGCTGCTTCCCAGCAGTGCTCACTGAAATAGAAAGCAAACCTGCCTGCTTGTCCAGAGTGTCACATCATTAATTTGGAATGTGATCAGATGTGAGCATGAGTTTGGATTTGTTTCTTTGCAGAATTATTAGTAAGGAAATAAAGAAAAATAATTTACACTGAGCTCCTGATTTTGAATTTCATGATATGGTACTCCTAATAATAAAAGAATTCATGAAAAGTACCATGTTTTAAACATAGCTTGAGCTGCAGTAAAACTTTCCTAATAGTAGTATTGGTGTGTAGACAGAGTGTGCCAGTGGTTAGGTGGACATATACATGGTTTGGGATTTAATTAAAAACCCCCAAATGTTGAAGGACACCTAGAAGCAAAGCACTGGATTCTCTAAGAATACACTGCTCACTAGGGCCCATTTTCAGGGGCTTCCTCCTCTTCATTTATTTATACACAGATTGTCCACATGGAGCTGAGAAAAGCATTCCTGCCAGCTGGATCCCATTTTGTAAATATTCTGGGCCTTGGTGTAAGTGAAGGAATTCTAGCTGGTTTTACTGTCATTAGTGGCCCTTTCTGAAGGGTAAAGGGCCTTGTGGGACACAGTACTGTAGCTGTAAGTTTAGTTGTGAGCATAAACAAAATAGGATATTGTTCAAAACCAACTAGAATTGAAGAAGTGATGCATGAGATGTAGGAGAGGCCTTGTCCTCTGCTGCATGGGCAGTTTTCTACTTCAAAATGTGCTTTTCTCAAAGTTCTGCTCCATTTCCATCTGAAATGTAGCAGTTCAGCCAAGCCATAAATCACTTTGTTATGTTTTTGGATGAAGGGTGGGGCAGTATCTATAAAAGGTGCATAAAATACTCTGTAACATTAACGTCATTAATTTTTGGTTTTTGGTTGATTGATCTGTGGAAGATAAAGCCTCAAGATTCTATCACCATGTGAGTGTCTTAAATCACTTGTGTGTTCATTCTGAAGAGTTAAACCAGAATACTTTTCCTAGCAGGATCATTCTGATTCATTTAATTGAAACAATTTAAATCTAAATACACGTTCTACTGCTTAAATTTTCTGATTAATTGCTTTCTTCTTTATAGCTGCAAGCAGATTATGTGCTGGCTGGCTCAACAGTCAGCTGAAAAAATAGATAAATTCCGAGCTCATGCAGGATCTGTGTTCCTTACTCTTTTGCACTTTGACCATCCTCCAGTTCCACACATCCCTCACAGAGAAGAGCTAGAGAGGATATTTCCAAGGTAAGGAAAAGGAAATTTCCAAGGTAAGGTATTGAAAAATACCCTAAAGCAATGAAAGTAAAAGATAAATGCACACAGTTTCACCTAAACCAAGCAACCTGATGTAAGTTTTGTGCCCAATATGTGTATGGAGGAATATTTGGTGTTGTCAGGGTTTCATTGAATTGTCCTATGAATATGCATGAACATGTTTTTTTCCTCAGCTGGAAAACATTGATCATAATGAGAGTTTTTAATGAATTGTATTATTTTAACCAAGCTCTAGTTGCAGTAGTTTTCAAAGATGGACTTTCTCCTTAAAGCAAGAGTGAGAGCAACTCACTCCTGAGTTCTGGTTATGATACCTGATGGGTGTGAGGAGCATCCAGCTCTGTGTTTGGGGGATCCTCAGCTCTGGCTGTGAGGCTGCTGATCATCAGCATCGTCGGGCTGGGAGGGTGTGTTGGCTTTCCTGGGATAGGTCTGTCCTTGGATCAGCTGTTGAGTAGCTGGGGGTGGGAGAGAGCACAGAATAAAACTGCAGAAAGGAACTTGTTTTCTGAATGTAGGCAAAAATGCCTGGGCAAAGGAAACTGCAGTTCACATCTTCCCTGGATCAGAACAAGGATTTGGAGATTCCCTCAATTTACTGGCAGTGGCTGAAGCTTTGATTTGTATTTTCCCCATCTGCTCAAAGACCAGTGTTTGATTTGATACCTAGGTAATTCAGAGACCTTCCTCACTGGTGTGGAGGAGCAGTGTGAGGAGAAGAAGAGCAGTGCACCCACCCAAGATGATTGTTTCCCTTCCCGTTCCAGGTGGGAGAAGGAGTCGCTGAACTGGAACGCGGCGTCGGAGGCGTTCCCTCGGATCACGCAGCTCCTGGGGCTGCCAGCCTACCGGTACCACGTGCTGCTGGGGCTCTCTGTGTCCGTGGGGGGGCTCACAGAGACCACGGTGAGCCCCCGCTTGGCTTTCCTTCCAAAGTGTCGTTCTCTTGACTTGCTGAGTGTCAGTTTTCGGCTTCTTTTTTCTGCTTCTGCTGAGGTCGGGTTGAAGGCATTGAGACAGCAGTTCGTGTTCAGGCTTAGATGATTTTTACAGTCTCACAGCAGTCAGTTCTTCATTAACAAGGCACAAAAATGGATAACTATCCCTTGTTGCAAGGTCTTTTAAGGCTAAACTATCCAATTAAGAAACGAGACCTAAACTATTTCCCTTTTAACCCAGTAACTGATCACTCAAAGCCCTCAATGAGGACCTTTCTGTCCAATTACAAAATACCACCCAAACCCATGAAGAAGAAGGTGAAGAAGAACAAGGAAGCCTTCTCCAGAGCCTCAGGTCAAATGCAGTGTTCTCCTGGGAGTCAGAGCCTGTCAGCACAGAAAGTCTGAAATTCTCAGCATCCAGGACTCCAGCAGCTGAGCGTGCAGGAACAAGGAGTGAGGGTGCTTTGTTTGGGTCCCAGCCCCACAAATGCCAGCCCTGTGCTGGCTCTCCCAGCTGGGATCAGAGGCAGAGCCCCTCAGCTCTTTGTTCTTCTCCAGTGAGGTGAAAGCCAGTTCATTTGTCACCTGATGCAAGGTGTTGGCTGGTAGTTGTCAATAGGTGTTAACAGTATGCACAGCTTTCTTTTTTTAATTATTTTTGATACATTTTCTACTAAGACACCAGTGAGATGTCAGAAGTTCCATTGGGAAGAAATGTCATTCAGATGTCTGTCTAAATCCTCTGGGCTTTGCAATCCTTATTTCATTCTTCTGGCATGAAGAATTTCTTTATCACTGACTTTGGCAGTCTGCTAAGCTGCCAGATTTTTCCCTGCTTATAGTTTTAGTGTATCCTTCTGTCCTTGTATTACAACTTGAATTGGTAGTTTCAGAATTCTTGGTTTCCAGGTATTTGGCTTAAAACATTTTTTAATTTGTTGTAGCCAAAGATGTAAAATATAAGGAGACAATATTGGGGGTGAGGACATGGTTCAGTATGACACCACAGAGGAATATCAGAGCAGTAACAGAATATTTTGGACTGTCAGTTGAGTCTTTAAATCCCAATGGGCCTGTAACAGGAGGAGGCTGTGAGTCAGTACCCCAACAGTGGTTAAGAGTGTTTCTAATTAAGATTTCCATCTCCAATTAAGAAAACCAGAAGAAAAGTGCTGGGAAACAGAGTTTTTGTGTAGGGGGAGCAGCTCCTGCTGGGTCACAGCAAGAAGGAGTTAAAATCACCTGGAGCTTGTCTCCCATGCCTTCCCCTTGTCAGTCACAACTTGCCCAAGTGATTTTTTTTTGCCTGGTGTGGGTTCTGCTCTTGGGAGTGAGAGATGTCTGTGGGCCTTTGGGTCTGGAGGAGCAGAGAATTCAGTGTCTGTGCAGTCTCTTGTGCTTAAACCAATCCTGAGCATTTTAATGTTTCTAAAATGGCAACTAATTATATGGCAAGGGCTATTTTAAAACTTTGAAAACATGTGTGTGTTGGTTTGTGACAGTAATTATCAGATAGACAATGTAACTCTTAACAGATTTCTTTAATAGCAAACATGCACATGAAATTCAGCTTTCAGTCAAGCACAGTTAATTATAGGAGGCTCCACCAAAACCAGAGTTATTTGTCTTAAGTAAAAAAAGGAGGAAAGTTTTGGAGAAACAGACATTTTGGCTGCTAGCTGGGGTCAGAGGAAAATTCTTATTCAATATTTTAATTTTTTTTTAAACTCCTGGTTGCATTTAGTTCTGAAAAGTTGGGACAGTTCAGTTACATGCAGCTCCCTTCCCTTGTTACCATCTGACAGTGTGTTAAGGGAAACCTTCTGCAGTGTTCTCAAACTGTGAGTGTGAAATGTTGACTTTTCTGTGACCCTCCAGTTTTCTTTAACACTGAAGGCTCGTTCTGGCTAAAATATTCTCCAGGGCTTTAGAAAGAAGATGAGCTAATTCTCTCTTGAGTCAGCTGGAAAGGCAAGGGAGGGCATTTACACTTGGGAGTGTATGTGTGTGGTGAATTAATATCTAAAATGTGATATAGAAATTAGAATTGATGTGTTTTTACAATGACTGGTATTCAAACTACTCTGTCAAAGCCTGTAGCATTCTTTGCTCAATATCCAGAGACTGATTTAAAACATTTATAGAAAATTTTAAGAACAATCCTATTAAATCCATATGAAAGAAGCAGCTTTTTAGAATTGTGGATAGGGGAAAAAGATTATTGGAATACGTGTTCTTGCAGTAATGTGTGTGTTCTTGTGACTCTCTTCCCTCTCTCACTTCAAAAATATCTGTGCACGTACACACATGGGCATGGAAGTCAGAAAGAAGATTCTGGTATATACTGCAGGATAATCTGAGTTCAAATGTCAGTTTGTCTTTTACTCATCCCAGGGAATCCACAGGAGAAAGGCTCTGTTGTAATTCCGTGGTCAGTGGCAGTTTGGCTGCAGCTAAAATTGCTCTGCAGTATATTTAGCAAGAGTAGCTCTTTGTTTGCCTTTTTAAAGAGATTTTCTGCAATGAGCCATGTGGGGTCTCTGAAGTGTTCTGGTGGCAGTGGGGCTGCTGGAAGAATTGCAGCTCAGGCATTGGAAGTAATCTGGAAAAACAGAAGATGTCATTCCCTGTGGGATTTGGCACTCTGCTCCATCACCATGGTTCAAAGGGCACTTTCTCTGTGTAAAAGAATCTTCTAATTATACATCTGGCCCACAGTGATGCATATTTCTTATGGCTGCATAAAACCCCTCAGTCTGTGGAGATCAGATGTACAATGCTGGTCTTTCTCCAGTGCACAAACCCTGCAGTTGCAGGAGTCAGGATATAATTTTGATATAATTTCATTACTGTTGAACTACATTACATTCTAAATTTTGTTGAAGCACAGACTGTCCTGTGATTCCCTTTCCCCCTAAAGAGTAAAAATTGCATTTTAAAATGGTATAGAAATTGTAAGTAAAGCCTTCCAGAAAAAAACCAGCATATTCTGAACTCTTAAAGTTCTCAGGCAGTACCAGGGCTGTGTCAGATCTCACAAACAAAAATATTGGGATGATAGCAGTATTCTAAAACATCTGGTTACCAGGACAAATTGTATGCAAATCAATGCATATTTGGTGGAAGAAAGAGGCCCAAAATCCTCTTTTCTTGGTTGAGAGTTCTTGAGCAAAATACACTTGAGAATAATTCCAGGCATTCTTTTTTTAGAGAGAAAAATAGTGTGAATTATGATATTGCTGCTTCGTGTCAGGTATCAGTGCTGCAAAGTACAAACCAGAGCCCTGATGTGGATCAGGTGTCTGAATCACTGATGGGTGGCTGAGATTTTGGAGGTAACAGATGCTCTGTTACAAACTGGATGCTTCAGCTAATTCTTTTTGACCATATCAGTCCTCAAAACTGGTTTTAGAAGTGCTGTAGCTCTGTTCTGCAAAGCTGGCTGGGAGCAGTTTGATGAAGGTTTGTGTGGAAGCACCCCAGGCACCTGCCCAGGGCTGCAGGTGCCTCTCTGCTGCTGCAGCTGCACTTGCTCCTCGCTGTGCCCTGCTTCTGGAGGCTGGATCTTCTGGACTTGAGTTCTCTTGGTGCCTGGTGAAGGCTGAGCTGGAGCAGAGGCTGGACTGAGCTAAAGGATAAAGCAGGGATTTATGAAAAGGATCTCCTCCATGGATGCACCTTGGGCAGCACAAGAGCCCAGCCAGGGCTGCACCCAAGATGAACCCAAATGGTCCCAAAATGCACGAGCGCTCACGGGGTCTCTCCCTGGGATCAGCTCTGCTCCATGTGCACATTGCAGTTCAGTGTCCAATTCCAGCTTTAGGTTATGGTGTCACATCCTCCTTGTTTTTTTCTCTTCAGTCCAACATTGTTTATGCTCTTGGGCTGAGATTTGGATCATTTGGTCCCCAGCTAGAGCAGGAATTGTTTTGTCTCCCTGCTCTGTGCACAGAGCTCACCATCCCCTGACATGAAGCTCAGACCCCACACTAAAGCAGCACAGAATCTGAAACATATAAAGGTTAAAAGCTGAGGCATCACTTTGACTCACCAGGTGCAGGGTGCCTTTGAGCTCTGTTCTCTGCACTGTGCATCTCCTGCCCCTGCAGGATCTGCTCTTGCCCTCAGTGTTGGGGCAGTCACGCCTTGGCAAACCCTGATTTTGCTGTTTCATAAGAACAAGGTCATTCACAGGCCTCCTCTTAAATTTCTGTCCAAAGTTGTCCCAGTTCCAGCCCATTAACCTCCTAATTTCCTTCCCCAGCCCTTGTGGAACCCCAGGGAAAGGTAAATGTCACACGTTTGATGTAGTGTGAATTTGTGTTCTGCATAGAGGAGGAAGACATTTGGAAATATTCTTCTCTGCAAATACTCAGGAGCAGTTAAGGTTTCAGCTCAGATACTGAGGCTGGGACAAAAGGAGCTCACCTGAGGAGGAAGTAAAGATTTAACCTGTTCATGTTATGTTGTTGTGCTGGAGTTTCTGCCATAATTGGGAAAATGCCCCATTTTTCAATCTCCCAAGCAGTTACATGATGGATTATCCACACCTGTATTTTTGTATTGTTTAATTACTTGTGCTGTCCTCATTCTCCAGTGTTTCTGATATCCTGCTGCTCTGCCTTGGCTTGGCACAGCTCTGGAGCACTCCACCTGCAGCTGTGCTTGTTGCCCTTTACTTTCATGCACTTTCTTGCCTTTTCAAGTCATTTGGATCTGCAGAGAAAGCACTGAGTCATTCAACTTCCTTAAAAAAAATGGTGTGAGATCTCTGAGGTAGTTTAAGAGACAAAAGAAATAGGAGAGAAAATGACACCACCTAAAATTTTTTTTCTGAGATAGGATTTCCTCTGCTTGTTGTTATCTCTGCTTTTGGAAGGTGTAAAGACAAAATATTTCTTTATTTATAATAGTCTTAAATGCACAGATTGTTTTAAAGAGTAGTATATAATAATTCAGCAAGTTTTGAATTTTCAGGAAATCTCTCTTACAGTTATACATCCTGTGAAGACCTTTCAGTGTCAGGACCCAGTTCATTCTGGGCACACTGGGACACACACCAGTGCTGCTTCTGGAGTGTGAAAGAACCACGCTGGGTTCAGTTCAGTGCAGCTGCCTTGTACAGATTTCACTGTGATTTGGCTGTCATTCTGAAACTCAGAATAACTGAATAATTTCTCCAAATTGCTTGACCTTTTTAAAGAAATATTTCTTTCACTGCCCAGGATGTTTCAGTACAGAACAAAGTGTTAAGGCCTCAGACTCTGCTGCTTCCCAGGTTTGCAGGCTGAAGCTTTGGGAAAATAGTTCAGAGTTTTGAGCCAAGGCTAAATTGTTTCTTGTTCTTGGGTACGGATGCACCCATAGATGTTACTGGTATGAGCTTTGTTAGATAAAATGTTTAAATAGAGATTCCTCTCATTTGCTTGTGGGAAGACACTTGAGGCGTTTCTCATCCTCATCCAATATTTTATTTTCTTTCCTTGATGAAATGGTCAGGCCTCTGAGGAAGAGGGGATTCCCACAGAGGCTGTGCCTGCTCCCCTGCCACAGCAGGTCTGGGAGGGAGCAGCTGGCCTGGCAAGCACCGTGGCTCCTGGAGATCATGGAAACAGGGAGTGGTTTGGGCTGGAAGGACCCTTAAAATTTATCCTGTGCCACCCCCTGCCATGGGCAGGGACACCTTCCACCATCCCAGGCTGCTCCAAGCCCTGTCCAGCCTGGCCTTGGACATTCCAGGGGTCCAGGGGCAGCCACAACTGCTCTGGGCATCCTGTGCCAGGGCCTCAGCACCCTCCCAGAGAAGAATTTCTTCCCAATCTCCCATCCAGACTGGGGAGCTGTTGAGTGCTGCTGCTGCAGCCCGTGATGGTTCATGGCCAGTGTGACCCCAGGGACTGTGTCCAGCTGAGCCTTGAGCAGCAGCACTGACCCCTCCTCTGCCATCCTGCTGAGCTGGCTGGGTGGATTAATGCAGTTAAACCAGCAGTCAGTATTTCTTTCTGAGCTGTGTGTAATTTTTAACCTGATTTTGCTGGTGCTCTGTGTGGCCCAAGAGCTTGTCTGCATGGTTCCGTTCCATCAGCTGTTTCGTAAATACTCCTTGGTGAAGTCCTGGTGTGCTCCTTCACCTTCAGAGTCGTTGCAGTTTTATTCCCTGAAGTGAGGCAGGATAATCAAAATGGTTTGAGGATTTTTATTTTGAGAGAAAGACAACAATGAGCCTTTAACGTGGTCTTTCGTGAAAGAGCGGCCAACTTAAGTTTGCTGAGGAAATGTTTGCCAACTTAAAAATGAAAAAAACTCAGAAGTTTGCCAGCTTAAAAAGGAAAAACGCCCCAACTTTCCTTGGAAATGGGTTAGTGCAGGTAAAATAGCCACGGTGTGATGGTGCTGGTGCTGGTTTGTGCCCGTGGCTGCTGCTGGGGGTGTTGCCAGTGCAGCTGCGCTCAGCCGGGAGGGCAGCACAGTCCTGCAGCCCCTCCTGGTGTGGCAGTGCCTTTTCCTGTCCTTCACTGGACGTTCCTCCTGTTGCAGCTCAGATACTCTGCCCAGAGCCTGTTTGACTACATGAAGAAGATCCAGAGTGACCCCAGTGCTTTGGAGAGTTTTTGTGAGACGCTGCTGAAGGTCTTTGAGGACAACCTGCACAACGACCGGTAATGCTTGTCCTTGCCTGTTTTCCCTTTAACCCTTCTTCCCTTTCCTTCCCTTTTTTCCCTTTCCTTTTGGAAGTCAGATGTATGGCACATCTAGTGAATGCCCAAGGCTCATGAATTTGCTTTCATAGAGGTGTTTGGTACAGCAGGACCTGTGGTAAAATATGTAACCAAGGAGTGATGGCAAAATATTTTGCACATTCACGTTTTTAAATCATAGAAGATTGCAGGGGACTCAAAGCTCATCCCATTCCAGTCCCCTGTCAAGGGCAGGGACACCTTCCACTATCCCAGGTTGCTCCAAGCCCCATCCAACGTGGCCTTGGGCACTTCCAAGGATGGGGCAGCCCCAGCTTCTCTGGGCAATCTGTGCCAGGGCCTCCCCACCCTCACAGGGAAGAATTTCTTCCTAATTTCCCATCCAAACCTTCTCTTTTTCAGCTTGGAGCCACCTTGTTCTGTCACTCTTGTATTTTTGTTTTGTTTCTTGTCTCAAGTGTTGAAAACATGGTTATGGTTATTCCAGCTGACAAGTGTTGGTTCATGTGGTGCTGTAACTTCTGATAGTCAGTGGAATACATTGTTCATATTCTAGAAAACAGATTTATGTTTTCTGGTACTGTCAGTTGTGTTTTCAGGACCCTGCAAATGTAAAGCAGGGGTGTTGTTAATTAGTTTTTTTCTTTTTGGCTGGGAGGGAATGTCCCTGTTTAGCCAACACACACAAGAGCAACCCTCCTCTGTGTAAACCAGAGTTCTAATTTATCTGTTGTAGGTATGTAGGAAGTTTCCTCCTTTGCTTCTGATTAAAAATAGTATGTATCTGTATGCCAAGAAGTGTATTTACCTTGTTGAATCATTTTCTTTCCTCAGGGTGTCTGTACCTCTGCTGACAATGCTGGACCAGATGCTGGCAAATGGCTGTTTTGATATGTTCACTGAGCAGGAGAAGTGAGTTTGGTTTATTTCCCACTGTGCATCAGGGCTCCTCAACGCCCTGGGTGCTGCTCTGGGGGTGAACAGGGCTCCAAGTGTGATATTGCAATGCTTTAACTTTCCTCAGGTGGGACAAACAGCCTTGAAAGGTCTTGGTAAAATCTCTTGTCTGTGTAGAAGTTTGTTACTTGTTCCCTGTTTGACAAGCCAGGACATTAATCAAATGCAATTTGCATGTTTCACCTGGGATTCTTGGACCACTATCAGATGCATTCTTCATTTTCCAGGTTCATAAATCCCTGCTGGTTGGAGCACATTCCTGGGTGTGCTGGGAGCCTTGGGCACTGGCAGTGTCCCTGTGTGGGGCTGCAGAACCCTCTGTGCCTACAAGCTGTGGCCCCCCAGTCCCACTGCTTTGGATAATGTGAATATCTCCAAAGATGTTAATTAAGATTCTAATAATAATAAAAAAGGCATTTCCCAGCTCTTCCACCCTGAGCTCAGTGCTGTGGAAAGTGTTCAGTTTAGGAACAGATGAACGTGAGTGAGATATTCCAGTGTGAAATCGTGGGGCTTTGCAGATGTTTCAGAAAAGCTTAATTTTAATTTCAGTAATATTAAAATCTGTTCCACAAGCTCTCCCAGGCAGCATCTTGGCACATCTGCAGGTATTTACACAGTGGTGCAATGTAGATCCTGCAAGCACAGATACTACATTGGGAACTTGTTGATTCAAGAACTGCTCACAGCAGATAAATCAGAAAAGCCTTCATCATTCTGAAAGTTTTGATTGAGCCCACTCTTGTCTTGAAGTGTGGTTTAGATAATATTTCTTAAATTGAACTTGGCAGTCTCTGTTTGAATGAGAATTTAAAGTGAGTCAAAGACAGCTGGAGTGAATATTACTTGTTCAGTTTGATAATTGTGCCAGTGATCTGGGGCTTCCACACAGGCTCCAGCCATCCCTGCTGGGGAAGGTGAGAGATTATGGGTGGAAATTCCAGTCAAAGTCTTGTGTCCCAGGTCACTGAACAGAAACCAAGTGGTAGCAGCAATGCCTTTGCTGTGTGAGTGACTCAGACTCAACCCTGCAGAGCATTGTGGTGCTTTGTGTAAAAGACCTGAAATAAAATCCAGGGCTGTTATGGGGGAGAAAGATTTTGAAGCTCATCCAGATGTATTTGCCTCCAGTTTGATGATGAAACCAAAAAAGAAAATGAATAATGAAGCAGCCAAGTGGATCCTGCTGCTGTCAAGGGAGTGAAAGGCTGGCCTGGAGTGCAGAGCCCAGGGAGGGCAGAGCAGTGGGGAGGTGGCAGACAGTTAAAAGATGGAGAGTTCAGTTCCTGCATGTGTCAGATTTTGGGAATGTAGGTGCCTCGTGGTGCAGAGCAGGCCATGGTGAGTTACTGTGGCACTTCCCAGGGAGCCAGGTGAATCCCAGGGCTCTGCCATGCTCTGTGTGTGGATCAACACACGATGGGGGAGCCCCAAATTCCCTTGCATGCAATGTTTGCATTTTGTTACTCTGGTGAGTCCTTTGGGTGTAGTCAGGGATGGATCCACTGATCCTCCTCCAAGGCCTGCCTGCCCCTGCTGTTGGATGCCACCTGCTCCTTTTTGGGCAGAAAAGCCTGACTTTGGGCCTGGTCTCTGGAGTGGAACCATTTACTCCCTTTCCAGAGCAGCCTCCATAAAAATGTGTAAGAACAACACAGGGTGGGTTCTCACACATTTTTGTGTGGGAAAATGGAGACCCTGTTTGGTGGCATGGAAAGGCCACATGTGCCTGCAGTGTCAGGTGGTTTTATGTAGAGTGTGCCTGAAATACAAGTTGAGATACAAGCATGTATGTCATGTATTTTTCCTTGGGATGTTCAGCTCCCATTTAATTTCCTTCCCTCATTATTTTTTTTACCATGTTGGGCTGAATGGAGTTTTAGCAAGGGAATTGGCATGTAGGATGTCTGGCATCAGGATATACCTAAACCAGCCACCAAATAGGCAACTGTTGCATTGTAAAAAAGTGTTTGCAAATGCATTTTGAAGTTTGAAATGGAAACTGTGTGCTCTCGCACACATTTATTTTCTAATAAAGCATCCACAGTCCTGAATGGTTAATATCCAACAGTGCTTAATTTAACCAGGATTAGGAGCAGGATCAGTTTGACCCTTGTGAGTGCTCCAGTTAAAACCAGTTGCCACAGGGTGTCACTCCTGCCCTGCACAGGTGGAACCCACCAGGCATTTTCCTGCCTTCTCGCACCCTGCAGCTTGTACAGTTTGGAATATAAAGCTCAGCATTTCTGGTGTGGTTCTGCAGCTGAATCTCAGTGTTGGGGAAGCTCTGAGTGATCTCTGTGCAAAAGGACAAGTGAGCCCTGGTGTTCCAAACCAGGAGAGAGGAGCAGGATGCTCGTGCTCCAGGGAGTGGGTTTGCCATGTGTGGAACTGGCCAGCAGGGATGGGGAGCGTGGGGTGAATACCTGTCCTGTGGGCTGGAAATGAATCAGCTTCAGTGTCACCAGGGTCATCAAAAGGCTTTCAGAACTGGCTCCTCTGTTGTGCTTGGCTTAGGGAAAAGAACTGCTGCTGGGCATGTTGCAGGCTGTTCTTTCCTACCTGGCCCGAGGGGACATCAAGCTGCTGGTCCAGCAGCAGAGGCTGCCCCTCCCTCGTGCTGGCAGGAATGGTTTGTGGCACTGGAGAGCTGCTCTGGGTGAAAAGTGCCCTTCTCCCACCGGGCTTGAGGGCTTTCCTCAGTCCCATGAGTTGTGCCAAAATAGGGAAACGGGGAGGGGAATAGAGAGGGAAATAGGGAGTGGAATAGGGGGTGAATAGGGAGGGAAATAGGAAGGGAATAGGAGGAAGGTTTCTCCTGGCAGCAGGGCAGTGTGCTGGGCTGAAGTGTTGGGGATGCTGCAGCATCACTGACTGCTGCTCCCACCAAACAGGGCAGCAGAGCCCTCAGCTCTGTGCTCACACAGCCCAAACCCTCCTGATTCCATCCCAGAGCAGTTGATGGAGCTGCTCTTGTGGCAGTGCAGGGAGTTTGTGGCTTGGGGACTGCTGCAGGAGCAGGCACAGCTTGGAGCAGAGCTCTCAGAGTGCACACTGGGCTGCTGTGACCTCTCCAGTGGCTGCTGAAGCACAGAGGTTCCTGGCAGCTCCCTGCTGCTGGGGGGACCCTTGAGGACAGAGGAGAGTGAACTGAGGCCACTGGCAGAGCTGGCACTGGAGTGTCACTGGTCACAGCTCCTGCAGCTCAGGGGTGAGGGATCCCCAGTGCTGCTGGGGACTGCTGGCTCCTCAGAAGTGTGGTAAGGTGGGAATAATGCTCAGTGCCATGAAAACAGAACAGCCTTGGAATGGCAGTTCAGGATCTAGTGCTCTCTGGGGTAGTAAGTGGCATTTCTCTCTCCTACATGTATGTACTTTACACATTCAACAGAAGCACCCATGTATTCTGGTTTTTTCTGGTGATCTTGCAGTGCTTTAAGGAAGTCTGTGTCCCCATTGATGTCCAGCTGATAATTTCCATGTATCCATGCTCCCCTGGATTGGTTTTTAAGCAGGGACAGCTGTGCTGGCAGGGGCTGGTGGCAGCTCCTCCCTGGCAGTGGCTCTGCTGAGACCCAGCTCACCTGGAGAGGGAGCAGCACCTCTGGCAGTGCCACGTGTGCCCAGCTCACAGAATGCAGAGAGAACTTTCTTTCCCCAGTGCTGATGCTGTTCCTGCTGGCACAGTGCCCACACAGGAGAAGGAATTTTCTCAATTTCCTTTACAGAGGCCAAGCTATTTCAGTCATTTGAGATCACACACAGGTTAAGTTTGGTTATTGCAAATGTAGAATTGGCAACCAACAGAAAGGAAAGTGCATCTGTTTTAAACACAAAATGCTGCTCATGAGGTTCCATGTTTTAAATTTGTTCCAGATGCTCTTGTTCCAACTGGTCTCTTTGTTGCTCCCCTTCTCAGTGATGTCCCTGCTGTTCAACCAGTTGAAATCTCACCTAATTCTCTGTATTGCCTGGCCTGTGCTGAGAGCCAGGCATGCACTGCAGGGATTGTAATTAGCTGTCTGCACAGAGTCTTTGTGTAATTGGGGAGGGAGGAGGAGAAATTCCACCAAGGTAAGACAAAATATGCCTCAACATTCAGAGAGCTCTTCCCTCACCAACCCAGACCAATCCATGCCTGCAGACACACACAGACTCATTCATGCAGATGTCTGTTGTTCCCACCATGTGTAGAATTCTTCACCTCAGTTTACTGTTCAGTTTTTTTAAACAGGTCACTGTTTATCAGTATGTGCCAGGATTTTGTTAAAAATTTTTTAAAAAGTCATTAAAAACCACTAACTCTTGTCTGGAAAACTCTACAGAACAAGGCATGTTACCTTAACAAAACATCTTGGCACTCCTATAAACATCTTATTTTAAATGTTCTGCCCTTCAACAGATGACAGTACCCAGCTTTCTTCAGTAGTTTTTATCCACAGCTCTGAATTGTGGTAGCAGAAAATGAATGTTACTATTTTTGCTTTCAGCTTTCCATACACAATGCAGTGAGGTTTCCAAAATACACAGCCTAGGAGTTATTGTGCTCACTAGACAAATATGAAATAGTTTCTTTTGCACCTATGGCACTTCAGCCTTGAGTGTGGCAAGTAAAAGATTAAATAATTTGAACTGAAATAAAAGCATTAGTCCCTCTTTCCTTCTCTTTCATAGATCCTTGGAATAACTAACAGTACTTGTGTTTGTACGAGTGTCTGGGAAAGAGCTGTGAGAGTCACGTTTCCCAGACTGTGTGGAAAAAGAAAAGAATTTGCTAAATATATTTAAAGATGGCTTCATGGGCTGTACACGTAACAGAACTGAGAGCCCCGTGTTTAATTACGTTGTCTGGAATCACTGAAGGAATTTGGGCTGTGAAATGGTGGAGTAGTTAAGAACAACATTCATCCCCTTTTATGTAAAGTTTGGTTGGAGACCTCAGGGAGTGGCCATGGTGGTACACAGGCTAAGTAAATGTTATTTGGCTGTAGGATAATGTAATTCCTGACAAAGTATCTCTGATCATTCCACACTGCTTAAACACAACTGGTGAGCCAGTTATCCTGCATGGACTGAACCTGTTTGGCTAAAAGGAGTTCACTCCTCAGCACACAGATAAGAGCAATAGAAATAATTAATAATCATTTCTTCCCTCTCTTGTTAAAAAACAAAAGGCCCAGGGATGTGATGGCCAAACCTTCCTGAGCTGCTGGGGGGAAGCACAAACCACCCTGCAGTGTGTCTTGCCTTGCCTTGGAATGTGACTTTGGCATCCTGACAGTCATGAAATGTCTTTGAAATTCTGCTGAAAACTACTGATCTTTTTTTCTTTTCCATTTTCAGCCATCCCTTCCCAGTGAAGTTGTTCACCCTCTGCAAAGAAGAGATCAAAAGGTCCAAAGACATCCGGAAGCTTCGCTCCAGCATAGGAGTGTGAGTTAATGAAATCACTTTCCTCCCAGAAAGTGAAGAGAATTTAACTTGCCAGATGTAACAGTGAGG
This sequence comes from Pyrgilauda ruficollis, assembly GCF_017590135.1. Classification (NCBI taxonomy): domain Eukaryota; kingdom Metazoa; phylum Chordata; class Aves; order Passeriformes; family Passeridae; genus Pyrgilauda; species Pyrgilauda ruficollis. The sequence goes on from NW_024512099.1 coordinate 489,533, forward strand.
TCTGGTTCTTGTGGAATTTAAATGGAAAGGTGATTGAAAGTTGTGGGAGTCTCATAGTTCTGAATGGTTGAAGTGAAACATGTGACCTGATAAAGTTGAACAAGTTTTAAAATTTTTACAGTCCTAAAGGTGCTTAAAGGGAATAATTTGCTTTTTCTTTGTAGAGAAAGAAAAAAAAGGGAATAATTTGCTTTTTCTTTTTCCCCTCCCTGCCTTTTTCCCAATGTCCATCTTCACCCTAGTTCTCAAAACTTACTTGTGCAGTTATAACACAAGATCTGTTTTTTCTGATATTTTCTAGATTTTGTGGCCTGATTCAGTTTCAAGGAGACATGAGAGAGAAAGTTTTCTTCCAGTTGTTTCTCCTCCTTTGCCATCCCTTCCCTATAGTAAGTACTGAAGACTTTGCACATTATCAGCTCTATTCTTTACAAATGAAAAATAATTCCAAGTGTGTTAAAGCAGCATTCTTTTTAACAGGTATTAATGTCTAGAACAGGGTTTATTTCTCAAGGATCTGCTCTCTGCAGTGCTGCCCCCTGACACAGGCTGCCTTGAACCTGTGTGTCTGGTGACTTTAGGTGCCTTCTCTTTGTACACTGAGATGTAGGCGGCGTGCTGAACTCTTGATCAGAGAAGAATAAACAACCTGAAGACCAAAACACCCAAAAGTTCCATTCATCTCTCAATCCTAGCACAAAATTTTTTAGGGGTCTCCCCCTCAGGGGGATCCTCAGGGTGGGTTTCCACTGTGGGGCACTGCCCAGGCCCCCAGGGAATGGACAAGGACCCGAGGCTGCTTTGGACACCGAGGATGCACAGGGTGACTTCTGGGGATGGTCCTGTGCAGGGCCAGGAGCTGGCCTGGGCATCCCAGGAGCTGGCCTGGCTGATCCCAGGAGCTGGCCTGGCTGATCCCAGGAGCTGGCCTGGCTGGTCCCAGGAGCTGGCCTGGCTGGTCCCAGGAGCTGGCCTGGCTGGTCCCTGCGGGTCCCTGCCCTCAGCAGCCCCTGTGGCTCTGGCCTTTGCTGACTCTCCTCCCTGCAGATCCGGAAGACCACGGCCAGCCAGGTGTACGAGATGCTGCTCACCTACAGCGACGTGGTGGACCCTGCCATCCTGGAGCAGGCCATGGCCATCCTCAGTGACACCAACTGGTGCGTGCTGTGCTGCCCAGGACAGCCCCTGTGCCCTGGAGTCACCAAAATCCAGTGCCTGTGAAAGCTGGGGGGAGGAGGCTGTAAGGAGTGACAGGTTCAGCTCTTTATTGGTTCAGCTCTTTATTGCTTCCACCACAGCAGTGCTGCAAGGAATTCCTCTGGTCTAAAGAGCTCTCCAGGACGCTGGCCACTGGAAGGGGATGTATAAAATCACCATCAGATAAAGTAAAATAGCCATATTTTTCTAACAACATAAAAAGGGAGGAAATCTTGGAAGTTTTCCATGAAGCAGAGACTGGGCTGTGCAAACAGTCAAACTTCAACTGCACAGACAGTTTCTTGGCATTTATGAGCACTGGCAGGATTTGGGGAAAGGAAGGATCTCTGCAAGCTGGAAAACAACAGAATTAGCAGAACAGCTCAAATCTCCCATGAAATGTAATTACTCAACATGCTACAAGCCTTGTATTCAGGCAAAGATTTGGAATTGGAGCAGTTTAGATGTTTCCCAGGATAGGATGGCATGAATTAAACAAACACTTCATAGAATACAATTTATTTTTTTTTACTTACCTCCTTCCAGGGGCAGTTCTTTATAAGCATGATCCAGTGACTTTTAGAGCAAAGGAATAATTTCATGAGCACCTTTGCAGTGACAGGAGCAGGGAATCAGCATTTTGGCACTGGATTTTCCCCCTTCTATTCAAATTCTATTTCAAATTCTAGCATTGGGCATTATTACCTGGGCAGGTTTGAGAAAATTCAGAATTTTAAGATAATAATTACTTTATTAGTTTTGCTGCCTTGTTAAACATTTTTCCTTGTCACAGACCTGGGCCATGGGGCTGCTGCCCCAAATAGGAGTCACAGAGAACAGACAAATATAGAAAAATAGATAATTTATTTAGTCATTATAGTAAATGGCTTTTTGTCTTTATTGACATTTCATGGAAATAAATTTATCCCAGACAAGCTCAAAGAACAAATACACCTTAAGGGTGGCTGACAGAGTTGCAGATTTCCTGTTACACTGTTTGACTTCTGTGTAGTGTCCAGTTTATTTCTGTGCTTGAGCTTAAAGAACTTTATATTTGTGAAAAGAAAGCTGAGTTTATCATCAGAAGGGGTGGCTGCTGCTCTTCTTCTGAATTTTCCAGTGCACAACTGGAACAAGAGTGAGGTTTGAAGGCGTGGTGGCCAGCAGCTCTGCCTGTTACAATTCCCTGTGACTGCAGGTGGAAGTTCAGGATTGGGTTGGGTGTGACTCAGAGCTCCATCAGCAAACCTGCATTTTAGAGCAGGCTTGCTCAGGAACTGCATGAGGAATTTGTGAGCTGACACTGCAGGATGAGCTGAGTGCTGTCACCCAGGGATGGGTCCAGGGCCAGCACTCCCAGTGGTACAGGACCAGCAGTGGCAGTTCAGCTGTGCTCGTGAACAACTGCGTTCCTAAATCAAAGCAAAACACTTCCCCAGGAAAACACTCCAGAAAAATGAATGTTCTGTTTTCACCCTGTCATTTTTAGGGTGTGCCTGGCTTATTCTGGCTTGGAGCAAGCCCTGAGTGCCCTGCTGCTCTGTGGCCACTGCTCTGAGATGAAAGACAAAGAGCTCATTTACTCAAAATGTAATTGTTTTATCTTGGTAGATTTGAGCTATTTACAGAAAAAGAGATTAGAAGTTGTTGCTGAGTGTCACAGTGAGCTGCTTGTTTTCCTCAAGCTCTCCCAGTGCTAAAATAATCAGTCTAAATTCTGAATTACCCTAAGTATTAGCAGCAGGAAGCCAAATGAGAATTTGAAGGAGTATGGTAATTATATTTTCCTTGTTGGGACTCCAGAGACTTTATCATACAATTGTGTCATGCAGAGTTTAAACAAATTACTCTATAAATAATACACTTTGTTTAGCCACAGGAAAGTTTCCAGTGGTAAATAAGACAAATTGTCCAAGGTGTGAAAAAAAAAAGGTTGCAGTTATTTCTAACTCACCCTTTTTTGCCTTCTCTTTATAGAGGGGATGGGAGATTCTTCTCCAAATCCAATCACTTTGGAGAATAAATTAAATTAACTTCTAATCAAAAGAGTTGTACAAATAAGTGGAGTTTTTTAACATAAAACCCTATGAAAGAATAGTCTTGGACATTTTATTGGCCACTGGTTACCTGTGGCAGATCTGGTGTGTATTTGTGATTTATCTGACTTAGGGTGCTACAAAAATGGTCCAACAGCCTTCAAATGTGACACAACAAAAACACTCCTGCCATTTGAAATGTGCATGAAAGGACACAGCCATTGTGGGCAGGGCTGACAGGGATCACTGAGGGAGTTTTGTGGATGGTTTATGGATTTTTCTGAATTAACTGGAAATAACCTTTGCTCTCCCAGGGAAGCAGAGCTGCCCGTGGTGAGGGAGAGACGAAACTGCCTCTGCGACCTCCTGAAAGTGCCCAGGCCCCAGCTGGTGCCCAAGGTGAGGTGGGAATGTGCTCCAGGGGGTGCTTTTTCCATGGAGGTGTCCCTGGGGATGTTCCCAGCCAGCTGCAGAAGACGTGGGATGGCTGGAGCTGCTGCCTGAGGCCCTTCCAGCCCCGCTCCAGAGAGCATTCCAGGCTGGCAGCGCCACATTCCAGACACAGATGTGCAGCCACTGCTCCTCTGCCCTTCCTGGGGAAGGGGAAAAGACAGGAACTTCTCAATTTCAGCAGCAAGATGATGACATGAGGTGGTGCAGAGCACAGCATTGCAGCACTGCCTCTGTGGATGAACAGCATACAAAACCATCAAGTGTGTGTATATATATAAAATGTATATTTTTAGTAGTTTGGACATGCCCACCCAGCTCAGTATTTCAGAAGTACAGAACTTTCTGCTTTGGTAGGGGTTCTAGAAGAGGTTTTTTAGTGTTTTAAAGAATCTGTGTTACTGTGTATATATAAATATTTATCTTTCTTTAAAGACTCATACTTAAGACACTGTGAATACCCTTCAAAGACCTCCTGCTGCCTCTTAGCAGTGTCTTCACTCATCTTCCAGTTTTCACCATCTGCTTCTAGTACAATTTTAAGAAACCTCAGCTAGCATTTTTATACTTCTGGAAAACAGGAGTCTGAACCTCCTGCCCAGCAAGGAATTGATTTTAGAACAAAAACTGACCTGAGTGTTGCTTTTAAAAGTTTTCTAATCAAGTAATAGATAGATTATACTCAAAATAAGAGATCTTACCAGATAAACTCTCTGATCTCAAAAAAACTCCTTCTTTTAATCTTTAATTATTGAAGGCTGAGAGAAGACTGATACTTTAGGAGAGAACTGTCTCTAGGATAAACAAAACAATAAGAAATATCCAAATACACATCCAGGTATCTGCAGTGGAGCTGGTACAGGTGGGATCTGGATGTTTTGTGCTCAGTTTGGAGCTTTTCCTCTTGCTCCCCTGCACATAAGCAAACAGTCAGTGTAACTTGCAGCTCAGGGTGCCCCTGAGGAGTTGGGGCTGTCCCAGCTGTCCCCGTGTCCCCAGTGCTGCTCCCAGCAGTGGGAGAAGCCAGAGAGGAGGCCAGGCATGGCAGGATAAAAAGGAGAATGAAGCTGGCTTCAGCTGAAATCAATACTTTCTGCTTCTTTAAGTTTTGTACAAATAAAACTTGCTGGAGGGTAGTTCAAACCATGGGGTTAAAAGGACTAAATATTTGTATTTTCTTTCTTTTGGTTTAGCTAATTGCAGGGCTGGGAAGTGCCAGGACAGCAGTGCCACAGGACAGTGCTGCCTGCTCCATGTGAGCTGTCCTTTTCCTCTCTCCCTGGCAGAGTTCAGCATGAGGAGGAGCAGCCCTGGAGCTCCTGAGCTGCCAGCATGGGAAGAGCTGAGCTGGGGCATCCTGAGACACATCCTGCTGGATCTCAGCAGAGCTGAGCACTGCACTGCTGGCCAGGAGGGGCAGAGCCTGTCTGAAAGCACACATGTGCCACAGGAGGACAAGCAAAATTCCTTCTTTTCAGTTTTCAATGTTGCTGTCTGGCAGGTTCTTGTCATGCTCTGTCACACTGACCTGTCTGGTTTGGTGTCAGGGGTCTGTACTTCCCTGACTGAGCAGAGCCTGTGCTTGTACACACACCAACAATTAAACTGCCCTGCTGCACTGGTCTCTTGAAGATTTATTTTTCAGAGGGGGAGAATGGCAACACTCAGTGACACTGAAATCATCCCCAAGCATCAAGTGTCCCTGTGTTAAAGTCTGTCATTCCTATGTCATAATTAAACAAAAAAACCCAGGTTTCACTTCAGCTGATGTCAAAGCCTCTCTTTACAGCTCTTTATAATTAATAATAACTATGCCAAGTAACTAATTCAGACAAATAGTTTTTGTGGTAAGCTCAGTTTTGAAGAAGGTGAGTCACTTCTTCAAGCAGCTCCAGCTCATTTCTTACCCCCTACAAAACGAAATCACTCTGAAATTCATCTTTAGTGAGATCAATGTGATGGGGAGGTCAAATGCACAGACCACATCATATTGTAATTACACTGTTATTTTATGGCTGTAATTAAATCCCACTATCCCAGTAGTTGAACAGTGGGTGTGTGTATAGACATCTCTACAAATGTGAAAGGAAGGAACAATTCAGGCAGGGAAGTTATTTCTCTGTGAAGCAAATGCTGCAAACTGCAGGTGTTCACTTCCAGCCTGGCTGGCTCAGACTCTCTTTGGTCTTGTAGAAAGTAACTGTAAATGAGATTATTCAATACTTCTTGAGGATTCCTGCAAGCTGGACTGGCAGCTGGAATTAGTGGAGCTCACTGACTGTTGATCACAATTTACCAGTCAAACTGAGTGATTGGAACAGTAAAACTAGTAATGCACACAGTAAAAAAAACCCAGTAATAACTAGTAATGTGCACAGCAGAGAGTAATGCACACAGCATTGCCCTGCTGTAACTGTGACCTCCCCTACAAAGGGGTTACTCAGCCCACAGATTAAATTAACAAAGCACAAATGACTAAAAAGTTCTAAACCCCTGAAGAATTTGGTTTTCCTGCACGCAGCCCCACAGGGAGCAGCACTGCCTCACCTTGGTTTAGTTAAAGTGATAATAATCCATCCCTTCCTTCAGGTTCAGCATGGCCAGGTTTGTTTCAAAGGCTCCACCTGTCAAGTCCTGTGAGGGAAGAAGAAGAAAATGAGCTCAAACTCATTTCAGGCTGTAGCAGGTTTGGGCTACTGATTCTTTGACAGAAGAAAGTCCCATTTGCAGAACTAAACAAATAAACCAAGGCTCAGGGAAGTTTCTATTCAAAAATTCAGGGTATTTTGAAAATGTAGTGTTCAGATCAGTGTGGTGCATATCAGACAACTCCTCACTCTGCAGTGCTGCTCTGGTGTTTGCCAGCTCAGACATTGGCAGAAAATGGACCAAGGCAGTGAGCTGGACAAAACAAATGGTTTGGGTGGATTCTGAGCACTGAGGAGGTTGTCTGATAAAACAAGCCCTTCATCAAGCACAAGAAGTACTCTGCAGAGTTAAAGGTGTTTCCTTTTGAGCCTCAGTCAAGTTATCAGGACAGGAACTGGCTACATTTGGTCCTTGAGCAACCTCAGTGATGTCATTAAGAAAACAGGGCAACTTCAGCATTCCTGAGCACTTCCTGGAGTCCTGAATTACTGATCTTAAGGAATGTCACCAGAAAAACACCAAAAATTAATGTTTGTCTGGTTGGCCCAGAACAGCAAGAGTGAGGTTTTAACTGTCAATGTTTAGGATGGGAAGTTACAGAAATGGAGTCCCACTGAAATTGGAATTGAAGGAGTTGGAAAAAAATAACCTGCTTTACAGAGGGGTTAAAAAATAAATAGGAGACCAGATGCTAAATTAAGTGGGAGAGTTAAAGACAAATCTTTAATTCCCAGAGCACAGGAAAAGCCAGGCAGGGCTGTACAATAAGAGATTTAACTACAAATTTTCTGAAAACTTTATACAATCAAGCTAGTTTAATTACTGTGACAGAAAAATAAAAATCCCTTTCATTTGCAGCCGTTGGAATCCAAGCCAAGGCAGGGCACAAAGCAGCATTTCTAAGCACTTTGCTTTTACCTCCAAGCAAGAGCAAACATGGGGCACAAACCCTGGGGTGAAGTGGCCCTGAGCAGCTAAAGCCACACTTTCATTCTCTTCAGCAAAACCTCAAACACAGAGAGCAGAATTCCAGCCCCAGCTGTCTGTGAAGCTGTTATAAAATACAAACTGAGCAAAGATCAGAGGATGCCTGCTTCTTCCAGAAGGATTTGCTGTGGTACCAAAGCCATGCCAGTGCTCACAAGGGAGGAACTGCCTGAAAAAATAAATGAGCCAATGCTGCTCCAAGCACATGGCCAAGAGAGTCATTCTTGTAAACAGCCCACTCAATAAACACATCTAATCTCCAGAATCACCCTCTTAGAGCTGCAAAGGAACATGCAGGTTTTGTCTGTATCAAAAGGAAAAATAATCCCCTACCATGAACAGCAAAATAAAAGCCAATAAAGCCCCTTAAAGCACACTTCCTTCTTCAGAAAATGGTGATGAGCTTAGGTTGGTAGAGAATAAGCAAGCAGAAAATGTTCAGTGGCCATGAGGGGAAAAACAGACTGAAATCCCAACTGAAGTCAGAGACCAGAGTTTGCAGACAAGATGTTGTATAACAGTCTCATTGTAAGGGCTCCACAGATTAAATGTGCTTTAGAACAGGTTGCACAGATGTTTTGTCTGGGGACTTCCACCCACTGTTATATGCAGTATGAAAAATTAAATTAGTTGTAATAGTACTTGCTGATCCAAGAGTTTATCAAGCAGGAGTGCAGGATAATGCCCCAAGGCACTCTGAGTCTGGCTTTACAACCCCGAGTTGGGAGCCCAGAGTTGATCATGAGGTTGGGAGTGCCAAGTTAAAAACAGGCTGTACCAGAGGAGAGGAGATGCAGCTGATCCATCCCTGAAGAGATCCAGCACAGCCTTAGTTTTGTGTGGAGTGCAGGTTTTGGTTGCTATCAGAGGGGTTTTTATTGTTTTTTAACACTCCAGTGTATTTGCTATTTTAAAGCTTCTGTGTTATAACAGCAGAAAAACTGCTGGTTATCATCTAATTATATTATCAGGGCAATTAAACCACTTCAAATAACTTACCACAGTCAGATACAGAAGATGATTCAGAACTGGCAGAGCCAAACCAAATGGTTCTGGCAGTTTAAAAACAAAGCCTTTGCCATACATGGGGCTGCAAAATACCTGGCCCAGAGGAGGCTGAGTGCCTGTGCTCATTGGGGTGTATTTGGTACTGGGCAAGGAAGTACAACAGATCCAGCCCCTGGGTAATTCTTAATTTTACCCAATACTGGCTGATTTAAATCCCAAAACACCCTGCACAATCAGTTTGATTAAAAAAAAAAAACCAAAAGCCATTCAACTGTAGAGCAAAAGCTGCTGGGAAAAGCCACTTACAGTGAACAGAAACTCATTTTCCTGAGGAGCAAGTGCTGCTCCTGCAGGTGAAGCCAAAGCTGGGACTCACCAGCTTCACACAGACCACGAAGGGCGGAGCCGCGTCCCTGAAGTGACACACAGGAATTTTGGGTTTTGGTCTCTCCTGCAGGAGGAAGGGGTACAGAAGCACTCAGGTTACTTGCTAGCTTGGTTTTAGGAGCTGCTGAACTCTAAAAGGGGGAAAAAATGTGTTGAGCTGTGATGCTGAAGAGACCTTGCTCATTCTCTGCCTGTGTTTCCTGCCCGTCACATTGCAGTGCAGTTGAGTGAAGTTGCACCAAATCTGAATTTGGAGCTTTCTGCTCCTCAATTTGGAGCTTTCTGCTCCTGAGAGGAGCAGCTCTCACTGCTCCACTGCTTCCTCCTTGTCTCCAAGTTCTACTTCCAGCCCTTTCCCAAACAATTCCCTCTGATCTGATGGCAATGTGTGCAGCTTCAATGGCCTGTCCCATAACGAACTATGTTCCTCTCTTTTTTTGGTTAATTTTTTGCCATTTTAGTGAACTGCATCCATTCCTGTGCCCTCAGACAGCATCAGAACAGGCACAAGAGCAGAGACACAGGAGGATCTGTCCTTCCTGCTGGGAGCTGTTAAAGGGCTAAAGCTCAGCTGGGACTTCACCACAGATCCAAGCTGCAGGATCTTCTAAGGATTCACAACAGCTGCAGTACAATCTTCTTTACAGCTGATCTGAGAAAATGGGTTTGTTTTAGGAAGACCAATGCCCAGGATCTGTGTCAGGCATACTGGGCAGTGAGTCCTCAGTATTCCAGGCTGAAATGCTGCTCCCAGTTGCTTCCATGAGCTCAAAGCAGTCCGTGTTTTCCCAGTATGGAATTGTACAGCTCCTCCAGGCTGAGCACCAGCTGTACCTGAGGAGGAGCCCTCCTGTCCCTCCTTCCCTCAGTCCCACTCCCTTCAGATACAAGGATCTGGCAAGCTCAGGGTAATTTGATTCACAAGATAACTTGTTGGAAATCTTTTAATTTTGAGGGTTCTTTCCCATTATCCACCATAAACCAAATTCTACTCCCATTTGGAAGACACACCTGCCAGTGAAGACTGTTTTACCCCATCATCAGGATCCTTTCAGAATAAGTATTTTTGTCTTTCTAAACTGACTTCACTGAGTGTGAAGCTGACAGTCCTGGCTCCAGTTTGCATTCCAGTGTCCATTCCCAGCCCTCCAATCTTCTGTCACAGCCTCTCTGCCAAAATGAGCTGCTACACAACATACAGGATCAGTGACAAATTCCTTCATCACATTCCTCAGGACACTTCTAGATCACAATAAAGAACACAAGAGTGCTTATAACTCACCTCAGATTCCTCATAGGTGTAGAATCCTTTTGTTATTTTCTTTTCATCAACATCACAAAATGCAGTTACCTGGAAAACAGAAGCAGAATGTTTCAGTAGCACCATTTCACCTGTAATGCATCTGTGAGCAGAGCTGCAGGCATGGGGATGGACACAGGAGGAGGCAGAGCACCCTGGGCCTCCTCTGGAGCTTAAACTCTGATTAAATCCTTTCTGAGTGCATCTCAAGGAGTGGAGAAAATTCTGCAGGTGTCTGTGAGCACATTCTGATCTCAGTCACTGACTGCATGAGAACACCACCAACCCCATCCTCAGGGAGTAAACTCAACCCAGAGACCAGTTTCCTCATTTTGGCACTTCCACTAAAACCCAGCTGAGATGCAATAAAAGCCTCTCTCTTCCTGTTCACCCCAAGCATGGGATGTTCCCCCAGGCACCTTGGGCCCACTGCTCTGGGTGCTCTGCAATCCCAGCCTCAATTCCAGGGCACAGCACTCCAAACCTGGGAATTCCTGTGCTTATGGACTTGAATTTCAACTGAAAAGTTCAGCAGATCTGATGTTTAAACACAAATAATTACTGCTTCACTTTGCTTACTCTTACTGGACTTAGGAAAGCATTATTTGCAGCCCATTAGGTGCCAGATATTTCAGATGGGTTTTTATTTGCATTCCTCATAAATATGCAGGCAGAATAAATGCCTGCCATCTAAAATACCCAGTGGCCTTATTTTTGAGAGCCACTAGGTTGCCAGGAACATTTTGGAAGACTTTTTAAAATAAACATGGCTATGTTTTCCTCTGACTTCCGTTGGATTTATTCATATTATCTCCATGGAGCTCTTATGCTGAAGCAGAACAGTTGAGATAGTTAAGGTCATACGGAAATCAATTATTCTGGTGAAAGCTGGATAGCAGCTTTCATATCTTTTTAATTGCTGCATTAAAAATTGATTAACAACACTTACTGCTGAGAAAATCTGAAAAGCCAAACAGCTGTTTATTAATTTATTAAGTTAGAGAAGGCTGAAAAGGCTGGCTGGCTTTCCCTGTCTGAAATCTCTCTCACACATTTTCTTCCTGTGATTAAGATGGTTTTCTTTTACCTAAAGTGACCTCATTCTGTTTGTGTAGAGGGTTTTTCTAATACCATAATATCACTTCCTTCATTAAACATCAATGGCAAGAGAATGCAAACAAAAGTATCAAGGGACTGCAAATAAGGCTGCAAAGCACCAGTGTCCAAAGCAATGAGGGAAACGAGGGAAAAAGTGCAGGGGTGGGCAGGGACAGACCTTGAACCCCTTAGAGGGACACAGGGAGACCTGGAGAAGACAAAACAGGCACCCAAGGAAGAACAGAACGTTAAAGAAATATGGAATTTCCACTCTGGGGCTGTGTGAGTGAGGAATCACATCAGGGGCACACCCAGAGTCTGAACTCTGTGTCAGCATTGGAATGGAAACAGGGGGGAAGGAGGGAATTCAGGAAGGTGCTGGAGGCTGTGCGAGGTGTTTGTGGCTGGTGCAGCTGGGTTGGATTGACACTCACAAGCAGCTCCCTCACAGATTAATCCACTTCATATCCCTGGCCCTATTTCCATGGCCACTGCAATGCTTTGGGGTAGCTGGAAGGTCAGATGGTGTGGATGTGTACATACACACAGATATATAAATATGTGTCACATGAAGGGAATCAGAAGAAGTCGCTGTGGGAAGAGAAGTTCTCTGGCTGTATTCTCTTCATTCTGTGCTAACCACCTTTAAAATTCTCCAATATTCAGCAAATCTCAGTTCTATCACTTGTGTTTTACTGTCCTGCAATCTGTGATCATAATAAATAATATTTAGCAAGATAAGTCTTCAGTGTCAACCCAACAGAGTTCTAGGAACAAAGTCCAATATGTTGACTTGCTGTCCAAGAAATAAAGCTATTTTTGGAGCTGCTTATGCTCTTATAGATAATAAAAACCAAAATAAACCACCAAAACTTATGACACAAGCTAAAGAGAAATTCCATTTACACTTCTGTGTCAGTAACTGAGAATCCAGCTGCAAGATCTGTGCTGGAAAGTCTCACTGCTCATCCTCAGTGTGTTATTACCCAATTAACAGAAACCTGAGTGGTGCCTGGACTTCTCAGCACGAATTTCCTCCTTATATCCAATCTCAATCTCCGTCAGTTTAAAACCATTTCTCCTTGTCCTGTCACGACATCCCCTTGTAAACAGTCTCTCTCCAAAGGCACTTCTTGTATCACTAAATTGCCATTAATTCCAACTCTCCCTCTCACTCCATCACTCCAGTTTCTGGGTGTAGAAAACTCTGCCCTTTTCCACAGTGACTCCCCAGCCCCCAGAACACCCCCACAAAAACCCCTCAGTGAAAAAACGAGCACAGGTGAGTCTGTGACAGATTCCCCTTGGGAGATGGAACGAGCTCAAACCCTTTTTGTTATCACTGAGGTATTTCCCTGTACAATTCTCAATGGGCTCAGGCAGCTTAGACCTGGCATTTACAGCAGAGTAAAACAGGTCAGACTTGAATGGGTGATTTTTCTGCAGCCTGCACACCACGTGGGTGGCCAAAATGTAAGGCAACTATTTTTCTGACACACACTATTTATTTTCCAATTAAAGCAAAGCTGTGTTTGGAGTCTAAATACAGGACTTAGGCACAGTTGTTTATCCTATAAGGAGCAGTCAGGGCATCAGGCTTATAGGAGTTATTTACTTTATACACTATCAGGATAAACCCAGAGACACCTATTTATTTTCCTGCATTAATGGCCTTCTTTCTTGTAGCTTTTATGAAGAACATCTATCCACACATGAACTCCTGTCTCCCTGTGAGAAACCATGAATTATAAAGCCATAAAGGAGTCTCAATTTGCTGTTTTCCCCCCCTCTCCTTTTAGCAAAATTACTCTTTGGCAATACCTCTGACAGCATGATACCACTGAGTCCTCAGATCACACTTCAGTGTTACTAAAATATATGATTTGTTACATGTCTTTGTTTTAAACATGTATAAAAATCTGCACAATTACAAAAATTCCAAAGGAAAGAACACTGCTAATTCTCTCAGCTCAAAACTCTGGGTATCTGCTAGAGAAGCCAAGGAACTACAGTAAGTAATTTTTATAAATATGGACTGCAACTTCCATTAACAGTGGTGTTAGGGGAAAAGGAGAAATCGCCTTCTCCCTCCTAAGAGAAAGTTTACATAGCTCACAAGATAAGAGATTAACTCAGAAACAACCTCTGCTGGGGGAAGACACGTTTGAGGAAGATAAAAGCCCTTTTCTGGCTGGCTCTTCCTAATAAACACAGGGGCTCTGCAGGGCCAGGCTGGGGCTATCAGACCTCCCTGGGGAAAGGAGATGAATGGGAGCAGATCCTCCTGCAGTGCACAGCCACAGCAGCAGCAGTGACACAGGGTGCCTTGGGGTGCAGCTGGCACTGCCTGCCTGGTGGAGCTCTGCTGTGACTGCACAACAATTTAATTGTTTGGTTCCTGTGTGCCTGGTTGGCTGCTGCAGACTGTGTTTCTTCACACTTCCCATTCCACTCAGGTTTCGTAATGGAAAAACTGAAAGGTTTCATCAGCTTCATGATGTGCTTTTATGGTGAATGATCGTCACAGGATTTTATTCTCCCATCCTGGTTTCACCTGTGGTCTCTAGCAGCCATTTACAGAAAGCAACAACCTGAACTCAGCACATTCTCAGGTCTGGAAGGACATGAGAGGCAAGTTCCACATGGGAGAGTGAATAACTGAGGGGAACTTGACAGAAAACTGGAAAACCCTTCCAATAAATGGTCACCTGCATGCTGTGGCTTCTCCCTCCTCCTGCCATCAGCTGGTGTCCTCAGGGTCACCTCCAAAGGGACAACCTGCAGACCCTGCAAAATCCCACCGAGCAGATCTTCCCTGCTGCATTCCTTCCCCATCTCATGCAATCCCACATCTGTTTTAAACTTCTAGTGAACCCTGTTAATTCTTCTATTTATAATTCTTTCATTGAAGCTTGCAGAAAGCCTCGGGAGCATGTTAATATACATCTCTGCGAAAGCAAAATCAATTGTGGCCATTCATGTCAAAACAAAGTAACTGAAAGCATTACAATGCAAGTTCAAATGGATACAGCTGATGAAAAAACAGGAGACACACAGGGGCATGAACAGCTTCTGCCCTGACATGGAACCAGCAGGCACCAGTCACAATCTGAGTGATTTTCCATGCCAGGAGCTGCTTTGATTTCACCTCTTCAGCACTACAGCCAAGACAGAAGCTGTGGGTATCTTTAAATCCCAAGAATGCATTTCATTATTCCATTTAGACACCATTCCACTGGAAACAGCAGCAGCTTCCCCTTTTTGCACATATCCACAACAAAATCAGTGGAGAATTTTAACACCAGAATCCAACACGCAAAATCAGCTGCTAAACACTGGATATAAAACATTTCCCTTGTTATGTACAACAAACCTGCCTCCATAGGTGTGGGGCCTCACTGCCAGGGACTCATCCCTGCAGAGGAAATCTGAGTGATGCCAGGCACCTTTTGGGTGTGCACAGCTCTGTGCTGACAAAACAGAGCTTGCAGAAAGCACTTCCTCCCACATGGGAAGAACAGGGAGTTTTCCTGGCCAGGAATCACTCACTACAGTCCAGAATGAAGCCTTGATTTACCCCATGTCATTTTAGGGTGTTTTATACCTGGATTTAACTGAAACTTTCAAATTTCATCTCTCTCCTTATTCTGGAGGCTTTTAACTTGCTTTCACATTGCCACTTCACTGTTGAGGTGGGTGTGACATTCTCCCCTTTATTTAATGTGTGTGACATTCTCCCCTTTATTTCATGTTTGTGACATTCTCCCCTTTATTTCATGTGTGTAACATTCTCCCCTTTATTTCATGTTTGTGACATTCTCCCCTTTATTTCATGGGTGTGACATTCTCCCCTTTATTTCATGGGTGTAACATTCTCCCCTTTATTTCATGGGTGTAACATTCTCCCCTTTATTGACGTTTCTTTGCTTTCATGTCCCCACTCCAGGCTCTGACAGTGCCACTCACACACTTTCAGAATGGTTAAAATGCTGCAAAAGTTGAACATTTCTTGGCCGTGGGGATGAGCTGGAGAACCAGAGCTGCAGCACAAGGTTTGGTGATGCTGCCCTTGGAAAAAGGCAGAGGGAACCCAATGGATGATGTTAAATGGTCGATGAGCCAGGAAAAAAGGCCTTCAAAAGACCTTTTCTGTTTGCCACCAGCACACAGGGCTGTCACAGAGGAGTGGCACGGCCTGGCTGTGCACAAGCACTGTTTGCAGCCCACTGATGAGCTGATGCTGATTTGGTCCTTGCCCCTGCTTTTCCATGAGCCACTGGAACGCTATTTTCAGCCATCGGAAATGACACAAAATGTTAATGCTTAAGTTCTCCTTTTAGCTGAAGTCTGATGGGGAATAAAAGAGCAGACAAGACAGCTCAGAAACCCTCCAGGCACATGGAGCATCCCAAAAACATTTGGTTTCCATCTTCAGCTGCAAATTATAGACACAACGGATGTGTTTTAAACAAAAAAAGGTCTGTTTGACTTCATTCTTGCAGAAATGCTAATACTGAACCACTGTCAGCAGTGTGAATCAAGAAGGGGACAGCCAGGAAGCAGAATTTCCCTAAGAATACTGAGATCATGGTAATTAATTCATAAAAAAAAAAAAAACCAAAACTACTAGTGGAATAATTTTTTCGTGTGTTGCTGTTTAGCAAAAATACCGAGCCTTGGATTTCTGCCTGGCTCCTTTGGAGACAAAGCATCATTTTAATATTCAGCATACAGATGGCTGAGGGAAAAGGGAGAATTGCTGAGGTGTCCTCTTCTCTTTTAACATAACCACAGCTCACATTCACACTGTTTCCCAAACAAACTAAAGTAATAATTTGTTAGTGAGTATGAACATAGACAGACTGCTGCTTCCTGGAATTGCCTGAATTTTGTTTTCTAAGAAACAATGTTCTTTGGCACAGGGCAGAGCTGGGCTTTTCAACATCCCACAAAGATCCTGTCAGCAGAAGAAATGCAATTGCTTTGTTTACCAGGTTCTAAAAATACTAGAAGCATTCTTTTTTCTTGAAAAAGATGTTTTCTTACACACCCTAAGCCTGACAGATCAAATTATTTAATTCTCTTCCTGAGGATTCAGTAGAGTCCAGGTTTGTTTCAAAATTACAAAATAATACATGCTGCATGTGGTAGGATTTTTTGGGGGGGTTATTATTTACCCTAGGAGTTTGTGTCCCAAATTTTCTGCAGGTACTTGGTGCCAATTGAGAAAACAACCCTGCAGTGACTCCACAGTCCAGCCAAAGTCAGGCAGGACATCAGATGAAATCCTGCATCTCAATAAAAGTATGCAGACAAACAAAGCATAGGTGAAATCTCAGGAGCCTAAACTGATTTAAAGCATAAAACCAACTAAAATTAAGTTTAGACAGCTACATTCTGTCTAAATTTAATTTTAGTTGTCTTTATACTTTTATAGATTTATATCTATATAAATAAAATTGTTGTTATGATCATTATATATAATGAAATAATATATAGAATATAACTGTCATAATAAATCAATCAATAATAAACCATATTTAATGGACAGGTCTGTCCTCCCTGAGTGAAACAAGTGATTCATTTAATATCTTTTCTTCAGCTCACCCACTGCCACGTGATGGCAATGACTGAGGGATGGCACTGGAAAGGCACTGGAATATCAAGCAGGACATTCAGTTCAGTTTTTACTTTGTACATTTACTCCCATGCCTATTCAGTAGTTCTAACTGTGTGTATACAAATCTCTTCTATTTTTTTAATATGTGTGTGGTCTGAGGGCCACAACATTAATCAGGTTTTTATATGTATTTGTCATTTTGTCTTCCCATCCATATTCTTAAGAAAAGAAAAACACATGCAGCAATAAAACGAATGTTCTGTGGCTCTTTATAAGAAACAGCCATTTGACATTAGCCCTAAAGCCTTTATCTAACACAAAGTTATTGCACACAAGAAAATGCTATAAAAATAAGGTATTTAGACTCTTGGACAAATCTATCCTGAGAAATCTCTGCCACTGCCAAACACCAGCACTTTCAGCTGACTGAGTGGGAGAGTCACGTCCAGCAGTTTCTGCTCACCCCTTCAGCCCACACCAAACCCTTTTTTTTGGCAATTAAATACTTTTTGGCAACCAAAACCTTTCCAAAGGGAGTCACAGTGACCAGGGACGTGTCCAGTATCCACTTTGGAACTGGGCAAATGTTACACAGGTATGGATGCCCCTGGACAAGGCAGTTCAGCACCACACAACCCAAATAAAGAGCTGTTCTTCTCACCCTGCTACAGCTGTGTCCCACCTACTGGTGCATTTCTTGCTCTCCCTGCCCACCATAAGCTCTAAATAAAATATCATGGCATTTTAAAAGAAGAAATACATCACACAGAATATTGAGAAATGCCCCAATTTATGTTAATTATCAATTAGTACTGTAGGGACAAAATATCTTAAGAGAATTTTGCTGGGTTGGATTAGAAGCATCATGGGGTATATGAAGAAGAAGTGGGTTTGTACAAATGTCACTTTCCAGCTCACCTTTTTCTGATTAGCTGGTGACAAGCTTCTGTAGAGCTTCTTGCCTTGCTTGCCAGCATTCCAAATGGTGAATGATGTCCAGGAGCTCAGGACTCTGTCCTCAAGGAACCTGACTCGGTGATTCCAGATGGTTTCCCTGGAGAGTTGGAAAAAGGGCAGGTTTTGACCCCTAAAATGTTTAGCATTATTACAGAGCTATGTGCACATCTACACACTCACCTACAGGTAAACATGACCAAAGGGATTAATATAATTAAAAAAAAAAAAAAAAAAAAGTCACATCAGAACATCAGACTGCAAATTTCTGAGGGGAACGTAGAAAAGAAGTTCTGTGGAAGTTCTCAGACAAAAACCATTTGGATAGATAGGAAGCAGTAGCTAAACAATTTGTATTTTCAAGAACCCTCCCAGATCACAAGAATATGAAAAGCTGCAGCTGTGGTAATAAAACTCAACCCTACCCACACCTGTGCTCACCTGTGAACTGCCCCGAGCCCTGCAGTGACACGGGCAAAGCATCTCCCAAACCCCAGCTGGGCTCCTCCTGCTCCATCTGCCACGGGCTCCTTCTCCTTGCCTGATGGAAAGCTGGCATCTCACAGATTTAGAAGCCCAGCTTACCCCCAGCACCACAGCATAAATGCATTTCCAGCGTGGATTTGGCTCAAGGCTCCAGTGGGGTGTCAGAGCTCTGGATCAGTGACACCCCCAGCTACAATCACAGTCCCACACAAACCACCTGGCTACACCCCTCACACTGGCCAGCCTGCACACACACTCATTTCAGACCAAATAAGATAGATTTAACTGTAAAAGTGCCCAAGTATTCTTTGGTAATGACACAAATGTGGCTATGCCTTTATTTGAAGGCAACTTTCATAAGAACCTGCATTTCTAGGAACAAAAAGCAGTGGGATTTTCTTTTTCTTTTAAAAAGGAGTATGCCTCATAGAACTTTTAAAAACATGTTTTAGGAAAATAGCAAGCTGGCAGATGTCTGTGTGCAATTACACCTTGAAGTCTTCATCTCTGGGATAACTTCCACAAGATAATTAGCCAAGTGGTCGAGGTAAACACGGTGACACCAATACCAAATGACAAATCCCACGGCTCTGGAACCATCCCCAGCAAGGGACCATCCAACAGCCTTAGCTACTGAAGAGCTGCTGACGTCTTCAAAAGGTTCAAGACAGGTTCTCAGAAAGAGAAAACAGTGTCAAGGAAAGCAGTTTGTCATGGTCCATTTCTCCCAACTGGCAAATCCAGTTGGACAACTGCAGCTTTTTTTAATGTTTGAGTGTGTGTATTCTGCACTACAATGTAATATTTAAGACTACAACATTTATCATGGATTAAAGAAACCTGCCTGCTGTTAAAAACACCTGCTTTATTTCCAGCATTCATTAAATATTCATTAACTAGGAACCCACCTCAGACTTATTACACAGTTTTCTAGAGAGAATAAATTGATTTCCTCAATTTGACAAATGAAACTTCATAACATACATCTCTTGAACAAGGCACCTTGAGCTGTAACTTTCTTTCCCAGGAATTCTGATGAACCCCTAGTGGTGTCTCCTTATTTAAGGCAATCTTCAAGTGGAGTTTTTCCATTTTCCTATTTGCATCATTCCTTCACAGCCCCAGTTATGTTCTGAACACCACACAACCCTCACAGGACCCAGTGACCCCACTTCACTTCAGCACAGCCAGATCCTGCTCAGCACTTCATCACTGATCCTGCTCTGATAGCTTGGAAAATACCTCATGCACAAATAAAATTTCCTCACAGCTCCAAGGGTGATGGCTCTGCACCAGCATTTTGACTAATGGGGAAAAAGAAAATTTTGGATTTGATCAAAAATCTCTTCTAATGCAACCACAAGATGAATTCCTGCTGCAAAGCTTTAACTGCTGCTGGCATCCTTTGACACTTGCCTTTTTCCATGCTCATGACAGCATGCTGCAGTCCCAGAAGGAAAGTTTAAGGAACAAAATATGAAGGTCAAGTATTTTTCCAGTATCACTTTACTGGACATTTTAGAGCTTCTGAGAGCTTCTAAAAAGGAAGATTATTGCTTTGCACATAAATGGAAAGCTTTTAAAAGTGATTTTCCTTTGAAATGTTACTTCAGAAGGGTAACACCATATTACATTCCAAAGGAACTTCAGAATCTGTTCTGTTGGCTTGAGTGGCACTGGCAAGTTTCTTTTCCACTTGAGTTTACAACATTAAGGAAACCAAAGTAAAAAACCAGGCAGCCTTACAAGGCATGAAAAGAGATTGTAACTAATTTCTAGGTGCAGTGCAAACCCTGCAATCTACCTCCAGGCTCATAAAAGATGTTTTTATTTTTGTGGAGATGTCCCAGCACAGCAGTATTGGTTCTTCCAGGCAGTTTGTGGTTGCTGTCGAGGCCATGAGAGCCTCAGTGTCCTACTGAGGTAAAATTCAATCAGACCAAATCTCAGGGGTGTTAATCACCCCTGAAGATTTCAGACTGAAGCAGATTTACTGACTCATCTCACCTATCAATGCTATCCTGGAAAAGCAAGTGGGGAAAGCTTGTAAGAGAATGCACTCTGAAATAAAAGGGTATGAAAGGTATTATACTCCAAATGGTTGTTGTTCAACCACAAGAATACTGTCAGACAGCTTCATTTAACAACACTTAAAAACTCTCTTAAGTACTGTGGGTTGTAAAAACAAAGCCAATCTACCCAGCAGTTGGGATGTTTTGCTTGCATCACTACAAGACAATGCCCACAGAAAAGCATTTGAAGCTCACACCTCCATATTGTGTGTTTTCAATGAAAAAATTAAGTTCCATCACTTTAAAGTCTTGAGTTAACCCTGAAATAGTTTTAAGCTGAGGTAGCAGATAAACACAGAAGTGAGGGGAGAATTTGGGACTGAGCTTTAGAGTGACACTCACTCATCTTTGTGAGAACTCAGTCTGCACAAACAATCCCACACGCTGAGGCAAAGGGAGCTCACAGGTGTCAAAGGAGAGAGTTTCGGTTATTCCCTTCAGCTTTCCGGTTCACCTAAGTTGCCACTTTTTTTTTTTTTTTTTTTTTTTTGATGTTTCCAGAACAGATAACTGGGATTCCTGCCTCGAGGGATAAGGGGAACAGATAACTGGGATTCCTGCCTCGAGGGATAAGGGAATGCCATTTTCCCATCCTTCACCAGCCAGTGCAGGTGCAGCAGACAGGAGCTGCAGCAACGTGCAAAGGGTAATTAAAGAAAATGCCTGAAACGATCCAGAAGTTGTACAAACCACTACTCAGAGATGATTCTCACAGCCATTTTCAGATTATGCATTATTACATATTCACAGCCACCAGCAAAACCTAGGAGGTATTATTACTCTGCCTCACTCCAAATCAAGACAGCTTTTCCTACCCATCTCACAGAAGATTAGAGTAAGCAATTTGCAGCAGCTTTAGTACCATGTCCAAGCCTGTATTCAGTTCACAAGATTGTCCTCAGCCAGAAGGTGGGACAAAATTCTTCTCACTGTACAAATTTGTTCCCGTACCCTAACGCTCTTTCTTGACCCCAAACCTTGAAATACATTATTTCCCCCATTCCTTTCATTTTGTTGTCACAACTTTGGAAAAGAAACGTTAGGAGTATTTCCACTCGAAATGTCATTCTCGAGGCTTAAATAATTTTCCTAAGATCTCACTTGCTGTGGCCCCTCAATGCTCATCAGTTATGGAGCCTGGGAGGAAGAAGAGGAGCCAAAATTCTGCAGGAGTGAAACGAGGGTATTCATGCAGAGGGTGAGAATGACTACACCGTGTGTTCCTCAGCCCCAAGTAGTTATTACCAGACCATCCACCCAAGTAATGCAACAATGGAGCTCTGTTAAAAATGTGTGGTGACCTAGTGACTGAATACAAGAGTCAAGAAACATCTGCTCTACTCCTATTTTGAAATGAAAGATAATGTGACAATAAAAGCAACATGATTTAATGTCTGAGCTCAGTCAAACCTCGCCATATTGTTGCACTGCCTTTCCCCTCCTTCCCCCAGCGAGGCCACATAAGTGAATCCACAGAGCAAAGACAGATGTACAAGCACTTGAGCAGTGCAGAAATACAAGCCCAATATCCTGAACAGTACTGGAATTTTAGGCATGGATTGCCATCCACAGAAACACTATAGATCCATAAATCTGACCTTTTCTCCCTGTGCTGGCCCTGCACAGTGCTCAGGTAACACCAGGCAGGAAGAGCAGCTGCCCAAGTGAGCATCCTCTTCCAGGGCCTTTTTATTGATGGCAGGGTAAGAGAGTTTTGGATGAGAGGTGAGCCTCACCTGATCGATAAACCAGAGCTGCAGGAGCAGAGAACTTCACAATCACAGTGAGAGCTGAAAGAGCAGATCCCTTACAGCCAGGCTTGCATGCAGAATTCAAGGCCCTTACATCCACAGGAAATTCAGAAATAAATCCTGTTTGAACCTTGGCCATACTGGTGAATAAACTGGTTTTTTTGCCGTTGTTGTTCTGTTGAACTTCATGTGAACTTATTAATTGCTGGACTATATCGTCCCACTGAGTTATTACATTTACACTGTTAATAGGTTCTATTAATGTCTGAGTTCATCTTCAGGTCACGGGTCATTAGCTGAGGCATGGTTTGCATTGTGGCCTATTTTTCATGAAAGGCTTATTAAGAGAGACAGAGACTATCAATGTTAATGGCATTTACTTTTCAAGAATCTAATGAGGTCATTAGTTTCCATGTTTAATTGAAGTGCCAAATGCAAGCATAGAAGATAAAAATGCAGTTGACCTCATCTTAATTTCAGCTCTACAGGAGTATGTTATTCCTCTCTCCTGCCTATTTTTGGCCGTGTATGTTTGTGCAGGAAATGAAGGAGGCATTCCAGTGCTCACCACAGATCCAAGACCTGGCCTCAGAGCACCTCTGAAACAGCCAAATGTGTGTTTCACACCAATGCCTGTTCCTCTTTGCTCAGATGACACTGGAAGCTTCCAGTGCCTGAAACCAGATGTTTTCAATAGATTATGTAATTCTGCTTATTTCTGCAGGGCAGTGTCACACTCGTTCTGAGCACAGGGGATCTGAAATTACTGAAGGTGCACTTCACCTTTTCTGTGTAAGAGGGAATTGCTCAGATCTTAGACACAAGGTACAAACCTTCTTTTCCACATGTATTAAATTTGTCTTGATTAAAAACTTGCAAACTGCTCCAAGGATTAGCTGCATGCCCCAACCACCTGTCTTCATGAGCAGCACTACCTAAAGACAAGTGCAATTTTTTATTGCTCACCTCACTCCAAGCTCACTTTCATCTCGCAGTGAGGTATTGTTGTATATACAGTTCCTTTCTCTCCCCTTTGGCAAGACAAAAATCTATGAATTTTAACATGTTTTTATTATACATTAGACTTTCTTACTCCAGTATTCCTCACTCTAAAGCCAGCTCTGCTATGGTCTCACATCAATTTAATGTGGCTGTGCAGCACTGAGTACACACAGCCCTAGGGTACAACACCAAATAAAGTGATTTAGATCCAGGAGATATGAAAAGTGGGATTTTGTGTTGTGAATTCCTAGCTGAAGAGAAGTTTCTCAAAATCCAGCAGGTATCCATCACAGACTTTGGATGAAATGACAATGAGAACATTCATATTTCTGCATGCACCTAATGAAATCTAAATACGGACACTGAACTTCATGCAGATTCTGTCACACACCCAAAAACATTTAATAATGCAGACTGATGCCTCCAGGGTAAGGGAGAATGCAAATAAGATTTAGTTTCCTGCTTCACAGATATTCTCAACTCCAGATATGTGTTCCAGAAGGATACTAATCATAGGAAATGACCTAAAGCACACGAGTGTTTACAATTATACGTACTAACTAAAAAAATAAAAGAACCAAATGTCACTTGCCAAGCAGTTTTACACATATTTTAGGAAGTCTGAAAATGCAGTGAGGCTTCTTTCCCCCTGGAGGTTTCTGAAAGACACCCACATAAACTGAAACCATCACAGGCTGCGAGTGACTGTTGTCTTTGCTGGAAAGAATGAATGATGCACCTTTGGATAAAAATGTCCTGCTATGGTTTTTAAGACTGAAACCAGGCAAAACCAGGAAAAAAAAAAATCAGCTTTCCTACCAGCATCATTTTGATCTCAGACAAGATATTAATTTGGCTGGTGAGTTACTACTTCCAAATTCAAGTCTAGGCTAACTCAAAATTTCAAGATGACCTGGGCCAATGGCAAAAAGCAAAACACCACAGAAAACTGCTCAACAAAACCCACAATATAAAGAAAAAGGCTTCTAGAAAAGCCAGAGCATGCATTAAATAAGGTGGAATGACCAAGAGGCAAATTAGGCAAGACCAAATTTAAATCATAACCTTAAACCATTGTGATGAGTCCATTAATCTCTTTTTGCTCAATGTGCACTTCAGTCTCCAGACACAAACACCGGCAACCCTTCAGAACTCGGGCAGCAAACAAGGACTGAGCCAGGAGAAAGAGCTCTTGCACAACCTCATCTTTGGAAAGCCACACCAAATATCATCCCCAGTAGTACCAGCAGGAAGCCAAGAGGAAGAGCAGCTCTCCTGATTTCTTAGAACGAGACAAGAAAGGCGCCAATTTGGACAGGCACCCTGCACATCTGAAAGAGCTCACAGCATTTCCACATTCCCCCAGGATGCTGTAATTCAGGGTGCTTGTGCCACACAGCCTTGGAGATCTGAATAAGCAACAGCTTGCAGTAAATTCAAAACAAATTAATTTCCAAGAATTAGATGCTTTCCCACAGATAGAAGCAAAAATGCTTCCAAGAGTTTTTAGGGTCCCATAATGCGTGGCTGAAAAGTTGGTCACTAACTGCCAAAAGGATCACACAGTAAAAGAGGAAAAAAATACACATTTTTACATTTCAACATGTGTAAAAAGGAAAATAATTTATCTCATGCTTGTTTGCAAAATCAAAATCATATGTACTATTTGCTTGAATGACCTTTTCATAGTTAAATGATTTTATATAGATATTCACATTTATAAAGATCTGTAGTGACATTAACCATGAGTGTGCTCATGGTTATTTGTTTTACACTCTGTACAGCAATACAGGGATGGACAACAAAAATGTACACAGAAATGTTCATTTGTACTGGTCAGTTCTACAAAGCCATAAAAACAGGATTGGCTGAAAAGTGTACTTATATCATTAATCAGTAAGGAAACAGTTTACTTAATTACCACTGTGATTCTGGCACGGCATTCCTAAAGGACAGTACAGCCCATGTCACTTTTTATTAAAGTCAGTGCATAAGAGAAGGGAACAGCTTTGGCTCAGCTTGCAGCATGTGGAGGAATCAGCAATTCAACACCTCCTTTAGGGGCTGAGCAGCCCACGAAAGGCAGCAGGCAACAAAAGCAGCTTACAAGGAAGCACCTGAGATAATTACTCCTAAACATCCTCAGGGATTTTTCAAACCTCATTATCTGATTTAGGTGGTTTAGACCCTTTAAAATAAGAAAATAATATATGTAAAGGCAGCACATTATCAGATTAAAGGTTTGGTTTTGGTCTGGTTCTTTTTTTTGTTTTTCGAAAGATGGTTTTTGTTGGTGTTACAAGTTTCTGTTTACTTTTTAAATATTGAGGCAGCTGATTTTGAAATTAAACCATAACATTTCCACATTTTTTTTTTTTTACATTACGGTGCATACGTCAAAAACCATGGGAATGACAGCCATAACATTTCCACATTTTTTTTTTACATTACGGTTCATACGTCAAAAACCATGGGAATGACATTTTTACATATTAAAAATCCTAATAAAAAACCCCCAATGCAGTTTCACCATCTTTGCTGCCAATGATCCAAGACAAAACCAAGTCTAAATTCTCCTGGAAAGCACAGCTTACTCTAGCACAGAGTGAGTGGCAGCCTGGGGGTGGTACCGGTAGAGCAGGAGGCAATGGTTCACTCGAAACACTCCACCACCCTTCTGGAGATGCTCATAAAAAAACAACAAGTCCTCTGGGACACCCTGCAACAGAAAACAGTTATTAGATCAGATTCTGAAGATCAGTACATCTGAAGATTTTTAATTTCTCTGCCAAATGAATATGGTTCAACAGAATTGTTACTCATAATAATGTAAATATTATACATATTTACATAATAAATATAATTATTATATTGTATAATAGATATGCAATATATATTACCTATAATAATAAATGTATTATTATATATAAATATATAATATTTATATATTATATAAATATATATAAATGCAACTTTGCTGCTGCCCAGGGAGGGTGTGGACTCCCCAAGGCCAGGTTGGATGGGGCTTGGAGCAACCTGGAAGTGTCCTGGAGGTGAAACAAGAAGATCTTTAAGTTCCAACCCAAGCCCATCTCTGATTCTGTACTATTATTTGAGTGTGTCCCAATGAACTTCTCTAATGGGCTGTGAAACAAATGAAGCTAATGCTGCTGAATGAGCAGTACTATTTATAAATGAAGTGCAAGGACAGAGGAGGAAAAATTAACATCATCTCATTTTGACAGGGATCTCAAGCTTGGTGCAGGTGAATCCAAAAGAAAGAGAAGGCCAGCTGCTAAACAGTTTGTGCAGCCTGAAGTTCCATGTAACCAAATAATTTGTACTGCAAAGGATCAGTGACTTAAGAAGGGTTTGTTTTTTTTTTTTTCTCATTTTACTGGAATTCTCCTTCTTTCTCTGGCTGTCATACAAATGCTGGTCTCTAGTTAGGAAAGGTGACTCAGGCCCCATAATGACAGACTTCAATAAAAACTGCAATAAAGGCAACCTCAGAATGAGGCAACATCTGAAAAGATTTTTTTATTTTTCTTGAGACTTCCTTCCATGGTACATTCATCCTTATGGGATTGCACCCACTGCTGCTGAAAACACTACAGGATAAAAGCTCCTGCAATTGTGGATCTAACAGGCTCTAGGAAAAATGAGGGATTTCACAGTCATTTAAACATTCTCCACTTAAAAATCAGAGAATCTTCATGCAAGTGATGCAGTGTCAGAAGGGCAATTATATGGCTCATAGCACTCAATTCCATTTTGTGGCATATGAAAGCATAAACCCACCTTTAAAGTCCTCCAGAGAAGGTAAAAAAAGTAGTGTTTATTTATATTTTGCAAAGCTACAGCTTCTTTAAATACTAGAACATTTCATTCTTTCACGTATAAATATAGATATTTCTTCCCTGCAATACAGTGTTTAAAAGGTCACATGGTTTTTACCAGACTAAAAAGCTCCCTTTTATAAAACCAGGTGGGTCAAAGAAAACATTTAAGCGTTGCAACAACAAAAAGCTGAAAGATAAAATGACAATTTTAAAGGAAAAGAAGGTGGAGAGATTGAAATACATTTGTTTCTGTAGACAGTATGACACATATGAATAACCAGGTCAGAAACCTCAACCTCAATCTTAACCATTCTATTTCAACACAGAAAAATAATAAGAGTACAAGTAAAAAAAAAAAAATTGAAAATGTTCCCTATTACTACAGCCTCTGAGTTTCTTCCATAATTAATGAGATTCTCTAATTACAGTGCTGGGCTGGCCCTCTAGTTATGAGAGCAATACAGTTCAGTGACTATTTCTCATCCCCACCAGGCTGAGTAGCCAGAGGGGTGTGGGTGTGGAAGAGAAATGAGACAAAAAACTCTCTGAACCCTGGAAAACAACTGCAGACCACTCAGCTGAACATGTGCACCTTGGGAGAAACCAGAATCCAGTCGAGCTCTGGGCTCTGCAGCTCCTGCCCTCACTCTGGGTCTTGTGTGACACTGGGCCATGCTCCCACCTTCTGAATTAAATGGATTCTGCTCACTGAGGGCAGCTCATCTGCAGACATTGGTTGTCTTTGTAGACATTTGTCTGACTTCTGGTTTAAGAGCTGCAAGGCAGAAGAAAACTTTAAGACAAGCTCATACAATTTATGCTTTATGTGACTACTTTGAAAGTCACAACAGAAATCTGGGAGAAGTTAGAGTGGCAGCCAGCAACCACAGTCACCAAGAATACAAGAAAAATGCAAAATCATTTTCTTTCCATTTATCTTGTAGCCCTTTCTACATTTTCCTTATCGTGGACTTTAAGGGAAATATGAGCCAGCAGAAAAGTTCAAACCTTTTTCTCTTTTCCCATCACACACTAGACCACGTCTCAGGGCACAAGTGCAGCAGATATCAGCTTGCTGCAGGAGCCACATTTTGATTCACATCTATGATTATGTCACATCCATCTCAGCAATTCCTTCTCTGTTGGATAAGCTTTTCCATTATTCAAGACAACTGTTAATATGTATATTTAAGAAGAGTTACTGCACAAGTAAAAGGATCTTTCAAAAAACACTCTTTGGTTCCAAGGGCTCTTTTGCTTTCCTTTATCTGGCAGAAATTCTCTGGAATAAAGTGCACTCAGGCCTAGGAAGGAGCAGGTGCCTTGCACTGCTCAGCAGTGGCCTCTCACATTACAAAGGAGCAGCAGTGCCACGCATTTTTCAGAGGAAAGATGTTGACTGTGTTATGGATCCTGCAGGGATGGGACTTCCTACGGCTCTTGAGCGTGTAAGTTTGCTGCAACACAAGAGCTCCTTCCCAGCTGAGATCTATTATTGGATCCAGATGGCATTTTAAACACCAGGAATCTTTGTGAAACAACACAACTCTGAAAGAGAAAGCTGTTTAACCACTAAAGGGATATTTTAATGTATTTTTTGAAAATGAATATCTATAGCTAAAAGTATCAATTACTAACCCAGCATTTCAGCAATAGGCTACCACATCAATAGCTTTCAGCAACAATAAATACAATTAAATTGCACAGTTTACATGTTACTGGGACTACATGCAGAATTTTCCATATTATGGCAAAACCAACCGCACATCCTCTGCTGCAAAAGGGCATAAACTAATTACAGCTCCCAGAGAAAAGCACAGCCTGCCCCTGCTCTGCTCTAAGCAGCCCAATGCAAAATCATAGCTCACTTTTTCACATTCCCACTGAACAGGGGAAGGGTTTCTGCTGACCCAGTATTTTGGGCAGGTACTGCTTGCTATGCTGATGGTTGTACAGGTGAGGGGACTGATTTTTTATAGACCATGGGGTGTCAAGCAGAACCCTAATTTGAGTTAAAGTAACTCCTTGTTCAGGGATTAACTAAATTATCTATGATCCTTCTCTTGCCATCTTCTATTGCTCGCTGTTCTCACTCCTGGCAGCAAACTGTGCTCCAACTGCAGCCACCCCAGCATTTTCCAAAGAGGTTCAAGCATCCCCCAACAAGCAATTCTGGCTACAACTCTTGCACCTCCACCATCAGTCAGGATGAGGAGCATCAGCAGGGATCTTTCCAGGGCAAAGCCTGGAGGTTTTCCTGAGGGGTTTATTACATTCCCAAAGGGACCATCAGCAATTTTTGGAGGAGTTTTAATGCAAGTGATGCTGTAACCATGAACACCTGCTGAGGCCATGCTGGGATGACCAACAGCAGCACTTCAGGCTGAGAGCAGCCCTTTCATTTGCTCACTTGGACAGAAACCACCACGGGGCTGTAGAGGCCCCGTGTATATATATAATATACAAATATAAAAGCTGCCTTTTACTGCTAAACCAGAATAAATCTGTCCCAACTTCCTTATCCATCCCTGCTCAGCCTTGTCTCAGCCCCATCTGACCCTCCCTGTCCCAGCTCCCAGGCACTCTGGCAGAGGTGGCAGATCCTTGTGAGCACAACCAGCGGAGATTTATCCTGTGCAGAGAAGTCTGACTGGTGAAAATGGGAGATCTACAAGTATTTCATAAATACATGCACTTATAAGAAACAGCAATGACAAATAAGACAGGAGAAGTACATCAATCCACAGGGGGAAAAGCCTTCAGGTTTGGAAAAGCCTGGCCTCCCTTTTGGTCAGGGGCATCAAGGAAAACTGGGCTGCAACATTTTGTAGAACAGTCAGCACCATCAGGGTAACTGCTGGACAGAAAAAATTGCTTTACTTCCTCAGAGGAGCCTAAAATTGGTGAATGGAAAGAATTAAATAGCTATTAATAGCTTTTCTACAGGATTATCCCGGATATTCTTAAGTCTCCCTTTCTGCAGATCTGTCACTTCATTTCTTGGCTCTCATCCAAATCATGCCTTTCCATCATTTTGCCTTGATTACAGGACCCAGAGCCCATTAGGATTTATTTTATTGTTTAAGAAATAACAGGTTAAAGGAAACTCCAAAAGGTTGCTTTCATCCAAATGTCTTGGCACAGAGAAAAGCAGTTAAACAAAGATGATGGGGAAGTCAAGTGGAAGGGAGGTGGTAAATTGTAAATGATATTTAATAACAGACCAGCAGAAAATATAATTAGACACAGGGTATGGGGTGAATTTTCAAATAGCTTATAAAGTGGAATTAATCACAGGCTCCACCACTTTTTCTCTGCTTTTTAGATCAAATATTGATCTCTGTTCAGCTTTAACTATATAAAGCCAAAAGCAAACAAAAAAACCCCAGCAGTGCCTGTATTTTATCCCAGTTTTCCCCACAGCATCCTGATGGGTTATTTGACAGACTGACAGTATTTTAGTTCACGTTCCAAAAAACCAAATTCCTACTTGGCCTTTTACCTCTGAGGCATTATTGTAACCACTTGCCTTTCTGAATGGAACGAGATTTGTGTGCTCTGGCAGGCAAACATGGAAAATTGCATCAGCGAGTGCCTAACAGCCACATCTACCTCAGAGCTTTCCACATGGCCTACAGTCTCCTGTGCTCAAAAGGATATTTTGACACCTCCTCAGTTCGTGTTTTTTGTGACCTTTTATCACCAAAATAGAATGAAACTGAGCTCCAGACACTTTGTTCAGAGGCACAGTTTGTATTCAGAAAGGCTGGTGCTTTACAATGCACGATTCCATCTGGGGCTCATTAAGAATAATTTCCCCCTGTTTACACTTTGAGATTAGCTCAGAACTTTAAGGCTGTCACTCCATTTTCAGTTTTCATACACTTAGAAAGGAAGGATAAACACAGGGGTGACAGGAAATTTGGAACCCAGTTGCGGTAAGATTCTAGAGAAAGAGACAAGTTTGGCACGTAACAGTTGTGATGTGGAGAGTAATTCTGCCTGGAGAGAGCCAAGACTGCAATTTTCCACCCTTGCATGCAGTGGAGCCTGCAGGGTAGCAATGCTCATTTGTACAGCTCTCCTGGTACTCAGCATTTCTGTCAGACACGTAAAAAATAACTTTTCTTCCCTAATAACAGGCACCCCATCTCCCACTGCACACGCCTGGGGAGCTCCCCACCCTAACAGATGACACAGCTTCAAAATCTGCTTTTCACATTAGGCCAGAACACGGGCATTTTTCTCCTCAGCACAAGTTTTTTGTGATGCTTTTGGACACGGTTATAACTTTTTAACAATGGTGCTACTTATTAGGAGACACCAAAAACTCCAGCAGCAAAGCCACCCGTGGTAATGTCACACACCAAGTGTCAAATGGGAGTTCTGGAGGGTTTGGGAAGTGCTGCTACTTTTTTCCATAGGGAAGTACTGCAGTCTTTATAGAAAATTGCTTAAAAGATTATTTTATTTTAGTTTCCTAAAAAAAGAAAGCCACAAATATGGTTCATCGTGTGACTCTTCTTCCAGCAGGGGATACTATTTGAAATGTTACCTTACAGGCTTGTGACCATTTCCACTGTATTGTGAACACCATCAGAGCTTGCTAAAATCTCTTCAGTATTCCTGCTTTAATTATAATTTATCAGAGATTGCATAAATAAAATCTCTTTTATTATTTAACCATTTTAGTTAACTAATATATAAAACAAACCTGTTAGGTTCTTTGAGACCATTTATGAATATATTATTTTGTTTGCACCTAAAAGGAATACACTTCCAACAACTGCAGATCTTGATCAGAAAGAACTTCATTTAAAAAATGATGGAAAAAACCTGTTTGACCTAAAGCCTGAATGACTGGAGAGAGACACATATCTACCTGGAATAAAAAAATGATTACCCCATAGCACATCTATTTGTATTTGATCACTCCACCCACTCTGTTACCATCAACATCAAATCACAATTTCTCCCATGAAAGAATTACCCTCCATTCTTTCCTAAGCACTGAAATACGAAGAACAGGTGTTTGGATTTCATTTCAAATGAGAAATGCAGCTTTTTGGCAAGAAACAGCTCAGCAAATGGGGAAGGCCAAAACATGAGATTTGCTGGCCTGTTCTGTGTTTACTTCCAGCAATGTGACACTGGCAAGTCTCATGAATAAACACTAACTCAGAAATGGAGATGGAAATGATCAGATTAATGCAGATCCTGGCTCAGCTCAGAACTTACAGGGATGAGACCCTTCAGAGTATTCTCAGCTCTGCTGACACACAGAGGAAAAACTTCCCTTGTTTTAAAGGGTTTCTTTTCAAATGAAAACGAACGAGTTAGAGCAATGCTAAATACTTTGTAACACTAAATGCTCAAGATTTAAGGCTTGATTTTGTGTCCTCTAAACCCTCAGCAGACAAAGGTTTGACTTCACTGCTTTGTTCAGATCTGTCCTGCTCCTGGGGTATTTTTCTGAAGGTCCTCTGCATCAGCCAGGGCCTGAGCTTGGACATGTTGGACACCTCACAATAGGGACAAACAATAAGTTCAACTTATCACTTGTAATTCTCCAAACCAGAAGGACATATCATGCATTGTGGCTGAAAAATCATCAGGATTAAGATTGTCAGTGTACTACAGCTGAATAACCAGTGGCATAGTTCCTACACAATTACACAGAGACAGCAAAACAGAAAAAAACCCTACTCATAAAAACAAAACAAGGAGGAAAAAAAAAGCCAAAATGAAAAGCAAAAAGCACAGAACAATAGTCTATTTAACTTAACCTCTTGAACTTTATCATTAGGCTTGCTGTTCTATTGTTGCTGCTGCTTTAACTTGCTTGCTTGCTTTCTGGAGCTTACTAACAAGGCTCAAGAAGTCAGACATCCTTCAGAGAGTGAAAATACAATGATAAGAAATAATAATAAAAAAGAAATAAAGAGCCTGGGTCAGCAAATGTAGATTGTATTGGGAGCCAGGCAGCATTCCCAGCTCTTCCACTCACCCATCATGTAATTAAGGGCAAATCTTTTCACTGCTCTAAACAATTCAGTTCTCTCTCTGCTGTCTCCTTATAATTATAATTTTTTGGCAGCCCAAAGAATAATATTTGTATGTCCTCATACATACACACACATGTATATATATACACACTGCATGGCACTGAAGGGCTTCATTTAAAAGCTATAAAAATAATAATCATCATCATCATCTGTTGTAGTTTAAATAATTAAATAGGAAATAGCCTTAGCAGATTTGTTTTAGAGTGCTAATAAATGAAAGCTTTGGGGAAAAAAAAAAATCAGAGCCACCCATTTTAGCCCTAAAATCTCACCAAAACCACTGGAAGCAAAATCTCTCAGAACCAAACCACACAAAATGGATCCAAATGTGTTTAAATTAGATCTATTTGCCAACATATTTCAACTACCACAATAAATACTGCTAACAGGCACCCATGGATTTTATTCCATAAACACACTGATGAGCTTAAAGCAATCAAATTGAACTCATACAGGAAATTGATAAAGACAAAAAACACCTAACTGGCAGGGCAAAAACACTTCTGAGACCACAGGTGTTGAATTTGTAACCTCCCAGCTCTGATCCTTGAGCAGAAGCTACTTTAAATCTTCCAAGGACAAGCACAAGAGCTAAGATTGACAAGAGGACAGGTGGATAAATGAGCTTTTGTGGTAATAGTTTCATGGCCCTTCTTTTTTCCTCTCAGGGATATAAATCTGCCCCCTTAGATGAAGGTGCTTTTGTCCCTCTGCCATTCTGCACCTTTTTTCCCTCCCAACTTCTTTCAGCAACCTACCTCACCCAGCTCATAACAAAACTAAGGGCTCACCTGTTTTTAGCATCTATTCCAGGGATCAAAGAGGAGCTTTGGTGTCTGAAACCTTTAATTTTTTTCCAGGTTTGCTGGCACATCCAATAGGTGTGTTCCAATGCCAGCCTCAGGTAGGTCCTTCCATCACCAGGGTTATTCCCAAACAACTTCAGCTGGTTGGAGACTGGTTTTTAAAAAAATTGTATGACCCAGGTCTTTTAGAGCTCAGTTTTCATCTACATCCCTTCCCTATTGCTCCTGAATAACAGGGAGAGGCTGTTAAACAAGGGGATGGCTCCTGGACTACAGATCACCTGCAGCACTCACCTTTCCACCCTCATCAAATCTTCCCACATGAAAAAACCATTCTCGAGAGCAGAACCAGGTTGGCATGATCACAGTAGGCCCATGGGAGGTGAACACCTAGGGGAAAAAAGAGGGGGAAAAATCCAGTCAGTTAACAAAATGTCAAACCCAGCAGCTGCTGAGGAACAAAGCAGACCTCACACATCCACCTGAAATTATGCCTATGCCTAACCTTCAGCAGTTTTGAACGCTGAGAAGAGCCAGTGCTGGAAATTTAGCAGGTGCTTAGTGTTGGAAGTGCAGTGTGTAGCAGAATCTCCCCGGCACCACAGCCCAAAAGGTGAGTCTGGTTCCTGCTCCATATTCCATGACCTTCTCTTCTCCCCCAAGCTGTAACACGTGCAGAGTACTTAAAGCATTTTTCCAAATTTAGAGTATGACACTGGAGCTGGCACTTTATCAATAATGATGTTGTTAATATGGAAATGAAGTAATTGAGAAGAATCACGGAAAGTTCAAGTTCTTAAACTGAACTCTACAATTCCTGAGCACTGATTTTTTTTCCATTTTATATTTATTATACATATATTAAGTATGAACTTTCACTGGAACTTTCTTTTATTTCTGCCAAAGACACTTAAATCCTAATGAAGCTTGAACAAGTTAAAATGCAATTTGTTTTAAACATCACCTGAGTACTGTGGATTTGCTACCCAGGAGTACCTACAATTAAAGGTTTTTGGAAAGGAAGAGCCTTAAGTAGAGAAAAGGGAGTAACTATTAAGTTCATCTCTTCATTTGTGACAGCCAAGAACTATACAAATGGGTCTTGGAAGCTTCAAACAAACTTGTTGCAAGTATAACTGTGAAATAAGCCAGAATGTGGACGACAGGAGGTAAACTGGTTCTTTCTTTTGCACAAGATGAAGCATCCAGGCAAAGAGGAGACTGAACTTGTCAAACACAAGGTGCAAAGTGAAGGCAGGAGCTTGTGCTTGCTTCCAGCAGAGACACAGGAACTGCAGAGCACACGCTGGGGCAGGAAAAACCAACTCCACAACTGCTGTCAGTCAAGTGACAGTGCTGATCTGTGAGCTGGCAATTTCACGTTACAGTGGTAATATTAATATTCCTGTGCACCTGAAGCTCTTCAGTGAAGAGTGTACATTTGTCACATGCAGCTCAGCAGCTACATTTTGAAGGTGCTCCTCTTGATGTCAGCCTGAGGGAGCTCCGCAAACTCTTATGTTGGCCACATCAATTTCCACAGATAAACATGGACTTAAACCAAATAAAGACATTTAAACCAATTGTCCAAATTAATTAAATCGGAAATCCAATCAAAATTTGGCAGATGACCTACTGCCACTTTTCTAACAGGCATTTGCCCAAACTTCAGGTGAAGCACACAGCATGCCAACAGAACTTCATTGTCCCTAAAAGAATCTGGGGGTGACTCATTTTCATCCAGACACTTCAATTCTACCATAAAATCACTTAAAACTTAAAATCAATTCTATCACCTAATGTCTTAACTCATCAGCAGGTTGTCCAGAGACGAAATACTCCAGTTCAGAGGTGTTAAATGGAAAATTCTCCCCCCAAGAGTCAGTGGGAGCTGAAAGAGTCAAAACAACCCCAGAAAAGCAGAGCAGCCTTGATTACTGAGTACATGGTTATTAGCTGCACATTAATTACAGGGGCAATTGAGTATGGCCTGAACCCAACAATGACCAAAGAGTAATCCCAAAAGAAAACAGCAGCAGGGAGAAAAGCCAGGCCAGAGGGCATTGCATTGAATCTCATTTCTGAAAGACACAAAAACTTCAAAAGAAACCCTTGAGCCCGTGGGTACTTGTGAAATGTGTCTGGAGAGGCCAGAACGGCATTTCCTCAGAGCTGCCAGGTCCCTCAGGGATCAGGAATGCACTTCACCTCTGAGCTGGAGCTCCAAGCCATCAGCTGTGCCCTCACGTGCCAAGAGCATCCCTCCCAAACATCCCAGATGACACTGACACAGACACTCCAGTGAAACCAGACAGAACAGGTTCTTTCGTAATAATAAATAATTATATACTGCTATTTTATAATATTCATTAGAATTATAATAACTACATTCTTAAATTATATTATTTATTAAATTATAGTTAGTACATATTGAATATATTAATTGTTATAATTTATTATCTATGATGAAAGTATGTTATTTTATAATAAAATAATTATTTTATTTATATTATTGTTATTTTTATTATGAAAAATTTAAGAGAAAATGTCCAAAAGGCACTGATGTTAACACAGATGATGATTTTACAGCAGACCATCCCACACTGATGTCTCTCCTAAAACCAGCAGTGCTCTGTGGCTCACTGCTCATCTCAGCAGAGACACCAGAGGAGAATCACACGGGCAAAACAGAGACTGATGATGGCACACATGATTTCAGGATCTTATCCTTCCAGAAGGTCTTCAAACCTGCACACACAGCAGCTGAGAGCCAATGAATTGGCAAATAAACTTTTCCTACATGAACACTTACAGTGCAACATCAAAACTGACCTAAGGAAATTTATTTGTGCTGCTGTCACAAAGGACAAAGTCACACTACCTCGTGCCTTGCTATGTAAGAATAACTTCTGTGAAGCTGAAATTCTCTTTGTTGTTGTTGTTGCTTAGTCTTCAGCTGAACCTCCTGATCCAACAAACCATAAATCAGCAATGCTACCACACAGGAGGATGCAGGAAAGCAGGGCACCAAGCAGAGAGCACAAAACCCTTCTCAGCAGCGGCAGAGATGATCCAGAAATAATCTTTAACCTGATGAAACTGCTAGAAATCTCCATTTACACCACATTTACATTAATTAAGAGCTCTCCCACTCATCCTGCCTGTGGCTGCACACCCCAGTCACAGCACTGGCACTCTCCTGACCCCAGGATGGATCAAAGCACCACATCAGTAAAAAGCCATTATTTTCCTTGGTTTTAGTGTTAGTTTTCTACAGCCTTAGCTCTCTGAATCAGTTCACTGTGGGGTCAGAGCAGCAATACCACCGACACACTGGAGAGGGAAGGAAAAGCTTTGGAGAGGAAACAAACCCTCCCTTCTTGGTCACTGCCCACAGCTCATGAGTCCAGCTGAAACATAAAACTGCATCCTCTGAATACCCACCCTGATGGGAGGAGAAGTGGCCAGGAAAAACACTAACAACTGTTCTGAAACACTGAGGCATCTGCCAAACTTCTGAAAACCACCTTCCAGAGCTTTTGAAATTTTATCTTCAAGTGAAAAAAAAAATAACCTCAACCTTCTGCACTTTGGAAATTCTATATTTCACCTTGGTTTAGTCTGATGGGAAAGTTTCCTCTGTATTTCTTTTTTGTCTATTCTTGTCATAAACTCTTGCCAAGGTGTTAAAAAACAGTCAAATTGTCTTGTTCCATGATAAAAACTGCAATTTCTCACTTTGTGAGACTGACACTCCAGATTTTATCCATAAATCTTTTAGATTGCATGGACTGGAACGAGAGAAACAAAGAGGACATGCTAGTCTTAACTTGACAATCAATCAAAAGCAGAATTTGAATGATGGTGCCATCAACTATGTTTAGTTTTCTTGGAAATATCCTCCAACTGTGCTTTATAAATGTCTTGTGTCACCTTGGAACACCAGTGGGTTTCCAGACCTCCTTGAGGAATTAATTCAGTATTCTGAGAGCAGGTTGGACCTGTGAACCTTTCACACACAGCTGGATTGAAAGATTAATGTTTATTAATAATACTTGTTATTAATTACAGAACACTGTATGCTGTAAAAAAAAAAATCTCAATATTGAATATTTCATGTTAAAAATCAGAAGATGAAGGTATAAATCTGTTCAGGTTTTGAATTCCTGCAGAACAGTGTTGTGATAACCTAACTGGAATCCATCTCCAGATGATGGGCACAAATTCCTATTTCAGCGTCTTATTTACTAAATTATTTAGAACTTTTATTACTAGCTGGGTTTATTCCAAGGATCAAGTAGCAAGTAATTGAAACTGGTTTGTTCTTGTTCATTGTTTGGCTATCGAATTACATCCAACTGTTACACAGATTCTCTGAAAATAAATCTAAAGAGCACAAAGAGCTGATAAAGTGACTTTCATTGTTGTGTTTCAAAGCTGTCAGCAGCACATGGAACTCTGGTTCCCACTGATGCTCAGCGCAGGCCATGCCAGCATTCAGTGCAAAACTTCAGTTCCAGTACAGGGAAAACATTTGTGTGTTTACAGAAACTTCTCAAGGAAAGTTCTCTTCCCTGAAGCAGCAAATCAAAGTCTAACAGCAGTGAGAAAAGCAGATATGCAGATGGTGAAAAAACCTTGTCACATCAGATATCATCGTGCCATGCAGGACACAGGGGAAACCAGGCAGCTCACAGAAGCAACAGATTTAATTTCATTTAATTGAGCAAGGAGCTAATTCCCCCAAACACACCACACATTTAATTCTACTTATGCTACAGCATTTTTCCAAAATTATATCCACACAAATCAAGGATTAGACACATTTGTTGAGACAAACGAAGCTTTCAAATATCCAGGGGAATACATTGACACGTAAGAAGGTGAAAGAGAAGAGAGCAAACCCCATGGGGAGGGCCACAGTGATTCTGTAAGCAGAGCATGGGCTGAAGGGAATCATTCCTGGCCTTGAAGCAATGATGAGTTAAGGTATCTGTGCATTAATTCAGCAATGAATGTAGCAGGACCTTGCTCCTGAGGTGTACCAGGTTTACATCCAGAATCAGTCTGTGTGTAGTGTGAGAGAAGAGGTACAGAGGGTAGGGAAGAGATAAATAAAGACTCTTCCTACTTCAACAAAGTACTGGTCAAAGAGGATTTTTCAAAAGAAAATAACTACAATGAGCTTTATGAAGCTTTTAGGAAAAAAATTTGGAAATTAGGAAATTGAAATTAGAAATTAAAATTAGAAAATTTGGAAAAATGACTCCATGCAGTAAAATAAAGCATTCTGCAGCAAGAGGTTGTCTTCTTGGCTTGCTGTTTGTGCTGAAGTTTTACTACAAAAGAAAGAAAATCTGCTTAAAGTCGTATTGGCAGGTCCTGAATTGTGATTAGAACAAAAAAGCAGCCAGTGTGGAATGGATTCCATGCAGTTGGTTTATACTGCCCTGAACTGCTGTACCCTTTCCTGGGCTGTACAAATAACTGTGTCACCTCATCACTGCAAGCCTCCAGAGCAGCTGAAAATCCTTCTCTAAGGAAGCTGGAATCCAGCACAGCAAAAAGCAGATTATTGAAATAAACCATCCCTTGCCTCTCTGTGCAGAAAAGCTGGTGTGTACACAATAATTCTGGTGCAGGCCTGACTGAAAATCAGTGGAATTTAGCCTTCACAAGCCCAAACTCCACTGAGCTACAAAACTAATCAAAAAGGGTAAGAGAGTCCTGAGAGCTGCTAATGCCAGTGAAAGCAGAGAACATTCAGCACCTCCAAGAAGGTATTCCTGCTCCTGGAAAATTTATGACCTACAGCTCCCTGTGATTTCCTCTGGACCTGAAGCCTGAATGAAGGCTGGAATGTCTCACAGTTTGCAGGAAACTCAGAGCAGAGCCAGTGAGAGGAGCTGTGAGGTGATGCTTCCCCTGAATGCAAAGGGCACAGTCATGGCAGGAAAGCTGGGGGAGAAAAGATGAATTTTGCTGTAACAATCTTGCTGGTTCCTCACAGTTTATTGCATTCCAGTGCTTTTCACCAGGCCGCTCACTTTCAGAAAAGTACAACAGTCCTCTTTACAGCTACACAACCATTACATAAAAATATAAAATTTTTACAAATAGCATTCCCCATGTGAAATAAAATCTTCATAGCAAGTCTCTGCAGTGAATCCACCACCTGGAATGAAAGCCAGGCTGTGTATCAGCAGGGCATCACCTCCTCCTGCCATCTCTGGCTGCAGCAGAGCCCCACGAAGAGTGAAATGCTGGGTAAAGACAGCAAAAGGCAGGCTGCTCTCTACCCAGGTTATTAGATTTCCTTAAAATTTCCTGCTGAAAGCAAAACTGTTTACAAACTTGCTACGAGCAAATATATTAACTTTGGGTTTCCAGTCCAGTTCCTATGGATTGAATTGGCTGTGGCTTTGCTTTTTGGGAGGCAGCTCCTGGCAGCCCATTGTGCGGGATAATTGAGGGCCAGCACAGTGCTGAATATCTCTGCTTTGTAGCTGAATGCCCAAGAGCAAGCACCATTCTTCTGGACGTTTGTAGAGCTTTTCCCTGCTAATGACGATGAATTAACCTACTGCTGAAGCCAAAGCAATAGCTGCATGCAAAGGAAACAGCCTGTATGATTTTAGCTTCTCTTACA
This sequence comes from Pyrgilauda ruficollis, assembly GCF_017590135.1. NCBI lineage: Eukaryota > Metazoa > Chordata > Aves > Passeriformes > Passeridae > Pyrgilauda > Pyrgilauda ruficollis. The sequence goes on from NW_024512099.1 coordinate 529,892, forward strand.
GCTTTTTTCTTTTTTTTTTGGGGGGGGGGGTCTGTAGGTTACTAAAAGTGGTCTTTACAAAAAGTTTCTCTAATTCTTGGAGGTTTTCCAGTATTTAAAGAGTCAAGTAGTTACAATGGAAGAATGACTCCATGCAGTAAAATAAAGCATTCTGCAGCAAGAGGTTGTCTTCTTGGCTTGCTGTTTGTGCTGAAGTTTTACTACAAAAGAAAGAAAATCTGCTTAAAGTCATATTGGCAGGTCCTGAATTGTCATTAGAACAAACAAGAGATCTGCTAAGAAACCATGACCAATGCTCATGCAAAATAAGTCCAAAAAATTACCTTTCCATTTGACTTGTGCACATGCCATTTCGGATTTTCACAAGATGAAAACTGAATTTGTCTTTTATATTTGTGACTTATTATACAGCATTTAACAGATGACAATATAGACAACAGAAGTTGTATGGTGTGTAGCTAAAAAATAAAACTATCCTGCTCTTAAAGTGCACGCTTGTCCACAATTAACAAACTTCTCTAAAATGTGCTGGCAAAGAGGAAAACAAATTCCCATAAAGTTCAACACATGAAACTCTTTGACATACCAGCTCCCAGAATTAATGTTCAGCTGAAATGTGAGTAAACCTCCTGGCAAATCGCAGCTTCAGCAAATTTTAAAATGCAGGTATTTGGAGAGAGAAACATGAAATACTTCTGAGTGTTCAGGATTATCAGAGAGTGTAACAAATCCTTCATACTAATTCTCTTTTTCAAATAAAAGCTCGTGCTATAAAAGTTTTATGCAACTTGGAAGTGGGGGACACATGACCTTCAGTTAAATGAAAGAAATACAAGCACCTTATAAACAAGCATCAAACTGTAGGGAAGGAGATCACTTCTGAATTTGAGAAGTTCAGCTGTGTGCTAATGTACATGCAAAAGACCCACAGGAGAAATAGTAAATATTCATGCAAACTCGCTGTATTTATTCCAATATAAATTATATTTATTTTGTGTGGTTTTTCTCCCCGTAGACTTTTACCCTTTAGAGAAGGCAAAAGAGAAAATTTAGATCAGACCTTAAACTACAGATTCTGATTATCTGATTAACAGCTGCAATAGTAGAATGTTTTCTTTAGGAAATCAAAGCAAACTTTAGCCTAAATCTCTCCCTCATGTCTTCCATCATATTGCAAGTCTTTGGGGAGTATCAAAGCACCAAATGCATTCCAGTGCCTTGAGAGTGTTTGATTTGAGTTCTGCAACCCTTCAAAAGTGTGAAGGGGAGAACAAGGCAAAGACAGAAAACAAAAATGTATTTTAGAAAAAGAAATGTCGCTGCTAGTGCAGAAACTGTAACAGCAGATTTTACAGGGGGAAAATTTCAGATCTCAGGGTCTTTGCTTTCTGCACACTGTCTCTAATCTTCTTTTATAAAATAGATACATACTGAGAGTAAAAACCCATCACCTCAGCAACAGCTTTTACACACACACATTTGTGACAATGAAAGGGACCCAATACATTCATCCAGAACCCAGTGGTCTCTTACAAGAATTTGGCTTTCAACAGTGCAGGAGACACAGCTGGACAGACCTCAACCAACCCGAGTATTTGCAGAGATAGAAATTAAGTGCCCATCAATCTGTAAAACCTGAGACAAAGCAGAGCTGAGAGCACTACAAAGCTTTCCCTCCTCTCTGCAGTCTCCTGTTTCAGCCTCCCTAATAATTTGTTGATGGTTTTAGATGTGGGATTTGATTTTGTAGGTTCTTCCCCTGCTTCCCAGCCAGAAACATGACCAACATTTCATTAATTTGTGACTGAGTGTAACCTCCAGCCTCTCACAGCATGGGCAGCTGGAAGTCACACTGTACCTCTGGGTGTGCATCACCTAAAATTCATTCCTAAAATTCCTACATTTTCATTCCTAAAATTCTGCAATTCTGCCTGAACTTGGCATTTCCCATCCCTGCTTTGGAACAGTTGCTGCTCAGACAGTCATTTAACCTAACCAGCATGTTAAAATATTTTTATTATTTTTATTTTTAAATATAATTTTTATTTTTATATATTTTTAAAGACTTCAGGGATAAGACAGAAGGTAATTAACAGCTTCAGATCTTCCAAGCAGAGGTTGGTGTGAGTCATCAAGGCACACTGATAACTGTTGATTTTTTATTGTCCCACTGCACTGGGAGAACATAAAATTAACAATAATGAGGATTAGGTCCAGGTTCAGCCCAAGGTGGAGATAAAAAGCAAGCAGCCCTCTCCTCAAGGAAGAATTTCTGCCATGGGGCAGCTGAACCCTGCAGGGTCCCTGGCAGCATCTCTAATGAATACAGAGCAGCTCCAGAGGGCTTCTAAATTCACCAGTTCACCTCTGAAGGGCCTGCCTCAGCCTCATGGACTGTACATTCCTATAATCACACTGTTATAATTACCCTCAAACCGATGGAATTATTTTCTCCACTAAGATTAAATTAAATTTTTAAGAAATCATCTCCAAAAAAGTGGTTTAATACACAATATGAAGCTGATAATAAGCAAAGTGCAGCTAAAATGATCAAAGAATTAAGAGGAATTCAATTGTGCTACACATATGAAAAGGATTTTTTACATTCTCTTTTAAATATCATCTTCTTATCCTGTCCTGCAGAAATATTCACACCAAAAAGACAGTAGATATTTACTATATGGCCCTCAGCATCTACCATCAATAAATAGTAAGGGCATCTGCATTAAAGGGTCTTGCTATAATATCAGAGAAAAACCATTAAGAACTATCTAAAGGAAACCAACTGAATCAGAATAGAAAATGTTGATTTTTCATTTGCCAAGAAGCTGAAAATCAGTGGAGGAAGCAGATGCTACAATTGTACTTAATGCAATTTAAAATTTAAAAACAGAGCAGCAGTTTTGGCTATAGTGAAACATGGTTGTAGCACCAGCTGGGAAGGATCTGCTAAGCAGCTCTTGTGATTTATATCTTTGAGAGCTCCATGGGTCACTCAACATAAACACCCTTGTTTGTCTCACACATCCTGCTAAAAATGATTAAGATTTAAACGAGGTTTCAGGTCTGTGAACTACAAATTCTGAGAAAAGGTAACGTAACACAAAAAAAGCACAATAACAATGTGTCTTTAAAGTACTGTGGTTCAAAATATTTAATAATAATTATTTCCCTGTCATTCCTTCACTGAATTTAGATAAAAGCTTGATTTCCCCCAAATTCCCTAAAATTAGAAACGAGAACTTTGTGTGTGCTGCTTGTTTATCATGCTTTGAAACTCAAGTACAATGTCAGCATAAAAAAGATCAAAAGGAATGAAATCAGATTTCCCCATAGGGCTTTATCCAACCTAGCTTTGTATTAAGTAAAATCAGTGTATCAACAATGAATTCCTATTTCTTATAAAATACATATTACAACCTCTTTTTGGGAATGGGGATCTCTGCCCTTTTCAAAACTGCATTTCACAAGCTGATCCTGCATAAAAACAAACCCTAGAACCAGAAGGATCTGTGTACAGCAGTAATGAAGTCCAAGTTCTAAAATCAGCAAAATCTCAGAAATAATCTTTTAATCTGACTCAGGAAACCATTCCATCAGCAGGCAAGCTGTAAATGTTCAAATATTTAGCCAGGTTGAGACATTTTTATGACCAGTGATTTTGCACACATGCACATGTGTTATTCTCCCCCAGAAAAATTGTTTTGAGATCGGAAGGAGAAAAAAGCAGCTTTTTAAAAGGAAATATTGATGAAAAATGATGAGCCTCTTGAAAAACAGGCTAATTCATCTATAAAAGACAGATATTTATGTTGTGATGGTCACTCACATCATATCCAGTTGCATCAGGTCACCTATTCTAATTTGAATTCAGGAGAGGAGCAGCAAGCTGTGATCTCCCAAAACTGGCTGAAACCTTTCAGCCACACAGCCAATATCATGATAAAAACATCATCTTCAAAAACAACAACAACAAAACAAACAAACAAACAAACCTAGGAAAAAAACCCCAAAACCCAGAAAAACCAGCAAAACCCAAACCAACCAACCAAACCCACACACAACAACCCCACAAACAAACAAAACAACAACAAAAAAACGCCACACACAAAAAATCCCCACCAAACTTAAAACAACTTCAAATACTGCCAAATACTGCAAAAAGATGATACAACTAAAGAGGTTTGATACCTCCAGGACTTGTGAATTCAGCTAACACTGTGAAAAATGACACCCAGTGGGCCTTTGAAAGCCAGTCTGGGTCAGTGTAGAGATGGTCACTGAGGAATCTGCCACAGATGAGGAATTCCAACTCTGGTCTCACACCTCCAAACTCAGCAACACCATTCCTAAACAGAAAAAATTCAAAATACTGCCTGGCAAATCCTTCTTGCTAATGCAAATGAAGAGGAGACATTGCCCCTTTAATGCTCATGGAACATGAAAAGTTGTCCTGCTCAGCCAAAATTTCAATTTGTTTTCTTACTCCATTGAAACACGAGGAAACTTAATTTTAGGAGGATGTAGAGAATATGCTGCTCTGATTTTTGCTGCTGTTTGTACTGCACAGCTGCCACGGGGGTGAGAAATAAAATACCCTCCAGGCTGATCAGAACCTGCCTGGGAGGGCAGAGGAGCAGAGGGAAGGACTCCCATGGCCCATCCACACACCTTGGGTGCTTCCCTGGGTGCCAAGATTTCAGCAGTGCACCGAGTGTGACACTTCAAGCACTTGAATGTGAATTGGGCTGTTTATAATAACCTCTTCCCTTCACTTGCAGGGGGAACTTCTCACATGTTTCACACTGTGCCACGATGCTGTGTTTACACCAGCTGCCACTCAGGAAAGACACAAAGCAGGTTTATATACAGTATCTGCAAAATGTAAAGTTAATAAGTGTTACCAAGCAGCTGGACAGTGTTTTAATTCAATGGGAGATGGTTCTGTTTCCACTTCTATCAGTGAAAATCTGGACTACCTTTGCTGACATGAGTGGAATTGCTGCATCCAGGGCACAGCTGATGGGATATTTGTATTTCTGATCCATCCTAGACCCCTGCTGCACCTCCAAGATCCCCGGCAGGCAGGCTCTGGGAGGGGAGGAGGTGCATTCAGCCACATCAGGGAATCAGCAACACGAATTCATCGCTGGGATAAAACTCACTGCCATCGTGCCCAGAACAGAAACATTTCTGCTGCAACATTTCTGCCCAAACCCCAAATCATCTGGACATCAAGATCATACCTGAACATTTTTAAGGAAGCATAAATATTTTAAAGCACAGCTGCAATTTAAAAAATCCCATTTTCATACACACTGAGCAAAACAGAGTAAATACACTGCTTCAGCTGGAGCAGATCTACAAAGATCATCCACTGCCCGAGCACTTCAGGGCTGACCAAGTTAAAGCACAGTTTTGGGGGTACTGTCCAAATGCCTCATCAACACTGACAGACTCAGAGGACTGACCACCACTGTGGGAAGCCTGGTCAAAAAATAGCAGACACTTTTATTTGAACACCACCAAAAGATGATTGGACAAGTTTTACTCAGCCTCATCATATTACTTTGGATATTTCAGTGACAGGCTGGGCTTATTCTCAGTTTCCAAGTTGTAAAGTTTCCAGCTTGCAAGCTTTCAGCCTGGATACATTTCTGCACATCCTCTCCTTTGGCTCATCCCTGTTAATTCCACTGGGCCCCACTGGACGTCCCAAACCGTGTTCAAATATTTAGCCAGGTTGAGCCACTTCTGAACAGCAATTTTGCTGCACATGTGTTATTCTGCCCCACAAAAACTGTTTCGAGATTGGAAGGAGAAAAGAGCAGCTTTTTTTAAGGAAAACATGGATGAAGAATGATGAATGAAAATGGATGAAGAGTGATGAATGAAAATGGATGAAGAATACTGAATGAAAATGGATGAAGAATAATGAATGAAGAATGAAAAAGCCTCTTGAAAAGCAGGCTAACCCTGATCTCCTGAGTGCTGCTCCCACAGCAGTGGGACCATGGATGAGATGGCACTGGGAGCAGTTTGCCTCTCGTGTCACTCACTGTCAAATGCCTGAGACTTTCCTTCAGGTAACACAAAGCAATCCAGACGTCCTTTGAAGCAAAAGGAAAGGGATATAACAAGACCTTCAAGAAAACAAAAAAAAAAGAATAAAAGAAAAAGAAATGGAGAAGACTTGAAACTTCCTCTGCTGTCACAGCTGTTCTGGGCTTTGAATTCTGTTTAAATATTGTTCAGTGTAACAGTCAAACATTCAGAAGAACATACAGCATTTGCTGAGCAACAACCACCACCCCTGGAATTTCTCATTTCTGCTGCACCCTGAGACCTCTCACCTCCTCACACAAACTGAAGTAAATAAATGAAAGGAAACTTTTAAGATCAGTGTCATGATCTAAGTATTTCTGGCAGGAGTACACTAATGCAAGCTGTAATACTATGGAATTAGTTAACAAAATTCTAGTTAAAATAAAAGCTTTTGTACCTTAAGGTGTTCGTTTGTCCTTGGAGCTACACAGAGTATTACCAGGAGAGCTATCAGTGATTTAAACCAGCTTATTCAAGTTAAAACCACCATGCTTTCCCCCCAAACCCATGCTTTTGCTAATCATGGCACTTCACAGAAATTGCAAATTTCTCCAGCTTTAGCAGTAGTTTACAAAAAACTAATCTCAATGTTTGCTGCATTAAACTGTGCATAAATCAGAAGTGCTATGAAAGCAGAATGGGTACATAGAGACAAATTTCTTTTACACTGTAGTGCTTTAGCAGAGGGAACCAACTTTTAAATCTCAAATTAAGTTTTTCAGTGATAAACACTGATACAAAAATTTGCTTTTCAAGCATATTTCCTTTCATTTTTGGTAAATGTGCTGGGTCAGTGTTGTTTTTGATTGAATCAATGCATATTTTGACAAGCTTAGTGTTTCACTCATTTTTTCAGTCTTCTCACCTGTTGTCACAATAGCCTTGTCATTCTGTATTGTTCTAGACATAATTTCTTTTCTTTCTAAGACAGACTTACTATTGCTAAGACTAATAAGGTCAGTAATTGGTATTGTCCAATTCAACATCCTTTCTCATTAGCCAGCTGCAAACTCAGGATACCCTCAGCACTGCAGCTGCTTCACAAATCCAACCACAATTCCAAACATCAACATTTCAAACAGCAAAAGAATTTAAAATCCAAATCCATTTCATATTAAAAAACATAATCTTGTCAGGAATGTCCTTCGTGTTCTAAATATTTCCATTTAGCCAGAATAAACCATTCCCTGGACAAAACCAGGAAAGCAAGGCTTTCTAAAGCAGGAGAGGATGAAAACCTTTATGCTGTATTTTTGAAGCCATCCCTGAACATGCAGTTTTAAAACCAGTCTCAACCAACCCAGCTAATGTTTCCCAGCTCCTGCAGGAGCCCTCAGACAGCAAATGGACCCCCCAGCTTTATAGTAATTGTGGAAATGTAGAAATGCATCCTCTGCTACTGTGTGGGCCTGTGCTGTAATTCATTTTCAACAGCTGGAGCAAAGCATTTCTTTGCCATTTTTGCTGCTTTTCATAAACAGGAGGAATTGTCCTGAAAGCCACTGGCCCGTGTCCCACAGCTCCAAGGCTGTGCAGCCCTCGTGCAAAGCTGACCCTGGTGCCCACCAAGCCACTCTCACCTCCCTCCTCTGCAGGACGGGGGGAAAACAAGATGAAAAGCTCATGGGTCAAGATAAAGGCAGTTTAATAAAAACAAAAAACAAAAGCTGAGCATGGAAGCAAATTAAAAAATAGAAAAACAATGATTTATTCTCCATTTCCCAGTAGCAGGGAATGTTTGGCTGCTTCCTGGGGCCTCAGTACACAGAGAGGCTGCTGTGGAAAACAAATGCCTTAATAACCAATTTCCCCTGTCCCTCTCCTCTCCTCTCCTCTCCTCTCCTCTCCTCTCCTCTCGCTTCAGAATCACTGGGTTGGAAGAGACCTTCAAGATCATCAAGTCCAACCCAGCCCCAACAGCTCAACTAAACCCTGGCCCCCAGTGCCACATCCAGGCTTTGTTAAACACCCCAGGGATGGTGACTGCACCACCTCCCCGGGCAGCCATTCCAGAACTTTATCACCCTTTCTGTAAAAAACTTTTTCCTGCTATCCAGCCTGTATTTCCCTTGGTGCAGCTGGAGGCTGTGTGCTCTGGTTCTGTCAGTCCCTGGAGAAAGAGCCCAGCCCAGCTGAGCACAGTTATCACAGAATTGCAGAATCACTGGGTTGGAAGAGACCTTCAAGATCATCAAGTCCAACCCAGCCCCAACAGCTCAACTGAACCCTGGCCCCCAGTGCCACATCCAGGCTTTGTTAAACACACCCAGGGATGGTGACTGCACCACCTCCCCGGGCAGCCATTCCAGAACTTTATCACCCTTTCTGTAAATAACTTTTTCCTGCTATCCAGCCTGTATTTCCCTTGGTGCAGCTGGAGGCTGTGTGCTCTGGTTCTGTCAGTCCCTGGAGAAAGAGCCCAGCCCAGCTGAGCACAGGCACCTTTCAGGAGCTGTCACTGGAGGTACCATCACACTGTAGGAGCATCCCTGGGCTCAGCCAAGGTCCCCTCCAGCCCTGCAGGAATTTGGGATCCCTGCTCAGCCCTGGCCAAACCACTGTGTGATAGCCAAACCAGCTGAGATATCAGAGCAGAACAGTGAGGAGAGGGAGCTGCAGCCCAGCCAGACCCAGCACGCCTTGATTTGTACATGAAAAAACTTCTTAACCAAAGGGCAACACTCTGAGGCTGCTCTGGTCCTGAGTGTTTGCAAATATTTGAAGGTATTTTGTTAGCAGCTAATGGCAGTGAAGAAAAGCATGACTACACATTCTGTCCTCAGTCAAGAGGAGTAAATAGCTTCCCCCTAAACTCAGCAAAAGACACAACATTGTGCTACAAAACTCCGTTAAATAACTCACATTTTGGTGACAGATCACAAGTTTCAATACTGTAGGGAGAACATACTTAAAAGAAAGGCTCTTGAAACTCACAGATTATTTATGGCACCCTTGGGCATTTCTCTTCTGGGCTCAAAATTAAGAGAAATTGTTAACACAATCTTCTGATCAAAGAGCATCACTGGGTAACAGAACATAAATTTTGCTTTTTGTGTTTGAAAAGGCACAACATTAGTGTCCTCTGGGAAGAAAAGATAAATAATCACAACTAAGATTACAAAAGAAAGAATCAAAGATAAAAGTAGACTAAAATTCAGCTCTGCTGGATATGGCCTCAGCCTCCTCTGCAGATGCCCCTTACCAAAAATGCCCAGCCACTGCTCAGGTGCAGGTGGCCAAAATCTCCTCAAGATGACAATTGTAGCTGTTGACCAGTACCCAGGAAAATCAAATTAAATTCAAATTTCAGTATGGAACAGATAACTGAAGCAAAATGAGGAGAGCTAAGGAGGAAAATGAAGCAAGGGGGAAGGTGATGGAAATTAAAGCACCCTATCAAAGGCCTTTGGGCAGGACCCAAAAACTGTTGATAAGACTGAAAAATGTACAAGGCTGGGGACAGCAAGAAAAGCAATGGCTTATCTTTGCTTCCTTTGATGCTTTAAGTAGAAAAACCCCCAGATTTTGCATGGGTAAAGAAACTAGAGTCTGACAAGAAATATCTGTTGCTTTCATCAGCTTATCCCATCACAGCAACAGTTCAGAACACCCCAAATTCTGCCCATCCACACAACCCAAAGGAGGTGATGCTGTGTGTATGGCTAATACCTTTCAACATGTTCTAACACATAACTCCACACTCAAGTCTAATTCACATGAAGTCATTTTAAAGAAAACAATAGTAACATGATACACCAATTTATTTTATAAATGTCTGCACTTACAGACTAAAACATGTGGATTTGTTTTAAATTTAATCTACACTGTTTAACTGATTAATTTCCTAAATCCATCCTAAATTAGGCTACATCAAATAGAAACCTGTAAATACATTTTCTCTCTCTTTGCCCAGCTGTAGAGACTATTAGAATACATCAAAAACCTCCTTTACAGATTTCATACAATACATGGAAGATGAAGAGAATAATTTCAATCATTAATCAAACAAATTACTTCTTGCCATTAACATTTGCTCCTTTTTGGTGTCACAGAAAGCAGAAAGTACAGAGGAGTAAGGTTTCTATTTGTCTTTCCATAAACATTGCCTCTCAAAGGAATCTGCTCCAAGGTTAAGGTCCAGCCTGGAATCCCCCCTCCCCTGGTTGAAGGAATTGGGATACTGGTCTGAAATAAGGGTCACAGTAGCTGCTTAGGAAGAGGTCCCAGGGGATGCACTTGCACAGAATATAGATTTGGCATATACCAAAATAAATCCAACCAAACAGAAAGCTTGTTCACAGTTCCGCCTCATTTCGTATTTGAATATGGACCACATGTCTGGGGATTAAGCTGGTGAACCCAATCTGTCCCTTCCAGGAAACAGCAATGAAACAACTGGGCTACAGAACTGTCAATTATTTCATACAGACCAGCTGTGCACCAGGCTGAGCCCCAAACACAGCCCTTACTGCTGCAAGAGCATCTTCTGTAACAGGAGCCTTAAACTCAGAACACACTGAACTGAAGCAGTTTTCTTCCCACAGGATATAAAATCCTACACTTTAGTACTGCAGAGAGGACAGCCACAACAGTACCCCTTCAAAAATCCCTTTTTCCATTTAATACTTTATTTACTGGGATTTACTATATGTTATCACTTCATATAAGAAAGAATATAAGATGGGGAAATTGCACTTGTCCCTGCTACACTGAATTCATTGCTGCCCAAATGACGTTTCAGCAGACAGCAAGCAGACCTCTATGGAGAAAACAGCCTGCCAAATTCTAGAGTTACAGGTTAAAAACCAGACACGAGCAGCACAGGATCCATAAATCTCAGGCAGCACTAAATTGAACTGAAGTTTATTTTTCCTTTTGATCTCACTCAGCAGATTAACCAGGCTTTCCCAGTGATCAGTACCTAATACATTAAAGAAAGACACACAGAAAAGCTGACAGTTTTTATAATTCATTTCCAATACTGATGCCTTTTTTTTCAGGTCTTTTCAAGAGCTGATACTTGCCCATGACTGCAGAGGTACACAGAAAAGATGGATGGCAAATCCTGATGGGGAAAAAGGCCCCCATCACTTCTTGTCTTGCACTTCTAAGAAAGTAAATGTTAATGTTTTGAGTTATGTTAATGACTTACGCTAGTTGTGTTTAATCATATATGTTTTGTAAAAAGCTTCTGGGCAGTGACAGCTGGAGTAGGAGCTACAATCTTGTTTATGAGGGACAAACTTGTTAAATGAACTATACAAAGAAGCCACTGAAGTCTCAGCTAGGAATCAGAACAGAGTGGGGGAAATAACACCTGTACAATTCAGGCAGTTCCAACAGCCTGAAAGCAAAGCACACTCACAAAGCTGCTGAAAACGTGTCTGTTACACCACCAAAAGCTGATTTCTGGATGTGCATTCACTCCATTGCTTGAAGTTTCCCTGTAAAACTTGCCCTGTGACAGTGTCACAGGAGCAGGGCTCAGTTTCTCCAATCTCCTTAGACCTTGGACAGGAAAACTGCACTTTTCAGCAGTGGAGAAACCTTCAGATCACTGGAGTGACCGCTGAAACAAACACGCACGAGGTGACATCACCTGGTGCTTAACCTCCTGTGCACATACACCCTGATTGTGATTATCTAACAAACATCCCACAGCCAAATGGACCCATTCCAGAGATGCCAGGCTGGCCATGAGACCTCTGTGTTTCTGCATAGGAAAATACCTGCAGCAACAAAACCCAGCTGCTGAAGTTCTGCTCCAGGCTGACACTGTAAGACTTGGAATCTAAAGATCCTGTGGCCATGAGTGTTTTCACTTACAAGCAGAATTGCTACCCATCAGAAGGTGCTTTTTAAAAAATCACAGTAAATGCTTCAGGAATATGCTGATGACAGAAAAAGTCAGCAATCAAAGTGCACACCTCACGTTCCAAAATCCCACTTTTTGTTTGCACTGTTTGCATCCATCATGTACTTCCCAACCTATAACAGAGGTTTGTGATACAAGAATTAATCTGAGAATAATACTCTACTTTAACAGAATAAAAAGAGAATACTTTAAATAGAGTATCACTTCAAGAGATGAGGTAAATATTTTATTTTTCTTAGGAGCCACTGCCAGTGCAATTCCAGCAGGTCAGAAGCCTGCCTGCTCCCAGTAATCAATCCAGAGTTCTCCCTGTGGCTTTGGCAGCTTCCCCGTGCCCCACTGTGGCAAGCATGATCTGAAAACTCTGAACAGAATTCAGTATTGAGACAGGAGAAGAGATTAGAAATGAAAATCTTGCTCAAAGTTGATACTTATGCCAGACCCACCAAGTTGCTTAGAAAAGCTTTGTACAGAGAGTTAAAGCTGCTTTGTTAGGCAGCTTTAGAAATATTTTGAGCTGCTGGAATTTCTCCCCAGTTTGCCCTTCTTCCCTCCCTTTTTTAAGTAAGAACTTGTATTCAAGGCCAAGCTTCAGAAATCATACAGGGCCACTAGGTCATGTGCATTACAATGCCTGATTCAGCATGTATTTGTATCATAAATTATGTTTCATTATAAGAAAACGACTTCCTGTCAAAATGGAAGTGCTCAATTTTGACAGTTAATTTATATGCCTGACCAAAAAATAAACCCCAGTAAAAAACGAATTAACTTAATTTTATCTAATGTGGAGGCAGAGGGTACAATTAGAGAGTGATAATTTTATTATCTGGATCAGAAGATTATTTTTGAATAGACAAGGAATGGTCCTACATAGCTATAAACATATAAATAGTAAAGATCCTGGACTAGTTTGTATTTTAGTAATAGTTTGATTTTTCCTTATGAAATCTACAATATTTACCTTAACAGTTATAAGCTGAAAGTTATCACAATTTTTATCTTAGAAAACTTTTGCTTTGAAAAGAAATATTGGACATTACAAGTTATATTGAGTATTGTTCCCTTCCAATGTAATAGATGACTTCTAGGGCCCTGCACTGCTCTTGCCAAAGCAAAGAAATGCAATGTGTGAATAAAACAAGTTACATTGGTAATATATCTGTGACTATAAACACATCAGTGCTGTCCACTTTTATTTATGAAAATAGCTGTAATAGTTCATAACAATGGAAATTATAAAATGCCCTTTTCAAAATGTGAATTATTTCTCAGCAAAAGAGTTTCTGTAATTCTACATACTAATCATACTACAAAATATCTAAATTTGAGATATTAAAATTAAGTTTTTTATATATTTTTAGGAATATTTCCTGATTTCTACAGGTCTTAACTTTGGTCTTAGATGCAAACAATAATGCTTCAGAATACCAGCACTTGCAAATAGCTTGAAAATATAAGCAACACTGATAGATTTCATTCAATGAAAATGACATTAACTGTCAACAAACCAAGTACCACGAATGAATCAGAATTCCTCTTCTTCATTAAACTCTCCTAATCACACAATTACTGCTTGTTAGGACAAGTTCCCTACACAGTCCTTCTGTCAACAACAAATAATCAGCTTCACCCACCTGAAAATTCAGATAAACTATGAGGACTAATAATGGGAAACCTGCATAAGTCCAGTCTTTGTCTCCCTTCAAAGCATTTTGAAGCAGATGAAAAGCCCCAAGTGGACTCGACAAGACTGAACTGTGTTCTCATCTGCTCACTTATCTCTGCAAGGCACACACATTTTGGCTAGGCAGCCACACAAACCATTCCCAGCTGCAAACATGATCCATTTGCATCTGACAGCCTTTGACTTGTCACAGGAACGTCGGTGTTCCTGCGTCCCCTTCACCAGCAGGCAGAGGCAGCACTCCTGCACACGAGCCCGTGGCTGCGTCTTGAGACAGAAACCTCCAGTGCCAGCAACACATCAGAGCCAGACACGGCTGCCCCATCCCTGGGTGTGTCCCAGGCCACCTGGATGGGGCTCTGAGCAGCCTGGGACAGTGGAAGGTGTCCCTGCCCATGGCAGGGGATGGAACTGGATGAGCTTTAAAGCCCCTACAACCAAAACCATCCCAGGATTCGATGATTCTACAGAAGGTGTTCTGTACCCTTGACCACCCATGGCAGTTTCCCACATGTTATCACAGGTGATAGACCTGGGATTCACATACAGTGAATCTTCAATTCTCACCTGGAGCTATGCATCTTGCCTTAATCCACCCTTAATTTTTGCTGCAATTGTGCACCCTGCACGCCGAGGCGTTCTGCTCGTCAATCTCCCTGCCACAGTTCAGTGATGGAAATCAGAGCACATCCATCGTGTTCACCAACACAAAACTGAAGAAGTCAGCTCAAATTAAAAATGTCATGCACAGAAATACATTTCCAAGAGGCTAGCAGTGCTTTTTATAGAGGATTATGGAACAAGGCACCTCAAACTGTGATGATATTAAAGTAACAGCACAAACTGTAGAAGAGCTTTGCTGAAAATCTAACATAAGGGCAAATTCCCAAGATTAAAGGATTTAAACAATGAGCTGCCAAATAAGGCTTCTATGGGTACTTACAAGATAAATTACTATTTTAAAATCCATACAGAACTTTCCTGTGCTGCCCAGTGAAAGCCAATATGGCCATTTGTCCCATCACTCACTCTAACAGCCCAGTCAAACCATGTCCCACGAAAAACTACAATATTTAATAGACCCCAAGTGCAGAGGTGTCTCCTTCCTGTGGGAATGAGACATGAGAAGCACATTAGAATGTACAACTGCCAGATCCTCAAGGCCTGGCTTTGGATTCTACATAGCTACAATCACAGAAATGACAGTTGGAATATGTAAAACTGAGGAGAAAATTAATTTACTGGAACAACCCAAAGTTTCTGTAGCAGAATAAACATATCCAGTAATTCTGATGTTCTTCTGCCTGCACAACATAATCAAAAGAAGAATTTAATTAGAGAGCTGTTAGAAAGTAAACAAGAACCACATACCCACATAAGTGCTTTTGTCTTCTGCTCTACAAATGCAGCATTTAAGAGGAAAAAGCATTATTTGCATATTGCCAAAAATATGACAGGAGCTATTACCAGTAATCACTGAGGTGACACACACAGTGCCAGTGTCTAAAGTTTCAATAATAGTAGTTCCTAACTGAAATTATTCTCTCCTGTCAGATTTAATACCTCCAAATCATCACCTACATTGCGTAACTTCCTGCTGTTTCTTTCCTACCTTTCATCCTATTCTGTCTGAAAGAGAACATTGTAAATGCTTATTTCCCCAGTATTTACTGGGAAATTTTCCCAATTTCCCAGTAAATATACTCCATAGCTTTGCTGTGTACCTGAAATGACACATATATATGTGTAAATATGTACACACAAACATCTGGAAAACACCCAGTGCCTGCAGGTGCAGAACTGCATCTGCTGCCACCACTAGTTTGGATTTTTCACCTTGACACTGGACTCAGTACTACCCTGGATACAAGTAGATATATAATTTGCTTTTGATTTTTGAAGAGCTCTAAGAAAGTTAGGAAAGCTCTAAGAAACTTCAGTGTGCACCTCTAAGTTTTGTTAGAGCCTTTGAAGCTCTCAGCAATGTTTAATTGATTCATACATTTCCATCCAGCTCAGTAATTCAGAGGTCAAAGGGGAGAGACCAGAGGGAGGGGAGAGACTCCAGCAACTTCTTGCCAGTACTGAATGGTAAAGAAAGGTTTAAGCCACTCAAAAGTCTATCTTTTGTGCAGATTTCATAAAGTCTTCACAGATATCAATTAGTATTATTCAAGGGCTACAGGTGTCTCAAATTCCTTAGATGCCCTGGTGATTTTAAAGTGCTTTTAAATGCATGTTTCTATAACCACTGTTATGCTTTCTAAACAAGCAAATTAAAATTCCATAGGTTAGGAAGGCAGGGATTGGTTCACTTCAGTAGAGTTTGATCCCTTCCATTTTCTGAAAATCCATTTTGTTAGGTAAGACTAAGCTTCTTTTGCATGAAATACTTCACTTTTTCTTTTCCTCCCCCCATACTCACTTCAAATTAGCTCTACAATTTCCCCAAGAAGCTTCTCAAAAGTAGGCACTTTTGATTTAATCCAGGGCCATTGGTCTAATGGAGGGCACGCTGAGCACACACATCTTCTACACCCCCTAACAAAACTACAGCCAAATTACAATTTATTTTCTAAAGGGAGAAATTACAGTAATCACTCGAATTTCCACATGTAAATACTGATTTCCTTAATAAGGAGGAGTTAATTTCTCCTATGCCAAATAAGCATGAAGTAGGAATTGGTAGGAAATAAACAGAATAGATTAAAACTAATGTTAAGAGAATGAATTTGGATTATCTGTGAATAAATCAATTAAATGCCTAGAGGTATTTCAGCAACATGGAGGTGACCAATTTATTTGCAAGATAAACTGCTAGAATGTATTTTATTCCTCTGCATCAGCAGCAATCTTTGCTAGCAGTTAATAAAGATATCTGCCCTTTTAGAAGTGTTTTCTTCATACTTGCTTGTTCAAGAACAGAACCAGAACAAAAACTCAAGGGAAAAAGCCTGAGTTACAGCTAACACCAAGCTAGGATCAGCTCACACTGAAGGAGGAAAAGAAAAGGAAAAACACTTCTGTGGGTGATGCTGTTGAAGTTTTTCAATAGACAAATGTCAGGTAGGTTCACTCAGAGTGCAAGAATGCTGTAAACTCAGACACATCCCACTGCCAGCTCACAGTGTCCCACATACCACAGCAAAAGGGCTGAAAAGGTACAAAAAAAGGTATCAAAAGGGAGGAAAGGTATGAAAAAAGGTATCAGAGCAAAAAGGCTGCAAATGCTCTGTTAAATCACTGCCTACCTCACCTCACGTGTGAAAACCCCTGACATCCTCCTGTGGCTAAAACTCCAGGTGGACATTTGCCCCCAGCCCTGGATTCTGCCTTGTGCTGTTGCTTTCCCTGTGAAAGGGATGCTTGTGTCTTGCTGGAAGCCTTTAGAGAAACGTGATTGTGAAAGTGAAGCCAGACAAACAGTTGGCATTGCAGGGAAATCTGTCCCCTAAGCAGCAGCAAAGAAACACAACATGCTCTGTCCACCTACAAAACATCTTTATATGGTTTATATATTATATGATATTTAGAAAAGACATTAAAAACCATTATCAGTTACTGTGAAAGACTGGCTGTACAGGAGCCACTCCCCTGTGTTCTCCTGAAATATATACACAATTCCCAGTCATTTTTTGTCTGGTACTTTACTGTATAAACAGCCTGTTAGAAAAGTCACCATCACCAGCAATCCTCCCCCCCAGCTGAGCCTCTCTGCTGGCTTTGCCAGACTGTCCTTTTAAACAGGAAGTTGAAACATACAGGTTATCTTTTTTTCTTTTTAAATACAGATACTAGCTTGCTTTAAACTTTTTTTTTTTTTAAATATGACTTTTAAGCCTTCCTCTGAACATACTGCAAACATGAAGATTACCCTTCACCTAACTGCTGCACCTCACACCATTAATACAATGCTAAAACAGAAGCAGAACTTTATATTCATATATTTGTGAATCAAGATTTAATTTCCTTCCTTTTTGCTTGAGAATAATGTGCACATACAATACATCAGATAAGCTGTAATGGTCAAGTGTAATTTTAAGAACAAATTTGCTTTATTCTGGTTATTTCTAGGGTGAGTATAAGAACTGAAAACCACTGTGTTAGAGGGTGAGAGTGACAGAACCTGGTGACATTAGGCAAGGAAGAGGTGCTGATCACTTTGACTACTCTCCAAGGCAAAGCAGAGTGAAATTTGGATAAATAACTAACTCCTGTCAGGCTGATTTGATTGGAAGTGCTGCACCAAGAGCTGGGCAGCACTGACCACAGACAGGAGGGGCAGAGTAGCCCCACGTTCCCCATACCCAGCACCCCTGCCTGGCACTGCTTTTGGCCCTCCTTCAGCTCCAAGCTGGACTGACTCAGCTTGCTAAGCTGGCAAAAAGGGAGAGAGAAAAAAGGAAGTGAGAGGAAGAGGATCTTGGCTGGATGGTTTGGTGCTCTGCTGCTCCACAACGTGGAGCTCTGCAGGGCTGCCTGAGCTGCTGGAGCTGCACCTGGGGCTGGGAAGGATCTGCTGCTCTTCCCCTCCTGGCCACACATTCCCCTCGACCTCCCTTCTTACAGCCCTGCTGTTTGAATCCTCAGTTCAGCTTGTTAGCAAAGCAAAAAGCTATTTATTTTGTTCTCTTGATCTCCTACCAGCCCAGGAAGACCAACCAGCTCCTTCAGGAGAAGACAAGCAAGAGAAATAGCTCGAAGGAGGGTGCTGGGCTCCTGCAGGAAGTCAAGTTTTGGATGGCAGTGAGTTCTTAGACAAGCTCAGCAGCTCTTCAGGAACTTTGGCAGCAACCCTACAACAATTTCATTAACACCTGCCAGGTTCCTGCCTCCTCCCACCTCCGTGCTGCTCCTCCACACCTTCCATTAAACAAACAGGAAAACCTTTGTCTCTTTTCTTTGTGAAGAACTGAACTGGCTCATCAAGAAGTCAGCTAAACCCTTGCAGCACCAAGGAAATGGGTGGGATCGTGAAGAAAGGAGAGAGAGGGCGTAAAACCTTTGCAAACTAAAATATCAAAAGAATTACAGCTTAAAAATGTAGTTGAGTTCATTTAAATACAGGAGCAAAGACCATACAAACTCAATCTGAAATAGGTGTTTAAGACAAACTTTATGACGAATGATGCTTCATTACAAAATAAAAACATCACTGCTGCCTTGTTTAGACCAACTAAGAGCATTCTAACCCAATTTTGCTTTTGCTGCAGATCTCATCATAGTCTTCATTCCCCCCGAAATCAAGGAGACAGGACTACTCTGCTTGGTGAGAACTAGAAATCTGGAAATGCTGCAATCCTCAATCCTGGTTGGATGCCAGAAACAAATTCTTAATCTGTTTCATAATTATTACCATGGCCAAAAGGTGGCCATCATTTACCACTGATAATTTCCTTCATATCTTGGGGTTTCTTCTTCTTTTTTTTTTGAGACACAGAACAATAAAGCTGACCACTTGCTTTACCAGAAAAAGAAACACTAAAAAACCCCCACTTCCTTCAGGTGTTCAAATTCACCACATCTATAGATTTGTTTTAAGTTTATGCAGCTGACCAAATTCAGGACAAGCATTACTACACAAAAAAATGCTGACACATGGACTAAACCTTAGAGCAGCTGATCTTATGTGCATAATAATGAACTCCCTGATGGAGCTTTCAGCTTGGAAGACCTGATGTGTCTTCTATTTTCGATTCCTTTCAACAACTAAGGACCTCATTCATGAGGGAAATTTATCTTGGGAAATGCCCTGGAAGCACAGACTGTACTTTTCCTACGTACAGTGGCTTACTATTTTCTGAAGATTTATCACATACATTTCTCAGGACAAGATTACATTTCATTCTTTCCAAAACTGGTTGTACTATACATAGAATGAAGCACCTTCACTAAAAAATAGAGGATTTTTTCCACTATCCTTCTCTTCTGAATAGCCTTACCTGTTATATAAATCTTATAATTAAGGGATTTAGGCTCCATAATTTTATCCTTATTTTTTTTTTTGTCCTGTTTATTTATCGTTACAGCAGCAGCTGAAGGAAACATTTGGAAAGACCTCACAAGGAAAAGTTCTTTTTGTTTTTCTGGCTTTTCACACTGTAAGTGTCCAGCCAGCTCCTGTACAATCACACAATAGTGAGTGAATTAGGAGTGTGGGTTTTAATTTATTACAAGATTTCCTTTTTAGTTGGTTTGTTGGGGTGGTTTTTTTTTTTTTTTTTTGGCAACACAGATCTACAATCCAAAAACCACATCTAAAGTGTAGATGGCACTGGATTCTGCTTTCAGTTCATTCTTTACTTTGGCCACGATGGAAACATAAATCAACCCCCCAGTGGAATGCAGCTGAGGTTTGCTGATACTTCTGTGACACTGCCATGCAGGGATCTGCATGAGAAAGCCAAAGAACAAGGATCTAGAGACACAGGGAGAATATTGTTATAATTATTAACCTTGTTGACAAATGGATCACATCTTACTCCCTCCTCTTTATGCCATATACAAAAATTAAAGAAGAAGGAAAGAAAATTAATTTTTACTTAATATCTATAATATCTATAATATACAATCTATATTATATATTATATATATTATACATTATATAACATTAATTCTATTATAATTAAAGAAAACCAAAACCAAAAGCTAAGAACAGAGGAAAGAATTTGCAGGGCAGCACAGGGGGAATGAACAGAGGGGGAGCACTACAGACTTCTCAGGGTACTGTGACAACTGCTCTCACCAAAATATTTGCTTCAATAAAGCTCCTAGAAATGGCACATTTGAACCCAATCTTCAAAGAGCAGACACAATACCCACAGAACAAGCTGGAATTCATCCATAATTCCCCACCATGGAGACAGAGAAATACATAAATCTCATCTCATTATGGCTCAAGGATACCAGACAGGACAGAAAAGCCCAGTGACAAAAAGAGAAGCCCATCTCCCTGCAGCTACCTCATCTCCTTGCACTCTGCCTCTCACTCAGTTCTTCTGGAAATACACACTGTGGGCTTCTATAAACATCATTTTCATTTTCTTTTCAGGGAGTTTTCTATCATCAGTCCTTATTAGTGTGCTTAACTATGTTAAATCCACAGAAAAGTTCCAGCCTTCTCTCCAAACATCCCTCAGCTTCTTTCTCAAAGGCCTATGAGGAAACAGAAGCAAACACTATATAAAAGCACTGGAGCATATGTCTACACACTTTCCACCATCAAAATAGAAAAATCACTGACCCAGAAATACCCTGAACTGTGTACGGTTCTCTAAAGACCCCAAGCAATCAACAGAAACTATCTTGGCTCTATACAAATCAGAATAATATTTTTCTTTATCTTTTTTTCTTCCTCAGACAAGTGCAATGGTAACCTCTCACTGCACGTGATGAGCTCTGTGGTGAGAAGGCTGGAAGGAAGATCAGAGTGCCCAGAGTCTGTGAAAAAACAGACCCTGACTTCCACGAAACTAGGACTCTAAGCTGGAAGCAAAAAGGATTGTCCTTAGTGTGTGCCCTGATGAAAAACCTTCTAAAACCTCTGCTGAGTGTGGCATCCAACCGAGCAAAGTGGAGCAGGACTTGCTCTCCAAAGCACGGGCTGGGTGTTTTCAGCAGGTGCAAAGGAACAACAGAGGGGCGTTCTGCCACAGCAGTAGGTGATGGGGCTACTTTGCTTTTCTGGTAAGGAAAAGGAGTTTTTAATGTCCCCTGCTCTGTGCTGGATTTGTTGGACTCCTGCTTATGAAGCTCACAGCTCTTTGCAGCACAACCTCAAGGGCTCTGTGTTTCTCCATCTACTTCAACATCACTGATGGGTTTTTGTAGGGTTTTCATCTCATTAAATAACTCCAAAAATGATGCTTTGATTATTTCATAACACAACACCAGGAAAATAAGCACTTCCAGCTGCTGTCATGTAATGATCACCTTGAAGTGTAGCATGGCTTCTGTCAAATTCTCTCAAACAACTGTTTACAATTGCTGCATCTGAGTAGCATTATGCATTTCCTTTGATTCTGATGCACAAAAAGAACTGCTTGAGACCCAATCCTGCAGTGGATCAAGGAAATGCAAACAAAGCAAGTCCATCTCTCTTTAAATGAATCAGAGAATATCCAGAGTTGGAAGAGACACACGAGAATCATCAAGTCCAAATCCTTACCTTACAGTACAGTCTGTTCAAATTAAGAATAAATCAGCATCCACTAAGACAGCACTTCCTAAAATCTCTAGCATACAAAATACTTGCTAATATTGCTACAACTGTCTTGCCAGCAAAAAAAAGGGTCAAATCAACCCTAAATCTGCTGGCTTCTAATAATAATCTTATGTGTCCTGTGTAAATATACTAGCTAGTAAAAAGCATGCCTTAAAATACAAAAAACTCCAGTTCTTTTATGATATCAGTCAGACTGATTCTGCAATGAGAACAGAGACACTAATTTGGACCTGAATAGAAGCTGAAAAAGTAGGCAAAACACTGAATAATCTTATTTTGATACATTTGCCTTCATGAACAATACCACTGAAACTCAGAAAACTTTGATTCATATTTTTCACAAAATTGAAAAGAAATATTTCTTTGTTGAGTATTATCAGTAATAATTCCATAACAACACTACATACACAGAATTCCAAGCTGCCTTTGGGACAAAGTGTCCCAGTGCCAGTGAGTGAGTGAGGCTTTCAGAGCCAGCCCCTTTGATCCACACATCTGAGGAGCTCCCACCCAAACACACTCACTCAGCTTTCATGCCTCAGCTCCCAAGGGACAGAAAAAAAGTTTTGAGTGTCAGAGCAGGAAAATAACCTTTATTTTCAGAAACAGTTACGCAGTTTGTTAGTTCCAATCTTAACCTGGGTTTTTCATCAGAGGTGTTTTACCATTACATCCCGTGTCTGAGTGCTAATATTGCTCTTTTAATGGTCACCAAGTTCGTGAATAAACCACGAAAAGCAACTCAAGATGTTGGTTTTCCCAGTTTATACAGAGATGGGGTAATTGAGAGGTTCTTTAAAAGATTTTACTCTATTATTAGTCTCGATGAATAGTAAGACATAAGAGATGTAAAACTTAATGCTATTCCATCAGAATATTCATGTTTTTCTGGGTTATAATAGTTTATAAATGTTTTTTATCCTATTAGCTTTTGCCACACAATGCTGTTATTACTTCCAACATTAATCACCTATATTTTTTCCTCACATAGTCTTGTTATAATACATCTTTCATAGTTCTAATTCTCTAAAATACCTGGTCTTTTTGTAAGGTTATATTTTGAAACTTATTGAAACTTATTTCTAGTTCAATCTCTCTCTCAACAATGTCATCTCTATTCCATGGCTTTCCTAAGTCAGCACACCTTATCTCAGTGTTTACATGTCACAAAACAATGTGAACTTTCTGTTAAGCCTTAAGAATTCTTTACAGATCCATTTCTCACATCAAGAGACTGGAAAAGATTTGGCAATTCTCATTTCCAGGGTAGACAAACCAGTATTGTTAATTTTGCCTTCTCCCCTCAGCCTCAGGCACACCAATCACCTTTCTTGAACTCCTCTTGTTTCAGACTCTTCCCTCCCATTTCTCTCAGGACAACTTTCAGAACTCCAGTGAGCTTCCCAATCCTTTTTTTTTCCATGGATTCTCTGAAAACCAACCCCCATGCACCACATTTCTCATCCCATTCCTGGCCTCTGGCAGCCTCACTCTCTGCTGGACAGAGCAAACCGTTCCATTAAATTTGGGATATGCTCCAAAGGTTCACAGCAAGCACCCAGGAATGCTCTGTGTGTGTGTCTGGAGAGCACTTGTGCATCAGGGCTCAGAAATTCCATGCTGAGTTCAGCAAAAAGACTGCTGGACCTTGCAACAGCATAAAGAAGCTGTCAGGATGAGAGAGGGAAAGCCATTCATGCTTGGGGAAGTATTTAGGTTTAAAACTATTCATTTCTGATGGAAAACAATCAAAGGGCCAAGGAAGAAGAGGCATTTTGTTGTTTAACTGCATTCCAAAATATGCCTTTATTGATGGAACAGAGAATTCTGGGAGGGAGTGTGGCTGATGGAGAGAAGTGGATGAACACAGGGGACACAAAAAATCATCGGCCAGAGGAGGAAAAACCACGGACCAAACGGACTGAGAATGGTAAAGAGGCAGCAGCAGAGGCCAACAAACACAAAAAGGATGGGACTGAAGAGCAGCAGGACCCAAAGGCCCGTGGCACTGGGCAGGCACAAGCAGGGTGTTCCTGCAGTTGTTTATGCTGCTGGGTCTGAAGGTCAGCTACTTACAGGCACTTCATGCCAAAGGACATTAACAGAGCCAAAACAGGATCTGACTTCTAAACTGGCACTTTGTTTTTACTGACTTCTAATGAGATATATTTTGAAGGGCTTGAAGAGAGACAGGCAGCCAGAAGAATTCTTTATTAATCTAAGGGTAGATAACTGCAATTAGCACTGGAGAGAAAGGGTTAAACCGGTCAGTTTTGTGCTGAGACAAACAAACAAACAAATCTTTCTTCAGTTCAGGCTTAAAGGTTCTCATTTCTTCCAGGACAGAGCACGGATGATTCACAGCTGTTTGGCATCTGCTGCACTTCTACCTAGAGAATGTGCTCTCTTTGTCATTAGGTATCTCCCAACACATGGATGGAGAACTCTCATCCCTCCACTGCAGCCTGCATGTTATTAAATATTCCTCACACATTTCTGATGGTGGAAATTAAGAACTAGGCACCTACTGGCATGGAAATACGAAAGCAGGATCTGCTTATCTGCACCCAAGAAATGACATTTTCGCTTAGTACAGGTATTTAATTTGTGAAAGAATCTAAAAGCATCACACTTCAATTTAAAGCAAGATTTTTGCTATGCTCATTGTTAGTGAAAATATTGAAAAACCTCAACCTGGCAGTTAAAAAGGGCAAAATGTGTCTGTTCCTCCTACTTATGATCAGGAAAGTCTCATGTTTACTGCATTATTCAGAAAATGTAGCTATTACTGACCTGCAGCATTTTACCAGTGCAAGATGAGCTAAACTTTTGGCCATTTTGTTCCAAAATGCAGAAGTTTTTGACCACATGAAACTAATTTTATATATGCCACTGATTCCAAACAAATTTTAAAAAACGTATGTGCTACTTTTGGCATCAAATTATTCTACAAATCACACAGATGAAATAACTCTGTTAAAACAGCTGTGCAAAGTACTCAAATTGACTTGCTTTTTTCCTTCCAATAAACCTCTAGCCTGCTTGGAAAGTCCTGTTTTTCCAGACTTCAGTTTGGGAAGCTTATTTGGTAATCAGTCATTTTTCACAGGCACATGCTCTCTTATTTTCTAGCAGCTGTGTACATACAAATTTCCATTCAAACCTACACTTAAAAGATCAAATTTGAAGGCTTGAAACCTGGTAAAGGAGGAAAGAATAACAGCAGAGCACAAGTAGTAGTTGTCAAGATAAATTACAAATAGAAGATATGAAAGCAACATTCACCTATTTTCTTTTCAAAAACAAAAAAATGTATTAAATTTCCATGCTAATACAAGCACATCTACCAGGAGTGTGTTTGAAATGAATTTGTGCCAGCCCTGTAACATTGCCTGAAAACATTAAGAAGAAGCACTTTTCCTAAATGCAATATTTAAAAATTCAGTAACAGCAACAAATGTAAAGTTGTGGTCAAAAGATGCCCAAAGTTAAACCAGCTGGTGTGTAAATCACTCTAAAGGGCACAAGATTTGCATACACAGCCTATATGGGCACACATAAAATCCAGAGCCCTCATTATTAGTAAATTCCTGACAGTGAGAAGCCCTGAAATAACAGCAAATATTTAACAGCACTTAATGCCAGTACAAACACACATCTGCCCAACAGGGCATGGTAAGACAATTCCTTGGCAAAGCAGGTCAAATTCAGACAGGCAGAGTTAAAACACATTTTAAAAGGTAATTTTAAAACCCATGCCTGAATAAGGCTCTGGTTTTTGTAAGAGGTAGAAAAGTTACTTCTCTTTGCCAGTGGCTCACACATGGTTATGGACAGTCACGGGTTTGAGTCCAAATAACATTTTTTTTGCTTTAAAAAAGGGTTTGATAGAAGTTTAAAAAGCCAAAACCTGTTATATATATTATCATTAAAAACAGACAGCAAAATTTTTGGTTTGCTGATGTTGGTGACATTTCTACATTCTGCAATCCCCAAAGTTGCCAGGAAAAAAAATAACCAAATATATCAAATCCCAAATAGAAATTCAAACAACTTTCAGAGTATGTGAAGCAATAGTTTCACAGCTTGGTTTCAGAAAGAAGTTTATTCCCTTCTAAAATGCATTAGTTGTGTTTATGGAGGTCTCTGGTAAGAGGTCAGAACTGAGAAAAGATTCCACTTCAGGCTATTCATCCAAAATTGTACAGACAGCAACAATAGGTCCAGTGTCACAGGGGGGGAACACAACATCGGGCTGCCTTCCTGCAAACCAACTCTTCTTGAATTCCATGTAATTTTGGAAAGATTCTGACTTGGCCAGCAAATATTTGGCTATTGATACATGATCAGAATGAAACAATGGACAGTTTTCAGGTAATTTGCAGGTAAATAAATTCCTTGGCATGACCCATGCTGGGTATGTGGTCTGACACAGGTAGCTTTAGGTTTTTACAGCAACTCTAAATTACCAATCCTTAATTGTCCTGCCTTTAGAGGGCTCAGGGTGTCAGTGCCCTGGCCGGGGCTGCTCCAAGAGTTCTCCTTCACCAGGATTTCCAGTCCTGGATGCATTGGCATCTTTCACACTAAAAATTTCTATCTGTGAGCATTGCTTATGTATTATTCTTACCAAATTAGCACAAGCCCTGCCACAGCAGTGGCAGTTTGCCATCAAGGCTGAAGCTGTGTTATAATCTTCACTGAAGAGAAAGTTGAATTGAGTTCTATGTCTGGCTGCTTGCACCTGGTATCCTGCTATAAAAGGAGATTTTGGACTTCACCTCTCCTCAATACAGAACTTGAAACTAAAGTATCAGAGAACACATGCTTGCTACTGAGGCATGTAATTTCTTCCTTCCTCTTCATTCTAAAATTATTCACGTTACCTACTTGATGAAAAAAAAAAAAAAAGAAAAAAAAAAAGAAGCCCAAGCAACCCAAGCTTTGAGTCAGATTCTTATCACAGGGACCCAGTTCTCAGGCAGCAGTGAAATGCATGCTATCCTGTCAGACAGAAAATAATTTCTTCTTCCTGAATAACAAAACATGTATTTACTACAGATACTGTTTCAGTCATTTAAGAAATATTTTTATGCTTTGCTTTTGTCATTTTATCAATGCTCTATTTGTGTTCAATAGCATCCTCCATTGTACAGAGCAGCAGGATGACAGACCCAATCACTGCAACTTGACATTAATGTGCTCACATTCCACGGCTACAGCTTGGCTGTAAAAGCCATGAAAAAGTGAATTTAATATATGGCAGAGCACCAGAAATTTTTTTGTTTGTTTGTTTCAAATCCTACAAACCATCTCTCTGATACTGAATAGCAACCAGGTCCACACAGTTTCCTCTCCTTCCACTAAGCTGGTTTCGTTCATTCTCCTCTGACCGTGGCCTCCCAAAGGACCAGGGATGATTTTTCCATCACTGCTTGCACCTGCCAAACTAGAAGATCAGAAGTACTTCTTTGCAGACAAAAATGTTTCTAATTTTCCATCACTAATATATGATTATTTATACAGCTCTAGCAGCAAAGAGGAAAATGGGAATTCATTGAATATGGCATCAACACCATCATTACTTCAACAAGCCAACTCAGTTAAGAGACAAAATGAGCTACAGTAAAAATTCCTTTCACTACTGGGAAATTCCTATTTACAGGAGTATGCCAAGCAGTGCCAACAACAGCAGAGGTGCCCCAGGTCACCTGTAACCATCAGAATTTTACAGCAAATGGCTCTGAAGGCAAAAGGATAACACTTCATCATGTCTAATTTGCAGGAAATTGCTTCCATGTAAGTTACTGTGTAAAAATACATTCAAATTTGGGAGGGACTGTGCTTTAAATATGGTTCAAGCTAAAAGGATTAACATGTGACACGACACAGTGGCAATTACTGCAGTAAATGAAAGGGTCAGCTGTTCTGTGCTTTCTAAAAGGAGGAGGCAAACATCTAGCGAAGAAACAAAACCCATAAAAAGTTTTCAACCCGTAATTTTGTATCAATGGACATAGATCCCTCAGAGCAGAACACTGAGCCTTCTAGCAGCATTATTCTTTCAGCCCAGGGACAGAAGCAAGGCCAACAAAAGTGACTTTGTACACTTGGACTGGGCTGCAGCCCCCAGGACCTGCTCGCGCTGACAGGAAATCGCCGCAGCCTCGAGCCTTCATCTACCCACGTGAACCACAGACCACAGACCAGCCTCTGTTCTCTCCTAATTGTCAACATCTGCTCTGCACAGCTATGAATAATTGTATGACACACCAAAAAAATCTCTCCTACTGACTCCAAAGGCTGTTGGGTTTGTGTTTTTCTTCTTTTCTTTTTGAAGGCGAAATCTGACGCTGAAGTTCGGCTTCTAGGTTAAGATTTGCATTCTTCTGAAAGATGCCACTAAAATGGAATTCAGGGTGAGTGGGAAAAGCTGATGGTGCTGGTTATTCCTTTCTAAAGTCAGGTGGCCAAATAATGGCAGTTGAGATAATACAGTATTTCTAAATATTGCAGAGAAATGGAGCACCAGCCCACTGGTGGAGGCAGCAAACTCCATGAGAGGTAGCTGTGATCCCTCTGCTTGATTCATGCCAAGTACATCAAACCTCAAATATCTCAGCCCTAAAAAAGTGAGGATGCAGATGTACCAAGGGACACATTCAGCATGACTTGAGTTTCAGTTCAGAGAGGAAACACATTTGAGGACAGCTTAGCAGCACTGCCCCTTGAAACCTCCATTTTCCTGCTCTTTCAAGTGAGCCATCATGGCTTCTAAGACTGTCAAACATTTGAATGTAGCAGTTTCCCATTTATTTTCATTTCACAGTCACATATTTATTTATGTATAGTAGAAGAGTGTCAGTATGAAAGCTATGGCTGAAACTCCAGGGACATGGCCGCTCCACAATTTTAGATGGTCACTAGGCCTGGCTAAAGAGGGAGGGGAGAAGGGGAAAAGGCAGATGCACATCAGCCTGTCTGCAGCCCTCATTAGCAATGAGCTCCAGGAGCAGGAGAAGCAGAAGAATGGAAGGAGAAATAATTAAAGAACAAATCACAAGGGCGGTCAGTCCTTGCCAGTGTAACTCTCAGACACTTTTCCAGGGCCAGAACACAACGTGATAAGGTTTTCTCAACTGACTCCTGCACAAAGCAGAAGTTGACTGTTGGCTGCATTTAGGACAACACTAGGAAAAAAAAAATTCTTTTCTCCTTCAGCTGAAATACTCAGGAAATGCACAGAAGGAACAGAACACCGAGAACATAAAGCTAAACATGCCTCTTTTAGTGTCTACACTAAAATGACTCCTTTATCTCTCCTGCTGGCTTCTGTGATAACAGAGCTGAGATTTCCCTGCAGTTTCCCAGCTGTAAATGCTGTGACAGGTCATTTGCCTCTTGCTAGCCTGGGTTCAGTATCACCTTGCTGGCCTGGCAGTGCTCCAAGTGCAGTGTGTAGAAGTGTGTGAGCACGTGGACAGTCTGCTTTCTCCCAGAAACATTAAAACCTTTTCAGATGCAATTGCCAACCTGGTGACCAATTCGCCTCCTTCCTCTGAGGCTTGACTGAGAGAGAGGATTTCTTGAACACAGAACTGTTTTCTCCAGTATTTTACAGTCAGAATATTAAGATGACTATTCCTCTGCTACTTTCTTACGAGTGGTTACATTTCAATTCTTCATTAAAAGCTACTAAGCAATCTGCTCCCTGCTAAATGAATGGACAATTAAGGATGTGGTCAACTTGTGGCTCTTTTGTGAAGCATCAGGGCAAGACAAATTTATATGGGGGAAGAGATGAAACCAAGAATGAAGTGAGAAAGTGAAAGCTGTTGAGTGCTGTCAAAGCCAGAACAACCAATTCCAAAAGCTGAAGTGGAAGAACATGGCAAAAATTGAACAAAACAACAAAATACACCAAAGGAAATACAGAGTATAAGATCTGCCCATACAGTCCCAAAGTCCCCAGAATTACAGTGTCAAACCAATGGGTTTCAGAAAAACAAGTCTGGAATGCATGCTCAAAATAAATTTCAATTATCACTGAAACTATTAGGTGATTAAGCACAAACTTGGACCCTGTTTCATTAGCTTTTAAAACAGAACACAGAAAAGGGGCTTAAATGTGTACACTAGAAAAGACACAAATCAAACCAGAGGCAGAAGCATTTGTATAACATGTGCAGTCTGATGTAAAAAAAAATCAAAAAATGTCCAAAAACCACGCCCACCCCCCAAAAAAAGGAAAAAAAAGGGAAAAAAAAGCAAGCCTAAGCTGCATTATTGACAGTACACTTATTTTGTCTTTTGTGGCTAGATAAATTCTCCAAAGTGATAAAGATTGAAACATTCTTTTAAGTACAGTTTGAACTATTCACTAGACAGAATGCAGTTTCTGCAATTTATCTTTTCTACTTTATAAAATAATCATAAGCCTGAGATTCATACATTCCTGATTATATTATTTCATTCTGACATTATTACGGTATAGGTATGCAAAGAATTATCCAAAATAAATACAGACCTCTTGGCATTCTCTGGAATTATACACCTGAAAATAATAATTCCTTTTACTACACAAACTTTGTGAACACCTATCTTTTATGTTGACAAGCATGATTCAGATCCACTCCACTAAACTCAACACCACAAATGAATGGCACCAAATTAGTCTAATTAAAAGAAGTCTAGTAACATCTGCTTTTTCTGTTTCAGTAGCTCTGAAGAAATCAAAGTAGTTTGCAGCAACCCCTAAATCCTCCTACTCTGCTTACCAGCAGCATTTGCTTTTATATATTCTCTATATTATTTGCATATACATTTGTATTCTGTAGCCTATTACTGTAGCTAGCCCCAGTACTGTTCCCTACCCTGACAGGCAGAAAGACAAAATATTTTCCAGAGGCTCCAAGCTGGAGGTCCAAGGCCCCTTTCCTCTCTAGAGCCAAGGCTGAAGCCAGCTCTTGGGGACACATTTTCATAAACAGTTTAGTTCTATCTAAAGGGGGGAGGATTCAGAAAAGGGTTGAATTACCTCACCACTTATGTCTCTAATTGGGGATTTCTGTCAGTTATGCTGATTTGCTGAAATTCTCAAACTGCATTCAGCCCATGTAGGGGTGGGCATTTTCCAAATCTGCCCCTTGGAGGCCTCCAGTAAAGACCAGCCTTTATTCCACCTCCTACACTGATATTGTCTCCAAAGTGTTGTTTCATTTCCAGGTTCTTTAAGGCATCAGTGGAACTGGATATGTTACATTTAGGATGATGAAATTGCCATCAGTTCAGACAAATATCCATTTTTTTAATCCATTTTTATGAAAAAGGACACGCTGTTCACATCTACATTGATCCAAGCTAATGCACTGAAAAGCTCACTGTAATTTATTTGCACAATTTCAACTCAAGAAATTCTAATCACAGTCCATTTGGCCAAGACTGTAAAAACAGAATAAAAATCCCATGTCCCTGTCTGTCACACTTGTAATAAGGGAAAAAACTACATAAAAACTGAATTACTCATTAAATCTGGATTCTTAAACTCCAAAGCTGTCAGACTGGACAATGAATTCTGGCTTTTTCACAACACAGAAAGGAAAAATATAAATTCAGACACAACAGTATAACATATATTGTTAATACTTGTGAGAGGATATGGTGGATGTAAATATTTTAAAACTCAGCTTCCTTAAGCAGTTAAAAAATCAGAAAAGCAACAACTACCATGGAGACAAATGTCAAACATGGCAGGGTGAAGTCAGTATAAAAAAGTATTAAGGAACAAAATCTTGAGTGCGACAGATCAAACAGAATGTGCTTAACTTGTGCTCATACACAATTTTTGAAACTGTGAAAAACTGTTCAGTGCACAGTTACAAGAGACAAAGAAATGTTTTTTCCTATGTATAAGGTTACAAGAGGGAGTTGCATTGCAGATAAAATATTTTTGAAATTCATAATTTTTATTACAGTAGAAGCCACAGCAAAAAATATTTCCCTTCTTTCTTGGAATCAGCACTTTGATTTTCAAATTCAAAGAAAGCAAGTTACAGAAGCGAAAGGTGAATCAGCTCTGTGCTCTCACATATGGGCAACCCACTGAAAAATAAACATTACTGAGTTGGAAATGTCTGTTTGGAGTGGGCTTTTTCTTCTGAAAGGAAAAAAAAGTTAGGGCTACTTCAATATCCTATCTATTACTTTAAAATAAAGACTGGATTGTGTCCCTCAAAAAGAGGAAAAAGTATAGTTCCTTAAACTCTGAAAGGCAATGATTTTGAAGCTCAAAGTGAAGCTTAAGGATTGTTTATTTGGAAGTCAGCACAAGCACATCAACAGGATAAATATGGCAGATCAAACAAGAGTTAAGTGGAGCACTCAGAAACTGGAAGTTATTAGTTAGTTCCATCCATGTCCTTAACTGCAGCTCTAAATTCACAAATTGTCTTCAATTTATTTTAACATCTTGCCCTATTTTTCAAAGTAATTTTCAAGAGTATTGAGGAGACATAAATGGCAATAGTGACTTGGAAGGCCACTTATGCATTTCTGAATTCAGTCCTGGACAGTTTTCCTTTACACTTGGCATTACCAGTCCATCTCCTACATCAAATGTCTATAAAAATGGCATTTAGGATGCAAATCTATTGCATTACTTATTGGTATCATTAATTACTAAAATTAATTAAATTACTAACATTAAATTTCTAAAAATACAAGAAAATATCATCAAAGTTGGAGCAAATTATAGCTCACACAGAAATAGCTGTTTCCTACCAGTTTCATTTCTATGTCCATCAAAGTCATATCAGGCTTTTTCTGCCATACAAGAATCCGTCATGCTGTAATGCTGCATTCATCAAGAACATTTTGGAATAAAGTCAAACTTATTGTAATCACAAGTCCCTTTTATACTATATTACAATATTTCTGTTCCATTTGAACATTATCATGTATTATGAGCCACATTCCAGCCTTGTTTAATCATGCAAATTATCAAGCAAGATATGAAGAGGAAAAATACAAGTTATTTAACACTCCTCCTTCCCCTATGGGACACCTTTAAACTCATGCAAAACTGCACACACACAAAGCACAAGCTGTATACATTTCTGAATTCCAGCAAACCTGTTTCTAAGTTCAAAATATGTGACCCTGAGCTGCCTTTTCATAAAGCCTCGCTGGGAAGTTCTAATTGTGCTTTGAGTTCACAGATGTGGCTAAGCCACTTCTCATTAAACTTTCTAGAATTCCATGAACCCTTTGACATGTATTTTCACATGTAAATATAAACACTGTCAAGCTTGTGAAACTTTGGTTCATTCTCCTCCAGAGGAGAACAAGGATCAACCAACCACAAAAGGAAGCAGCCAGTTGGGGTTTTTTTTTTAATATGGTACAGGCTCAACCCCATACAAATACCCATTCCAGATTACTGCTGGAATCTGCTGTAATAACCAGCAACTTTAACTTTTTCATTCAGCAGAAAAACATCAGGGTTTCGCTATTAATGCCACATTTTTAGATAATATGGGTCAAGGAAGAGAAAACAGTGATCAAAAAAAAAAAATCCCAAGGAAGTGTCGAGTATCTTTTTATTGAAAGACAACAAACACAAGTGAACCATTAATAGTGGCAACGATGGGGGGAGGGAAGGAGGGAGGGTGGAGGGGATTTCAATCAGCCTTTTCATGTTTTATTCATTCTTAAGTAAGAAAGCCTTTCCCTCTGGCCAGTTTTTGCCTTTACTAACATAACCAGACAGCAGGCATTGCATACAGCCACTGTCAGATTACTGCCTTGATTATTATTTCAGTTGTGACACATGGACAGCCAACCCAAGCAGTAATAAAGTGGAATTTTCTGTCTGCAGGTAGACAAAACAGCTGCTGTAAGCCAGAGATATTCAATCCGTGGTCCACCTGGAAAATTCATCCTACTTGCAATCTAGCTTTTGACCACTGAGAAGTTCCTTACTGAGCTACATGATGATAATGGGATCTTAAGTTGCACTGAATTGATGGAAAGAAAAGGTCCAGCCATGCTGTCAGGTCCTTCTTGCCTTTAAAATAAATTGCACACTCTGACTCCACCACAATGCTGGAACTATTTCCAAATTGAGCATCTGTAGTAAATGCTGATTTGTAGCATGAATCTTTACCAAATATTAATTAAACTTGAATAAAGGATGAGTCAGTAAGTAGAAAAGCACGGCTTTAAAAGCTGTCAGTGAAATGTAACAGGCACCTTTTAGAGCACAGAGACACGTGTGCTATGAAATGTTGATTACTGCTCTTCTGTCAGGTGGTTGGCAGAGATTATTGCTAAGAACTACAAATCACCTGTGACAATTTCCAGATTTATCCAACACCCAGAGCTCCGAGATAACCTGCAAAGTCCAGCATGCATCAGGAAGTCATACAGACACGGTCATGCAGAATCACTGAGGCTTTTTCAGACAGTTATTTATCTACATTAGTTATTTATCTCCAGTCCAGCCTTATCATGCACAGGCCCTTCCTTTTGGCAGGAGTCTCCTCACGAGTCACCCTGAGTTTACTGCCTGCTTCCCAAGTCAAAAACCACGTGAAGGGGTGGAAATGCCTTGTCTTGGAGGAGGAAAAATGGTAGGTGAGATGGGACTGTGCTTCAGGCTGAACAGAATACTTCACAGGCTGAGAGACTAAACTAGCCTCAAGCAGTGAATTAACAGATGTGGACATGAACTCAGCTCTTTTACTTACAGTCCTTAAAAATGACTTGCATAAATATTTGTGCAATTAATCCAACCTTAAAACCATTCAGAACTTTTCACTTACACAGCCCAGTAAACATTTCCAGTGTAAAAAAGGGCTGCACCATCAAACCTCAGTCACATTTACAAGCACAATTTGGACTCGGATATCCCACTGGATTAGTTTTAATCTACATTTTTTTCCAATTACTTCAACATCAAAACAGCCCATTCTCTTAATTTGTTTGCTCATTTTCTTCCTGTACCTGTCACTGTGATCTGCACTTACTGAACAGTTGCAATTATCCTTTTTTATTTGTTTTTTTTTTTACTCTTGGCCAGAAAGAACAAGTCTTCCAGAACACATGTATTTAAGGTTTATATCAGGATACCCATAAAAGTGTGGTTTGCTCACCTGTCATTTATGCAAAAGATAACATTGAAGAAGCAAATATTGATCTTTTAAAAAGTAGCTTTTTTCATTATCATGCTCTCTTTGTACTCTCTCACTCCCACCACACTCTCTGGGGTATATATTCTGAAATTTCACGCATACCATAACTTATCTTTGGAATGTTACAGTATAATTGTTTAGAGAAACATTTAATGGATGAGTAAGCATCAAGAGGCCAGGGCTAAGGGAAAAGTTAAAATGCTGGCAGCATTTTGTATTGAAAGATCCTCTCAGCATGAGGACCGGGGATGGGCATTTGATCCAAAAATCTGGTATTGACTCAAGCAAAAAAAACCTACCAAACCCAGCATCCAGCACAGAGGTGTCTGAGGGCACTTCCCAAAATATCTGCCTCCAACCACAGCTCCCAAACCTGCCTTTGGGCACTGCCCAGCAGAGCAATCCAGGGCCACAGGAAATTATTTGATCAATAACATAAGCATTATGACAAACAACATGATCTTGACAACTGGCTTTTTTTCCTTTTGGAATTGGTCACTTGGTTTCCCCCTTCCCAGCACAAATAATCAGCGTGTGCATGGTGTGGAAATGCAGCAGAAGTGACTGGAAAGAGCTGGGCACTGAGTACAGAGAGAGCTAAAAAAAGCTAAATGTGCTTTCACTACAGGAATCTGCTGCAGACAACGTGCTGTAAATTAAAACAAATTTTCCTCAATTCCCTGAAGGACTGTTCCTCTCAGAGATTCTACAAATCCATTAGCACAGGTCCATCATTATAGATTTTTTGGTACTGAAGAGAGTTTAAAAAACCACATAGACACAAAATAAAGCATATGATATATCATGGCAGATGAGTGGGACCTTGGATAATTGATTCACACCCTGATTATTAGAGTACAGCTGAAATTTTACTTTTTCTCCAAATTCCTCCTCTGTCCCACACTGTTTTAAGTAAGAAAAACCAAAATAATTATCCCCCTCTGTGAATTTCTAATCAGAAGATTACAAAAGCAGAAGTGCCACGTGCTCACAGAAACCAAGCAGCTCTTTTAGCTCCAAGGCTGGAAAAGCCAAGCTGCCCCAGGCTCGTGTCACAGCTGAAGTCTGATAATTGGGCACCTAAAATCTCCCTCCAAGGGGAGTCTGTGGTGCTTAACAACACGTGAGTTGGAGCTGGTGCAGCACAATTTCTCCAAAATTTCAGACACTCATGGAATTCTCAGAAATCTACTGTCTTTGAGGAACTTCTGTTTCTGCATTCAACTTAGTGGAGAAGAGGTAGCACGATAAAAATAATGAGGAACACACAAATAGTGTCAATCTATAAAGCTTATCTTGTTAAACTCATGGGCAAGCACCACAAGTTCTGCTGGTTCCAAACCCAATGTATGATCCAGAGCTGCTAATCTACCTGTAAATTGTGTGCCTCTAAATTAGATGTAAAAATAATGCATTTATTAAGGCTTTAAGAGGTATTAGTAGAGTGTAAGATTGCAAGGGACTTCCCAGGTCATCATATTTGCATCCTACTGTTGGAAACACAACACTAAATAATCTCTTCCAGAACACATTGATTCCCATCTTATTTAAAATGAGGGGTTTTTTTGTTTTGGGTTTTTTTTTTTGTTTGGTTTTTTTTGTTTGTTTGTTTTTTTA
This sequence comes from Pyrgilauda ruficollis, assembly GCF_017590135.1. Taxonomy (NCBI): domain Eukaryota; kingdom Metazoa; phylum Chordata; class Aves; order Passeriformes; family Passeridae; genus Pyrgilauda; species Pyrgilauda ruficollis. The sequence goes on from NW_024512099.1 coordinate 566,590, forward strand.
ATAATCTCAAAATCAGAATATTTGTTTTGATTTTCCACTTATCAAACATTAAGTGGCCATTTAGTTAAAATGCTTCAAATTGTGTAGGACAAGCTCTTACATGCTCAAACTTTTCTCTTTTTCACCAGAACAGTGATCCAGATGCTGTCAGATAAATCCACTGGTTTAAATCTGTATTTTTTCTAATGCCACACTCACAGGCAAATCCAAATATTCCTTGGGTAACTTTTTCTGTAATTACTCTGCCTTGGTGAATTACAGGGAGCTGTAATACCACTGGTGATTTTAAAACAAGGTCTGTAGATTACTCCTTGTGTTACAATGACCATAGCAGGGCCTGTCAGTGATTTTTTGGAGTTAGTGGAACACAACAGAGTTTATAATGAAGTCTAACAAATAAGGATATGTTAATCTTTTCAACCACTTAAATTTAGGGAAATCAAAACCAAATGTCTTTCTAACACAGCATCCCAAAAGCCAAGCCCAAATACTTGGATCTCAAAGCCTGCTGGGATGTTTTCTGCAAACCATCCATTAGATTTCTTATATTCTGTACAACATTCCTCCACAAGCTGGATTGATTTCTTCCACAGCTTAACTTGTTTTTGCCAAAGTCTCTTTTAGTCTCTATTTTAGTTCAGCATTGGCCTCCAGCCTAATGAAACAACTGATCTTTATGCCAAAAACTGTCATCTTCAGTTGCACAAGATGCATCTCACTTACAAACAATGTATAATGAGCCCAATGTTTAATGCCTGAAGAACTGCAGTTTTAAAATGATCCCAAGCAAAACTTAAACAGATACAGGAGTGGTCAGTACCTTGGGTGGGAGAACAACCATTCTCATGAAAGATTTTTTGTCTCCCTTTTGTATTGAAATCTACTTTTTGAGAAGAAAACCATAATTTTAGAACATGAAAGCATAGGTAGATAACACAGGCAGCAGTGAGACATGTGAGGCTCACTCCAAACCTGAAAGCTTCATTCTCACTCAGGGTGAGGTCATTGTTCTGCAATGATCACTTGCATCACAGCCTTGGCTTCTCTTGAACAAACAATGTTTAAATCTGATAACCTTAATAAACTTTCCAATTATGCTTATGACTGAAAAAAATCCATCCAAATAAAGCTCTTATGCTGTTTTCCTGCTGTAATTTCAGCCCAGCTGCAGCAGAGGTACCTGTGTAAGGAGCTGTTCCTGGCTGAGGTTATTGATCCAGCGAGTGTATCGTTCAGTGGAGTCCAGTGGCTCTCTTCTCACTTGGCAACCAATAATCTAAAGCAAAATTACACAAATCCCCTAGGTTAAACTGTGCACAGCCACGTGGCAACAAAACAGGATCACAAAATAAACATTCAGAACATGGCAACTCCAGGAATTGATTATCTATGCAGTCCTTACTAGCCCCCTTCTATGTTCATAAGCCAATATGGTACAGTTGCTCTGTTCAAATGTTAAATGGTTACAGACTTTAAAGGTCTCTAGAAAACACTGAGGAGTATCTTTCCAATAACCTAATTTTTGGGAATATTGGAACTATTTTGGTTAAAATTTTCAAAGGAAATTTTCCACAGATAACACAGGCAGCAGTGAGACACGTGAAGCTCACTCCAAACCTGAAAGCTTCATTCTCACTCAGGGTGAGGTCATTGTTCTGCAATGATCACTTGCATCACAGCCTTGGCTTCTCTTGAACAAACAATGTTTAAATCTGATAACCTTAATAAACTATCCAATTATGCTTATGACTGAAAAAAATCCATCCAAATAAAGCTCTTATGCTGTTTTCAGCCCAGCTGCAGCAGAGATACCTGTGTAAGGAGCTGTTCCTGGCTGAGGTTATTGATCCAGCGAGTGTATCGTTCAGTGGAGTCCAGTGGCTCTCTTCTCACTTGGCAACCAATAATCTAAAGCAAAATTACACAAATCCCCTAGGTTAAACTGTGCACAGCCACGTGGCAACAAAACAGGATCACAAAATAAACATTCAGAACATGGCAACTCCAGGAATTGATTATCTATGCAGTCCTTACTAGCCCCCTTCTATGTTCATAAGGTAATATGGTACAGTTGCTCTGTTCAAATGTTAAATGGTTACAGACTTTAAAGGTCTCTAGAAAACACTGAGGAGTATCTTTCCAATAACCTAATTTTTGGGAATATTGGAACTATTTTGGTTAAAATTTTCAAAGGAAATTTTCCATAGGCATTTCTAGACATCTAGAATGCAAAATTTCAACCCAAAGTTACTTCAGCAAATGAAAAGTGGAACTTGAGTAACACCAGACAATCCTGCCAACATTCCTGTAACCTATAATACCTGCCATTACTTTTAATTAATATAAAATAAGCAAAACCCCCTTCATATTCTGATTGTTTTGTTTGTGGCAGAACAGTGGAGACACCTCATTTTGATTTGGTCACTGAAGCACTGTACACCCATCTGAGCAATATCTCCTTATCTAAAACTCTTCTGTAGCTGTACAGGTGAAATATGAATTTTAATATTATTGTGCCAGTAGGTGATCAGAAAGCTTCCAAAATGTATGTAGAGAATATGAGCAGGATCATATTCTGCACAGACACATATTAATGCAATTTCATAGAAACACTGAACTGTTCACACATCTCTGATTAGACAAGGAAAAAGCTGAGAGCCCCAGGAGTGTGACTGGACAGAACTCTGCTGTTTCTCTGCTGTTTGCTCCTCCTGAAGTCTGCAGTCTACACAAAACCTTCAGAGAACCACAGGACTTAATTTCTGCAAAGTATAAACTGTTTTATACCAACTGCACTCCCATCACACTGTAACTCTCCATTGCTATTCCTGATTTTTAAGGTGCTTCCCACTGAGGATGTGTTTGTCCACTGAGAAGTAACACCACAGGGTTTTAGTGTTTCTGAGCACCAATTTCTGATCATCAAGTTCTGTTCAAGAACAGGAGGGAAACTCTCTTGGTTTATTTTCCACCCTGAGCATTCATAAATCTCCCAGGTATCTTTGTTTGCAGAGGGATGTGAGCAGTCAGGGCAGAGCTCTGCATGTGCAGTTGTGAATACTTTTGAATACTTTTGATGTGGGAACAAAAACACCATGAGAAGATCTTGCTGGCAATGAAACATCACAATTTAGAATATGATTAAATGCAATCAAAATAACAAGCATGGAGAAAAAGAAAATGTTATTTGCTTATCCCATAAGAATAAACTAGAATATCTGTGAACTAGGAAATGTTTCCTCAAGGACAACAACAAATTACTGTGGAAAACTTCAGTCCTTATCCTAACTTAACCCTCACATTACAGCTAAGTAATACTAAGATATTTTCAGGTTAACCTAGAATTCTTTTAAACTGAATATCAATTAGAAGAATTCATAGAGATGTTTTTACATATCACAGAAATAAAAACCTGCAAAAGTCATATCAGATTTACATCTGTCCTCTGCTGCAAGGATGGTTTTTATTTAAAAGTAGAACTCTTTCTAGTATTCATTAATCAAGCCCTTATTAGCCTTCTCTTGCATATCCTAGGTTTTTCTAACTTACAAAGACACTTTACAAAAGTCTATATAAAAGGTAAAAGGGGAAAATTACCTTTATTTTATATCTCAAGCTATTCTGTAACAGCACAAGATGCAAACTTAGTTTCTTTATTTAAAGAGTCACAGTGAAGCTGAACAGATATAGACTACAAAGAGCTTTCAAAAGGTGAGAGATTAAAAAGGAGAATTTCAAATTTGTTTTTCTGAAAACTTGGTTTTCAATTACAGCCAAGTCATCTCTTTCCTAGCAGCTTGAAATTTAAATTAGAAGCAGAGGACAGAGTTTCACGTTTTTATATTAATTTCTGAGCAGACTGGTAATTTCATAAATGCTGTTGGTAATTTAAGCAAACTAAAATAAATGCTGAATCCAGGTGCTCAGCTAAAGGACTGTAATTCCCTGAAGCCCAAAGAACAACTGGTATTAATCCCAACCCTTCACACTTGAAGAGAAAACGGAACAGGTTTGATCAATTATCTGTACACACACGAGGAGAGGTGAAGGCAGACAGCAGAAGTGCCATTAAATTGGATCCTCACAGCTCTTTTCTGGATTATACATCCCTGTTTGGAATTTCCAGAGTTTGACTTCAAGTCTTAGGCAAAATTCCCTCCTTCTTCCATCTAGCCACACAGATAATTCCACTGCATGCTCCAGTTTATTTCTGTGAATTTTGGCTCACCACACTGGTTCTGTACTTACTGTAGTGTAGGTCCTAAAATGCTTTGAGCCTTTTGGAACTGAAAAAAAAATTATGTAAAAATCCTCATCAAATAAAGTCATTATTTAGGAATTACTGGTATTGCAGTGAGAAAAATCAGTGGTTTACATTGAGTTTAGCCATAATTTGGAGCACAATCTTTGGAAATGTAACTTTGCAACACAACAGGAAAATAGCTGCAAGCTCATTAACAAAGTTAATTGCTGTAAGAAGTGCTGTGTTTGCACTCCCCTCTGCCCTAAGAGCTGCTTTCTTCTCATTCGCAGAAGCAGCACCACTCAAAGCCACTTTTATCATCATTTAAGAAGTTTGTTTTACAGACAAGTGTGAAAATTGCCACCATGCAATCAAGCTTATTTCTAAATGCCCAGCCCAGCAAATCCCACCCCCTCCTGCACCTCAGCTGTGCCATTCCCTCCCAGTGGGACTCTGACTCGTGCCTGGGATTTTGGACTTGTGGCTGCAAGATAAACACCACCAAGCTCAGCCTTTGATTCAGCATCTGCAAAGCCCAGCTCATGTAACCAGCTTCTTTCTCACAATGAAAATCAGATTATTTGGAGCACAAACAGCTTCCTCCAGCTCCCCTGTGTAAGGTGTGGCAGCACGAGCAACTGCACACTGGTTCCATTTCCTCCATGCCTCAAAGAGGTTTTATACTCACTGAATGTTTCCTTAGAGCTTTCAAACTGAAGTGAAAAGTTTTTCGCTGCTGCTTCTCTCATAACATTTAAAATACTTTGATAAAAATCTTTCTGCCCTATATTACACCCATTCTTTCCAAGAAACTCTGCATTAGAAATATTTTCAGTATTTTGAGTATCTGCTTCTATGCAAAAATAGAGTTTATCCAAGTTTTAATTTTTGATCCAATTAGACATGTTTATTTTTATTATTACAAATGCTGGAGAGTGGCATATACCTGTACCTCGATTAAACTATGCAATATATACAATAAATGCAATAGGCTTCTTGTTCCAACTGGAAACTTGCTGAAATGCAATATTAATATTGCTTATATAATTATATATTATCTATTATATATTGATATATATTTATATTAATATTACTTGTGTAGGAAGCAGTACCATGAACAATGAATAACAGAAATTTCTGGCTCATAGCAAAGGACTGTGGCAGTTCAGAAAAAAGTTAAACTCTTATGAGGGCAGAAGATCATCACAATCCTTTCTGCTACCACAGCAATGAGGTAATTTGCTTTCTAGACAGACAATTACTTTTTTAATGTATTAAAGATAACTTAGAGCTCATTTAGCTTTTTATTTAATTGCAATCAGCATTGGTGTCTCTGGAAAAAATACAAAAGAATTTATCCTTTATGGCAGCAAGAAACAGTAATGGGAAGAACAGTAAAAGCACAAAATAGGGGATTTATCTTAAGTACCAACAAATTTATCTTAAGTACTTACACTAAAAGGCAACACAAGTAAATTTTAAAAACAAAAACGGCTTAAAATGAGCTCTGTGGGGAAGAAATGGCCAAATACAGAATCAGTCTGTGGCCCTACAGTGCTGCTTCATCTACTGCTTCACCAAAAGCCTCCAGCATCTGCCAGTCCTGTCTACATGGTTTCAGACAGGAATAAAAATAGCATTACAGGTCTGTGTTTAGGCACCTGAATCTCTCTTCTGTAAAACTCTACCACTTCACACAATTAGGAGTGGAGGAATGAATTGTACCTAAATAACATTAGCAGAATGAATGTCACTGACATGTTCTTTATGCCATTGCATTGAAAATATCTTCAGGAGTTAGGGAACTACAAAGCCAGAACAACAGGATTATAATACAACTAAAGCAGTGCAAATGGCAACAGTGAAAATAACTCTGAGGTTCTTCAGGTCACAGCACCTTGGAAATAAAAATCCAATGAGCACATTCAGTAAATTCAGAGTTCTGCTCATGTTCAGAGGAAGTGGGCAGGATTTCTACACACATTACTTAGAAGCACCTCCAGTCACTGTCCTGTGAGGTACAGAACTGTCCTGTGAGGTGAAAAAAGAAAATGTCAGTGCCATGTCTGTGGGACATGCAAAAGCCCAGCGCTCTGTACCCAGTCAGACGTGTCAGAACTTGTTCCAACACTCACCAGTGGTTTGAAATGCAATATTCAGGTGGAGATGTTACTTAGTTTCATCATTTTGGAGTTTTATGTTTTGCCTTGCACATGGAAGTGGAAAAGGAAGCGGGTGAGAGGAAACAAAGTTTAAATGAGTCGGCAATAATTAAAAGCAAGGCGTTTTCTGCAGATGTGCTTTTGAGTTTTTAATCACGACAACTTCCTTTACCACAAACAATCTTCCTTATTCAGGAGGCAGCCTATGGGTCAGAACCCACCCGTTGTACTCAAGAGGAAATGAGGATGAAAAAATAATTGGTCTTCAATTTTATCCCAATATTTTCCACTCTTCTTTTAAAAAAAAGAGGAAATTAACAAAGACAGCCAAAAGCATAAACTCTCCACAAGGCAGAAGGCACTGGATGTCCAAACAGGAGTTTGGAGGAGTTCTTCATATAATGTGCCTTCTCTTAAGGAACTTTATTACTGAAACAGGTATTGAAAAAAAAGAGGCATTTTAGCATGAAAAAAAAAAAATCCATGGCTTTTCTGTACAAAAGAAATACAACTTTCAAAGGTTATACAAAGTACAGAACTTGATTCTACATTCTGAGGAAGAATGTGCAGTGTTCTGTTTCATTTTAGAAATATGACAGAATGATGTAAACCTCCTTGAAGAGAATGTCATTAAGTACTTAGTGATGCTGTAATTAGAAAAATCACAACATCTGATCCTAGATAAAGTTCAGTGAAAAGAAAGATTATCCAAATAACAAGTAAAACAGGGAGGATTATCTCAAGGGCACAACACCTTTTTCCCCAATATGCATCTTTATGAGAACCCACAGATGGAAAATCCTAAAATAAAAAGCTAAGAAGAGTTATTTTTTCTTATAAATAAATTGTATCAACTAACACTTATAAGAGTTATTTAATAAGAGTTGCCTTATCTTGAATGTTTAAGAGCAGCTTTAGTTAATGGAGCCCACATCTTTTGTCTTAAGGAAAGGTAGATGTCACCTCTGCTGTCTCCAAACCCTACTGCAATTATTTTTATTGTAGTAATTTTATGCAGTAATTTCCTTTAAGAAAGATTTTGTGATCATTATTTAATGCAATTAAAAAGGAAAAATACATTAAAGAAATATTTTATGTGGTTCAAATCTTCCCAAAAGTATATACTGCAGGAAGAAGGTTGTAAAATGTGTTTCCTCTCCCCGTCATTTCCAAGGGAGGAAATTGTTCTTCAAAACATGACACCTGTGAGGTAATTTGCATTAGGTGTAAATACACAAAATACACCCTGGTGTATTTAAAACATGCTTGAGAAATTATAGAATATGTTGATATTGCTGACTCCCCAAAGAAGCCTTTAGGTCAGACGAATATCCATTTCCACAGATGCCTCTATCTTGGAGCAATCCATATTTCAGAACACCTGTTATACATTCTACTTGACCCTAGTCTGAGTCCAAAGTCCACAAAAGGATGTTACATGTTTATTTTCAGCACATAACAAGAGAGTAATCAAAAATCAAGGAAGTCTGAATTTTCTTTAGTGAATTTATGTTAAAAATAAGAAGTCACTGTGTAATCAGAATGAGCCCAGCTGAGCATCACAACACAGGAAGATTTCAAAAGATGTTGTCAAACGTGTGAATCCATGAAGTTTGAATGTGACATTTTGGGGAAAACTTCAACTAAATATCACTGAAGAGACACCAACTTCTTTTCTCTGTAGCTTCACAAAGTCTGATTGGATTGCAATAGTTATCACCCCAGCAGAATGTCTGAACACCAGGAGGAGGGAATCTTGATTTTCAAACATTTTATGCTTCAGACACAGTTTTAAAATTGAAATACATTACAGCCAGACTTCCATGAATATCAAACTCCAGTAATCACAATCATTTGATGGTGTTATTGGCATGTGGAGGCCATTTTAAACACACATTTAATTACAAAGTCGTGTCAGTTGGGCTGTTTCCCAGTTGGGCTATTTGATTAAATGTAGAACAGACCTAGGCTGACATCGTGACTTTGAAAACTCTGTGGTTTTCTTCAGAAATACCAAATTAAAATAAATCTTTAAGGAAGCTGCCTAATAAAAAGCAAAGACACAGCTGAATTCCAGCAGATCTGGATGATGCACATGGAAAGGCCCAATTACCAAAATTATAAGAATAATACTCTCACATGGTCAAAGAAAGAATTTTCATATTCTCCAGTGCAAAAAAAGAAAAGAAATAATATTTTTTCCTCTAAACATACTGCAATGTCACCACTTCTGACAAAACATTCACACAATTGCTGCTTTAGTTTCTACTTTCCAAACCAAGACAGAAGATTATTGAAAATAATAAATTATTTCTCTATTATATATGATCGATAACATTAACAAATAATAAATTGATAAACCATAAATTACTTATATATTATATAATTATTATTTATATATACTTATAAATTACTTTTAAAAGCCTCTAATGACAATTTCCTGAAGTGAAATCTATAAATGTTTTTATAAGTATCTATATTGGGTAGCCTTTATTAAAAATGATATTTTCCACATGCTGAAGAAGAATGTACAAGACTTGGTAGTTTGCTAATAGTTTGCAGTAAAAAGGAACTGAATATAAAAAAAAAAATCTGCTGACTAGAATAATTGAAACTAGTTCATGAAAATATTCCTCTGGACATTAAAAAAAAATCAACTGATGGTGGACAATCAACAGCTGCATGTAATCACCTCAGGAACATAATCTCATTTTCCCTTCTGTCTGTACCAGAGACAGACCAGAGCCTCTTCAGATCTACTCAGCCCCTTTAGTGGAGCAAATTCCTGCTAGCAGGTTTATGCAAACAAATTGGATTTGTCATCCAAGACATGACAGTACTCAATTAATGTCTCTTCAATAGCTGTTGGATGAATTAATTCTTACATTAAAATTAACCTCTACAGGCAGTGCTCGCTGGGACAAGCCCGGGCAGCTCACACTGATCTGTCTCAAACGTGCAGAGCAAGGGAGGCACAAGGAGAGCGCTGAAAATTAACTAAGGAGAAAAAAAGATTATTTAAGTTCTATGCAAAGAAGATTTTAATCGACTTCACATCCAAAATAAAGCACTTATCAAAGGAAATCTGCTAAGCTATGTGCCACAAGAGGAGGACAAAGCATTTAAGGGGAGATGGTAAAACCTGGACTTCAGAATTAAAGACACAGAATGAGAGAAGGTCACCAACAACCTCGCTGAACAAGGATGCAAATAAATAGAGGTACAGAACTGAATGGAAATGGAGGACAGAGAGGCAACATTCAGCATGATGCAGCTCTGCTTTATGGCAGTTCAATAAAACCTCACATGCACTCACTGTCTTTTCACACCACAAAATTACAGAATCAAGTGGATCTGATGATTTTGGCCACAAGAAAAGAATGATATGACTCAAACCAGTGCTCTCTGTAAGCAGAGCACTCTCTAAGGGAGGGAGGAAAAAACAGCCTTGCTACTTTCCAACACGTGGCAGAAAGGTGTGACAGGTCCCAACAAGCAGAACAGCACAGGGCACAGTGACATGAAAAAAAAAAAGTATTAAATCTTGACTTTCAGAACTAAAAAATGTATGTTTCCAGACCAAAAGGAAAAAAAATCTTCTTAACTTCTAAATGTGGTTAATTTGTGAAGTTCAGGAGTGGGAGGGAAACAGCCAATCCCTTTGGCTAGAGCTGTGCCCTAAAGGAAGGAGCAGCTCAGCTCTCATTCATCTGCTGATTTCTCCAATTCCCTGGATTGTGCAATTTTTGTTTCAGCTCTCCCAGGGCAGGTGAACAGGTCTGTGAGCCACCAGCTCACAATGCCAGCCAGGAATTGTTCAGGTTCGCTCGATCCCATCAACCATCTCAGAGTCACATTAACCATCAAAGATATGCAGAATTCAGGAATTGGTTAACAGGCAGATAATCAACAGATAAAAATGGCTTTAGGCACTGCTGCTCTTGATCTAAAGCCAAGCTACAGAATATGCCAAAAATCTGCTTTAGAGATGCAAAATAGTGAGAATTGCTCATTGAAGAAATGCAAATGTATATTCATGTTCTCTCACATGCCCAGGTATCCTACCTGTTTGAGACAGAGGACTGCAATTTCACAACAAATAGAAAGGTGTTCATTGTGACACTGCCACTGAGTCACCTCCTACTGAGCCAGAGAAAACAAAAGGAAATAATGTTCTTTATTTCTATTGCCCTCATTCTCACTCCAGCTGTTTTCTCACTGAGGTAGGGGACAGTGAGGAAAAGTTTAGTTATTTTATAAGCTCTTAAATGTTACTCAGTGTCTCCAAGATCATTCCCAGTGATTCTCCTTCAGCATGCCCAGAGCAGGGCCTGCTGGAAGCATCCAGCAACAAGGCAAGCAGGGAGCAGATCCAGCTGACATCCCCTCTCTCCTTGAAACAAAAAGCTTTGGGATTTCTCAGAGCACTGTTGAAATTAAATAACAGAATTAATGAGAGGCAGAGTGAAAAACTGCATAGTGTGTGCGGTTTGGGAAATAATTTCCTGGGCTACTACAAACTTAGAAAGTTGCTCTGTAGAACACTAGTAGGTACATTAGGTTGGAGCTCCAGAAGAACACAGAATAAGATAGGAAGGCATGATTTTTTTCAGAATTAAGGGAAATAGAAGCTTGAATTTTCCTATTAATTAGCTGCCAACAAAGCATACATGTTTTGTGGTTGGTAAATAAGCAACATGTGGCTTATCCTGGATAAATGGGACAGATGCAGCTTCTAGGGATAAACAAAACCAGTGTGATGTCCCTGAGCTTCACAACTGCTCAAACTAGGGATTTGCACTGAGCCTGATATTTCTTAAGCAGAATTTAAGAATTTGTAGTATAAATACACCAAGTCTCAAAAACTTGTGTCTTCTGAGAGTGTCTATTTACAGAATTCATGCGAGAGGGACTTAGAGATGATGTAGAATAGTCACCAGAGGACAAGGTGACAGCAGTTGTTCTTCAAGAAAAAGCACAGTGCGTTAGTGATTTGTATTTTGAGATCCAAAATCCTCCACTCTGAACATTTCCAAGGACAGAACAGTTCCACCCTACACGCATTATTTTTAAAAAGTGTCCCAGATAAGAGCAGCTTAAGAGAATAGAAATTAAGTTGCTCTTTAAAGCACAATTAAGGAGTCTGTGATCCAGGAAATGAGACACAAAGGCTGCTGCTGTTACCTCAGTGTTACCTGAACCTGGGGCAAGCTTCTTGCTTTTTCAGAGATGGAGACACGGGTTTCTTTAAAGAATAATTTGTTGGGAAGATCCCAGAGGCATCTGATATCTTTGGTTCTGCTGTTTAGTAACCAGACTTCAAATCAGAGTAAGGCAATTTGCATTTAAGAGTAACAGAAAAGAGGAAGAACCTCAGGGATTAATTAGGACCTGGGAGATTTCTCTTGGTGGGCAAAGTTGGACACTTTTCCTACCTGTAGATCAATAATAACAAAAACAGCAGACTGAAGCCTACAATATCAGGGCCCACTGGGAGCACTGGTCTTCAAATCTGACTGCCAGTAACCATCAGCAGGACTAGGATTAGGAATAAAATTTCTGAAAGTATATTGAGACTGCATAAAGTCAAAAATCCAGGTCAGGAGAAGTTGCAAAACAGTGGAAAGTGCAAGTCTGCAAATTAGAATTTCAGGAACAAACCAAAAAAGCTTACTGCTTCACAGGCATTTCTCAACCTTCTGCTTTTTGTTTTAATTTTTTTTTTCTTTTTTTTTTTTTTGCCCCTCCACCTTCTCTGGTTTATCAGACTGATTGAAGCCAAGCCAGAACTTCAAACACAGAACAAAACTTCATTCAAACATCGCCAAACATCTTCCAAGGCCAGAAAATTGAATGACATGATTATTCTGAGGACAGCAGAGAGATCATTCTTTTAAGAACAGAAGTCCACCCTGCCACTGCTCAGTAGATTTGCGACCAGGCCAACTTTTCTCAAAGTTGTGTCAGAACTGTTGAGGGGCTCTGGACCAAACTGATCTATTTGCTCACCAGAAACAGCTGGCTATGTTCCCCTTTCTCCTTCAGATCTTTGAATTAGAGTTCTGTAAGATCCAGCAGGTTACACCTCACACAGGCACCCCACACATTTTCTGTACCTGTGACATGGAAGATGTGCTGGCTCTGGTGGAAATGGAGTTCATCTGCCCATGCCAGCCCTCCAGGGCTGTGTGCTGGTAACACAGCAGTGCTCTGAGCCCTGATCCCAAGGCTCTCTCCAACATTCCCCCTCTCCACAAGGCTGGGTGTGGGCAAGGTCTGCAGTGGCAGTCAGATCCAAACTGAAAAAGGACTGCTCCTTTTTCTTTTAATAAATTACCTTGATCTTGACCTATGAGTTTTTTCCACCTTCTCTTTTTCCCTGTTCTTCTGAGGAGTGACAGAACCCAGCCAAGGCCAGGCCAGCACAAGAACCAAACTGAAAGAGGACACAAATTCACCTGAATTTGGAACATGGCAGGAACAGGTTTGTGTTGCTTAGAACAGATCAGAAAGGCCCTTCAGTCTACTCAGGTCCTCTTTGTTACTTGTTTGATTGTCATTTAATAGTTCATACTGAGGGTTGTTGGGCACTTAAGTATAACAGAATATAAACAAAACAGTTGAAGTACTTCCTAAAAAGACTACAAACTGTTTAGTTGAATTTAGTCTAATTAACAAAGTCTTCATTTACATCTATAGAAGTCATATAAGCAAGAAATATGACAGCTCTTAGCACTAATTTCCATAAAACAAGCATACTGGATCAACTTGCCTTTCTGGTTTTTTTGGCATCTGACTGAATTACATTAACTGATGGATATCAAAACAAAAACAACCTAGGATTTATCATTTTATTGTGTTTGAAATATGAGTTAGGTTAACTGCTACTCAGGTACTATTAAAGCTCCAATTTAATAAATCCCATTGTAAGGATGATCAGATTTCAGAAGAGCCCTAATACAGGTGGTGTGATGAGCAGGTACACATCCCACCATCAAGCAGCAGGTTGTTTGGCAGACATTCCTCAGCCAAAAAAAGTGTCTTTTGTAGTTCAAAAAGTTCAAAAGGTGTTTAGTTGACAAAGAGCAATAATCCTAAAACTGTGTGTTTTGTTCAGATCCCTACAGGAAATACCTTCATGACAGACCGAGTCAATCAACCTTTCCTTCCCAGAAACCTCTGGCATTGAAATAAGTATCACAAGATAAATTGAAATAAGTATCACAAGAGAAAATGTCAGAGATGTGGAAACAATAAGGCTGACTTTGCTGACAAAACAAACTCAGTTTTCAAGTTTATAAAGGAATATCTTTGTCAGTAGTATTGACAAATTAGTTAACTGCCATAGCTATTTATATAATTAATGGCCAAGTTATTATATATATATATTATCTTTGAATAAGTAGAACATATGCACAAACTCTCTCTAAAGAACACTGCCCCTAATCACAGAAAATCATATAAAACCAAAATCATATAGATCAGAGAAAAACTCTCTCACAGAATATTCCTGACAGTTTATTTCACAGGAATAAAAATGGAATTCTAATAATGTTTCATTTTACAGGCAGACATAGAGAGAAACATCAGCTGAACTGCAGGCAGTTCATCAGTGGTAACAACCCACACATTCCCTATGGTTTACAGTTCCTTAATTATTAAAAGCAGATAAACCATAGCTGTAGCCAACCCTTTGCAGCTTTTCACATGACTTAGAAAGGCTACATAAAAAAGGCATTCTCCTTTAGATTACAGACATTAGCCAAACCTATATACTTATTTGCTAAAGAGTATCACTGTTGTAATGAGATCTGGTTTTCTGAAGAGAGAAAATAAAGGGAAGAAAAGAAGTTTAATCAAAGCTCCCATTCAGTGCAAGGATTAAAAATAAAGGAAGAGAATACACTGGTTATTGCTTTGCCTCCCCCAGCCCCACTGTGAAATTTTCATATCCTTTTAAAGATGTATCCGGAACTCTGTCAAAGAAAAACCCAGAAATACACACAAGAAAAAAGTACTCACACTGTTTGGGTGTTGAATGGCAACTTCGTGCTGCAGCCTAACCCGCTGTGGCATCATCACATCATCCTGGAATAAATAGCACACTGTTACTGAACATAAAAAGGGTCACAGAACACTACTGACACACACTAGAATATGTTGCTAAATGAACATCATTTTACTGGCTTGCAGTCAGAAATGCAAATGGAACAGATATGAAGAGACTTCACATTTTTTGTGGATTAAGCTGCTGGAGCTGGAAGTGATGGAAACTACTACGTGACAATGGTGCTGTGATCTCAACACACATCCACTTCACATTTATTTCTCAAGAAACTCTCCAAGTCTTTCACAACTCCCCCAGCAGCACTGGCAGTGTGAGGACAAGGAACGACCCTCAGTTAAAGCCACGAGATCTGAGAGTAGCAATGCGAGGAAATGTTCTCTGCAATCCGGCTGTACCTTCTTCCACTGAAAATGAAAAGCCTTTGGTCTCTAGATCTAAAAATATGTCATATTTCATGGGCACAAAAACAAGTACTTGTGAAATGAGAAAATTCTAAGGAAAAGGAAAAAAGGGAAGTACCCACACTCACAGAACGCATTAGCGTTGACACTGGCTTTAGAACACACCACCTGGATTGAAATTTTGTGTTAGTACTTCTTCCACTTGCAGCATAAAGATCTGCTCTACTTACATACAAAAAAGATGGGTTGTTTTGTGAAAAGTCAGTAATTTTGCTATCCTGCCTTGAACTGTTAGGAGTGATTCCTTTCAAAATTATATTATTTCCTGTTCAAAATTAAATCCTTTCTAGACAGTGATTTTACAGTTTATAGAAAATATAGCACAATTTTTCTTCCCTAAATTTAGGCCTCTGAGGTTTCTACCTATATTGTTTTCCATGTTGGTGCCATATTTCCCCCCTTTTAAAGAATCAGTCTTTTTGAGATTCTGGTTAAAGCTAACACAGCCTATTTCTTCTCAGAGTATTTCCAATAAACTTAATCAGGCAAACATAACTCAAAGGAGCCCTGAATTCCTACAGACACCCTTTTAACAGTTCCTCACACTGAAATAATTCTGATTTTCCTATTATTTCCTCTCCTCAATATTGAATTTCCAACCACTTTCACATTAAAACTTCCCTTCAAGTCAACAGAAACAAAAAATATATTAGTGTTTAAATATCTACAGCTTGAAGAGTTGAATGACCTTGCTATAAAGGCGCCCCTATAGTTTTATCAAAACATGCATGATAAAAAAGGTTTCAGAAGTAGGTCCAACTATTTAATACAATTCAAGGTTAAAGATAAAACAAAATAATAATAAAACTGACTCCTATCACACATAAGTTTATAAAAGATGGGAGGACTACGTTGTCAAAAGCATTTTTCTGTATTTTGCATTTAGGATATGTTTAGTAATGAACATGACAGCTGTTCCTGATTTTCAAAGCCAATAGAGCAAAAAAAACTCTTCTGATTTCCCATGACTTCAAAACTACAATAATATTATTTACCACCTCATCCACTTTATCAACAGAGCACCAGAATTCCAGTATCAAGCAAGTCTTCCCATAAAACCTTTACCCTACTTCCCACAAGAAGAACCATAATCCTATTTCTTTACTCCAAATACGGAGCTGATTTTTGTAAATTAAAACCTGCTTTTCATATAAGCAATAGCAGATATATTTTAACTGAACTGTGTTCACTCCTTTACAAGTTGCTAAGGATCCTTAGATGTTTTCTTGGTAAATATCCAAGGGAAGGGAGGAAAAAAGGGAAAAAGGGGGAAGAAAAGGGAAAAAAGGGAAAAAGGGGAAAAAAGGGGGGAAAAGGGATAAAAAAGGGGAAAATCCACCAAAAAGCCAGGAATTTAAATGCTCAGAACAATGCTACCCTCATCTTTTAGAAGAGACATTTGCTCTTGTGCTAAAAGATCTCACTGTTCACGATCCCCACAACAGAGAGAACTCTCACATTCTCAAAGATGAAAAATAATATACTTGATTTAAAAAGGTTAAATCAGCATGGAAAGCATTCAAACCAAATCAAAATAACCTATGCACCACAGAGGTCGATGTCATGCTTTCACAACCACCCAGTTTGACAGCAATGGCCCCGTTCCCCTAAGAAAACACTGGCTCAGTTGGATGCTGCTGGCAAAACTCACAGATCTGGGGCTTAGGCTATCAGAGAGCATCAGTATTCTGTAAACTCCAGCTAAAGAGGGGGCACTAGAACCACAAAAAACTTCTAAATGCCTCTTTTTATTAATACAGCTTTGTTCTCTAATGCTGGAAAACTCTATGAACTCTTACCCTGGATGACCTTTATTTATTTTAATAATTCTGTCTCATTTTTTATTAGCAGCTTTACACACACACTGCACTGCTGGATGGTTCTGTGATACCTTCTGAGTTCATGGGAAAAGAAAGAAAGATGGGGGGAAAAGGAATATAATAGTTGAGGACATAATCTCAAATACTATAATAAAGAGTAATATAATAATGCTATATATAGTATTATATGTGTAATACTAATGAGTAATATAATAATGAGCACAAAATAGAAATCACACCCCAGACCAAAATGAGATACAACCATCATTCAGCTTCTTTGGATTCAGGCTGATACCAGAAAAGTAACTGCAAAATCCAACTTTGACACATTCCTCACTATGGGTGCCTGGAAAGGTAACCATGCATTTATAAATGCATTTATAGTGAAATAACCTTAGGATGGATTTAGCATTGGTATTTAAAAACCAAAATAAATCTGAATGAGTAAAACCAAAGCGATTGTACCACAAATTAAGAGCACCTTAAAAAATGATGGAATTTTAACAACTGTAGTATTAAACAACAATTTTACCCAACAGTACATGATGAACCACAAATTTTCTATCAAAGCTGTTGCACTTATGATATTGAACTCAGCAAATGTGTTGCCAGACTTCAGTTTCTACAGGCAGAGTTTGATCATCTTTTTTTCTTTTTTTTTTGGTTTAACACTGAGAACAAAACCTCAGTAATCAGGCAAACACTTTCCAAATTATTTTTCACTCATTTCAGACAGGAAAAAAAAAAGCCTATACAAAAAAAGGGAAGTATATTTAGTTTGTTTCTGTTTCCTAGGTGAGAGTAGGGAAGATAACAATAGCAGCAGTGACTTACATTGAAAAAGAATTTTAAGAAAACAGAAGTTTACAATAAAATCCAGTTTTCTCTGTTCACATGGAAGTCTCTAATGGTTGTCCCCTAGCAGATATACAGGATGAAGAGAAATTTCTTCCATGGAAAGAATAGACAAAAGAAAAGAAGTTCAAAATAAATGTTAAATAAATGCATGCCTTTCCTAATCATCTACTTGGAATACAAAAGCTGGCCTCTTCAGCCAGGCTGTGTGGATCACATTGGGCTCCACAGTGGTAACTTCATCATTTTCCCTTAAAAATTGGTGCTTCTGCACTCGAGAAAGTAAAACAAATATACAGTTCAGTGCACAATACACATCTACTTTTTGCAACCAAGGGCAAGTTCACAGAAAACAAAACATTGTAGCTCAGTATTGAGGAGCTTTCTTAAGCTGACATTACAGACTCAGCATCTCATTTTGGACTTTTCCAAAGTCCTTCATATTTGGCTTCTCAAAATGAAAAAAAAAAAACGGATTGAGAGCTGATACACTCCACTCCCATAACAACAGCACCTTCTTCCCATTACAGCTATTGAATTCAAAATACAACCAGCAGCAACAGCGGGAGGAATGCTTCACTCACTGAGCAACAATATGGCATCTCCAAAATCTTTCAATTCATCAAATGGTCCGTTCATTTATCCTGCACCTGCTCAGACTAGAGGGAAAATCTTTCTTTGCTGTTGTTCAGTTCAGCTCCTCAAAGCAGGAAAGTGAAATGCCTGGGACCTCCAAAAACTGGCCTGTCAACAGCTCTGCTGAAGGAAATACCCAGATCCCAGGCAATTCTCCAGGGGCTGGCGTTTGAACAGCCCCACACTATCAAACTCATTGGAGCCAGTCACACAAATGGCACCCACAAATCACCTGGGACTAATCATCTGTCAGTACTTGCAAGACTGTAAGAAAAAAATGCTACTTTTCTGTTTCTACTCCCAAATTAAACTGAGAAAGAAGGGGACAACAAATAAAACATTTCAAATTTAAGAAGCTGACTGCATTGAGCACCTCTTTTTTTTGAGGATAGCAACAAACAGGTCTACATGGAAAGATCTATGTGGTGCTCTTATGAGCCTGACAATCTTTTTAATGGAATCTTTTAATTAAGCATCACTATTAGTTGGTCAGGAATCATTTGCTGTAGAAGCAGCTCCCACCTCAGTGCATTTATTCAACAAATGCAGACACATATCTTGCTTTTCTGTGCTCACTGGAGATCACCTTTGATTATTTTGTCACAGTTAAATCACTGAAAAAAATTATGTGTCTGCAGCCAAGTGAGGCAGGCAACTCACAAGGTGTTCAGCAGCAAAGTCAGTAAACCCAGAAAAGCTTCACCAGTGATTCCAAATGCCCTCTTTAACTGCTGACTAGATGAAGACACATGTAGGGAGAGGTTATGGCAACCAGATTCTGAAGGTTTGCTTATTTAACTTTTCATACCAGACAGAGGCATTTAATCTGGTTTTAATACAAGCACATCTTTACAAAACAATGATAGGGATGATGCCTTCAAGCACTCGTATTTTGACTTTTTGGGGCTCATTGGTGCTTAGGAAACATGGACAACTCTTCTGGTAATGGAGTTCACCACTACATCCACACCTGCTATTTGTGTAACAGCTTATTTCAGTTTTTAAATCAGAGGATAAGATCCCAAGGAACAGTACGTTAAACAACAGAAAGGAAATACATGGACTCTGATCACATCTTCACTTCCTAAGAAACACAGACTAATTTGAAAGAAAGGAGGAATATTTCAAAAGTTTATTAGTGCCTCTAATGTATAATGGCAGCTCAGAGGAAATCCATGCTTCCAAACCCAGGAAGTTACAGAGGTTGGAAAAACAATCTGTTTATAACTGAGTGTGCCTGACACATCTGGCTAGAGAAGGTCCAACCACCTTCCTCCAAGGCCTTTAGCAACACCCCCTCAGCGAGGTGGGTTTGGA
Source organism: Pyrgilauda ruficollis (assembly GCF_017590135.1). Classification (NCBI taxonomy): domain Eukaryota; kingdom Metazoa; phylum Chordata; class Aves; order Passeriformes; family Passeridae; genus Pyrgilauda; species Pyrgilauda ruficollis. Next base: position 586,152 of record NW_024512099.1, read on the forward strand.
CCTGAACCTCAACGAACACATGCAATTTGAAATTAAGCAATTATGCATACAGCAATAAAGAATTACAATCTTAAATCATGCAAATCAATCTCCCAAATCAAAAGACACAGGTCAGCAGCTGCCAATTCCATCACAGGAATGACAAATCTGCTGTGGTTCACCCTCATTTTTGGTGAATAAAACTTACCTGTGTCCCCATGGCATTTTTGACTATTAGCAAGCAGTGACACTGTGGCAAAATGGTTTAAAGTCATGTTTTTGAACTGCCTGAGAATCTCTGAAATTGTGATACATTGCCAACAGAGCCTTTCAAAAGATTAAAACAGGCACGTTAAGTTCTCAAGTGATTATAACTTGAGACACTGCAGGTCAAAAAAGGACACATTTTTATGTGTCTTTTTTAAAAGAAAGGAACTCTCCAACAACACACTGAATAAAGCTGAAATAATTGGAAACTACACAGATTATTAAGATGAAATGAAAGCACGATCCTTTTTAAAGAAATACAGTTTCAGACAAGTAGAGGCATGTTTATGTGCATGTCAATGAAAACAGCAGTTCAAAGAAGAATTTTTGGTGTAAGACTTCTGCTGTGCTGCAAGTGGGTAAATGCTTCTAACAAAGATAGCACCACCCCAGAGAAGTGACAAACTACAGCTACAGTACAATGAAACTGGCAGATAAAGTCATAACTGCAGACAATTTGAAGAAGAAAAGTTATCAGTGAAATATATTGTAAATGTTATATATGAAAAAATTGTTACTTGTTTTCCCAGAGGGGAAAAAATGCCTCAGTAGCTTGATGGTGAAATCTGTAACAACAACCACAGTAAAAAACTCCACAATAGCTGTTAGTCCAACAGCTGCCACTTCATACTAGAAAAGGCTGATCAAATTCTGACAGTTCTGAGACCTGTAACCTTTTTTTTCCACATTTCTTCCCAGTTTGTTGTCCTCAGAAATCTGTGTTGAGAGACATAACAGGAGCAGCTTGGCTCCAGCTGGAATGGCAAGCAGAAACAGTCTTGCTGGAGCCAGCATTTCCAAAGATGCTCCCAAATATGCTCATCCACTCATTTCACTCCACCGAAAAAACAAAGAATGCACAAAAAGCCAGGAATGCATTTCTCCACCTATTTGCAATGTGCACAAACAGCCCCAGCTCCATTCTTCTCCACAACCACCTGTAGCAAACCTGAAATTGGGCTGCACTTCTGAAGGTCAATTCCTTGGCATTACTGCAGCACATTCCAACAGGCTGATATCAACATTCCTTCCTAGAGAGCTGGATACTGGACTGGTGACTGAAATGAAGAAGGTAGGTGCTGTGTGGAAGCAGAGCTGTTAAACAGCTGGCAACATCTGGGTCCCAGCTACTATCACACAACATTTACTAACTACAGCCAAAACACTGAGCAATTTTTGGACTTGTAGCAGTTTCCACATCCATTTTATTTGCTCTGATCCGTTTTCAGCCAAACATGGTAGGCACAAGGGGAGACAGTAGAAAATACATTTAAGTAATGCCCGGTGTTTAATATTTCTTTTGTAACAAGGTTAGGCTTCTGGTAGTCCAGAATGCCTCTGATTTGAAGAAGCGATAGAAATGCATGGAACAGAAAATCTTGGTGACTTCTCCTAAGCTTATCCACACTATAAACCATAAAATCCTCAACTCACTTCAAGTAATTCTTGATAATATTAAATGTAAACTTCTGCTAATGACAATATTGCAGAAATGCAGTATCATTACCAGTCATATCCCTTAATAATTGCAATTTGCTTCCCCGACATTTTGTTTTCCTGCAATAGTCAGCCAACAGAAACAACACAGCAGCAGGAAGATTTTAATATATGGTAAACTGAGAATTCTGAAGAATCACTATGAAAATATGAATTAACTTCATTTGGAGAATTTGATTTTCTAGTTTACTGCTAGTGATTGTCAAACAACTACATCTGTCTGGATGGAAAAGAAACACTAACCCATAAATTACTTCAGTATATCATGCTATACATATTTGAGACAGAAGATATGAAGCTTCATGGGACAAGAGTAGATTAATTTCTCATTCATGTACTTCTGGACTCAGATAACTCCAGCCAGCTCAAGAACACACATTCTTCATCCTACAGACTCCCTGGAATGCCCTGTGCAATGTAATGCAAGCCTAGGATACCCAAACTTTGCAAATCATAAATAAATTCCCTTGGTTTTTGATTTTTTTTTTCATTTTAGATACGTAAACAGCCTCGCTGACTAACAATATATTACAAAAATCACAACATTTTAACATATGAACAAAAAAAAAATTCTTCCATCAAGTTGATAAGGCAGGTGGGGTTTGCAAACTGAAGGATTTCCCTAATTAAAACCTGAGAATGGCTGTGGAGTTCACACACCTGCTCTCACAACACTTTTTAACAAGCACAGACAATCGTAATATTCAGTTGAATTGTAGCTGAAAACCAACCCTGTCAGCAGCCAGTTCATCCTGTACTACCCTAACCCATAGCTCAGTTCCAATTCAGAGGGGAAAAAAAAAATCAGTCTTCAGGTGAAATTACAGGAGATCAGTGAGCCTTGAAGGTCCTGCTCCTCCTGCCTGCTCCCAGCACACGGCCCCACTCCTGTGCTCAGCTGGGCACCTCTCTGAAACCATTCCTGCATATTCAGCTGCACCAAGAGAGATCTTTATCTGGGGGTTACCGAGCTCAATGGCTTCACAGAAGATATCCAACAAAGGACAGGAAAAAAAAAATTCAACTTGGAAGGTGAGACTTCTCCTATTTTACATTAAAAAGCCGGTAGATTAGCTCTTAGTTTCTCATCAATACAATTTTCTGAAGAATGTGGGAAAGAAATATCCTCAAAACACCTAAACACCAACCTTGCCCAGCCCTGTTCATAGCAGCTTGTGAAATCTGATATAATCAAAGAATGATGTAAGGCTTTCTACAGGCTGGAATACAACTTTACAGCCGTAAATAGCAACCAGCACATTAAACAAACTCCTTTAAGCAGGTTGTCTTACAGCAAATCAGCAACTCCATTAAAAAGGAAAGGATTATATTGACAAAACCAAGTTAGACAAAAAGCATTAACTTACTGAATCCAGAAAGCAGAGATAGGTTCCTGAGCTCTGAATTACTGCTTGATTTTTAGCAAATCCAACTGTTGAGAAAGCAAAGATAAAAATATGGAGGAGTTTTTACTGTTGCATCTTTTTAAATCTTAATAAAGTGAGGAACAAACTAAAGAAAATGCAAAAATCAGTATCACATAAAGTACCAGATTTTTCCATATTTAAAGAAGTTAATTTGTGAATATTGAAATAGGAGGCCTATGTCAGTCATGCTCTCTGAGTGACTACCAGAATTCTACAATCAAGTAGAATAAGAGTACTTCTGCCAGCCCTCCCCAAAGATATAATATGTAATGTGTATCTTGAAAAGGGCAGGCTTTATATCCAGAATCACAGAAAGCTTTGGGCTGGAAGGGACCTTTAAAGGTCCTCTAGGCCAACCCCTTGCAAAGAGCAGATGCTGGAAACCCTTGGCTGTACATACATTCATCTTTCAAGCCCTAAAAATACCAGCAAATCATAAAAGAGGCAGGGAAGGACCAGAAACTGCTGTTTTTCCCATCAGGGATCTCAGAGGGACTCAGAAATGTCTGTTCTTTGGTGCTTGTTAAGTAACAAGTTTGCAAATACAAAAACTTCACGTGCCATTTGTGTAAAGGGGATGCAGCGAGGAGCCAAAGCAAGCTGATTTATAGATACACACACAGAGCACAAAGGTGATTTATTTATACCACAACATGTTGTATCCTCAATGGAGACCACACTGAAATGCCACTTCAGGAAAACGACAACACTGGCACCCAGGGTGTCTCAGTTTCTCACCTCCTGACACTTGGTGAATTTTTTTACCAACTCGTTCATTTCAGGAAGAAATGAATGAACCAAAGAAGACAATTTTTTTGTCAGTTTAATTTCTGAAGCAGATGACTGTTCTGGAGGATCAAACAAATGGCAGAAGCAGAAAAATAGGAAGGAGCAGGAATCCAGAGCTGAAGGTAAGGATGGGATGACTGCAACCACTGGAATACACCCACAAGGTGGGAATGCTTACCTGGGATCATTTCTGCAGGTAGACAAGGTGAACCTAAGAACATTCTGACCTCTGAATTCTTGCCCAGCATTCTAAGAAAAGCCCACACTATATCCAGTGTTAGTCTGAAAAATGCTGCATGGATTCCACTCGGTCTCATATTAACACTTAAGCTTCCTTTGGAGTATGAATGGAACCAAGTCAGGGAATCCAGCAAGATCACCCTGACCTGCAAAATAAACACAGTGAAGACATGCAATACTGTAGGGTTTTTACTCTTCAGGGGAAAAACTGGAAATGCAAAGCCAAAAAATCTCGCCATGAAGTGGAGCAGAATAATTTTAAATAATATTATCCACAAAGTTTCTGACTTTGCATTTGAAAAAAAGCAGAGCTCTGTAATTCTCTTATCCTTTTACGTGCTACAAATTTAAGTATGCTCAGGAAACAGATTTAACTGGGCTCAAAGGTTCCCTTAGTTGTAATGCACGTGCTCCTTGGCTATTTTGCTGAGCTGTCCAAGTACAGAAAAAGACTTATGACTGCATTTCTTACTGCCTCAAGGAACATTATGTCAACTACCACCAGAACAGGACTAATAAAGGCTCTTCCTCATAACTGTGTTACTTTTTCTCATGTACTTTAATCCTCACCTCAACTTCTCTTCACTGTGGGTTTTTTGGATTTATTATTTTACAGGATGTTTACATACTGCCTTTTACAGACCTATGAATATGGAATCTCATCTACACAGTAACTCTCAGTCTCCTTCCTACTGGCAGTAAAAAAGCAGCTGGCAGGGACAGGAGCTGCCACAGCAGCAGAGCTGGGTCCTGGCACCAGCACTTTGAGTGGCAAACAACTGATGCAAGTCAGCAGGCCTGGGCACGCCAAAGCAGCAGCCCCAGTCCTTCACTTACCCCTAGTAAAGCAGGAGATAAAAGAACAGCACAGAAATTATGGCAGAATTAAATTTGCCCAACTTTAAACACTTCAGTACTATCAGAAGCCACAGCAGCTGTAAAGCAGCCTGGACTTACATTTCAGTGCTGTATTAACACACCCAAATATTTCAACAACCTTCAATGGATAATAATGAATTACAAGGAACCAAAAATGTAAGAAAAGAGTGAAGGAGGCTTCAAGGCAACTAGAAGATGGCAATTATATTACTCTATGAACTTCCTGAAGTATTTCAGATTTCATTTTCAAATAAACCACTTTAAATAAAATCCCGGAATATCTAGTATTTGTTATGAGAACAAGTTGGAAAATATTTCTTGCTATGTTTAAGACAGAAACATCCTGAAGTTTTTCATATACCAGATATCTTTTAGAGGAAAGAGAGAGAAGAAAATACACATATTTTTTTAAATTATTAAGAAGATAAATGTAACTCCTCATAGAAGAAACTAGGTATTAAAAATTCTTTCACCACAACAAATTCTGTGTTTGGCATGAGTAAAAAAAATTCTTTAATATTACTCTACTGAACAAAATGAAATGTTTGTGCCAGGTCTCTGAGTTTTGTAAGGCCTGCTTACTTGGTGAAAAGAGCCTGTTGCCATGGTTACAGCCGTAAAAACTTAAGCCTCAGTGAGATATTAACATTCCTTACTCTTGGAAAGAAAAAGGTTTCCTTTTTTTAGGCAAGTGACCCTTTCTTTTTTCCAAGGTTCCCCCCCTTTCTTTTACATGTTAGAAAAGAATCAGGAATAAATCCTAATCTTGTGTAAATAGTTGAAGATGTGAAGCCTGACTAGTACATTGTTTCTGTACCAAAGCATCTTCTTTTAAAGGCAAGACTCCTTCCAGTTGTACCTAGTCCTTAACAAAATGAAAGTAAATCACCAAAAGCAAACAAATCCTATGGATGTCAAGCAACCTGCTTCTAAAATTTAACAACCATGAAGCAAAGATATCCTTGTTTTAATGGTGACCTGACAGTGTCTCTCACATGGATAAACTTGGGTTTGTTTTTTAGCAGAACTATGCGTTTCACACTATTATTTAAATTATATATTTAAATAGTGCACAGCCCCTCCCACTCCCAATTTATTAAAAGATCTGTTCAGTCTCCAGCTACCCCAACACTGACAAAAGCATGCTAAACCAAAAAATAATCTGACATATCCCTACTGGCACAATGGAATTCACAACTGGAACTCAGTTTTAGGTTCAGTTTCCTGAAGTGCAAAGGTGAACAGACATCAGAATTCTAAAATTTTTAAAAAAACAACATCCTGCTTGTGTGTCCTGGCAAACTAAAACCTAGTTTATACACAATTGATACAACACTCTAGTAGGAGCAAGACTTTAGACATAGCAAATGTTTATAAAAATGGCAAATATGTTACACAACACGATGGTATTAGCAGAAACATTACTAACTATCTTAAGTATCAGAATGAACAACCTCTGGGATTATTCTTTGACTTAAGAAATTGTAACCTACTTAGTTTCTTGATCAGTTTCTTGATCAGTAAAATAAGTCAGTTTTGAAAAGAAACTGATCACCCAATAGCAGAGGGGGGAGAAAAAGAAGAAAAAGTTACAGGATTATGTGTAATTCTTGACATTGCTCAACTCCAGCTGTATCAGTTGCCCAAAAGAGAAAAATTCCCTCTAGAAACCTTGTCTGCCTTTTGTCATTACCAGCCCAATAGTTCTAATATTACAAGCTGCACTGTCAAAACAACACCAGTTCATGCTAAAGGTATTAAAATACTAAAAATATTTATAGTAAGGGTTATGCTGTGTTACTTCAGTATTGCTGTGTCTGACAACCATTTAAAAACAGATGTAAAGCCTACAGTCAGGAGAAATGGCAGTAAATAAACCAGGGGCCTCTACCAGGTTGCAGATGAATTCAGTGCACAAACTCCCAATTTATTTGCATGTTTCAACAGGGGATGAAAAGCAAACTTTCTGAAACAGAAGTGGGCTTTTGCATAAGCAGGTCATCTTGAGGAGACTCTAATGAGCCTGAGGTTCTTTACACTTCAAACAGGACGTGCAGTGAAAAGAGAAACTGTCCAAACTCTGTGTTACAGTGTTTCCAAAATGCGACTTTTAAGAGATAATTTCAAAGACACAAACTTGGAAGCAACAGTTCCTACCTGTCTACTCATTAAAACAAAGGCCAGAATGACAGAAACATTGGTTACACAGTACAGTACAAAATGTGAGCACACTGCTCTTCCTTTGGGATCTTCCAACTTTACTGTCACCCAACAACAGCTTCTCCAAAAACCAACTGACTTTTATTTCTGTTTTACATTTTAGGAAGATTTTGTGCTAAAACCCCCCAAACATAAACCAACCAAAGCAAGCAAAAGGAAATCTGTTTAAAGAGATTTATTTGTAGTTTTCTGCAGTGGAAGATAATTCATATTAGCATGCAAATGAACAGGGGATCACATCATACACCTGTCTGACAGCTCACTAAACATATTGTTTAGCCCTTTGAGTGAATACTTGAGACTTTAGTGAGATTTTAGCTCACATCAAAACTCCTGAAACCTCTGTTTTGATTTGATCATTGAAGCAATATAAAAAAGGTATTTGTTTTCTATTTCAGGGTCTATTTTACTGGACTGAAAGATATGCATTTACTTTTAAAATCCTTATGCAAGGAATTTTTAATGTATTTTTTTCTTAGAACCCATCTCCTGAAGATAAATCAGATATCAGAAAGCCACAGTAAGATTGTAAGCATTAACAACATTGTGTATACTACAATTAAACAAAATTCTTTTGCTTTTGCAGAGTAGAGCACACAAGTGCTAAGCCAAGTTCTTCTTTCCTTGAACATATAAACAAATTCTACAGAGCCCAAAGCAACAGGGCCAAATTCAAATTGGAATGAGTTTTCAAACAGAGCTCTAGAAAACAATGTGGGTTTTTTTCCATTGCAGTGGAAATGGCTACAAAGACACTTTTCAAACTAAAAATCAGAAGGTGCCTGCAATAAGAACCAAACTTTCACAAAATGAAGCTACATACCACCTCGAGGCTGAGAGGAATTGTTGGTTCCAATGATTACTGAAATACCAACTTCTTCCAACTTGATCTTCCATTTTTCAATTATTTCAGCTGAACAATCCTAGAAAAAATGATAATGACACAGACGCAGCTATTTTAATTTGTGTGTTGAAGTGAACCAAAAATTCTTGTTAGAGACAGTATTTACTTGGACAGTATTTTAAAGAAGGTCTGAAACACACCTTACTGGCATCATTAAAAATCGACAGCTCCATGGTTCCTTTAAAATCTTGTTCCCAAACTGACTTCAGGCATTCATCTAACCAGCATTCACTGTTGTGAACAGGCACAATGATAGACTACAAAAAAACAAACAGAAATCTACATGCATGTCAGGAAGCATATTTTTGTTTACTTACTGTATATTTAGTAAAAAGCAGAAGTAGCAGATCCTTCTGAAACTAACTTTCACCAAAAAATGCATCTTAATATAAAAGTGGGCAAAGAACCTTTATTTTCATTACAAATATATGATTTGCTTTCTTCTCTATCAAGCTTATTTTTAAATTAAGTTCCACGAGATGGTTTTTGATAGAAGTCCAAGGAAATAGGAGAGACCACTGAAGCAAACCCACAAATGAAACATCTGCAGCACCATCCTGACCTGTTTCTTGTATTCCTGCATTTTGTAAGACACTCCTCACTCTTGTCCTCCATTAATACATCTTAGTCATCAATTTCTCTTCAAGCCTAATTGGAGATGCTCATATATGCAGCTGGACCCTGGGGTTGCAGCCCAGATTTTAAAAATTATTCCACCTCCAACTGCTCTAAAGCTAAGTAGGCCTTTGATTTGTGTTTTAGAGAGATAAATAACATAGTGAGAAACAAAAAAAAGTGAAACTGATTACCCAATAACTACAACATACAGACAAAAAAGATTATTTCAGAACTGTCTCAGATTAGTACTTTGAGACTAAAATAAAAGAAAAATTCTGTGATTCTGAGGTATTATATTCAATTTACTCAAGATTTTAATATGCTTTATGTGGACATGGCAATTAAAATATGACCCTACACATTCATATCAATCAATCTAACATATTCATTAAAGAAAAAAGGGTTCCACAATTCTTCCAATGACAATATAAACTTGTGCACTTTTGCACATCAAGAAAAATCAGTTATTTTTCAATTTGTTTTCTGATTCACTTAGTAAAAATTTGACTAAGCCATCACCAAGTAGCTCGCCATTGGTTTGAAAACTGGAACTTCTTTGCTTTTTTTCCGTGGTGCACTCCTGTTTTAAGTCAGGGCAGCGGTGCAAAATAGCAAGATGATGTTTGACCTCCCTGTTTAGTCTGAACTGAAAGCACAAAAAAGTACTTTGAGGGCAGCACATACAAAACAACCCATAAATACCTGATGGCACTGAGGTGCTCTGAACTGAACTGCTCATAATATATTAACATGCTCCTAAACACATTCCTGTGAGCAAATTCTACTTCCACAGAACCACAGTCACCATGCAGAACTGGACATCTGCCAAACTAAGGCTCAGAGCTGAAGTGCTGGTGATACTTCTGTGTAAAACCTGAAAAATCAACGAATCCACACAAGTAACTGTACTTAGCAATAGGATTAACACTTCAGAGTATAGCTGATGTTGTTTACTAGAGTTTTCTTAGGTTCCACCATTGTTGCTCAGCTCACTGGTATTCTGTGTTTAGTTTTAGTTTGAGGATAAATCAACAATCTATACTTTCATTTATCCCTTGTTCATTACCAGATTTGTACCCGGGCTTAAGAGCTGCAATTGGACAGTCATAAATTGGCTTTTAATGTTGTGTGACTGTACCAGAATAATTCAATCTCCTTGGACCATTTAAAGAGGGGAAAAACATGAACCAGGGCACTCTTTCACTTACAGGTACAGTCTCATAGCAAAAATAGCAGCTGGTACTAACCTCCAGAGACTGTGTCTGCTTCTCCTGTCCCAAAACAAGATCAACCACAGCTCTGGCACTGCTGACAAACCCTCTCTGCAGGGTCAAACACCGACCTTGCTAAGGCACTCACTAAAAGCAGGCATAAGGAAACCTAGAATGGTTTTCCCAGTGTCCTTTTGCTAGAGTTTATGCCAACTCCTACTTCTCAATCCCAGCACAGATGGTTATTCCAGTTCTCCCTGCAGCAGCCCTTCCAATACTAGAAGACTGCTTCCAAAACAGTGAACTACAGAGAGCGTAAATCTCTTAAAGTAATTTTGAGTATTGGAGGCATAAATTGCAAACAACTAATGTGCTTTTGGCGTTACAAATCATCTGAGTGACAATCTGAGTGAGCTGAGTCCCAATTGCCATTTCATTAGCTGAGGCTGATTTATTTACAGCAGCATCCAACAGAGAGGAGTTCCATGGCCTGTGAGCCAAAAATGACTCTGGAAACAGAGCTGTGAATCAAACCTGGACTTGAGCATTGCGACACGACCTGTTTTTCCCTGAACTCCACACATTCCAGACAAATATTACATATATTTCTGTATTTTTATATTTCTATTTATATAGCTACATAGGCACAGATAGAGATAGATGTCGTATATTTAACTTTATTTATCTGTGTGTTTCATTTATAGATAAGTGCACATACATTAAAAAATTTATATATATATATATATATTATATATAATATATATATACACACACACTATATACACACATATATATATATATATGCATGTGTATATGTATGTATATATATATGTATATAAGTACGGGAAGTAACAAAACCAGGAAGTGTTGCAGGAAGATTTTACGACTTTCGTTGCCAACCCCGTGTACCCGAACCTGCCGGCACCGAGCCCCCCGGGAGAGCTCTCCCGGGCCAGCCCCGGCCCCGCCCGAGCCGCCGTGTCCGCCCGGGGCACAGCCAGCCCGGAGCGCCCCGGCCCGGCCCGCCTGTCACGTACCACCTGCACGGGGGGCTCGGGGCTCCCGCCGGCTCTCCCCGGCTCCGCCATCGCCGCCGCCCCGCAGGGAGGAGCGGGAGGAACAACCACAGAGACGGAGGCTGGAGCGGCCGGAAGAGGCTCTGCTGGCGGCGGCTGCTGAGCCCCGGTCGCGGCCCGTGAGGGGACCCCGGCCCCGGCCCGTGAGGGCACCCCGACTCCGGCCCGTGAGGGTACCCCGGCCCGGCCCCGGTCCCGGCCCCGGCCCGTGAGGGGACCCCGGCCCGGCCCGTGAGGGCACCCCGACTCCGGCCCGTGAGGGCACCCCGGCCCCGGCCCGTGAGGGCACCCCGGCCCCGGCCCCGGCCCCGGCTGTGGAGACAGTCGTACGGAAAATCACGCTGTGAAAAACCAATGTCCACAAAAGAGGCAGAGGCGTCCTGCATCTTTATTCGAATAAAGGGAGAAGCCACACGCCCACGGGGTTTTCTCTCTCGGGATCTCCCTTTTATCCCGAACCTTTCGCCGTGCTGCGGTACTGGGAAGGTACAGCCTTCCCGAGTCGCCTGCCGCGCGTTCCCCGCCGTAAACATGTCATTTTCCCCCGATGTTCAGAAGTTCGGGCTTGTGCCGACCCTCATCAGTTTCAGCAGTCAAGCTGAGCTCTGCAGCAAACCTGCTGCTTGTTAATAGAGACACTGAGATGCATTTCAAAGGCGTTAGCATCCATACCTTCACTCATCGAATTGTTTGTTAAGACTTTAGCACACCTCTTCCCTCTCACACTGATTGCTCAATTGATGCTGACCGCAAGCGCTTGCCCACCTGTTCTCTAAGCTAAATCCTGTAAATTTTCAGCAGTGTTACAATGCTTTTTCAAAGTTATTTCCCACACTGAGGTATGGCGACAGGTAGTAGCCTGCTTGAACAGAAATTTGTGGAAATTGAAACAAATTTTTCGCTTTGGAGTTGTTCATCATACATACTCCTGGCTACAATGCTTTTTCAAAGTTATTTCCCGCACTGAGGTATGGCGACAGGTATACATATAACAGGTATATATAACAAATTTCAGTTCAGGCCTGCTTGAACTGAAATTTGTGGAAATTGAAACAAATTTTTCGCTTTGGAGTTGTTCATCATACATACTCCTGGAGAATGATAATGGTAATGCCAATGTTCTCTAATCTCTCCAGTCTGTGCTTTTCTTGGTCTGAACTACTGTGTTCAGTGTTTTATTAATTAAAAAAAAAAAAAAAAAGTTTCTAATAACCTCTAAAAAGAAAAAATTGCTGGTGGTAATGGTGCCATTGTCATAGAGTCATGGAATGTTAAGGTGTTGGAATGGAATGGATTTAAAGATGATCCAGTGCTATTCCCTACCATGGGCAGGGACACCTTCCACTGTCCTGGGTTGTTCCAAAACCTGTCCAACCTGGCCTTGAACGCTTCCAGCGATGGGGCAGCCACAGCTTCTCTGGGCAACCTGTGCCAGGGTCTCCCCACCCTCACAGTAAAATATTTGTTCCTGATATCTAACCTGAATTTCCCCTCTTTCAACTTGTGCCCATTACTCCTTGTCCTGTCACTGCAGTTCCTGACAGAGGTTAATTAAAAAAAAGTTTCTAATAACCTCTAAAAAGAAAAAATTGCTGGTGGTAATGGTGCCATTGTCATAGAGTCATGGAATGTTAAGGTGTTGGAATGGAATGGATTTAAAGATGACCCAGTGCTATTCCCTACCATGGGCAGGGACACCTTCCACTGTCCTGGGTTGTTCCAAATCCTGTCCAACCTGGCCTTGAACGCTTCCAGCGATGGGGCAGCCACAGCTTCTCTGGGCAACCTGTGCCAGGGTCTCCCCACCCTCACAGTAAAATATTTGTTCCTGATATCTAACCTGAATTTCCCCTCTTTCAACTTGTGCCCATTACTCCTTGTCCTGTCACTGCAGTTCCTGACAGAGTTCCTCTCCAGCTTCCTTGTAGGCCCTTTCAGATACTGGAGGGCATTTCAAAGTATACTGAAAAGTATTATTGATCATTTATTAACTAAAATTATGGTTGTGCAACCACTTACTACCTTGAAAGTATTCACAGCTAAAAGGGATTGCAGCACCAGGCCCTGTACAACAACCTATTCAGAATTTTTTAAATTTGCACAAAGCAATCTTTGTTAAGCAAAATCCTGAGATTATCCCTTGTTTATTTGAAGAGCCTGTTAAACAGCCAGACAATTCAAGGAGAAAACAGAGCAGAGTTATCTTAAAATGTTGGTTGGCACACAAATCTGAGAACTGAGGTGAGGAGAACAGCCAAGCAGTAATTCACCCTCGGAATGTATTTCAAATTATCTGCACAGCTTCTCACCGTCCAGCCTGAGTTTAATCTCTCCATGAGCAGCGCTGTTAAATATGATCATTCCTGTTCCTGGCGACAAAGGCTGCTGGCACTGTTGTGTTGCCTGCGTGCCTTGCTTTATCTAGGAAAGTGTAGCAGAGTATTGCTTTACTCACCCTAAACCAAACAAAAGTCCTAGTCAGGGACAGCGCCTCATTAAGCGAAGCAAAATGCAGACAAAGCCCTTGCTGCCTTCCCTGAGGAAAATACAGAACCAGTCAAACCCACCAGAAATGTTTTCTAAGTTATGTTATGTAGCTGACCACAGAAAGTAATTAAATACAAACTTCTGCTTAGAATGTGATTTTTGTTTGGGGTGGGTTTGGAAAGACATTTAAAGGCCCACAAGCATGTGGAACCTATTCAGTGGGATTGTCAGGGCAACCTAGGCAGCTAACACCCATTGTGAGGGCTCTTACCTACTGGCTTTTGAAATTCCAGCAGGCATTTCTGTGTCCCTGGACAACTTGGGAAATGAAACTTTCCAAAGTACAGTCAATTGCTTCACTGCCCATTCCACTTTCATGTGGGGCAGAATGGGAAGAGATCTCCCAACATTGTCACAATAAACTTATTAGGAAGCAAGCAAAGATGGTTTGGTCCCAGTTCTACTTCTAATTGCTCTGTGTTAAAGATTTTTCACAGTGGTGGGGGGCAGCTCACAAAGCAGTCCTCTCAGCTAAAAGCATTGCAAACTCGGACATTTCTTACCAAATTCATGTTTCACTTTTATTTCTGACAAAATAATCTTTTCAGGACTATTACTGTGAACTAAGATTTGCAATTTCTGGAGGCTTTAGCTGTCAAATAGAAATTTTCCTCATCTTAATGGAAAAGCATAATATCTAAAAAAATTGGTTATGTTTTTGTTTTTTTTTGTTTTTTGTTTTTGTTTACATATAACTGTCATTTCTAAAACGACACAGACTCACATTATGAACATCATGGACATATTGACTTGTGAGGGCAGATCTCAGCTGATTTCACTGGAGTTTAAAAGAAGATAAAGCAAGACTGCTTGTGTAGGCTATCAGTGGGGTTATTGAGGCTGAGTAGCCTTGGTTTAGTTTCTTTTTGCAAAGCTCAACTGGTAACTGGGGTGGTAAAAACGCATCTGTACAAACAAATCTGTTGTGTTGTGGAGCATGTGAGCAACTTAATTTGGTTGTATCTTTATTGGAAAGACAGAATGAGTGAGTATAGAGTGTTCTTTTAACACATTTGTCACTGAAGTTAGAAGCTCTAGTACTGAAGTATTTCCAGAACTCACTATGTTGAAAGGATCATTCAACGGAGTAGGTAAAAAATTCAGCTCAGAGCAAGTTTTGAAACCACTTCTATTCAAAGAATGCTTTGAGCTTCCAAAAATGTTCTGTTATTTTCATAAAATGTCACAGTTGAGTGGCAAGAGAAGAGGGGGGCAATAGTTCTCATTACAGTACAAAACAGCAGAAAGGGACATGAGAAGCTCATCTAATCCTGGCATCCTGAGACAGGCTCAGCTCACAAACACCTACTGCTCTGTGGGGCTTCATAACAGCCTCGGCCACTTCACTGCAGTCCTTGCTCTCTTTGCCCATGGAAAGAATTTCTTCATGTCCAGCTTCGATATTGCAGCACTTTCTAAGCCCCCTGAAATGTGGCTGGCTAAGATCTTTTCCCTGTGGCTAGAAGATGCAGACTTCTGTGATCTCCCCAGTTTTAGAGCTGTTGAGGCTGAGCCCAAAGCATAACTTATCCCTTTTATACAGAAGCTTTTTCTTTCTCTCTCTTCCCCTCCATAGTGTTCAGCTTCCAAGGTACAGCTCTTCACTTTGAATCCTCTTAGTAACAGCACCTTAATATTTTACCTTAGGCAAGAATTATCCTACTTTGTTCCTACCTTAGAAGCTTTGGCACTTTGTCTGCATTTTAGACCAGATGTGAAAAGTTTTGCTGGGCTATTAAAAATAAAACAACAAGACCCTTACCACCCTACCCTGCTTTTTTGCAGGCCTAAAAAGGGATTTTATAATCAAACACCCTAAATACTAACAAGGAGGCCGGTAACCTGCCCAAAGATAAGACTAGAATCTCTTAGAAAGGAGACAGGCCCCATCCCTTCAGCCGGTATCTCCACCCCAAGAGGCTGCTCAGCCCCCTGCTCCAGGGGTCCCCTGATAGCCCTCTCCAGTGGCTTTATCCCCTGCAGCTGTGTGCCTTCTCAGCTGCTTTCTTGCTAATGCCTATGTTAACCCTTTCTTTGCCTGAGGAGGCTTACAAATTCCATCACAAATCCTTTATCCTTCCCCAGCCTGCAAGCCCTTTATGAATTTATGATTTTATGAATTTTCAAATTGCTGTTGAGTTTCCCTCCCATCCCACGCTCTCGTTGAGGTTATGGACATCTGATTTGTTCAGTGATGTTTCAGACCTTTGTTTGTTCTCCTGGCTCTGTTCTGGATGCTCTCTGGGCACTTTGCATCTCCGCTGGAGAATAAGCCCCAGCACCAGTCCTGGTGCTCCTGCTGGGGCTGGACCAGAGCAGGATTACTTCTCATGTCTTGCAAGCCATACTCCTGTTTGCACAGCTTAGTGCAGTGTTTGCCTTTTTCACAATGGCTTGACACTGTTAGCTCCTAATCAGCTTGTGATCTGTTATATCCCCTAGATCTTTTTCTGCATGAGGGAAACAGTATTTTAGCAGTTTTATTCCAGTCAGCCACATGAGAAGAAAATGACTGAAGTAGTGTGAGTGAGATTATCTGCTTTGGGCTTCAATGCCAGGATTGTTTACTGGTTTCCAATTAGTTACATGCGTACACCCTGTTAAGGGAGTTGCACAAGGGCTGCTAATGCCTTCCTTTGGCCTTCAGAGCATTTATTACTAGCAGGGACTAATACCTAATAGTTATTTGGGCCAATTTCCCTATGTACTCAAGACTTCAAATGCTCAGCTGAAATTACAGGCCTAATTGCTCTTACAATTTAGACATAGTGAGTTTGGGTAACCTCACTGAAAAATGCTGCTGCTCCTTAGAGAAGAAACGTTGTGTGATACATTTCTTTCTCTGAAACTTTAGCTGTCCTTAGAAAGGATGTTGCTTGTTTCTTCTTTTCAAATGAGTCAACCTGAAGAAGCCGGTGGTTGTTTTGATGAGGCAGTAAATACCACAAATATTCTGTTAGCTGGAGTAGCTACTTGGGTAGCTTTGTGGGTGAACTAAACAGATCCCATTTATTTCAGTACCAGCCCACACCTCCAAACAGACACTCTCCTTGACCACCAGTCATCCCACCCCGTGTGCTTCCACATCCTGCCCTCACACTGCTGGCCACAGCAGTGTGATATTGTGCAGGTTCCCTGTTCTGCAGGTTCCCTGTTCTGCTCAAGCCATTCTCCTCGCTGCTCCAGCTCAGGCTTTTCAGTGTACCTTTATATTTAGTACGATTTTGTGGCATTAAGACTGCAGGAAATGAGGCAGTGACAAGTGAGAGGCACAGTTCTTCCAAAGAACTGAAGCAGATTGGTGCAGGTTTTTCTTTGCCAAGGGCTTTAATATTTGAGCAACATTATGCAAAGTTAGACTTTAATTTGGGAATCTTTTCCTAAAGGAATGGTTCTAAATAATGCATTTTTTAAAAAAAAATAGAATAAAAGAAGCAAATTTACTTTTTAGCTTGTGAAATCTCCTGGAGGATCCAGTGATAGGCGTGTGATTATGGTCTTACCACCTCAGTTAATATAGTTTGGGTTTGCTATAACAAACCAATATGAAACTCAGTAAAGTAATAAAGGCATTTGCCTTACATACTCAAAAAAAAAAAAAAAAGCTTTATAAGTAAGTTATTTGGAGGGAAAAGCTTCTTATTTACAAAAGATAGCAAGATTCAGATAATGTAAAGAGATAAAGGGTGGCCTTGAATTCCCATTTCCCTGTGTGACACCACTGATAACCCTGGAGAATCAATGCTTCTACTTGAAGAAGAGCAAACCTTTCACCTTTCCAGCATTCAGTTTATGTCCTTTGTTTTTCAAAACTGTGCCTCTGATCTTCTTGATGACTGAACTCTTAAACACTTACAAAATCAAGTTATTCTGAAGAGCTGAGGAAAGTAGGTGGAAATGTGTATTTCCCAAAGATTCCCTGGTAAGTTCATACTATCCACAGACAGAATTTTGTTGAACTTCTGTACCTTTGGGAGCTTAAACTTCTTTGTATGTAAGTACAGGAAGCATCTGACATTTTAAGATGGGAAAGTGCTTAAAGAAATAAATCATATCCCTCCAAAGGAATGCATACATAACAGGAACTGGGATTTGTATAATATAAGAGATCCACAGACAGTATATTGGATGCACATCTTTATATGACACACAGGAAGAGAAATGAGTAACATTTTGAATTATGAATGAGCCAAAGGCATCTAAAGAAAAGATAGAAGAATTGTATAGCTCTAGAGAATACAGCAACATTTACTTAATGTCTTCATTGAAAACAGAATTCAGTAGGTTCTTTAAATCTTTATACTGCCTCATAAAAGACATTTTATTATGTCTTATTATATCTTTTAATATCATCCTTCAAATGTTAACCTACTCTGAAAAGTGGGTCTTAAATTACAGTTTATTGTGACTAATTCTGTTTCAGTTTTGTTTAATTTTCAAGCCAAGACTGTTCTGCATTTTCCTGTAAATGCCAGTTCATCACACTCACCCTGAGTTATGAAACT
The DNA here is from genome assembly GCF_017590135.1 of Pyrgilauda ruficollis. NCBI lineage: Eukaryota > Metazoa > Chordata > Aves > Passeriformes > Passeridae > Pyrgilauda > Pyrgilauda ruficollis. Next base: position 604,311 of record NW_024512099.1, read on the forward strand.
AAAAGTTTTCAGGTTCATGCATCTTCAGTAACACAGATTTAACAGCTTCATTAATGCTACTAATAGTGCTGATAATGCAAAGAGCAGTAGAGAGAGCAGCTCGCTCCCTTACAGCTGTGCTGGCTGTGTGTTGTAAAAGAGCAGCAAAGATGTCATTCTTGTCAGAAAATTGACCAGATGTGAGCAGAGACAGGAAACTCTTCCCTTTCCGTGAAAAACTGTTACTGTGTCTTTATATTCTTTCTTTGCAGAATGTAACCCGTCTCAAGGCCAGGAGGGCCTTTGAACAGCCCGAGAAATGTGGAGCTAACCTGAGGGAAGGAGCCGATGAGCTGTGCAAATGGTACCTGTGGTGGTTTGTGATTCCCTTATCCAGCAGTGCCCGCAGCTCCGGGGCGCTGGGAGGGGCAGGGACACAGCCCGGGTGGCATCACCTGTCACAGGGAGATTCAGTGGGGACAGGCTGGTGTTGGAGCACTGGGGCCAGCCGGGGAAGGGTGGCAGGCAGGGACTCCCCCAGGCCCTTGGGGCTGTGCTGGTGGCCGGGGGGCTGTGTACAAATCACCAGCGGGAGGGGACTGCTGGGGAATGCATCTGGAGCTCTTTATGTACCAGCATCACTCTCATTTCATGGCTGTGACATGGGAAGATGCCAGCAGCTCACATCCCCAGCAGCAGATGAAGAACTCAGTGTTATAACTCACTTTAAAAGCTTTTTGACCAATCACACAAAGCAAAAGCATATTGACAGTAGTTCTATCCACCCACTATAAGCACATGTACCTTTTGTTAAAACAATGCTCATTTCAGATACAGTACCTGCTTGTAAGCCTTAAAGCACAATGCACAGAGCTCCACTATTAAGCTTAGAACTTCCTAATATCTCACTAGATAGACTTTTTTGCAGCTTAGGGAGTTATTCTAGACAAGCATTAATACACAGACCATTGTTCTATTTGTCCTCACTTTTCTACTCCTTATATAACTTTTCTGTTGACAAATCCTATGGCTACTGCTTAGCTCTAATTGCAGTTCTGCTATCTCTGAGGCCTGCCTTTTGCAGTTTTCCCAAAAACCCTCTAATTTTAAGGATTCTCACAGGACTGCTCATCTCTGCTTCTTCTCCCTGGGTTGAGGGGAGCTGAGGAGGAGCCACAGCTTTGTGCAGCATTAGGGACTGATGGGGGCTGCCAGCAGTGGGACCTGGGAGTGAAAGTAAAGGCATTGAGCAAATCTGTCTGTACAGTGATCTTTTCAAAGGATCACGATAATTTTGTGTGAGTAAACTGACAATTGTTTCAAGTTTAGAGTTTTTTGAGGTAAGGTTATGACATCTGTGACATTACAGATTGAATTTGGCTGTCAAAAACATTTTAGGGGCAGGTCTGTGGAGACTACATTGCTGTGCTAGCAGGATATAAGAGGTGACAGTAAATTATTTCATTGTGTAGAGGCTCCCTGGTAACGTCATCCTGATGCCATTAGAGCCTGCAATAAACCACCATGCACAAAAGACTCTGCATCTCCCTCCCTGTGACAAAATCCTTACTCATCTACTTCTTATTCTTTCCATAATGAAGCCAGATACTTAACTTCCATCTAAACTTTCCCTTCCCAAATAAAGTACTATTTTTAATTTTTTTTTTTTTAACCACAAGAGAAAGAAATTTAATTTCACCAGCTGGGAAGTCAAGATCCTCATTTTGACTTCAAGTGAAAACAACTAAAAATACCTTTCTGCTAACATTGCTGCTTTTGCTCTGCCCAGTGCTGTGCCCGTTAAGACAGAGTTCAAGGACAGCCAAGTGTCCAGCTCCACTGAGAGCACTGACCTAGAAGCAAACCCTGCAGGTATTTAAATACTGGGATATCTCTATATGCAAATGGGAAGTTTAATTTTGTTTTAGAACCTCCAACTGTAGAAAGTTGTGTTGGTCAGTGTTCTCATCTTGGGTTCTCAGATTATTTATGCAGCTGACAACCCATGTGACCGTTGTGGTTATTGTGCACGTAAACTTGAACTTTGACATTTCATCCTGTTGCAGAGCCTTGGTATGTGCATTCCTTTATCTTCCCACCATCCCTGCAGTTGCTGTTCATTATTGTCAGTGCTTATTAGTTAGAAAAGTCCATTCCATTTTGTTTGGGCCAATTAACTGGTGGAGAGAGCAGCTCTTCGAGGGTCCCCACTAACTGTGTATCACCAGCTATCATCCACTGATTGATTAAATAAACCTGAGCTCTGCTGCACTTTTCAAAGAAGGAAATTCTTGTTTCTTAGTTGACCAACTTATAAAAACTCTTCAGACTTTTGAACATTTCACTCTTTTATGACAAAGGGAAAAACAGACATTGTGTAGCAAATTAAATGGGAGCTGTTGTAGTATTTATTGTCATAACTACTTTATATTCTTTTTCATGTGTTTAGGATAGTGTCTTCCTAAAAAAACAGAGAAGAATAATACCAGGAGAGGAAACAGTCCTTGTGCTTCTTCAATATTGTGACCTGCAGCCTGTCTGAAAACATAACAAAGCCTTGATTGTGCAAGTGCCCAGCTGATCCAACAAGCAATGAATGAGTGAGCAATGGTCAACAAGGAGGAGTGGATATCACACAGGGCAATTCAAAAAGGTTGTAGTGCTGTGAAGTGAGAGAGGCATGAAATGAAATAGAAGAGATCAAAACAGATCATCAACCATTTGGGTTAGTTCTACTTTTTCTTTTTTTTTTTTCTTTTTTTTTTTCCTTTAAATGGTTCAGCATAGAGAAAAATGTGACTATAAATGGAAAAGAGAGTATGCAACAAAAGAATCTGATTCTTTCAGTCTAAACGACTGATAATTTCAAACCAGAATCTGATCTAAACATGAGTGAGATCTGCAGGAATCTGCTTGGGTCACATGCCAGGTAGTGCCAGACAGTTGTGTCAGGGAAGTACAGACTGTCAGATTTTTATGTTCATTCAAGCATTTGGGTCCACATAAGGCCCAGCCAGGATGAGAGACGATGAGAAAATCTGACATGTTACAAGAGAGCTCCTCCAGTTCTTCTTGGGAGCACAAGATTCAGCATTAGGGAGGATTCCCTTTCCTTCAAAGACTTACACTGGTCATTTTGCTCTTGAATGGATTCAATTCAAGTCAGAATTCTGCATGAGAAAGGAGAAGATACATAGACAAATACATGACCAAGACAGCAGAATCCAGATTTCATACCTAGGTACTGCTTTAAGGACTTTTTTAAAAAGCATTTAAAAAAAAAAGAATTTGGGTGACCATGGCATCTTCTAAAAATATTTGAAGCTGTTCTGGCTTGATGGTGTTTCTGAGTAAAAGCACTTCCTGATTTACTAGTCCTTACTGTTAGTTTTGTTATATCATTTTAGATCTCTTGCCACACCTTCAGGCTTTCATGTTGTTTTGTTTTTGTCACTGATCTCGTAACAATAAATTGGCACAGTACTATGAATTTGTGTCAATGGATTTTCAGAGCTCGTCATCAACTAAATTCAGCATCATAATACAGACAAATTATTTTCAGCAGGTCATGCAAGGAACTGAGAGAGGACTTTGACAGAGAACCCAATTTTCCTTTTCCTCAGTCCACTACTTTAATCGGGGGAGCATCTCTGGTCAGATTTGTTGGCACCTAAATGAGAGTGTAATGTGACCTAATAAAGCCATGAAAGTCAACACATGCTTTGAACCAAAGAAAAAGGAAATAAATTAGAATCTCTTTCAGCAGAGTTCGCAAAATTGCCACTCTCATTTGAGCTTTGGGTTTCTTTTGAGGAGTTTTCTTGCTTGTGGTGCTACAAGGGAGGAGGTGAAGCAGGTCCTTTATCTCCTGCAGATACATCTGCCCTGCAAATACTGCCTCAAAGCAGCACAAAGGACCCTGCTCTGTGGAGCAGCACAGATCTCATTCCATCGTCAGATCCTTTGTTTTTCCTTAAGCAAATATGTAATAATGTCAGAATTTATGGATTAGCTATACAATCCCTGATCTGCTTTAACCATAGTGCTGCTCCTCCCAGAATGCTGCTGTCTGTGCAGACAGACAGACAGACAGGCTGGCTATCTACACAGAGCTCTTTGCATTTTTTTCTCTGTTAATGCTGCAATATTTGGTAAGCTATCACTCATTTGTGGGTGATTGAATTTAAAAAGGAATGAAAATGTTTGTGCTGTTAATAACAACTGGAGAAACCTCACTGTCCTTTTCCTACAAAAACTGTCATTGAATTTAGGGTGAAATTTGGCTTGCAAAAACTACTCCATGGACCAAATCTGTCTCATGGGAGCTTGTCAGCTCTAAAAAAATCCCTGTCATCAGATCTGAAGTGGATCTGGTCTCTGAAAAGGCCTGCTGTTGAAAATTAAGTGTGAAATTTGAAAATTATTAAGTTGAATTATTTACCTTGCTACTTCATCATGTCTGCAAAAATATTCTCTCTCCTTCTGGTAACCTAGCAATGAATACCCAGTGCACAGTTATTTTTTCACAATTTGTAGGAGAGTTGCATTAAAATGCATGTCAGTGTCTATTTCTTGACAGGCATGTAGCAAGCAACACTGCAGAAATGTTTGTTTATCCTGGCAGGGGCTGCATTTGTTTAGTGTAACTTGCACTAGTTTTGTCCAAATTCTTAAGTAGAAAGGAAAATATATTCTTGTTTTCTGATCAGTGTTACAAATACTCTCTTTAGCTTTGTTTTTTTTAAGAGAAGTGACTGCTAATGTATTTGGACCTGTGTCCTCTGCTGTCATGTTCTCCCTCCGTGTACTGGAAATTGTTGAATGCTTTTGAAAAACTGATTGCACAGGCTGAGCCTACAGGTTGCAGAGTGGAGACAGGCTGGAGGAGCTGAAGAAAATGAAAAATTAAGCCAGCCAAGAGATATGCATCATGATTAATATCAGCTTCACCAGTGGCATAAGTTATGTTTTCTAAAACAGGAAATTAATGTTTATTAAGTGGTAGAAATAAACAACTGGTCCTCTTGAAGAGTCCTCAGACTAAATGCTGTTTTCTGAGTACTTCTTGGCAGACATTTTAAATACCTAGGTTATTGTGAAATGAAAAGAAAACACTGATGCTTGTGGATGAAATGCACAGGACTAACCCCAAAACAACAATATGCTGAGGCCTCTTCAGAGGTTTTTGGTTTTGGCTTCAGCTTTATCCAGGCTCAGGCATGCAAGCAGGAGTTACTGCCTGCACCCCAGAGGGGTCTCTGGGCTTAGGCACTAAATCCTCTGCCTGGGTCCCCAGTCCCGAGACAGCCTTGCAGTGTGGGATGGGAACGAGCTGTTTCTGAGCCATCTTTTGTTCTTTGTGTTACCTTTTTGATCCTCTCAATAGGCTGCTTGGGTCCAGACTTTGAGTTTGATGTGCAAAGAGTAAAATGCAAATTCCTGTCTGCACAGGCTGGGTTGCTTAACAGTTCAAGGTGTTGGGAGTGGGGAAATGGTGAGAGAAAAGCACCAAAACCATTGCTACCATGATGCTGTGGCCCGTGGCTTGATCCAAACCAAGCTGTGTGGTTTGGGAGACTGGTCCTTAATATCACAAAGCCTGGGTTTAGCACTATCCCAAAGCGTAGGTTTAATCTTTACTCCACCTTAGACCTCTTGGCCAAAAATGCCTCACTCAGCCTCCCCAGTCGATGTATTTTACCTGGCTGGGGTGTTTAAATCAGGAGTTGTGTAGCCAGGAGTGCAGTGTTGCTCTGCAGCCAGCATGGAGCGGCAGGGATGGCCTGGGCTGTTACCCCATCCTGCAGGGGGGCTTTGCCCTGGGGACAGGGCAGGACAGCACCCTGACCTCCCTGCTCAACGCTGGTGTTAGTCCCGTGTCATACCCTGCTTCACACCCTTTTGGGAGATCAAAATAAAGGCCTTGAAGAGAAATGTATTATTTTGTTTATAAACAGAAGTTACACATTGGCCACACTACTGATTTGCCTCAAACGTTGAAGCATTCTTGGGAAGTGAACCTCCCTGGCTGCAGTGCTCATCCCTGTTTGCACAGTGCCGTGCAGAGAGGGCCCATAGGTGTAACTCTAGGTACACCTACTGGTTTGGCCACATTACAAGTCTGGGCATCTCTTTTTCTGGGCCTTTTTTTTTTTTTTAAATTTATTTTGCTGTTGCATTGTATAATGATTTTTTTTTTATTATTCCCAAAGTTGTTTTTTTTTTTTTTTTTTTTTTTTTTTTTTTTTTTTTACTTATCTGACAATTAAGTACCTGACAATAACTAAGTAGGTATCTGACAATAAAGCATCTCTTTCATGCCTACAGCAAAAGCCATTGATTTGGGTGGGAGCTGGTTGGGATCCCAGTCAAACGTCCAGAGGGTGTGCTGGGTGTGCGTGCAGCAGGAGCTGCCAGCTCAGCGGGAGCAGTTTGTGTCAGAGCTGCCTCTGTGTGTCCAAGGCAGAGGGGCAGCCCTGCTCCCCGCCCCCTCCCCAGCTCCTCTTCAATGCTGCCTCACTCTTAAAAATGCAAGCTTTCAATTAACACGGTTTCATCAGAAACACTGCTGTCCTGCAGCTGGATTTCAGGCGTGCCCTAGCACCAGCTTCTTTTAGGAAAGATTTGCTTATTTTTTCTTTAAATGTCTGTTGTTTTCGGTTGCATTCCAAAGGCCAAAACTTTTCCCTTCAAAACGAAACAAGAAAAGCAAGATGTGATGTAGTGGTTTAGGCTTAGTAGGGATTGTGCTCGGATATTAATGCTACAGAAGTAGGCAGGAATGAGCAGGAGGGTGCAATTATGGATGAGTGTATTTTCTTCACTGATTTTAATTTCATGAGAGCAAGTAACACGGTCTCCCCTCACCACACACAAAGGTTTCCCACTGTCCATTCAGCTGCTGAACCTCTCCCTGTTTTGTTACTCTGCTCACTCCTGTCTGTCCACTGGATTTACCTTACAAATTCTATTTATTTCCTATTGCTCCTGTATTCATTGTCTATTGTCCTCTCTGTGGCTTGTTTGAATTCTTAGACCACTCTCTTTCCCTCCTGCTTTGCCATGCATGCTATTTAGCTATGGCTTTGCCTTTCCAGAAAATACCCTGCTTCTCCTCCTTCCCCCTCCTCCTTCAAAGTTTCAGATTTCCCTTGCTGGCAGGCAGCGAGGGGCTGCACACCAGGCACCAGCCCTTGGGTCTGCTCTGTAACCACAGGACCTGATTCCCCTCCTGCAAACTGAGGAGCGTGACAATAAATCAGCTGAGAGGGGGCTGCCTGGAAATTGCAAAACAGGGACACATAGTGAAACCAACACATGGCTGGGCAGTGAGCAGCGCAGCTCACAGGAGTTCACAGTTCTCCCATATATATTCCCTTGGGGACAGCAAGGCTGAGTGAGACCTTTCAACAGATTAGCTCTGCCACACTGTTTAAAGCAGCTTTGAATGTTCAGTGAGATGTGCTTATCCCCAAATCCAGCGTCTGAAAGCGCCCTTCCTGTGCCTTCCAGGGTCCCAACTTGGCAGGAGGGTTTGTCCCTAATAGTGTAAACACAGCCATGCTTTGAAGAAAATTTGAATCCAGACCTGAGCTTGAGTCCATCTGTAATCACTACTTGATTTTGCTTTCCTCAAATCTGTACTTTTGAGTACTGAGGAAAATGAGTCATCTCTCCTTTAATAGGTTCTCCTCCTGCAGCCGCCTGCTCTTTAAAATCCTTAAAAGTCCTTTACAATTGCTGCTGTTTGTGCCTGGGTCGATAGCTGTGACAAGCAAATATTTAAAGTGAATTTAGAAGGAAGTGTCTGAAGTGACTGTGTAGAGTCTCATCTTTGAGTTGCTCCTTGAGGAAGGCAGTGGAGCTTTATTGGGGCTCAAGTGTTTGAGTGTAGGGAGCTGCTTCCAGAACCTGTATCTCCAGTCCTGCCACATTAGGTCAGAGTAGTTACTCAGTGACTTCTGTTTTCAGAGGAGTGTGAAGCCTTTGCTGCAGAAGATTTATATTTCCATTCGACATTATACAATATTTTCCTCCCAAGATTTCAGTGAAGTTCTGCTCTTTCTGAATCGTAAATGAAAAAAAAAAAAAAAATAAATTACTGTTCAGAATGTTCTCTCTGGAAAAGATGTTTGCTTTTCACAGCTCAAACAGAAAACAGCTCAGTGCATCCAAAAGCTGCCTCACCCTTTGAGCGTGTTCCCAGATCTCAGCCAAGAGCACTACTATGGAATAGCTGTGAGTAGCCGGAAGAGCATTGTAGGGATTGAGATGCAAATGAGCAAAGCAAGCAGCCCCCTTCGCTGCAGAGGTTCCCTATCTCCTGCTGCCCCTCACTTTTGAACCGGGGGAGGCTTAACCTGGGCTTTGCTCCCCAGCCACGATCCCTGGCTCTGCAGCCACAGCCCGGGCCGTGCTCAGTAAGGCTCGGCAGCTTGGCTAGGATGAAAACTGTGTCAGCGTCAGGAAGGCGTGGAGGACAGGAGGGGCTTTCAAAGTCCCCATGTTGCCATTGCTTTTCTGGGTCCAGAGAACTAAATGCCACCGCTTTTTCTGAGTTAAAAGGAGGGGGGAATAAAAGCCAGAGGTAGTAGCCACTGCAAAATAGCACACTCTGTTCCCTATCTTAAAAGTTCACAGTTTTCAGGCAGTTTCAAAAGTTCCAGAGAGTAATGTGAGCTGCCTGGGCACTTGTTTGTTTTATCAAATGCAGGGAGTTCGAATATTGCAAAGGAAATCAGATACAGTAGGTTGGGGGGCGTGCAGAGGGTTGCACATATAAACACTCTGAGGAATAAAGCAATACGGTGTTTTCTCTGTATGCTTTTCTTTCCAGTGTGAGGGAAGGAAGCAAAACATTCTAACAAAACCTCCTTCTAAAGAAATAATCAAGGCACTGAGCTCTAAAGCCTGTATCACTGCACATGACTGGGAGAAAAAGGCATTTTGCATTATTGCATGTTGTCATCACTTTGCTCAGTGTTGTCCCTCCGTGCTAATTACATGTTTACATGCATTGCATCATTGGGCAGAATTACTGTAATTATGTTAATACTTCATAATCAACAGAACACAGTACCTGTAATTTACCAAACAAAAAGGACATGAAAAGCTAAACCCACAAATGGAAAGGGATAGGATTTAATCCTCGGCGCAGCAGCAGGCAGGAAGCTTTCAGAGCTGGAATATCCTGTTTCAGCCACTGGATGCTCTCAGACGGCACCGGGGCACTTTGCAAGGTGTTTTAACAGGTACTAAGGAGGCTAACACACCAAACTGCGAACAGGGTGCAAATGTTTAATGCTAATTCATGAACTCACCTAGCAAAATCAGTGCTCTTCCTAAAGTTGCATGGCAGACTCTTGAAAGAGCAACAGGAGACTAAGAAAATCCCTGATCTGGAAATATTTTAACCCTTCTCCTATCTGTGGATGTACAATACCAATCTCAACCCCCTTGTTGCTTCTTTGAAGGAAATTATGTGGCACCTGGCATGTCAGAGCACAGTATGTGTGCCGCTGGATCATTTTCCTCCTACCTCCATCCGTGGTTTTGTTTTTTTTCCCCTATTTATCTTGGCCCGGGTAGTTTGGGCTTTAGGCTGATTCACCCCCTACACTTCCCTCACGTCCTGGAAGGCTTCTAAGGGTCTCTGTCACCAAGGGTTAAGTATCTGAAGTCAACAACGGAATAACCCGGGACATTAAACAACACAAGGAGTTATCCCGAGTGGTCATTAAGTGGTGAAGAGTAATACAAATAAGATCGAGTCCCAAGTGCTTCCCGGTAAGTGGAGACACAAGAAGGTTGCAGCAAAATCGTCAGCTTTCATCTACCAGGAGTCGCGCCTTGGCGGAGATCCTGCTGCAAGCTGAGTCACCTGCTGCAGCGAGGTGCAGGGCGGGCACGGGGCTGCACCGCGGGGACAGACTGCAGATACCCTGGGGACAGACTGCGGGCACCCCTGGGGACAAACTGCGGGTCACTGCGGGCACCCCTGGGGACAGACTGCGGGCACCCCTGGGGACAAACTGCGGGTCACTGCGGGCACCCCTGGGGATAGACTGCAGACACCCCTGGGGACAAACTGCGGGACATTGCGGGCACCCCTAGGGACAGACTGCGGGTCACTGCGGGCACCCGGGGATGCACTCCCGGGGACAGACTGCGGGCACCCCCGGGGACAGGCTGCGGGTCACTGCGGGCACCCCGGGGGCAGGCTGCGGGTCACTGCGGGCCGCCCCAGCGCAGACAGCGCGCCTCAGAAAGCTTCCCGGCCAAACGAAACCCTTCGCTCCCGCCCGTCATCGCCCCTTCCCTACGCAGGCTGGCTTGGGGGAGCCCAGGCAGGGCGGGGCAGGAGCGGAGCTCTCACCCCGGGCCGGGACATCTGCCAAGGGGGCTCGGGGCAGCGGCGGAGCCCGGGACGGGCCGTAGCCGCGGGCGGCCGCTGCTCCCGATCCGGCGCCGCGTTTTGCCGGCGCAGCAAGTGCCGGCCTTGCCGGAGGAGGAGCGGCGGGAGGGGGAAGGAGGAGGAGGAGCCGGCCCTCGGCCGAGCCGCTCCCGCCCCTCAGCTGGGAGCCCGCAGCCAGCGGGTGCGAGCGGCAGAGCCGAGCGGCGCCGCGCCGAGCCGGGATGCGGGAGCCGGGGATGGGGTAGCCGCGCCGCCCTGCCCACCATGTAGGCGAGCCCCGGCGCCGCGCACATCGCTCCCCGCCGCCTGCACCGCGTTCGCACCGGGCCGGGGGACCATGCGGAGCGCCCCGGTCTCCGGGCTCCTGCCGCTGCTCCTGGGGCTGCGGCTGCTGCTGGGCGGCGGCGCCGCGGCTCAGTACTCCAGCGACCTGTGCAACTGGAAGGGGAGGTGAGGGGCATCCTGCCCGGGCAGGGGGGAGCGGGGACTGCCACGTCCGTGGCCGTCCCGCCGGGGGAAGATGCTGATGCAGAACACAAAAGGGAGACTTTCCCGCTGTGGTGCCCAGCCCGCGAACGGGGCGGCGGAGAGCCGGGGGCGGATCTGCCTCCCTCCCTCCCTCCCGGCTCACCGCGGAGAGACGCTGGGCAGCGGCCCCGGGCAGGGAGGGATGGAGGGGCCGGGGCGGGCTGGGCTCCCCTCGGCGCTGTTCGGGGGGCTGGGAGAGGGAGGGCGGTGCCAAGTCCGCCGCGGAGAAGTTTCTCCCCGCGACCGTCTTCGCCGCGGCCCCAGCGCTCCGCGGCGGCGGCGCCCGGGGGAGCAGCGAGGCAGCCCCGGCTCGGAGCGGCGCTGGGATGCGCTGCACCTGCGGAGCGCCTCCCTCCCCGGGGCTCTCCCTTCCCTTCCCTTCCCTTCCCTTCCCTTCCCTTCCCTTCCCTTCCCTCGCTGCGCTCCCCCTCCGTGCGCTCCCGCACTTGGCGCTCAGCCCCGGGATCTCTCCCTGCTCCCTCGTCCCGCGGAGATGATGATGATGGTGATGATGGTGATGAGCTCCCGGAGCGGGGGCTGGCACGGCGGCCGCGCTGCTGATTTATTCTAATTGCACCGGTTGAGAAACCTCTCCAGTTCTCAAGTGTTTATCTCCCAAATTATCTTTCCTTTAATTGCTTGTAATATGTTTAACGCGTGTGGTTGGGTCTGTGACCTTCTCCCCTCTTTACAGGTTTAAAAAAGCAGCTCTGCTCAACTAGCAAGTGTTGCTGGGTCAGACTTACTTGGAGAGTAAAACAGTTCCAAACTCTTCAGATCTGACTTCCTCTAACATAAAAGTTTGGCCAGCCTATATAAATAGGGTGTTTTGGAGTAGAGAGAATTCAAAGTGGGGAAACAATTGGATTGACTTTCAGCATCACGATTTCTTATCTCTTACTATCTGAAACGTGGTGCTTTGTATTTACTTGTTTTGGGTTTTTTTTTTTTTTTTTTTTTTTTTTTTTTTTTTTTTGCTAATTGATGCGTAGTTAATAGCAGTGAATTCACTTGAGGATGAGTCTGCTTGATAGGGATCAAGCCTCTGGCAAACTCCTAATTTGTGATTTTTCTTTAGACACAGAAAAACCCCGAAACCAACCCAAAACCAAACAACTCTCCCCCCTCCCCCCAAAACCAACCTTGAAAATGCAGTACCAAAGCATCCCAAAGCATCCCAGCTGCACTCCTTACCTGGACCTTACCACTGGTACTGCAGCAAGTATTTTAAAAGAATTGTGACAAACCCCTGCAATTCTGTCCTGCTGTTATTTTTGTCCTGTTTTCTTAGAGCAAGCAGTGACCCCTCATGTCACCTGAGCAGGGCTGGAATAAGCAATGCCTCGAGTTTCAGCTAAGGGGGTGATGCTTGGGGTGGGGCGAAATGAAATCCTGTAACTGAGTTTGGGGTGAGCCTGGAGGTGCCAGCTTGCATTTACTCACCTGCTGTTGTTCTGGTGAGCTGACGTGGTGACAGCTTTGTGATGAAGCTGTTGGATGAGCAGGGAAGGAAGAGCAGAGCTTAGTCTGGGTTTAGTCTCTTGTGGGAGAGTTTTGGAGTTCAGGTGGGTTGGAGTTTTGGGGGGGATGAAGTAACCCAGGCTGACTTAGGCCTTCCTGGTGACAAACAGGTTTTGTCAGAAATGCTGGCAGTCTTAAGGCCATTCAACATCATCTGACTTGTCCTAAAAACTCAGCAGTTCAGAAGGAAAGAAAGTAATTTGATGTACCAGTAAATATCACTAATTAAATATTTCACTGTGGATACTAAGAGTTATATGGGTTAGAAAGCACTTTTTTTTTTTAATGCAAAATATAATATTTTGAAGTCATGTGATGATTTTTACCTTGACTGTTAGGAAAAGTTACGAACTTCAATGTCAGACATAGTCTTTCTTCCCCACAGTGAAGTCATGGGCTGGCTTGTGCTGGTGGATTTGGGAGTCTTGACATCTGTAGTAAACCTGAAGGTGTTTTCTCACCTTTATATACATGTCTGCTAAAAGCAACAGTCTTAAAACCAAAATATTCTGGATATGGGTTTTTTTCCCCTATTAGCTTGTGGAGAAGAGATGAGCTTATACCCCAGAGCAGGATGAAGAGCTTCACAAGGATTCCTCTGGGTATCCCTGATGCTTCCAGGGAAATCTGATGCAATGCACAGCTTGACACCTGCAATTTAAGTACAAGCCATAATAGCATCTTAATAAATAGCTTGTCAGAGAGCTTCCAGGAAAGCTTTGTCCAGGAGAAAGCAGAAACTTCACTATGATGTGTCCAGTTATTACTTTTGCTGTAACTTCAGGGTTTTGTGCTGCAAGGACCTCGTGGTGCTTTGGGCAAAAGTGCTCCAGTGACAGCTGAGGGAATATGCTGGCCTGGCATGTTTGATGGCAGGAGAATTCAGCTCTTGTGTGGCTGCTTTTGTCCATCAGTCTTGCCCTTGGTATGGTGGATGCTCTGAGGAATTCTTAATGTTCTCTAGACTGTCATCTCTTGTTAAATTCTCCAATTTAGGAGCAAAAGTTCTCTGTGTTCATTGCAGGGAAGACATGGGTGCTTGTAGGGCTCTTCAGCACATCTTGAATGGAATAAATAAATAACTGAAGTAGATAGTGTGAATATTCTTCCTGCTCCATTTTCTTTAAATAACACCTGCTGCACATTGCAGCATTAACAGCTCACTGCAGTGACATTGCAACAGGTTTTTCAGGGCCAACATAAGGGCATGGCTGAAGCCAGAAAGGGAGAAGAGCAAGGAGACAGATGCAGTGATTCAGGACTGGCATGAGGAAGTAGCTGTAGAAGTAGATTGTTACAGAAGTAAGTCCCAATAAACAGCACACATTTAAAATGGGTGGATGGCTCATTCCTCACTGCAGCCATGAAACACCTGCCCCATGTCCTTGCCATATGATCAAAAAACCAAAACTCCAGTGAGTTTGGAGAGTAAAAGGGCTCCTGGGTCTCCATTAGTGTGGACCTGGTGTGTCTGATGGGTGGCTGGTGAGAGCTGAACCTGGTGTTAAAGTCTCAGTGTGAGGACAAGTCATTCTGACTGCAAGCCAAGCGACAGGTTTTACTGGATGATGGTGGTTGCTGTTAAATAATGTGAACATGTATTTTGAAATCTGCTTAACTTTTGAGTCATCCTTTATTATAAGGCTTAATGTGTGCAGGTACTCGTGCTTGATGTATCTGTCTAATGGCATCACTCTTGCCTGTGGGATATAATTGGCTTTCAGAAGATAATTTCAGAGTCCACCCTGTTTTCGTTTGAACACCATGAATGTTTGAACAAAATTAATGTAGCTTTTTTTTTTTTTTTTTTTTTTTTTCCTCTGGCAGAAATTCACTGCCTCGGTGTTGTTGGGATCATTTGCAACAGAAGTTTCACTGCATGAGTTCAGCGTTTTGCCCCTGGTGTCTTCCTTCTGTTTAAGCACTCAGGCTGGAATGTGCCAGTATAAGTCCTTGTTTTGATGTCTTGAGTAGGGACAAGTGATGTGTGAGGACAACTTTCTGCCCCTTTGCTGAAGGATAACTTTTACACTGCTTAATTTTGTTTATTTGCAGCTTGCACATGAACAGACTTCTGTGTTTTCTGTTGAGTGGCATCATGTGTGTGCTGTGGTGAAAACTGATTTGGTGGACCAGATGTGGATTTACAGTCAACTTGAAATATCCCTTTGCAAGTAAAGTTTCCTGAATGTGTTAAGTACTACTGAATTTGAGGGCAAGAGTCTAAAGGTTAAAAGCTTGTCCCTCTTTCCTCCTCATCTGTGTTCTTGATGTGGCTTTCAAGATTCTTCAAAAGCACATGTTTGGAGGCTCTATTGTTATTAAATATGACTTTTTTCTTTCTGAGCTTCCTCGTGTAACCTCTATCAAGTAGGTCACACCGACACTCACAATAATGAGTCACGTCAACAGTAAATGCAAACCATATGGTTTGGGTTTTTTCCCTTTTACACATTGCTTGTAGTTACTTTCTAAGTGCTGACTTGAATTTAGACCCTGTTCAGTACCCAAATATGTCTTTGGGATGGGGAACTGTGTATTTGGAGGTTTCTGCTGAGGAACCAGGACTTGATGTCATCACTTGCACTACACTAAAAAATGTTTCTGCCACAGATTTCCTGTGTAACCTCACACTTAATCCTTTTAAATTATTTTTCCCCTGTTTTGATTCATCTGCCTACAAGTGGGAATGTTGTGAAGCTTCCCTAAAATCCTGCAAAGCAGCCCCATGAGGTGACAAAGAGTCTGGTTTTGGTAGTCCCCTACAAGCACAGGGTAAAAGATGCTTGTGTTTGGGAACAAGGTGCTCAGAGCATAGGAGGAGGAGAAACAAGCTTGGTGGTGAAGTGATTTGCTCAGACTCGCTTGGGAGGTTTGTGACAGGACAGAGACTGGGACCAAAGGACTTTTTCCTAACAGCCCAAATCCTGCAGCCAATAAATCAGGCTTCCCACAGCCTGTTCTTCCAGCTGCAGTCTTGTTTTAGGGCTTTGAGTCCCTCGGGTAGAGAGCTGGTGGGCCTGATCAGCATCAGTGATGGGCAGCAGGGGTTGTTCAGAGCTCCCTCAGCTTAGGCTGTGGGCAAACAAGCCATGGGGATTTACTACTCATCCTGCTTAGCAGCTGGCCCTGGGACACTGCTGTGCCCTCCTATCCCATCCCTGTGGTCCCTGTGAAATGGTTGTTGGGGTGTTCATTTTTGGCCATGGTAAATGGCCACATGTTCTCTTTCTCACTAAGCACAGCTCTGTGTCTGCTGGTAGCCATCAGTGAAAATGACAAACTGAGCTTAAACCTCATACTGGGTAGCAGAGGAGGAGCAAGTTCCTACCAAAAAAAGCAGCACAGTTCAGTGCTTCCCCAGCCATGACAAGGGAGAGAGGTGTCTCCTCTCCTCTTTCTACCTCCTCTGGTGCTGCCCAGCTGGGCTGGAGGGTATCGGCAGCACACAGAGCACTGCTTTAGCTGCAGTTTACAGGGTGAGCTTGGCACCCCTCCCAGTTTCAGATCCATTGGGAATATAGACTTGGAAGGGGAACAAAGTACTTTGGAAAAAGGTGGAGTCTGATCTGTGAAGCTGGAGAACGTGCTGGATTGAGCCACCAGGAAGGGAGTTTGAGCCTACGTGTTTTACTCAGTGTGCACAGCTCAGCTGATGGGCAGTAACTGAGCCTGTAGTAATGTAATTGCTTTTGGTCATGTGCTTATATCCTATTTAATTTTGAAGCCTATTACTAGTGGTTTGATGTTTTCTTCTGGGGGATGATTTAAAATTGTCCTGTAATATTAAGGTTGAAGTGTTGCAAGAGACCTGCGCTGCTGAGCTGGATGGGCCAACACCCACTGATGTCCTGGGCTTCCTGCATTTCTTGCTGTGTGTTTTGGAAGGTTTGACATTCTCATTGTTAGCTGTGTCATTTCTCTAACCTTCTCTCTCTTTCTTCCTCCAGTGGCTTAACCCACGAGTCTCACAGGAAGGATGTTGAACAGGTCTACCTCCGCTGTTCCGAAGGCTCCATAGAGTGGATGTACCCCACGGGAGCACTCATCGTCAACCTGCGACCCAATATTTCACCTGCCTCCTACAAACACTTGACTGTTTGCATAAAGCCCTTCAAAGACTCTGCAGGAGCAAATATTTATTTGGAAAAAACTGGAGAACTGAAACTCTTGGTCCGAGATGGAGACCGCGGCCCCAGCAGAGTGTATTGCTTTGGCTACGACCAGGGGGGCCTGTTCGTGGAGGCCACTCCTCAGCAGGACATTAGCAGGAAGATTACAGGCTTCCAGTACGAATTGATGAGCAAGGGGATAGCAGCTGATTTGCACACAGCTTCTGGTGAGTTCTGGGGAATTGTCAGACTCCCACCTCCTGCACTGGATGTGTAACAGATGGCAGAGAGTGAGGGAGTGGGAAAGTGGCTGGCTGTGAGTTTCGTGTGCTTTTAAGGACATGTTTTATAAACAGAACTACTGCAGAAGAATTGATTTGGTTTTTGGTTTGTTGTTGTGTTTTGGAAGCTGCTGGCATGGGCTGAACTCCAGTGATTTGTTGAGGGCCACAGTGCAGGAGTCTCCCCTGGCAGGGGTGGGGGGTATTTCAGGAGCTAGCTTTACCCCACTCTGAACTCCTGGCCTTCCCAGCCTTGCTGTAACACTTTTCTAACTACTTTTTTACTCCATTTTTAAGACCCCACTGCATGTTTTGAATAATAAACATTTGAACAAGGAGGCACTCCTTTTCCCCCTTTGCAAGTAGTGCTACTTGCTGACCTAATTATTGCTTTTTCTGTTGTGGTTTTTTTTTAAATTCAAACAAGGAAAATGATGTGTTCCTTCCTCAGCTCTCCTTATTACACTCTCCTGAGCATTACTGTGTCATGGCAGAGCTCTTCAATACTTCTGCAGGACAGTGGTGTCTTCTCTCTCAACCATTATGAAAAACAAGTTTTGTAGGGAGGAGTTTTACTCCAATGAAAAACTTACAGGAAAGAGGAGTGGACAAACTGAAAGATCTTACAAGCCTGTAAAATCTGGTACTAAATAGCATTTGGAACAATGGCTGTAGGTGTGACCTAAGTGTGCTGAGCAATTAAGACAGTTTGAGAAGAAAAACTGGCATTTGTGGAGGATGACAGGGTGAAAGGGGAATTCCCTTTAGTTGGGAATATCTGGTTCATGCATCTTACCCATTCAGGATTACCTCTAGCTGTTATCCCCAAAACCTAGGAGGGGAGATTTCCAGAATACCCCAAGGAGCTGCAGATTTAGGGTAGTTTATCTCAAATGACTGCAAGCATTTCAAGGTTTAGGTATTTTAAGTGGGGAACTGGATTTGTTTCAACCAGATTTCTCTTTTGAAATGTGGGCTGCCTTTGCTCTTTTGGGTGAAGGCAGCGAGAAGAGCCCTCAGAGCACACTTGGGATGACTCAGCCCGGGGTAAACCCGATGTTTGGTGAGGCTGTGTGGCCCAAGAGCTGTGTGGATGCTGGCCAGACTCTGCCGTGCTGATGCCACATGCTCTGCCTGAGATGCTGCTTGATAAGCGGTGGTGGGACTAATTAAACTGCAGCTGGATCTTCCAGGGGTGTCTTCTCTGGGCTAAGTGATTGCAGAACGTGTTCCATCCTCTCCCCTCCCCTGGCTCCTTTCCACATCAGGCTCTGGACTGCGTGTTTGTGTGTTTGTGCAGCCCTGCCAGTGGTAAATGCTGTCACGCCAGCTCGGATGGGGCTTTATTCTTGTGCAGCTCTGAGCTGGACTCAGCTGAGCTGAGCTGGGCTCAGGGCTGGTGCAGTAACCTCGGGAACTGACAGGTGGCAGCTTTGCCATTACAACAAAAAAATATAAACACAAATATTTTACATTTGAAGTCGCTGCCTTTACTTTTGCCATGCTCACAAGTGGTAGCTTATTATTGGGCATTCTGCATTTCAAGCAGACTGCTCTGCTGCATCCAAAATTGCTGTAAATGAAGCAGGGTATCTCTGCTGAGCTGCTTTCCCAGTAAGATCATTTGTGCAAAGATGAATACACTGTGCAGAATGTCAGCTATGTAGTAAAATTCCATTGCAGAAGACATTAAATACATTGTTTAATCAGTTATTTGGAGAATGTTCCCAGATTCAGTGCTGCTTTCTCTGTCAGGCTGTGAGGATGGAGGCACAGACAGGCTAATGAGAAGTCACTTACACTTACAAAGTTCTGTGCTCTTTTATTTTCCAAAAGAGTTGAAATTGCTTTTGCATATAGTAAAACAATATGACAGAAACACTGCTTGTCACTGCTGGGTTTAGTCTGCACTTAGGGTTTCTCCTGAGCTTTGCTCATTGAGGACTTGCTGCTGACATCCTTGACCAGCACAAGCCAGCACAAACTGCTGTGTTTTCAGAGCTAAATGCTCCTCTTTACACATTAAATCTTGGGGGTTTTTAAAGCTGATGGGAGTATTTTTTCAGGGACGTTCAGAAGTCAAACTGAGGACTGCATCCAATTACAGCCTTCCTCTTTAATGGGCACATTAAATCACTTTTTCAGTGACTGCTGTATTTTCAGCTGTAACAGACACTGGTTAAATTTCAGTGCTGTCTTATGAAACAATGTGGTGGGGAATCTGCTCCATTCTCCAAGTGTCTAGTTTGGCTAGAAGAAGCTTTTTAATAGTTCATCAGCAGAGCCTTCAGGGCAAACTAGGGATCTCTATTGTATTTTAAATTATTTCTCTTGCCTTTTTTTGGATCCCCAGACTCTGGGGAGGGGCTGTGCAGGGTGAAAACACGATGAAAATGCCATACATGACTCTTTCCACTACTCACTTAGATGAGCACTTTTATTTTCCTATAAATATCTGTACGTCTGGGGGAACTGCCAAATAGCTGCCTTGTGAGGCTTCCACAGAGCAATATATTTGAGGCTCTTTGCAGCTTGTGGACCTCCTTTCTTCTGGAGCTGCTTCTAGTTTTTCTGTGAAACCTCAGACTAAATGCCCTTTACTGAGCTGTTCATTTGGAGGGGGAGTTTACAATCACTGAAATCACTGAAGATTTTTTTCCCTGCAGAGGAGGCTCAAGGCAGAGGCAAGTGCTGACCTTAAAGGAGCTGAAAACTGGGTTCAAGGCTCTGCATTTCCCACCACCCTTACTTCAGTCCCTTGCTCACAAGCGTGGCTGATGTTCTTGGCTGCTGCACTCTGGAAAAACCAAGCTGCTGAGCTGCAGTTTGACAGAGTTGAGCAGAGCTGGCAGTAGGTGTGAAGAGGTGACGAAGATGTGAGATGCTGTTGGAGATGTGCCGGCCAGAGGAAGCTGCAGTGCTTCTTCTGACGGCAAAGAACTGAAAATTGCAAATATTGCATGATTTCCTTGCTGCTTCAGATGCCTATGATAAAAGACCCAGGTGTGGGGCTCAGCAATCCAGCCCTTTCCTTGTGCAATAACTACTTGCTAACAACTTCTCCCCGCTTTCCCTAAGTGCTGCGTTTGTTTCCTGGTGATAATTGTTGTACTCTGCCCTTGAATTTACTCTCTCTTCCTAACCTGGCATCCCGGCGCTGATTAAAGGGTGTAAGTCATCTGTTTAATACTTTAATGACCTGTTGTGTCCTTAGAGTCCTGACATTGCAGGGTGCATCAACAAATCAACAATGCTTGGCATGGTGCCTGTGGTTTAATTAGAAATCCTCAAGTTTTATTAGTTTACAGCCATTCTTTCCCACTTAATCAGAGGCTAGCAAATAATTCGGTAGAAAACATGCAGGTTCTGCATTGCCCTTTCCCTTTTTTTGAAAAGTTGAATGACACAGAGCAGTCTGAACAATTTTCTAGATTTTCGGGATTTAACCCTTTTCTTGGCTCTGGCTCTGCCTTACCACAGTCTCTCAAAATTTTCCTAACTGTAGGAAGAATTTGTGCTATGCTGGTAGATTTTATTAATTCAGTTGCTGACATCTGGTATGGGAAGTTTTTTACTGTGATAGTAACAGTCAAAAAAGTGCATTTCTGTGGGGTTGTAGTTTCTTAAGATGGGAAGTGAAGGCAGACATGCCTGACATCATTTAATGGGAGTAGTCCCTAAGCAGGGTCACCTTGACAATTCAGGCATCTGCATGGGTGTGTTCTCTCTTCACATCCAAAGTGATGGTTGACTGAAAGTGCTTTTGATTCCAGATTAGGCTTTGGGCTGCACCCCTCTATCACTCCCATCCACGCTGCTGGTCCATCAGCTGCAGCTCCTGCTCTGCAGCCTCAGTGTTTGCCCCAGTGAAGAACTGAGGCACTGTGACATTTTGGCCTGAGGCCATTGGAGAATCAGCAGAACTTGTTTCAGTTGTTGAATTCTGTTGATTCTAATCTTTTCTGCTTGTGCAGGAGGAAAATATTCTGAGTATCAGCCATGCTGCCTCTGCTGGCAAGTAGATGGAGGTTTTGGCAAAAGTGGTCTGGCCATGCAGTCCCTGCAAGTTTTCTGAAGGTTCTGACCCACCTGAGCTCCTCAGCTGTGCCTGGGTTAGGTCTGCCTTGCACCACAGCAGACTGCTTGCTCTACATTTCTATCAAAACTGTGAAGGTCCCTTGACAACAATTTACTTTTTGAGTACCTCACCTTCTGCTCAGCTAATCTGAAACAAGAATCTGTAGGTTGGACCAAAAGTTTTGGAGAGGAAGGTGAATCCTCCTCCCTGTCCCACCAAAGGAGCTTTATTTTGCTACTTGAAGTCTGTGTTTCAAGAGTGTCTCATGGAGCTCTGGGTCCAGCTTTGTTCAAGCTGTGTAGTTTGCTCTTCCCACTGCCCACTCATGGGGTGTGTGTAATTTAGTTGTCAGAGCTCAGGGGGTGTATTGAAAGCCCTTTCATTACCCACCTGCTTCTGTGTAGTAAAGAAGTCAAACTTTAACAAAAATGCTCCTTTATCTTGATGGCATCTACAGATTTAGTGCAGATTCTATTAACTGGTTTATATGTTTTCTGTATTAATGCTGGGTACCTGGCTCAGAATATGAATACATAGGAGGTACAACACTTGTGTGGGTATCTGAAAAACAAGGCAAAACTGGATAAATCCAGTTAAGTAATTAAGAGTATTCAGCTATTTCCTGTATGCTGTCCTGAGAAAACAGATCAGAAATTCAGAAAGCTCAGAAGTCTTTGGGCTATACCAGTGTTTCTGCTAACAAATGGCTTTTTGAAGCACCCTTCTTGACTTCTGCTCTTTGATGCAGTTGTGTTTGGCAGAGGTGGGGCACCAATCTGCCCTGTCTCTGCAGGTATCCTCCCAGGGCTCTGTGTCATTCCACCTCCTAGTCTCATGCTTTCCTCTGGTTCCTCACAAATATCCAGTCTTTAGAGTTTTTTTTCATTCTTGGAGGCTGGATGCGCTGCTTAGCTTTGTGAGCTGAGGCAGCAGGTGGTGGAATCACAGAATGGTTTCTTTTGGAAGAGACCTTTCCAGTCCAGCAGTGTGCAGGGACACCTTCCCTGGACCATTGCTCAGAGCCCCACCCAAGCTGGCTTTGAATGTTCCCAAGTTTAGGGCATCTACCACTGCTCTGTGCGTGCTGTTCCAGCACTTCACCATCCTCACACTGGTGTATTTTTCACTTCTTGTCAGAGTGGAAACGTTGTGGTGTTTTGTGCCAAGGCTGGCGAGCAGAGGCTGTGCCTGCTGTGCCCACTCTGTGCCAGGGTAACCACGACCGAGCTCCTCGCTGCCGTGGGCACAAGAGGTGATGGAAAGAAGCACTTGGAACACTGAAACTGAAAGTCCCCGTGACCTTTATGCCTAGCACAGGTTCTGCCTGAGTAATTGTGACCATCTGAGACGTTGGCACTGCTCTGTGTGGCAGAGTGGGAGCACCACTGGGCTCTGCTCCAATCCCCCCCATCAGATGAGGAAAATGCCTTGCTTTGTATTTCTCCCCTCCCTGTTTTCCGTGCAGGTTAAAACTCTCCTACCTCTTGGGGTTCAGGGGTTAGAGCTAGGTGGTTTTTAAGGTGCCTTCCAACCCAAACCATCCTGTGACTCTATGAAGTGCACAGAACATGTTGATACTGCATCCCTCTCATTTGGGGCTTGCTGGAGAAATGAATAATAAACAGCAAAGTTGATGGATCTGCCCTAAAAGCCTGAGCACACCTTGCTGGGTCTCTCACCTGTGCACCTAAAGCTTCAATTATTTGACTTTTCTCTAAAAGGCCATAAACAAGTTTTAAGAGAAAAATATCAGAAAACAACCTTTAGTGCAGTTTCTCAAAACACACTGCCATTAGTGGCTGTGTAAGGCATCCTTCTGACACTCCTGCTCCATATTTCAAATGGGATTTTTTTGGGTGTGTGCTCCCCCTCCCTGCAGGAGCCTCCTGTCCACGCTAACTTTGACTTTCCCATACTACCCAAAACTTGGTACAAAGTAACCATTAAAATATAACCAGCATTCCCTAGCCCTAATGTGCAAAGAACACATTTAAAGCTGCTTTTTGAGGGCTTTTCACTGAACCACGTGTCATGGAGCAGCACCTAGCTGGATCAGGCTGGCTGCTCTATAACACTGCCTGGAGTGGGAATAATTTTGAGAAGCTGGAAACCTGCTCCAGTTATTCATGTGCCTGAATTGGTCAGGTTTGTGGTGAATGATTGACTGGGTGGGAGAGCTGGAGAACAAAGATATAGATTTTCTTTTTTTTCCTGTGTGGAATGGTTTCAAAGTGCTGCTCAGATGCTCAGGGAATGCACACACCCATCCATCACCTGGAACTGAGCAAGGGTGATGTTTTGGGGTCTGAAAAATGTTGGACTAAGAACGCTTAAAAGAAAACCCCCACCAAAATTGGGTGGATTCCCTAATTTAATCTCTCCTTCTCCCAAGAAAATGGCTTTGCCAGCATCTTCTCTGGCCCTGCTTGTCCTTTGATGTTGTCGGGCAGGAGTTGGTTTTGCAGTGGGCAGAGGAGGTGACAGTGGGGCTGCAGTGATAAATACACAGCTGCAGGGGACAGGGGGAGAGAAAACAGCTTGTTTTTGCTAGACTGGCCACGAATGCCGTTAGCTTATTTCTCAACTCAGTGGGCAGTCAAAACCAATAAGCAGTCAGGTGTATTGTCCAGGCAGCTGGGGCTCTGCTCTGCCCTGACCTTTGTGTACCACCAAAGATGGTCCCACAAGCAGAGCTGCAGTCCAGCCCAGTTGCTTGGCAGTCTTTAATAATGCTCTGTGCTTGCTCTGCAGAACTGTTTAGTTTGCTAATTCCTGAGGCTGTAGTTAAAGAAGGGATGAGAGGGCGGGGAAGCTGCATTCCTCTTCCCACTGACTGAAACGTGGGCCAGATCTTTCCTGTGCTGGAGTCTTGATTTGCAGGACAGAAAATCTCTTTCACCTCCATCTGTGCTAGAAGCCAGCAAATATTCACTGAAATATTGCACAGATACTTGGAAGATATCCTGGATCTAAAGCTGTGATATTTTAGGTCTGACTTTGGGAGGTTTGACACTGGCTCAGAAAAGCTGCTGCCCTAGGACAGCCTTGGTCCAGTTAACCTTTTTCTGGTTCAGATTTGTGGAAGGATTTTTTGGTGTGGGTTGTATGGGCACATCCTGACTCCTTCATGGGATCTGAGCGTTAACTCCTGCCATGGGCATCACCACATTTGCCCATATCCTTTCTGTGCTGAAGCCCTGGGAGAGCTGCAGTGATCAGAGGTGCTGGGAATGCACACAGCTTGTCTGGCATTCCATTGCCCTGTGTGCCTCCCAGGATCATTCCTGTCTGTACAGGATGCCCCTCTGCCCCACCAGAACTGCTGCTGGCTTTACATCAGTTGCTTCTATCTGCAAGTGGGTGTCAGAAATCTGAGAGGGAAAAAAATGTTCCTGTGTAGAACTGGTGAATGGGCTTGATATGACCAAGCAGGGTGTGATTTTAAGGAAGAAAAGGTGATGTATCTCAAAGCTTTTACTGTTACAAATTAAAAGTTTTAGGTAGCTTTTTTTAAGATTAACTGGACAATGTTACAGCATCGAACATCTCTCACTGGTAGATGTAGCCCCTTCACAACCCTTCTCAAGAACAGGCTGACCAAATAAACACAGTTTTATAATGAAAACTGGCCTTGTTCCTTCAGAGCTCTCCCACATACCAAAAAGAATTTGATTTCTAGAAACAGGAAAGAGAAGAACCTGTGTGGAGCTCAGTGCACATATGCTTCTTTTTTTTTTTTTTTTTTTTTTTTCTTTAAATGCTCACTTAATCTTTGATCTGTCATTACTCCACTCTCAGGGTTTATCTTTAACCAGCCACTTGTTTCTTAATTCTATTCCTCTTCTCCATCAGAGGCATTAATGGACCGGACCGAAGGGGAGGAGGAGGGAGGGAAGGCTTTTGTGTTCCTGGCAGGGCTCCAGCCTGGTGGAGCAGTAGGTGCTGGCTGCAGCCTCTCCTGTAGCCCTGGCAGGGGCAGGGAGAAGTGCTTGGCTGCACAATTTCCCCAGGGCATGGGAGTGAAAAACACCTTACTTGTTCATTTTCTGCTGCGCAAGCACTGCATGACAGCTGAGCTCTGTGTTAGCTATCAGAGACAAAGCCCAACAGGGCATCAAAAACTGAATAATTTCACATTTTCCTGCATCTGACCTGTGAGCTTTTACAAGGCTTTGGCATGACTTTTGCTTTAGAAGAAAGAAGAAATCTTTCCAGAGTGAATTTTGGGAGGGGATGAGCCAAGCCATAAGTCTTGGTGGGTTTTGAGTAGGGGAAGCATTTCCTTTGCTCCTGTGTGGCAGGGCTGCAGTGCTGGCACGTTCTCCTGGGGTGACAGCAAGGGACACTCTGCTCCATCCCCTCTGCTGCAGGTCAGAGGGGATCACAGGAGCTCCTCAACCATCCAGAGGCACCTCTGGCTCCCAGCAACTCATTTCTCCCCATGCTTCCCACTCCTAATCCCCCTGGGGCAGTAGAGGTAGGTTTGAGGAAGGAGAGAGGGATTTTCTGTGAGATAGTCAAATAGAGCTGATTTTTATGGCTTTATAGTGGTGTCTTGTGCACGTAGAGCAGGAGGAATTCCCAGCAGTTATCTTGCTGCCATCTTTTCCCTTCAATTGCAGTTAGGGAGGGAGAGGAGGAAAGCAAAAAAACAAAAAAAAGCAGATGTGTACAGGTGCTGCTTGCACAGGAACCTGGCTGGGGTGGTTGCTGAGACACTTCTGCTCTGCTGCTGCAGTGCAGAGAGGGGAATTTAACTGGACATCTGATCTGCTGAGTGGGGCTTTTTGGACACAATATCTTGCAGGCTTGACTGTAACTGAGGGTTTTTCTAGAGCTGTGATGCAATGGGTAAGTGTAGGAGCTGGGCTGGGATTTGGCACTGACCCAGTCACTGTTCTGTCTCTGCCCACCCCAGTGCTGGGGTTTGCCACAGAGAGGAAAGAGGAGGGACAGCAAGAAGTGTCTTGAAGCTGTGACACTTCTCATCCTTTCTCCTGGCTTGATGCAGCTCATGCGTGGAGGTGGAGTTTAATAATGTTTAATGCTGCTTAAATAAAAACTGCTCTGTGGGTTTTTCATTGCCTTTGGTTTGGTTTAAATTTTAAACAAATGGCTTTTTCTAGCTGACCTTTCAGCTCATTTGTTAGAATGGCTGCTGCATCTTGGAACAGCAAAAAGGCATCAATCCCAAAGGATCCTAACGTGCTCTGTATCTGCTGAGCCAATTTCAGTTTGAAAGCTGTTGCAAACAGAGCTTGCCTAGTACCAAATCTCTTCCTCACATTGTTTACATAAATAGTTAATCTTTGGTACTTAGGGACTTTAATACCCTCTTGGAAGACAGTTCTGTGAAAAGATAAATGTCTGGTTTATGATCTCTTGTCCTAACGTTTCTCAGAACACAAAGGTCATCACATCTCTAATAGTGAGGTTTTACAATATGCTTTTTTTATTCTTTCTTTGCAGGAAGGAAGTGGTATTGACTCGATTCTCTTGTCACAGTCCACGCCACAGCCTGCAAAAGTCTGCATTTCATTAAATTTATTTGCAGGTTTAAACTGTTCTTGGCCAGTGTCTACATTTTCCAAGTTATTTCTGGAAACTTGTACATATGTGAACTGAGTGTTAGAAGGCAAGGAATGGGGTTTGACACTTCCTTTTCTGGAGGGTTAAAATCAGTGGTGTCCCTTCTGCATACAGAGAGGTCAGGGAAGGATGTCCATTGCAGCATCATGACGTTGTTTCAGCTGCTCCATCACCACCTTGTCCTGTACCAAATCTTGGCTGGAAGAAGAAGAGAATCTTTGAGTTTTCTGTCTGTGCCCATGATCCTTGTCCCAAGTTGCCTCTTCTGCTCAGCACAGGGGCTCAGACTGACTTTCTGGCAAAGAGAGGGATGAACATTTCTGCCTTCAGAAGAGCACTAACCTCTCATTATGTTACTCACAGCATTAACCTTGTATTCATCAAAGCCTCATTGTGGCCTTCAGTGCTTAAAGGGGAGTAACAAAACAAGGGGAGAGTGTCTTTTTACATGGGTAGATAATGATAAGATAAGGAGTAACAGTTGTAAACTGAAGAAGGAGAGATTTAGATTAGAAGTTAGGGAGAAGTTCTTTGCTCTGAGGATAGGGAGGTTACTGGCACGGTGAAGCTGTGGCTGCTCCATCCCTGGAAGTGTCCCAGGCCAGGTGGGACAGGGCTTGGAGCCACCTGGGCTAGTGGAAGGTGTCCCTGCCCATGGCAGGGGGTGGGAATGAGGTGATCTTTAAGGTCCCTGCTGTCCCAGGCTGTTCTGTGATTCTGTGGTCCCATGTCTGAGGCTTATTGATGCAGAGGGCTGGGAGCAGGACAAGCCCAGCTCTCCTGTTTGTTCCCTGACTTGCTGTTTTCCTCCTGACATGCTGGAAAAAGCGCAGTGCTTGCAGAAAGCCCTGTAATCCTACCCCATCCAAAGACAGGAAAACCTTGTAAAACAAAGGAGTGATGAGAGAGCTCCTCTGTGTGTTGTGACAGGGTGTCAGTAATTTCCAGCCCAGCTGGGGAGAGGCTCTGTGTCTTCTGGCCCTGTTTTCCCTCACTGTGTGGCTGCAGGTATTGTGTTAAATGCAGGTGTGCTGGATGCAGCTCTGCTGCTCTCCAGTTCCTTCTAAATACGAGATGCACTGGCAGTGCAGCTGCACTGATGTAGTTCTAGGTGGTGTTTCAGTGTGGGGGTTGGTTGTGAGGCTTTTGAGGTTGAGTGTTGTTTTGGCTTGCTCAGGAAGAGCTTTCTGAGGTGGTGAGGAAAGTTGAGGTGTATCAAGAAAGGAAAGGACTAGTCACAGCCTGGTAAACCAGAGTGGTTACCAAATCCTTGTCCACCTCCACTGCAAAGCAGGTTGGTTTTTTTTTTTGGTTTTTTTTTTATTTTTATTTTTTTTTTTTTTTTTTTTGGTCTGGGATATGAGCTGTGAGATGTTTGCTTCATGGAAGAAATGCTCCTTCAGAGGGGAAGCACAGGCATACTTAAGAAGAAATAATTAGCACGATTTATTTCACTTTGTAATTAGTTAAAGCAGGATCAGGGCAAGATTTATTATTTTTTTTCTTGCTCATGTGATGTTTGTCCCTAAACTCTTTTCTCTCATCTAAATCACTGATCCAGTAATCAGTTGAGACATCATAATTTTTGCTTAGGACTCAGAAAAATAACACAGAAATGCACCATTATTGGAGAAACCACATCTCTATTTTTATCATCTGCTCTGGGAAGTCTGCCCTCTGTGTTTCCAGGAAGGAGACTCATCCTATGATGCCCTTTCCAGTCTGGGTGCTGCCAGTTACAGAGCTGGCAGCAAGAATTGGAAAGGTGTGGGTGGGTTTTTTTGTTCCACATGAACTAAGGCTGATGTCAGGCTGAGGGAAATGGGTCGGTGGCCCCACACAGGTGTGCCTGGAGGTGCTGCAGTACAGGGACTGCAACAAGACCCATCTGAATGTGTCGAAGAGAAAAGACTACTTGTTTTAATCAGAAAAACGAACAGAAAACAACACTTCAGCCCTGCCTGGACCTCCTTGGTAGCTCTTGGTGCTTGAAAAGGTCTGATTGCTCATCAAAGGGTTGTTCAGAAGTACTGAGGTGTGGGTGATGTGTGCTGTGGAAGAGCAGATAAAGAGCTCTGTGCTTTCCTCCCCCAGCATCCACACCTTCACCACACGGCACGCGTGCGCCCGCTTCTTCACGAAACCAAAGGGTATTCCTCGGTGAAGTGGTTTTCTGCAATTACTTTGTGTTTAACATTTTCACTTCTGCTTAAAACGTGTCTCTTCCTGTGTGTGCTGCTGGCTCAGGGGTGGGTGTTCAGCACAGCCTCTCTGGGGACAGGATGGAGAGTCTTTTGGGCTCGCTGAGTGGAGTTGGGGTGGTGGGCAGGGACCTGCAGCAGGGCTTCGTGGGGTCTTCTGATAGCTGTGATGTCATGGAGTGTGTCGAGAAAAATCTGGACAGGCAGAAGGAACTTCTTTCTTGTGGGCTGGAAGCTGGTTTTGGGGTAAGGTCGGGTCAGTCAGACCCATGGGTGGCTGTTGAAACACAAATGTTTCAAAAGAAGACCAGGCCCCTTCATGTGGTTTGTGTGACGCCTGCAGCCAGAGCCAGCACGTCTCGGTTCCATGTGTCCTGCAGGGAGCTGCCACCCTCCACCATGGCCCCTCCATAACCCCACCTCCTCTGTTCCGAGGGAAGAAGGGTTGTGTGCACGCAAACCAAAGGAGGAAGGACTGAGCAGTGTGTGTGAGCTGAGACAGGCCAGCCACACCTCCCACCACTCTTTGGGCAGAGTGTAAACTGCAGCACTAAAGGGTGCTCAAATCATCCACAATATGGGGAAAAATCCTTTCTAGACACCCAGCTCCCTGGTGCTGGCAGAGCTGGGAACCACCTGAGGCTGGCATCTCTCACATCCCTCTCTTACCAAGCATTTCTGCCTCCCTGTGGAGAGGTCCAGGAGAGGACCAGCAACGTGTTTGACGAAACTGTTGGCCAACAAGTGCGGTCTATTGTTAGCATCGCCTCGTCCTCCTCACTAGCACCAGGTTCAGAGGGCAAATCGCTCAAAGCAGCTGGGACATGACTGCTGGCTTGTGAGGAATGATGTAATTACATCTCCCTCAGCGGGGAGGTGAATAGAGAGGCCTTTGGAGGCACTGGGTGTTGGAGGGAGAGGGCTGCCTCAGGTTACTCCAGGTCAGGATACTGTCAAAATCCATCAAAGGCGCTCCCAGGAGAGTCGGCGGCCGACGTGCACAATGCAGGCTTTATGCCACTGCTGGTGGAGCTGAGTTAGAGGCATCTGGCCTTCAGAGGACTTCAGGAAAATGTTGCTTTTCTATGGCTTTTTTTCCCCCACCTCTCTCCTGCTGCTGTATGAATTAAGGTTCCTTGGCTCACCGAGTTTAAAGGAATTAGAGCAGCTGACGTTAATGTTGTTGTTGCAAGTTCATAGGCTTGCTTTTGGATGTGAGAACCTGGGCAGCCCTCGAGACATCCCCAGGGAGTCAGGATCTGCCAAACACAGCTGCCTTGTTTAGCAACCAGGCCCAGTTCCTCAGAAAATGAACATCTTCACCTGCTGTGCACGAGTGAAGTCCTTTTTTTGGGCTCGGTTTTTTAAATTTATTTTTTAATAGTTATAAGGTTGCTTCCTGTTCTAGCCTGAGGTGTGTGTGTTATTTTGACCTATGGGTGGAGCAGAGCACCTGCTGCCCAATCCAAAGGGAATGAGTGCTGAACTGAAGCTAAAGCCATGAACTTTTGTGTTAAACACAGAGACTCCTTCATGGCTGTGATTCAAAACAAAGTGTAGGCATTGCCACCTCCTAAGGATTTATTTTCTTTTATGAGCCTTTATAGAAATCAGGCTTTGGTTGTAGCCAGTGGATGTTATTTGCTTTTTAATGGTCCATTTACCTCAGCAGTAATCCTTCACAACTTGCTTTCCATCTGTGCTTCCATACCTTGTTTTTGCCACTTGCAAGATCTGTTTGATACTCTGTGAGTGCAGATGTGGGAGTTGTCCCACAGAAAAGGATTTTTGGTCTTCATCTGTCTGGAGCTGCAGAGATGGGTGGTGGAGAATGGTTGTTGAAGCAGCTCACATGCCACCACACTGCTGTGAGTCAGCTGGACCTGAAACAGGTTTTAAGTAATGATTAGTGTGAGCAATGCTGAGCATTTTTAATTTCCTTTGTATTTAAAAAGGCTGCAGGATTTTGCCTAGGGTCCACAATTAAAATGATTTGATTCTGTGTACACATGGAGGTTTGTTCATTTGATTTATTACTGTGTCAGTCTATTTAAATGGAAGGAACCACTTTTAAAGCATTTTGTTTTTCATCTTTAATCCTGTTGCTTGTGTTACACTCCTTTGGAGAACAGAAATGCCTTAGTCATTTTGGTGTTTTCAATTTTTTGATGGGGCTGGATGAACTACAGAGGTGTCTGGTCTAAACCAAGACTTAAAAAAATGAGATGCCTTTTTATTGCAAGGTCTTTCCAGAATGAAATATCTGAAATCCAGCTGTGGGTTTAGAGGATGTCCATCAGCTGTACTTTGTTTTGGAGCTTGTGTCCGTGTGAAAATGCTGTGGGATTTGTGGAAGTTCCCTCTGTATGGTTGATCTAAGTCAGGTCCTCATTTGGACAGAGGGAGCCTGAGGAAGAGGGACTTCTTCTGCCCTGGATGGATTTGGGAGGTGCCATGAATGAAACAAATCCATAGCAGGAGGTTTAGTGACTAACACACTGAGACTTGCCCAGGGAAGTGCTCACAACCTGTGTGCATGTGGCACTTGGGGACAGGAGTTAGTGGTGGGCATGGCAGTGCTGGGGTAATGGTTGGACTCGATGATCTTAGAGGTCTTTTCCAACCTGAATGATTCCGTGATTCTGTTACAATTTTCTTTGTCAGATGAAACTTCTTTATTTGTTCTAGCCACTGATCAAAATCTCTTGAGTCTAAAACTTGAAGTATCTTTAGCCTGAATTTATTCTAGTTCTCCAGTTATGTCCAGGCTTCATCTGGTTGTGCATTTCTCATTATATTAAACATTTTCCAAACTTTTCTGAAAAAGAGAGCTGAAATAGTATGTGGGGAAAGAAGGGCAGGGAAAGCTGGCTTGTTTCTGAAAGCTTTGGAGGTATTCAAACTTAACAGAAATGTGATTGATCCAGATGCTATTTTGTCTATTCCTTGTCTCTTCTTTTGGAGCTTTTTAAGCTTCTTGAATTATTCCTTCAAGTATCCCTGCCCAAAATTGTGCATTTTAATTTTCCTTTAATCCTATTAAACAGCGTGTTACACTGTGTATGAATCATCTGACTGGAGCAAATCTGGTGGATTTGGTTCAATAATCCTTCTTTCTGGATCACTGCCTTTCTGGGTCCCTGGAAAAAAGAAGAGATTTGCCATGTCTTGTGTCAGAGGGTGGCTTGTGCTGTCTGACAGGAGGGTGGCAGAGCATCGGAGGGGCACCAGCTGTGTCTTGTGGACAAACTCAAATCTACTTTTAAGTGCAATGGATCAACTTTGGGAAGCAGGTGGGGGGAGAGGAAGGCTGTGACTATTTGGGAATCTAAACCAAGTGTTTTCAGATGTTGAGGGTCAAAAACCAAATTTTTTGGGGGTGGGTGTGGCTTCAGTTTGCAGTTTGGTGGTGGAGGTGTGATGGAATTTCATTGTCCAGTCACCTCCAGTGGAGCCCTGCTCTGCTGGAGTCTGTGCCTGTGCTGATCCAGGGTTTCCATTGTCCTGGGTGGTGTGTTGAGGTGACACCAGGTGACAGACAAGGCTCTGATCCACGTGCCAGTGTGGGCAGACTCGCTGAGCATGGCCAGGCAGGGCAGGTCCTGATAATAAGCAAATTCCTGAACTCATCAGGGTGTTATAGAAACATCTGTACTGCAACTACAGCACCTTCTCCTCAGAAATATCTGGCTGAGTACAAAGAGAAGCCACATTCTTGCATTGATTAGATTAGTGCAGATATCCAAATGTTTCCAGCAGGACAGGAAATGGTCTTTGTGCTGCTTGAGCTCAAGCAGATATGGGCTCGAGTTTCTGCTCTGCCTCAACGCCCTCCAACACGTGCATTGGGGTTTTTCCCTCCCCTCTTTGCCCCCCCCACTCTGTAACCTCCTGGATCTTTGATGTGGTGATGACTAAATGGCCCAACAACACTTGATAGAAATTGTAAGAGAGAAGTTTTGCCATCAGAGTATAAAAGACACATGATCTAAAGGCTTTTGAGTGAATTTACAGCAGAGCACCCTGCCAGTGCTCCCAGAACCAAAACAGATTTTGCATAAGTGCAGTGAGTGTGTGCAATGTTTGCTAGACAATATATCCCAGCAGCATTGGTAAAGAGATCCCTATTCCTGCTTGGGTACAAAAATCCCATGGAGGCTCTAGGGTTAACTGTGGTTAGCCCCCACTTCTTGTGCTGGTAGAGATGCCAGACAGATCTTTGGAGTGATTGTGCCCATGCTGTGTTTGTCAGCCACGTTTTTGTTTAGTTTAAATGGTTTATTTATTTAAATTTATTTATTTGCTGCTCTCTAGTCCTTTGCTAACTGTGACCCTTCCTGTGCAGCTCCCTGCCGACCCTGCAGTGACACTGAGGTCCTCCTGGCTGTCTGCACTAGTGATTTCGGTGAGTTGATGTCTTCTCAATCCCCTCTCCTCCCATGAACACCAACAGACCCCTCCTCACACCTGGCAGTAAATGTGGTCTGAGGGTGCTGGGCACGTGGAGAGCTCTGAGGAGCTCAGAAGTGCCTGCCCAGCTGGCACCTCCCCAAGGTGGCCAGAGTGATACAGCAACCATGGTAGAAGGTCAAGGATTTGGGTGCATCGAGGAGAGGCCGTTACTTCTTGTTGGTCGACTTGACAAAACACCAAAAGTTTCACTAATTGTCCATGCTTCCCTTTTAAAAAGGGAAATTAGCATTAGCTGGATCTGTAATGGTTGAAGAACAGAAAGTACATTGTCAGGGGGCATTTAGCACATATCTTCTTGCTAGAATTCTTCATGATTAATGCTATTTTTCTGATATAATTCTTCTCTGTTTGAATTTAATATGTGGGTGCCCTTTGCTGAACAGATTACAAATATAAACTTTAAGAAATGCAAATATATGCTGGAGGTTACTGGATAATCTTAATTCTCAGAATAGCAAAGGACCAAAACTTGGGCTGCTGTAGTGAAGTCAGTTCCCCTGGTTGCACAGGCCTGAGTTTGGACCAGGGTCTTCCAAAGCATTTTTGTGCAATTAATCCTTAAAACCCTTTTCTGTTTCCAGTGATCAGAGGCTCCATTCAAAACGTAACAAACGAGGCAGAAGAGCAAGAATCCATAATTCACGTCGGTGTCAACAAACTGTACAGGCAGAAGAGCAAAGTCTTTCAGCTGACAGGGGAGAGTGGGAACTGGAGAGGACAAATAAAGACCTTGCTGGAATGTGGGGTGAAGCCAGGAGATGGAGACTTCCTTTTCACGGGACGTATGCACTTTGGGGAGGCCAGGTTAGGCTGTGCCCCTCGTTTCAAAGACTTCCAAAGGATGTACAAAGAGGCAAAAGACAAAGGGCTAAACCCATGTGAGATTGGCCCAGATTGAAACCCCCTGTTTGGCCGAAGATCACTTTTAGCATTTGGCCAGGAATGTTTCCTGGCTGCAGTGGAAACTCTGAACAAACCTGGTCACTGAGGCTGGACAGAGCTGGAGGCTGAGACCCCACAGCCTGCAGTGCTCACAGGCTCATGGAAGCAACAGAGGTACGAGCTCAGAGGGCTGCCAAGCAAGAAAGGCTGGATTTTTAACCAATCTTGTCCTTATGAATTAAGTTATTATATTTTTTTAGTGACTTCCTTAGGAAAACAAACAAAGAAAACTCCCATGTCTTAATAAAAGAAAAACCCAAATGAAAGCCAAGATGCCTTTGTATCTTTTTAATACTAATTTTTAAAAATGTCTTAAGCTGATGTAGCATTTGGTATGGCGTATTCTGTATAAATGGCCAAGAATGTGATAGAGCACGGTAAAACATCTTAACATTGATGCTTTGTAAAAAGCTTGGTGTACAATTCAAAGTTGTTTCTTATGACAGAAATTTATGGAGCCAAACTCTTATGTGTGTGTGTTGGTTTTTTTTTTAATTTGAAAGAATGTACAATTGCCACCTGCAATTTTTTGTCCAGGCTGGCAAATTCTTTCCATTCCAGAGAAATAAAGGTCCCTGGATTTGACACATGCTGTTTAAAATCTTTATTTTTTTCTTTCTTCTTAAGGCTGATCTCAGCTAGTCCAGATGTGCTCACAGATCAGTTCTGGGCTGCTCGCTTATTCTGTGGCTTCACTGAGCAGGACCAGAGTTCCTGTGAGGCATTGGGAACCACGGTTTCTTTCAAAGGGGAAGCAAGAGCTATTTTTGGAGATTTTTAGACATGTGTGCAGGCGAGGCTTTAAGTGTTCTTCTCTCTGCTGCCAGTGGAGTTATTTTGGGACTGGCTCCAAAGGCAGGCTGCCCCTTCATGTTTAGCTTGAAGCTTTCAAGTGTGGTAGCTTGGCAAGAGGTGACTCTTGATGCCTGGGAGTCCTGGGGGACATGGCCAGGCCACCTTGTGAGAAATAAACACTTGAATAGGGCTGTGCCACCTCTGCAGGCTCTGTCCCAGAGGAGGTACAGGAGCTCTCCCTCTGTTCAGTCCTGCTGTTCCCCATCACATGGTGCCTTCACAAGGATTTTAATCTCTTGCCCATATTCATTTTTCAGCATTCTCCACTGCTCCAATTTTATTTTAGGCTGTCAGGTTCTTTAAATAAAAAGTTTCTACTCAGTGTTGCTTTCTACCTGGTCCCTCACCTTTCTTTTGTGTAACTTGGTTCTCAGGCCTGGGGAGGGCAGCTCAGGGGGTGGTCCTGGGTGGGTGCAGGAGGTTCTGAGATGGATGGTAAAGAGACGTCCCATGACCTTTATCAGGGGTAAAAGCCCCAGGGCTGTACCAAAATACTGGCCTGAAGTGAAACCAAAATCCCTCTGCAAGTGTTTCTGTGAGCTCCTCTCAGCAGGATTCATTCTGTGGGCCAGTGGGAGAAGAAGAGTTTCTTTTAGCTGTGTGAAGGTGATCCTGAGAGGCTCCAGGGCACTGTGACTACTTCTGCAAGGACCTCTAACCCCATCTAGCACCCACCTATTTGCTGCTTTGACCCCTTCTGCT
This sequence comes from Pyrgilauda ruficollis, assembly GCF_017590135.1. NCBI lineage: Eukaryota > Metazoa > Chordata > Aves > Passeriformes > Passeridae > Pyrgilauda > Pyrgilauda ruficollis. Next base: position 639,986 of record NW_024512099.1, read on the forward strand.
TTCCAGCCTCCTGTAAGCCAAAGCCCCAAACCCAGCACCCCGTTGTGTGCAGCCCAAGGTTCCCTGCAGCCTGCTTGGAATTTGAAAAGAGCCAGCACCAGTAGAGGGGTAAAATGGTTCACTCCAATCCCTCTCTGTGGCCTTGCTTCCTCTGGGGATCTCAACCCAGCCTTTTTCAGGCTTTTAAAAAAGTGATTTAGCACTGGGATAACTCCCGAGCACAGCTGAGTGGGCGGTTCAGAAGCCCTGCACTTCTCCTCTCCTCTTGTGCTTCATGAGCTTTTTCCAGCGCAGAGTGACTGCTGGCAGGATGAGAAGAGAAGAACAATATGTTCCTGGAATTGTCTCCAACCTGAGACAACCTCTCATCTTCCCCTGCAAGGCTGCAGGAGCAAGGGGAAGAGGCTGAATTAAGTGTTCAGCCAGTATTTTATGAGGACAGTGCAAGCAAAATACAAACAGTTGGGGAGGCTTTGGCCCTGGAGCTCCACCTTTGGCTGCAGTTCAATTTTTATGGCAGTTTAAGTTGTTTGTAGACTTTTTTATTTAAAAATACCCTTTGCACCCTGTGCTTTGTACAGAGGGAGATTAATAGAGACTGACTGCCCTAAAATCCAGTGCCAAAATGCTCACCCTTAAGTCTTTGAAACATGATTATAGCTTGACTTGTCTGGCAGAGGAGTCAGGGATGGAAAGGATGGATTAAAAATGACTGTCTTTGCTCACATGTGCTGACTGCACTCTGTAATGAGAGGCAAATGACATATTGATGCAGTCATGTGGGGACAGGCTTGTTGCCACCTAATGAAAGACCCTGGCTGGAGGTGACTCAGGACAGAGGTGGAGCAGGTGCTTGCAAAGCATTGCTTCTCTTACCACTGCAGCTCTCTGAAGATGAAGGGCTTCCTCTTGATACCTAATTAGCATAATTGAGTTCCTCTTAAAAGCAACAGGCTGACTTATCTGTTCCTTAGGAAGCAGAACTAATGAACTTGAATTGCCTCTGTAAGAGCCCCTCCAGTTGGGCAACAGTGCCCATAAATAGGCACAAGGCATGTGCTGTGTTCTTGTGTCTGAACTCTGGCAAGTGTGTGGTTTGCGTTGTTGGTGAAAACAATTTCCATGGTAACCCCCAATTTCTTTTGACTTTCCATGAGCCCACTGGTGAGCTAAATCACCTCCCAGGTATGAGCCATGCAGAGCTTGCTGTGGTGACACATAGGTGGGTTGGGAAACTCTGTGGGTGTCTACAGGGTCTGTTTGAGGTTTGTCAGATGCTGCTTGAATGGTGGGAAACTTGTCCTTCGTCATCCTGTGGGGACACAGGGTCATCTCTTCAAACACCATGACTTCAGTGCCTGCCTGGAGGGTCACTGTGCTTGGTTTGCAGACAGCCAGGCCAGAGGAACATTATTAGATCACCTTTTACTTCCCATCAGGAAGACCAGGCCGTTTTCCCCCCTGCTATGCTGATAGGCATGTGAGGCACAGCCAGGCTGCAGGGAGGTGTGATGGTCACAGTTTGTCCCCAGTGACATCCCAGTCCACCTTCAGGCCAGCTGCCTGTAAGATCAGAGCTGCTTGTAGACATCTTTTCCTCAACACAACTTTTTTGTTTTAAATTCTGCTGTCTCACCCCCATGGGCGATCCCAGTTTTCCTTCTGGGAAGCATCAGGTGTTGCTTTAGCTCCAGCATGCTGCTGGTCTCTTCTCCTGGTAAAAGTACTTGGCATCAGCATGGCTCAGCCTTTTCTGGAGGAGGGGACTGCCCTGATTTACCTCTGTGCTGGGCCATGCTGTGGCCTGGTCCTGTGTGGAACTGAGGACCTCATCCAAGGACACAGATGGGCTCTGGGGGAGGACACTTTGTCACATTCAAGCTAAATAACAACCAAGCTGTTTGCACCTTGAACACCAGCAGCAATGGGTGATTTCTTCAGCACAGACCTTGGAGGGAAAGGCTGTGATTTGCAGTGAGTCACCCTGGCAGGAGGCAGGAGACGTGATCTGGCTCTTGCACCAAGGCCTGCCGAGCGTCCAGGGGTGTTCACGCCCGGGAGGAGCTGGGACGTGCCGTGGTGCAATGCAGCAGGTGTTTCCTGCAAACCTGCCCTTTGAAGTGTGATAGGGCTTGTCTGAGCTCCAAGCCTGACCAGCTGATGTGGTGCAACACCGCCAAGGCAGATAGGAGCTCTCCTGCTTGTTGTAAACTTAATTAGACAATACTTATTTCTGGAACTGGAAAAGTCTCTTGCTGGTGCGTGTCAGAGATGCTGGTTCAGTGGTAAATAAGATTAGCAATATTGGGACCAGCTGTTCTAGGAGACAGCAAATTGAAAACCAAATTGGTTGAGAAGTAAACCAGAAAAACATCAGGAGGGAGCTGTGTGTAAGTCTCTGAGAGTGGTTAGAAGTAATGCAGAGCCAAAGCAAAGATTCAGCCTGGAGGAGTGGGGCTGCTAGCGAGGGAGAAGAATCAAGTTTCTCCTTTCCATCTTGACAGAAGTGATTCCCCTTCCTGCTGCAGGGGCAGCTCCGTTCAGCTGACTGAATCTCCTTTTAGTGAGGACCAGCTGGCCTTACTCTGGGATGATCAATAAAGAAGGAGCCTTTTCCAGATAATCCTTCCTCCTTCACCATCAGTCTTGACCTCAGAGCCTCACTGAGAGACATTGAGGGGACCCAGTGAATAACTGTGAGCACTTATTTCCTCCTCCTCCTCCTCTCTCTTTCTTCCTCCCTTACCAAAAATGAGGTGCCTGATGACAGGGAAAAAAACCCCTATGACGTTCATTTTGGAGTGTCACACCCACCTATCTCAAAATCACCCAAATGCCTTGATTTTGCCCCAGACAGCTTTTGGAACTCTCTAGCCAAGGCTGAACAGGAAACACGGATTTCTGCCTTGTACCCTTCCTCAGTGGCTCACCCAGACTTTGTGCTGGAGCTGAGCAAAGGTGGGGGCTGGAAACACAGCAGCCATCAGCACCCACTGGCACCAGGACATGGTGGTTGCTGTGGCCAGCACCTGGCTGCTCACTCATGCTGGGGCAGGAGCACGCAGGGAGAACCTCAGCTAGAGCTCTGAGTGTGCTGGGGAGGGGCAAGACAAAAGAAAGAGCAATTTTCAGCAGTTATTTCAATCTCACCTTGTTTAAAGAAATTTGTTATTCCTTTCCCTCTGCCCAGCAGAGGTGCAGAACTTCCAAACACAATGAGGAAGCTGTGGCAGGCAGTCTTTGCAGGCATGCAGATGCAGCTTCAGGTGGGCCTGGTTCAGAGGGTTCTGAAGAGGCAGACAGCCCATTCCTGGGATGCTGAGTGCCTGTCCATGGCCCTGAGCCACAGTGATGAGAGCAGCAGCAATGACTGCAGCTGCTGGGGCTTCAGCTGGGCCCCCACTTGTGTCCTTTCCCCAGCTGAAGGGTGTTGAGCTGAACTGCTGCAGGACACGGGTGCTCTATTGATGCCTTGTGAAGGCTGAGCTAGAACAGAGGCTGGACAGAGTTAAAGAATAAAACAGGGATTTATTAAAAGCTTCAACGGATCCACCCTGGGCAGCACAAGAGCCCAGCCAGGGCTGCACCCAAGATGAACCAAAATGGTCCCAAAATGCACGAGCGCTCACGGGGTCTCTCCCTGGGATCAGCTCTGCTCCATGTGCACATTGCAGTTCAGTGTCCAATTCCAGCTCAGCCCCTGCACTCCCATCCTGCTTGTTTTTCTCTCTCCAGCCCACGGGGTTTGTGCTCTTGGGCTGAGATTTGGATCATTTGTCCTTGGTGCCCAGCTGGAGCAGGAATTGTTTTGTCTCCCTGCTCTGTGCAGAGAGCTCATCATCACCTCAATATGAAGCTCAGACTCACACACTAAAGCACAGAATCTGAAAACTATAAAAGCTGAAACCTGAGGCATCACTATAACCCATCCCTCAGCTCTCCTCGTAGCGTTGCTCTGTGCTGTGAGGTTCTCCAGAAGGTTTTTGGTGACCCCTTGTTCCTTGCAGGGAGTTGACTGGCCCTGAGCAGGAGCTGCTCCTGTGTTTGAGGTCTCCAGCCTGCAAAGCCTCACTCGAGTGCTTTGTGTGTGCAGCTGGCTTGGGGCTGCCAGGGCATGGATGGGGCTGCCAGCAGTGCGGAGAGGGGACAGGAGAGGACAGGAGGAGTGTCCACTTGTGCTGGAAGCAGAGCTGACTCAGGGCTTTCTCCCCAGGGCTGGGTGCTGACTCAGCTGCTTTGCCTTTTCCTGGCTTCTCTGAAAACCAGAGGCATCTCCTGGGGCTCCGAGGCCAAAGCAGTGCAGCAGGAGTCAGCATTACTTGGTTTTGGGAGAGTCACGCCTTGCCTGTTTTGGGGCAAGAGCCAAGAAGTTCAGTAAGAGCTTCAGGATTGCTTCTGGGTGTGTTTTGTGCTCCTGCTGGGGAGCACGTGCTGCTCAGCCTGGGCTCATTCCTGGGCTGGATGTGTGCTGCAGCAATGCTGCTGCTGCTGCTGTGTCCCCCCACTGCAGGGCTGGATTGGGGCAGGGAGGATCTCCCTTTGGCCTTACTGGAGTGTAATTTCATGGTATTAACACTATCTGGGGTGGAAAACACCCCATGGAGGTTGTCTGGGATACCAGAGCCTTGGCTCTGCCCTCTGCAGCCAGTGGTCAGTTTTAGGTGCTGAGCTGGGATGTGAGGAACATCTTGGGCAAGTAATAATGAGGATTGACCTCTCAGCCTGGAGCCTGGGGGTTGGTGGGACCCTGCTGCAGCCAAAGGGATGCTGGGCCCAGCAGCTTTGCTGCCAATTCCAGGTTGTCCTGAATGGGAGGTGGCTCTTTCCTGATGCTTCCAGCAGCCTGGTGGGCTCCTCTTTGTATGGGAAAGTGGAGCCATGAGGCTGAATCCTGCTTGGTCCTGGCTGCTCCTGTGATAAACATGTTTATCCCACTTGAAATGAGCTGAGGGAGAAGGGCTTTGGGCCAAGCTGGAAGGAGAGCCCACATACAGAGATGAGGGCATTGCTGCCTGCATGGAAACCTGATGAGATTCCCTATAAGAATGGCAGAGATGCTGAAGGTGGATGAGGCAGTGTGGATGTCACTGCCACCTCTGTGGGTGTGGGGGCTGGGACAGGTGCCCACCCAGGCACCGTGATGGCTGTGGAGGGGTTGCCCCATCACCAACCGGTTCCTCCTGTTCCTTTGGGAAGCACCAGATTGGAGTCAGACTGGTTTGTGCAGAGCCTACGTTTGCCTGGAGAGGAAAAAATAATAATAATAATTAAAAAAAAAAAAAAAAAATCAGTTCAGCCACCTCAGCCCAGAGTTGTTTTTAAAGGGAGTGGCATGGGGAAGGTCTTGGGCACCCCCCACTCTGCTCTGGGGGTGTCGCCAGGCTGGAGCCTGCCCTGGGGCTGGATTACTCTGTGGGTTTTGGAGAGGACAAACTGGGACACAAACAAACACATCTCTCATTGTGATGTGGATGCTGGCTGCTCTTGGAGAGGTGTCAGCTCCTCGGAGGGGCTGCACAGAGTGCTGGTAGCACAGCTTGCCTCGTTGGCTGAAGGGAGGAGGAAATTCAGGCATGGACCCATCTCGGGCAGATTTCAGCATGGACACAAAACCATTACACTGCTGATAAGCAGCAGTGGCTGCAGCTCAAACCCTGTGTTAGTTGTCTGGGGCAGCTGAGCCAAGCTTGCCTTGCCCTTGGGCTTTTTCCTTCTGACTCTGCAGTGTTACCACCCTTCCTTGGCTTGTTCTTAATCTGCTTATTCCAGAGAAATCCTATCTGCCTATTACTGTGCCCCAAATGCAGAAAGACTTTCTGTCTTTCTCAGGGTGGAAAAAAATTGTTTTCAAAATCCCCCACAAATCTTGCTGCCCTGCAACAGTTTTCTTCAATCCCACTGAGGATGTTTTAATCTGAATTTTGGTCAGTGCTGCAGGGTGTCACAGGAACATCCCAGCCTGAATGCTGCTGGATACTGGTGAGTTGGGGATGAATGGTGGATTTTGGGCAAGGAAGACTGGAGCTGATTTCAGCCAGTGGGTGCCAGGGTCTGTGGAGATATCCCCTGCCAGCTTGTCCATTCAGTGTCTGTTACTGACCCAAGGCTTCAAATGCCTCCTTATGCCATGGGTGTAACCACTGGACTGGCTCCTGGGGGTCAGAGGATCTAATAAATCTATTGATCATGCTTAAAAAAAATCTTTAGAAGTAGCCAAACCTTAGCTAAAGCTTGGCCTTTATTTCACTTAGCTTTTCCCCTGTTTCTGAAGCCCTTCAGAAGGGATGGGCTGTGTCTGCCCACCTTTGCAGGGCTGTTTTGGCTCGTTGCCTTATCTCCCTTGTGACACTCATGCCCTTTCCTTCCCCTTCATGCTGCAGGGCACTCTCAGAGCAGGAATGGGTGCTGATGTCAAGCCCTGTGCAGGCAGCCTGGCTATGGGGAACTGCTGCAGAGGCAGCAGAAGTGAAGCTGGCTGGAAAAACCCCTCTGTGTTGTTCAGCTTCCAAACCCCATGTAGCCTTGGTTTAGCATCCAAAATTAAATGATCATTTCCTTCGCAGCCAAAGGTCACAATGTCTGACACTTGGGAGTATCAGGGGGAAAATTTTATCTGCTGTGACCCTGTTCAGTGGCTACAGAGATGGTCAGTGACTGCCACAGCGTGCAGGGCTGAGGGGCGCCTCTGGCTGGGGCAGCAGTCACTGTTGTTGGCTCTTTTGCCTCAGAGTTTCCTTCTTTCCACAGCTCCAGGCTGGGGTCACTCTGCTGTGGGTGTGAGCAGACACATCTGGGCTGATGTGCCCTGCCTGGCTCCCTGTGGCTGCTCCCCAAGGCTTTCTGGGGCTCCCTTTGCCAATGTGTCCTTGGCAGGCAAGGCTGGGCTGTGGGTGAGCAAAACTCAGACATCTCATTTGTGCTTGTCAGACTCCTTTGGGTCAGGTAACCTGATTCCAAAGCTCTGTCAGGCTGGTTCAGAGGATCTGTGCTGTGTATCCCGTGGCCTTCACCCTGTGGACACACCTCATGGTGGGGTGAGTACATCCTTGTCCTTGTGGAAGCTAAGGCTGTTCTTAACATGCCCTGGCTGGATCCTTCTGGGTGTGCTGGAGAGCTCTCCACGTGCTATGGAAAGGAAAAAAGTCAGAAAAACCCAGGCTGCTTGATTGTCATTCAGAAATAAACAATAACACAAGTGGAGCATGGACAGACAAGGGCACAGCACTGACCTCAGGGCTTTGTTCTGCACCCATTCCAACTTCTTGCTCCTCTTGGGGACACCAAGGACAAGCACAGGGGTGCTGATGGCCCCTGCTCTGGGGATTTAAGCAGATGTGCTGATGTTTTTGGCTGTGAATGATGCCTTAAGATTTTAGCTTGTATATTTTTCAGATCCTGCACTGCATTAGTGTATAACTCTAAACTCCATATAAAGTGTCAGCTACTGCTTTCACATTTTGGTAAGACAGAACAATCCCTCTGGGCCTGAAACTCAAGGACACCCTACAGCCTCAGGCCCCAAAAAGTCTAAATAAAAGTGAATTTGGAGGGGAGAGCAAACTGGGGGAACAGGACTTCATTACCTGAAGCTGTAATTGGAGGATTAACCCCTGATATGTAAATGGACCAAACTTAAAATTGTCTGAAAAACTCATTGTCCATCCTGGGTGTAGCCCCTCTGGGAGGCTTTTGAGTGCCCAAGGTGTTGAAAACCTTTAATAAATACTATAATAAATTGAAGGCCTTTAATAAACTATTAATAAATTTATAATCAATAAATTTATATAATATATACATTATAATATATATTTGATATAATATATTAGAAAACAATATATTATAGATAATATAAAATAGATATAATATATAAAATTTATATAATTTAATAAATTTATAATTAATTGAAGGCCTTTAATAAATACTATCAAACTATAACACCACTTTATTCTCTTAACTTTGTCTGGCCTCTGATCTAGGCATCATGAGGAGCTGCAGAGGACTGGGCTGGTGGGGAGCAAAACCTGCAGCTCCTTAATGTGGGATGGCTGAAAATCACTTCCTGGGGGTGTTTGATGGCAATAACTTGCTGAAATGAGCACGTTCCAAAGTGCTGCTTATCCACCAGCCAGAGCCTGGGCTGCCCCCGGTTGGGCCCTGGAAGGGGGGATTTGTGCTGCTCACATCCAGTGGAAAATCTTCTGGAGAAAATCCTGCAGGTTGCAAACTCGCTGTTGTTTAGATGGATGTGAGATAGTTCAGCCTGGAGCCAAGTTCAGCCCAGGGTTCTGCAAGTTTAAGGCACACAAACGCTGCTGAAGAGTTAATGGGAAACAGAGTGTGGAGCAAAACAAAGAAAGACCTTTTGAGGTCTCAGCTGCTCAGGGTAATATTTAGGTTTGGTGACTCTCAGTATCTTAGAGATGGGAATGCAGCAAAGCTCTTTCAGTCCAGAGTATACATGGAGCCCAACAAGGCTGTGGGCTAATATCAACAAACCTTTGGAAAAGCAGATCCTGTCTGCTTCAGCAAAGCCACAGTGTTATTTTTCTTTCAACAAACGTATTGAGACAATAATAATGCTGTGCAGATTGGTTGTCCCTGGCCTACATGATTTATTAGGAAGCAGAAACAATTGGAGTTGCAGAGAAAAAACAAGATGGATATTTTTCTCCTCTTTTTTATTTTCATTATCTTCCCCTTGATTTCCTCATGAACTAAAAAAGGGCCACCTAGTCTGGTCCCAGGAGAGAGGTTGCCTCCTTCCTTACATTTCTTACTGGACCACCAACCCTGGCCTTGCTGCTCAGACACTTCAGTGCTGGGGGGAGGCTGGAGAAGGTGATACAGCCACAGGAGAACATTCCCAGGCAGGAAAGCAGAGCAGGTCTGGAGGACGAGACCTCCAATCCATTTCTAGCTGTCAGTGACTCAGGGACAAGTTGTTTCCTCTCTCTGAGCCTCCCTTTCCCCCTGTTCATCCTGTTTATTTACTGCTAAAGCCATTGAGCGTGGTGGTGCTGGCCGTGCCCTGGGAGCTCAGCCCAGCTCAGGCCTCCAGGTGCAATGGGAGCACAAAATGGAGCTGGCTGTGGTGGCAGGTCCCTCACAGATGTCCTTGAGCTGGCTGTGGTGGCAGGCCCCACACTGATGGCAGGCCCCACGCTGGTGGCAGGTCCCTCACTGGTGGCCTCAGCTCCTGCTCCGTGGCTCAAGCAGAGAACTTCTTCACTTCAGAGAGGTTTATTTGCTGCCTCCTCAGTCAGTAATGCCCTGGGGAAGGTGGGCAGGCCAGGCAGCCCCCTCTGCCAGCTCTCGTCCCCTTGCTGGTTCCAGAGTGGACAATCACACTGTCTCTGGCAGGTGCTGGCTCTGGCTTTGTCCCCTTGTCCCCTCTGTGCTGTTCCACACCTTCCCCTCTGCCTTTGCATGTGTGGGGTAGAAGAGGGTTCTGCTGAAGGCTGGTTCTCCCCAGGGCCCTGGGGGTGGATGCTTCTCCACCCAGGGACAATGGGGTGCAACCTTTGTGTAGTGTGAGGTTTCCTGACCTCCCTGACCTGCTGGCTGCCACCCACAGCTCCTGGGGGCTCCTGGGGGCTCCTGGGGGCCCTGTCCTCCCTCCCCACCCCACTGCTGTGCGTGGGCATCGCTCCAGCTGCCCAGAGAGGGTGGCCAGCCGTGGTCAGGGAGCTGGGGGCAGCTCCCAGCCTTGATGAGAGGCGGCTGGAGGACAAGGCTGCTCCTCCACCACAAAAACCCCGATGAATGGGGGATTCTGCTCGGGGTGGGCGAACATCTCCCTGAACACCCCACGAGGGTGAAGGAGGCTGAGCCTCACCACGCTGTGCCAGGTGGTCCCACTTGCACCCACGGCCCTGCACACCATCTTCACTGGGCATTCTAGAAAAAAACCCGTGAGTTTGGTTAATAAAGTGCAAGGGGCTCCCTCCCAGTGCTTTGAGGCAGCAGGACCAGGTGCTCTGGCAGCAAACTGCCGACTGAGTGTCTGCACCAGTAAGTGATATCATCAGGGGGTGCTTTGCCTTCAGAAATGACTAAACAGATTTTCTCTGGTTTCCAGTTGACCCCGTGGCTCCCCGTTGATGATGGGAGCAGGCTGTTTAGGTTTGAGTTAATGGTGCCACGGCCAGCCTCAAATCAGCCTCAAAAGCTGGAGATGGATTCAGCAGGTAGAAGGAGGGGGGAAAGCATCCACTGCACCCAGCCCTTGCTGTTATTAAATCAGGGATTGCTGAGAATCATCTCTGATTCATGCCCCAGCTGAAACACAAGTATTTCACATTTGTCTGAAGGGATTAAGTTTTTAAAGCTCCTGCCCTTCTGGCTGTGTGTTTTCCTCCTACGGGTTAGTTAGCCTTAGCTCCCAATTTTTGAGAAAGACTGGAGGATTGGGGGTGATTTTCCTTTGTGATCTTTTTGTTCCATGCCTGGAGTCAGCACAAAAAGGAGTCAGTGAAAATGAGCTATATTTGATTATTGCAGGGGGCTAGGGGAGCCCTGAGTAATTGCTACATTTGGTTCATTTTCTCTTGGGTTTCACTGGCATTTCAGACAGCAAATGAGCAGCTCCTTCCCCCTACAGATGTTTTTTGTTGGTTATAGTTGGGAAGAGACCAGAGATGATAAATCCATATCCTTCTTTTGTGTTTTTTCTGGGCTTGCTGAAATCAGAGTGGGGCACAGGGCTCAGCTCTGGATGCTCCTGCCATCGGGGTGAGCAACAGCAGAAACTCCTTCCCTTTCTCCCAGCCCTGTTTGCATAAGAGAGGAGGAAGAGAAAAAGTGAATTATGGTAGCCTGACCCTCCCAGTGTTTTTTTGCTTCACCCCTGTATCAATGTTAAACACCAGCCAAACCTGTGTTCCAGACTTAGGGAAGGCAAATTTATCTTTTTTTATTGCTCCTGGGCAACTTCTCTCTTAATTCAGGCACATGCACATGTTTTGGGTACACCACAGGGTATTTCTGGGCTCCTGGTTTTTTCCTGAGCTTCTGCCAGCTGCCTCCATCCATGCTTAAGGACATGGACAAATTTGGAGCATCACTTGTATTTTGGGGAAAGATTATGTCAAAATTGCCTACAGGTTTGTCTTGGCTCCGTGGAGAAAGGGGCCAAGACACATTGCCACCTTTACTGATGCTCTCTGGACACAGAACCAACCGAAAGCACTGAAGCATAAATGCTCTCTGAGAAAGGTCTGGCTTCCTCTGCATCAGAATACAAAGGAAGAGGAGAATCCAAAAGATCTTAAAATCTTTAAACACTGAAATTTTATAGTAAATAAAGCTAGATTTTACTGAACAACCTCAAAGTGATAAAGCCTTACTTTGACAATATGATTGGAAGGGAGAGCAGCTGTCAGGCTATTGCTAATTTGATGGTTTGCCCAAAGCCAGGAGCCTCCCCAGGCTGCAGCCAGGCTCTCACACACATTTTTCATGAGAAAGCAGCAGCCTGCAGAGGTTCCCTGACCTAGGGCTGGGGGTGCTGTACAGCTTTGAGACCCCCAGCCAGACTGGAGGGGCCTTAAACCCCAAAACAACCCAGTGGGGAGACAAGGAGTCTTTGAAGCTCCTCCAATCTGCCCAAGCTGCAGAGTGGGGTTGTGAACCTTGTCTGTCCTTCCCTATGAGAATGTTGCTTTTACAATTAAAACCCACGCAAACCCCCAGCCCTTGCTACTGCTTGTTACCCCAGTGAAATATCTGACATTTGAGACATAATGGGAAGTCAAAGAATGTGAGGAATTTGGTGACTCAACATAGAGTTTATTATACCAGCCCCACCGTTTAAGCCCATGCAATGTAAAATTGTTTTACGGCATGTGGCACAGTTCTGTGGGCTAATTTATAAGCAAACAATTACTATTCAAATTGGGATTTTTTTTTCTGTGCCTACATAAACTTGTTATCTGTTTGGCAGTGGGGGATGCTGCGAAGAAATGCACATTTACATTTTTTGCTTTGATGAGATTTGCTTTTCCTGGAGCAGCTCAATGGTGCATTGAGGACCAGGGCTCACTGCTGAACTTGACCTGGGAGTGGCGTGGAGATAAGCCAAATGTTAAGAGAAAAGGAGCCCTTTGTGCAAAGATGCCAGGATATTAGGTCTCACTTTTAGGTCACACACTTGTTAGGGGTTCCTTCAAAGTGATGGATTCTTCTGCTAAAATTTAATGATGTCCGTTAAATCACAGGGTCATGAACTAATGCATGTGCTGAAAATGGTTTGCCAAGGGACCATGAAGACAAGGCCTTGTGTCAGGAGACTCCCAAAGCAAATTGGATTTTCCACACAGCAATGGCTGCGTTTGAAGGTCTGTCAGTGGCCTGTAAAATTCTCCACCAGTGATAACAAGACAGAATTGCCAAGCACTGAAGCAGTGCCATGAGCATTATAGAACAAATCACTGCCCTCTCAGGACATAATAGCTTCTTGATCATCAGTCAAAGAAAGAATTATCCCAGCCAGCAAATGGGGCTGGAGGAAGCTGCTCCTGCTCTTCCAGGAGATTACCCCAGAGCTCCTGGGTTAAATCTGCACAGAGAGCCTGGGGGTTCATGAGAGCATCAGTGTGGAGCTGAGTTGTTGGGTGGGTGGATTTTAGGCTGGGTACACAGAAGAGGATGGAACAACTCGATGCTGACTCCTGTGGGGCCACCAGCTGGCCCTGCTGGTGTCCAGCCCCAGGACCAGCCCTGCCCAGGTGTGTCTGTGCTGAAGGAAAGGTAAACCACTTGGAAGTTTCTGTGTTACTTTCCCTGCCTGCACAATGTAGGGAAGTTCATTTTTGTCCCATTTCACATTCCACTGATTTGAATTGATTTTACAGGTATCAAGCTGTTGGGAAAGCAGCCTGAATCATTCTTACTGAATCCACAGAATTCAGCAGTTGTGTTATTGCTGCTGGTCTCAAGGCTGATTTCTATCCAGTCTCACACTGGCTTGGCTGAACTGGTTTAAAAATCAGTTTGGAGCTAAACTGCCCATGCTGACAGTGTGCTGCACATGTGCCCCGAGCTGCAGCTTGTCTTGGCACCTCTGAAAGCAGAGGGAAGTTAAACACCAGGGCTCACCTGGCCCTGGCCTTTCAGCTGAGATCACCGTGAAGAGGGGCAGCTCCTGATTTCTCACTAGGGGAAGCTGCAGGCAGAAAAACATCAGAGAATTTAGACAAATGAATGGCAGCTCTCTCATTCCAATGTTAGGTTCAGAAAGCCAAGAGCTCCCTGCTGGGCTGTCCACGTGGGCAGTGCTGCTCTTGGAGCAGGGAATGCGTTGGTCAGGACATGCTGACCACTGGCTTCTCCAGCCTGAGCCTGGAGTGAGGGATGGAGGAGGCAGTTCTCGTTCCACCCAGTCTCTGAAGGATTTGATATATTGTACTGCCAAAAGAAAGCAGCATAGATCATCCTGGAGTGCAGAGCTACGCAGAGCCCTTGGAAGGAAAGTGCAGTGAGGGTGGAGCAAGAGGACACGAGGGTGAATGCTGCCTGAGACTGGAGTGGTACAAAAATCCCCCCAAGCTGCTCTCAGAGCCTGAAAGGTGGGTGGCTCTGTCATGGCCACACCAAGTGATTTTTGGAAGAGAGGGTGCCTGGGGAGTGCTGCTGGGGTGATGCTGCACAGAGCCCAGGATGGCCCAGGGGTTCATCCTGTTTCCAGTGAGATGTGTGTGTGTGTTTGTGAAATCTAACTCCCTGGGTGATGTCATGACGTGATGAGAAACTGGGTTATAAATTAAAGGAAGAAAAAAATGTAGACCCCACTCTGGGTCAGATGATGGCAATAAATTCAGATAACAGCTCATCAGTGCCTCTTCCCTTGTTCTTGTACGTGTTTGCAATTTTTTTTCCCCAGTTGGGAGAAGAACTGGTGAGAAGCAGCTGTTTTTTATTTGTTCTCCATCCACATCTGATTAGATTGTCCTCCTTCTGCCCATGGAGACGTGCTCGGGAACTCTCCCAGCCCCTCTGCTCACTCAGTTTCTGGGGCACCAAGGAGTTTGGGACTGCTGGAACTTTGTTTCACAAGCTCACAGCATTTCAGAGGTACAAAGGGCTCCTTGATGATCACAGGGCTCAGGTCCCACTGGGCCAAAGGGCATGGCCAGATCCTGCAGTGGGGCTGTTTATGAGGTGCTGTGGTTTTGGGCTGGGAAGGCAGAGGTGGGGATGTGTTTCTCTCACTGACATTAAGTTATTGATTTGGTTTTAGGCAGTTCTGGGGCTCTGCAGCCAAGTCTGAGTTTCTGTAGGCTCAGTGAATGTTCACCATTGGCTGTGCTGCAAGGAAGAAAGTGGGCTGTGGTTTTGGAGCAGTGGGACAGGACAAGCTAAGGCTGAGGTGGGCAGTGTGGGAGCAGGGAGAGACCTGGGGGAAGGCAAGGGCATGCATCCCCCTGAATGTATTGCTTCCTAAAGGCTGAACAAGAACATGGTGAGCTTCTGCCTCGTTGAAGTTAGTATGGAAACTCCCATCAGCTCCACTGAACTCCAAAGCAAACCTCTCCAGGCCAGGCCTGTAATGTTTCTCACACCCTGCTACAGGAGGGCTCCCCTCAAAGCATTTTGCAGGCAGTTCTTTCAGGAGACAGGTGTGAGTGTTTCACTCAGGGCAAGGAGATTGTTCTGGTCCTGTCCTGCCTTTGCCTTCCCTTCCCCTCACTACACAGCTGGCAAGGTTTAGGTGTCTGATGCTTCTCTCTTCCCTCTCTTGGTGTCCAGACCCTTAGTGCAGACACAAACCATTAGCCAGGGTGGTTGGTCATGGGATGGGTGAGCTCTTCACCAAAACACAGCAGAACCTGAGCTTCTCTGGTCAGCAGCCCCCCTCCTGAGCTCAAGGGAGCCTGAGAACTTTTCCTCCTCTTTGCTAGGTGGGAAGGGGATCCCCCGTGGCAGGTCTGGATGTGGTGTTGAGCTCCCAGTGCCGTGCCTGGGCATGTTCCAGCCCGGCTCCTGCCGTGTGCTGAGAGTGAACTGCAGCTCAGAGAGCCTCCCCTGCTCACCATGGGGGTGATGGGCTCTGTGGCTCTGCCTCAGGTTCCCAAGGGAATTTCTGGGAGGCCCAGGTGAGCTGGGGATTAAAGCTGAGTGGGGATTACAGGGCCCCCAAAGCTGAGGTTCCTGGAGAAGAAGGGGATCTGATCCTCCTGCTTGTCAAACGCAAACATGGAAATAATAGGGTGGGAAATGTTCTTGAACTCATCTCAGAAATTAGTTTTCTGTGGGTCAGCTCAAATTTCTGGCAAAAATTCACAGCTGATTTTATTCCAGACTTGTTTCCCCATTCCCTTTAATCCATGCAGCTGGCATGCTAAAAGCCACAGAGACAACTCAAAGGATCGGCCAGTGTTCCTGTGCCCTGGGGCGTGTGCTGAGCCCTGGGGGCTCCCCTGCAACGGGAGGGTCACATCCCCCCACTGAGGGGGATACCACAGTGCCCAGGTGCTGGGGATGACACAAAACTTGGCTGTGTTGCTGCTGCTCTGGCCTGCAGTGGCCATGCTGATGCAAAACCTCCATCTGACTCCGTATCAACAAGTTCAGATTCAAAAAGAAGGACAACTTATTTTATTTTACCAAAGCTTTGTGAGATAGGGAGGTTTCCGGATAGGATCTGCAATGCTCAGCCTCAGGTATCAGTTCAGTTGCATAATTTCCTGTGTTATTTCAACACTCATGTCTTTTTCCTTTTTTTTTTAATGAGCTTCTTTGCATACTGGAGAAGTCTTGTATAAGCATATGTTGGGCTGGAAATTTTTTTTTTTTGAGTATTTTTTTTGGCAGGGAGCTCCTGGCACATGATACAGAACTCAGAGCCATCAACTGTAGCTGTGATACAGATGTTCATTGCCTATATAATCTTTCTCATATCAAGCAATTACCCTGAGCCAATTTCTTTATTTTAAGCACCTTGTTGTGGGAACGGAGCTGTAAATGCACGAATTGCTGAGTTCCCTTATACCTTTTTACAGTAGACAAACAAAAAAATCAGCACAGGGCCTCAGTGAAAATCAAACATGAGGGCTGTTCTAGATAAGAAAAGACAGACACTAACTGAGATTAAAAAAAAAAAAATCGCTCTCAAAAGATACTCTGGAGAAGTGCCAATAGCACATAGCTGCATGGAGACTAAATAAAACCAGGTGAGTTTCCTGCCATTGTGGAGTATCAAATGTGATTTCCATTTGTGATGGACGTGCTGTTTCTGCCAAGATCATCTGCAGATTTTCATTTTAGGACTTATTATTTTTGTTGGCCTAATATAGAGCTACAGCCCAGAGTGCTAAAAAGGAACATTGCAGCAATGACACCCACAGCAGATGAGGAAAAATGCCATTATCACACTGAAAGGATCTTCCTGGGAGAAGATTTTTCTACCTCAAGTGTAGATTTTGGGATTGCATTGAATGCAGAACAAATGGGAGAATAAGAGAGGAAGCACTGGCAGTGATCCTCACTGCAGAGGCACCAGGTAACGTCCTTTCCAATTAAGAATCTGGCTCGCTCCAAAAACATCATTGAAGAACTAGGTGTGAACCAGAGATGTAGATCAGGCTGTTTTGCACTCCTGAAGTGATTACAGGGAGGCTGGCAAGCTGCCCTACAACGACAACAACAACAAAAACCCAGGCAGAGAGGGTTTCACTGTCGCAGAGCCATGTGCAGGGTGGAGCAGGGCTGGATGGGGGTGCTGGGACAGGGGGATCTGCCCTGGGGCCAGAGGGGGCAACAAGGCTGGGGAAGGGCCTGGAGCACAAACTCTGTGAAGAACAGCTGAGGGAGCTGGGGGTGTTTAGCCTGGAAAAAGGGAGGCTCAGGGGAGAGCTCATCACTCCCTACAGCTCCCTGGAAGGTGGCTGCAGTCAGGTGGGATTGGTCTCTTTTCCCAGAATGAGAGGACACAGCCTTAAGCTGCACCAGGGGAAGGGTGGTATTCACATTCTTTGAACAGAGACAGGCATAATTCTCTCTCCTAGGATTTTTCTTGGGAAAGGTAGTGAGAAGTTTAGAGAAGAAGAGAAAATTATTACCTTTGCTTGTTGTTTTTTGTTGTTTAGTACATGTAGAGATTGTTTACTGAGAATAATTTGTTAATTAGATTATGTTAAGAGTTATTTAGATTGATTAACTGAGTTAAAACTGTATCTTGGCTGTCTCCAGACAGTCACAGGTTTTTCTTTAGCATCTCTATAGTATAGTATTTTTTTAGTATAGTTTTAATACATTATTAGTGTAATATAGTATAGTTTAATAAAGTAATTGTTTAATTTTTTGAGTTATGGAGTCAGAGCACATTATTCCCTATGTTGGGGTCGCCCTACATTGATAGGGAAGTTTAGGTTGGACATCAGGAAAAAATTCCTCACTGGGTGATTGGGCACTGGAATCATCTGCCCAGGGAGGTGGTGGAGTGACCATCCCTGGAGGTGTTTAAGAAAAGCCTGGATGTGGCCATGGTTTAGTAGAAGAGGAGGTGTTGGGTCATAGGTTGGACTTGATGATCTCAAAGGTCTTTTCCAGCCTCATTCATTGTGTGATTCTGTGATTCTGTGGGTCAGCAGAGCTTGGGGCCAGGAAATGGGCTGGAAAAGCTGGAAAAGGGACCAGTAGTGCCAGCTTGTTAATCTGAGGTGAGCTGAAATACAGGGTGGTGAAGAGGGCCTGGCACAGGAGCTGGGGGCTGGGGTAGGGAGCTGCACTCCAGAGCAGGGCAGAGCATGTTCTGGTAGGGTGTGGTGGAAAAAAGCCCTTTCCAATGTGGCTCATCTTGACCAGTGAGCAAAAGCACTGGAATTACAGCAAAGAATTGTTCTGACAGACCAGAAAAGCCTTTGGACATGTTTTTTTCCATGGAAGGCCAGTTTGTTCCCATTATACCCCCCAGTTAAAGGGTGTAGGGCTGGCTGGTAATGTGCATGTACATTGTTCCTTTAATAAAGACAAATGAACACAAGGGATGCATCTGTTCAATCTTCAGCTTGTGTAACCTGCAAAGAGTGGAATGGAAAAACGCTCAGCTGATGTTCCAGACATCAGGCAACAGATTTTCTCCACGTGGATCTGCTGCACACACCCAGCCCTGATGTGCTTCCAAGAATCCCTGTCTGGGTCCTGGAAGAAAACCCCAACCACTCTGTGCTGGGAGAGGCCAAGTCAAGACCCAGGGCATGCAGCCTGTGCTGCTCACAGCTCCAGGTTCTGAACAATTCCCTCCACTGACGAGGCCATGTCTCCCCATCTGGGTTTGGGCCTGTCCAGCTCTCTGATCCCTTCCCTTCCTGAGCCACTCAGGCCTCCAGTGCTGCCCCGGCTGGTGATGAGTCCTTGGTGGGCTGCCAGCAGGAGCATCCCTGGGTTTGGGAGAAGTTGGCTGCCTTGGCTGGATGCCTTGGGGCAGGGTTGGTGCAGGGTCTGCAGAGGGCCATCATGCACAACCCCATTTATGAGAACAGAGAAACCTCTTCCCCCAGTGCTGGGTTTATCCCAAGGTGACCCTTCCAACCGAGTGGAGCATCTCCCTGACCCTGGGATACCTCTGCCTGCAGCTCCTGGACCCATGAGATGGACACAGCTCTGGGTGCAGAGATTGGTGGGATGGAGAGAGGTGGGACAAGGGGGTGGATCCCCCAAGGAGAGCTGAGTGCTGGCCTGGCCCTGGAAATGGGGCTGTCCCCAGCCCTTGCATAGCTGTAAACATTCTTGCTGCTGGAATACAGAATGCAAGTGACTTGGGCTGGGATTTATCTGCTTCCTTCCAAATCCCTTCCTCTGCTCACACCCTGGAGAGCTGTGAGGGCAGTACATGAACACATCCTGCAGAACCAAAAATACTCTGGCTGATGTCTGGAGGAAGAACTATTTTTTACAATTGATCAGCTGCCAGAAATCATCTTCAGCTTCTCTGGCCTCTCCTTCTGTTATCCAACATACTAGATGTATTTTGGAGCATCGGGGTCTTCATTAGACACAAACAATCAGACCTTTGAGAACTGAGGTATCTCAGGAGCCAACCTGTCCTTGGCTGAGAAGAAAATGTTTGCACAAGGGAAAGTGAAAAGAACACGTGAAAAGGTGAAATCACAGCCTTTGGGGAAATTTGTCATTAATATCTTTGGGCTGCCTGGCAGTAATTAACAAAGTGGCACAAGCAGAAGGGTGATAGATCTGCTGTGTTAGAGGTGAGAAATGGGCTGGTTGGGGGGAACTGAAATGCACTCATTTCTTCAAACTGTTGGGTGACCTGTGGAGCAGGAGATGCCCTGGCCCACCTGGCAGGACCTGCCCTGCCAAGCTTTATCTCCATGAGCAGCCACAGCACCACCAGTCCCCGGGCCAAGGGTGATTTTGGCTTGGCCAAAACAAATGGCAGCTTCCCCTCTCTTTGTGAGTTTTAAAACATAGGTTGTCATGCAAAGGAAATTGTGCAGGACGATGATGAATGGTTGTGAAATGCCATTTGCCGGAAATATTTCTGGATTCTGCAATTTAGTTGCAAATTATAGAACATCGAGTGCAGCCTTATGGGGAGGATAAAACCAACCTTCCCCTGCTGTGCTGGGAGAATATTTATGACTACACCCCTCTTTTCCTTCTCCCACCTCACTCCACAAAGACATTTTTAGCTCTGAGGCATTTTCAGAAGACAACATTCAGCCTCCAGCAGCACGGCCAGGTCCTTGCTGGGATGAGCTGTGGCAGAGGAGCTCTGACAGCTCACATCTGCCGCCAGTCTGGCCCCACACCCCTCCTGAGCTATTTCAAGATGAGCAAAATGGAGTGGTTGGAAATTGTGGGTTTGTTCAGCAGTCTTGGCTATCATGCTGGATGGTGCTGAAGTAGGCATAGCAACAGGAAAGGAATGTTCCCTGTAAAAAGATAACCGTGCTTTGCCGAGGACGTGGAACAGTAAAGTTTGTTAAAGCAATCAGTATGTGTCATAATGTTTATTTAACTGAGAGCAGGGACGATGGAAAAGCGTTGCAGCTGTGGAGGAGCCCAAGAGTGCTGAGAGGGATGGGGAGTATAGATTTAGTAGCTGTCTTCCCTTGGAAAAAAAGGAAAACATGCTGTGCTATCAGGCAATCGATGGGGCAGATAGGGGGAGAGAACACAAGGTAGCTCCTGACTGCTGGCTCCTCTGTAGGGGTGAGGTTAGAGTTTTATTATCTGAAGTTCACTTTCAGGTTAACAGCTTTGAGGATGTGGTTGTAACTCTAAAGGGAACAAATTTTAATTCTTTTCTAAACATAAGCTATTTCTGTTTGGGGCAGATAACCTTCTTGGCTGTGTTATTTGCCAGTGGTAGATAGAAAGATTGGAGCAGCAGAGTGATGCTTGAATTCCTGCAGCAAATAAAAGGAAAGAACTTGACACCACAGAGTCAATGTGGGGCCAAATTCTGTTTTAGCCCATTTCCTGGGGAGCTCTTGAAAAGAGCAGCTCTGGTGTGAGTCCTTCTGCAGAAGGCCAGAGCAAAGAGAAACAGGACACTTGGTAATTGGGACAGCAATAGATGAAATCAAATACTGGGCCACTGCTCTGGCAGTGAGATCTGTTAAGCTGCAGAGCAGTGCCAGGGGATCTGGCAAACTCACTGGAGTTGATGCAAGAGAGAGACTTCCCCTGCTCCACCCCACTCCAAAAACGAAGCAAAAAAAACTTTGCTCCTTTTTTTTCTAACAAAAGTTAGAATTGCTTTTGGTCAAAATTGAAAATTATGTGAGTTTGGGGGTTTTGTTTTTCTTACAAAAATTCATACCTGCTTTGGGAAACACAAGCCTTTCCTTCACTCAGAAAACTGAATTTTAATTGAAGCCAGCATTTTTTATCAATGAGGGGAGAAGATTGCCTCAGTTGTTCTCAGGCCAACCAAGCCTCAGTGAGGGAATACTTGCAATCTGCTGAGCAGAAATAAGTCTGCACTGGCTGCCCAGGCACGAGCACCCTCTTCCCACCCAGCTCTGCACATGGGTGCATGAATGGAGCCTTGCAGAGATCCCATTCCAGAGGCAGGACAGTGGCTCTTTCCAAACCTTCTCTCCTCCTTCCTCAAAGCACACAGCCCCTGTGGGAGCCACCATTCAGCCATACCTGCATGGAGGAGCTGGCAGGGATGTGTTTCCTCCAGAAATCTGCTGGAGCAGCTCTGTAACGTTCTTTGCTTTCCTCCTGCTCCCCTCTGCTGGCTCAACAACCATCTCTGTAACAAACCCCAGGCTTCCCGGGTCACCCAGCAGAAAAAAACCATAAAATCCATCTCAGAGACCAAATTGCCCATAATTTACATGCCTCTCCTCACTTTGAAACGCAAGACTGCTGATGATAACATCAGGAGTGACAGAAGTGGTATCTGTTGCTAATTACAAGCTGACATTATGGTCAAGCAGAGCCATAGGCCCCATCAAAAGCTTATTCAAAGTTGCTTTTTCCCCACTTCAAACACAGGCTGGACACAATGCCCGGCATTTTCCACCTTTGGAAAGAGCAATCCCTCTGAATTGGCCTGGCAGCTGCTTCTTCAGGAGAAAAATTGCTCAAAGAAGGAGAAAAGGTTACAAGAACCATGGACGAAGCTGATCCTCTAATGGTGAAATTTGTTCATCTTTCACGGAGAAGAACAGTGACCATTCTGATTCCTGAAACACCTTCCCCCTCACAGGTCCATTCAAGCTGTCCTAAGGGCTCACCTGGAAATGGTCACCACACCCAGGTGGTCACCTGAGGCATGAAAGAGCAGGCAGGACCTGAGGCTGCTCCATGTTGGAGCTGGACACTGAGTCCTGCAGTGATAACCCAGAGAGATGGGCAAGGAGCTCCAGCTTGTTGATTTTCTTGGGAAAAAAGTGACAGAATGAGAACAAGTGGCCTTAAGCTGCACCACAGGAGGTTTAGATTTGATGTTAGGAAAAAAATTCTTCATGGAAAGAGCTGTCAAGTACTGGAAAAGGCTGCCCAGGGAAGTGGTGGAGTCATTATCCCTGGAGGGATTTAAAAGCAGAGCAGATGTGGCACTGGGGGACATGGTTTAGTGGTGGGCTGGGCAGTGCTGGGTCAATGGTTGGACTTGATGATCTTAAGGGTCTTTTCCAGCCTTAATGATTCTGTAATTCTATGATTCCTCTGCCCTGCAGGACCTGCAGCAAATCCCATTAAAAGTGGTGATTAAACTCTCATTAAATCTCCCCACTGTGCTTTCCGGGCTTTGACACAGTCCAAACTGATTTCCTTCTTTCACCCTAAAGACAAACCCACAATTGTCCCACCAGGCTCAGGGGCACTGCTATAACCTCCTGTATTTTCTTGCAGCCACTGGCCACGGCTGGATGCTGCTGTGTAGGCAGCAAGAATTCACCCTGACCTTATTTTCACAGTGCCATTACCTGGTGTTCCATGGAGCTCCCCTTTGGGATTTCTCTCTTACCTACCACAATAAAAGTGTCTTCACCTCCAGCCTATGAAAAGCAGGTCCAAAAATAAGGTTTAGGAGACACAGCAGTCAATGAGTGAACAGATCCTGCACTGCGAATCTGGTTCTTGTAAAAGCTAAAGGAAGTTTCCAAGCAAAACTCTTGGTTCCACTTCCCCAGTTACACCGTGGGGAGAGGGGCAGCACAGAGAGCTCTCTGCACCTTCCCTGGTCGGGGTAAACAAAACTCCTCCTGGAAAGAATGATGAATTTTAATGCATTCATCAGTTTCTTAGATTTCTTGAAAACAGAAGCTGATAAAATTTGCAGAGGAGAGATGCTACAACAGAGGTTTAACTGGAGTAATCAAGTTTACTTGGCTTGAGAGCAGCCAGGCCTGGGCTTAGAGGGTGATGATTTTCAAAGATGCAATTTAATCCAGGAAAGCTTGTAGGCATACAGTTGGTGGGAATTGGGATGGGGCTGTGTGTGGCACAGTTTGGGTCACTGGGGCTGTGTGTGGCACAGTTTGGGTCACTGGCATGGGGCTGTGTGTGGCACAGTTTGGGTCACTGGCATGGGGCTGTGGCCCAGCCTCATCCCCAGTGGGTGCAGCTGTGAGCAGCAGGTGAGCAGCACTGGCAGCAATGAGCCATGGAGTGCCCAGGTGTGCTGAGCAACCACCAAAGGGAGCAGAGGGCACCCAGGGCAATACATAGACATCAGGGGTGTGAAATGTTGGGTAAAGAACAAGAAGGGCAGATCCTAGCAGCCTTCTGAAGTGTTCTGATGTTACTTTGTATGGTTTGAAGCTATCTGAGATTGTATTATGACACTCTGTGTATTGTGGCTGCTGATGCTGGTGGTGGAACTGGCACTGAGGAATAACTTTCCTTTGCCTGTAGGCTTGTTTCCCCTGAAGCTGTGGGATAAAAGGGAGAATTCAAGCAGATAAGGACAAAGTAGCTAAGTGCTTTGTTTTGGTTTTTATGCTTTGTTTACTTGCTGCTTGAACTTGTGACTTGCCAAGTACTGAAAATGCTGAGATTTTCCTAGAATGTGGCCAGTGTGAAGCAATTCTTGCTGTCCTGACTTTCCCTAATCCAGAGCTCTGCTGTGGACAATGAGAAGATGCAGGAGCAGCAAAGAAATGTTCATGGTTATCTCCAAGCTGCTTTAGGGCTGAAGACAGTCAGCTTTGTGATGGAGCAGCTGCCCTTTGCTGGCTTTGTCCTCGTCCCCAAGTGCTACAGACCCTCACAGGGTACAAAGGAAGTGCCAGTCCCTTTCTCTGCCTCAGGATGCTGTGAGAAGTGTGGTGCATCTCACAGGCTGCCGTGCAGGGCGGGTCCCTTCCAGTCCAGGTGATTGGAATGGCTCTGCTTTACGTCCTGGAAGGTATCCCTGGCTGTGGTTAAACCTTTCCCTGCCCTAACCCCATCCAGCTCCTCAGGCTGGGATTTTGCACTGTGAACATCTCTCTGCTGGATGTTGGAGAAAGCTGAAATGTCACATTGACCTTTTGAAGTTTTCCTTTTCTCAAGGAAGGAGGTTTCTATACAATTCAAGTCATGAATCAATCCAAAGGGCTGCATTTTTCTGCACCAGTTAAATAAAAGATCATTAAACCTAACAAATGTTTCCCAGCCTGGCTGCACTTTCACGGAGTGTTCAGCTATAAATACGACCTGTGCTTATAACAACATAAACAATATGCTCCTCAAAAGCAGGACAGGCTATATACCTCTTCTTTTTATTTTTAAGCTGCCCAAGAAATATATACACACATTCCTAATATGCTTACTTAAGCAGGAAGCAGACGAATAGTTTAAGATAATGTTTCAGCCTATTGTGAGTTATATGTGCCCCAAAGATTGTTTCCTTTATGTGGTAATTTTTCAAACACAGAGAGAAAAAGCTGAAAAATCTTGTCAATTCCTTAACTGTAGGCAAGATTTGCAGGAATTTCCACTGTGTTTCCCTCTCAAAGGGATATTTGAGACCACTGATAAGGGGAAAAGGAGATTAAATTGTCCTAATTCTTTTCATGTACTTTGGAGACTAATTCCTCTTGCTCTCACCACCATGTCCAGCGGACTGGCTAGCTGCTGATTTCCCCTGCTTTGAGGAGATGTGAGGGGTGATATGAGTTTGAGGGCCTGGAGAAGGGGGGATCAGTTTAAAGAAGGAAGATGCTTAATTTGTATGCGAAGTTTATTCTGGATTTGATCACACCAGAAGCTTCTGCTGGGCTATTTCCCCCTCCTTGCTGGAATATCTTTTGGCTGACATCACCAGCAGAACGGGACATCAGAGCGGGTTTGGAATGCTGCAGAATTTGAGTGCTGGCAGCTGATGCAGCCTCACCTGTGGCAGGGTGGTCAGTGGTCTGCAGGCACAGCCCAGGGAGACCCAGGCAACCTTCCTGTGGCACGTGGAGATGGGCTGGTTGAGGCTTCTGTACCTCTGGAAACCACCCCAGACTGGAAAAATGACCTGTTCTGTTCAAGTCAGCCTGCAAAGGAGAGGCTGACAGGAGCTGTCCCACACAAGCTTGTCCCTGCCACAGGGATGAGTCTCCACTGCCACATCCTTCCCATGCTCTAGAGAAATCCTCCTCCCATGCCTCCTGAGTGCTCTTCTGTGTTCAGTGCTCCCCAGGGTTGGAGGAATTCCCTCATGGATTTTTGAGGGTCCAGCCCTGGGCACAAATCCTTGCCCTACCCCTGCCCGCAGCAAGGGCCAAGATGAAACTTCACGCCAAAAACTGCAACATGAAAACCAGCCAACAGGCAGCTCGCTGGAGCCAAATTCTGCCCTTGGCCACGCTTGAGCACCCGTGTTGAATTTTATTTTTGTCTCCAGGTCAGTCAGGACAATTATTTTGCCTTTTGTGCACTGGGAGTGCTGCCCTGGCGGGTGGGGGAGCCCCCAGAGCTGGATGGGTGCTGGGAGCAGGGGGAAGAAAGACAAACTATTTAACTTGTGAGATGCTTAGATGGGCTACAAATAGCTTGGCTGGTGTGTATTCTTCCCTCTCATCACCACTGCATGTCTGGCCTGGTGCCATGGGAACCCAGAGGGACAAATTGTCTGCGCCCATGGCAACGCTCCTCGGGTGTCATTTGCCCCCAGCCCCTGGTGCTGGGCTGTGTTGGTGGCTGGAGACCACAATGAAGGCAGAGAGGAGAAGCTTGGGACTCCTGGTGTCAGGAGTAAATTAAAGCTGAGTGAAGAATGAGGATCTGATGGTGGTTTCCACAGCCTGGGATCCTGTCCTGAGTCAATGGGGACACTCAAAGCATGAGGAGAAGCTTTGTGGGGCGTCCTAAATCTGACAGACAGCTCTCTGATAGGCAGATAAAAGGCAAGGATATATAAGGATATAATTGTGATGGAGATGGAGGCTAATTAAAACGGTGGTGGTTGGTCAAAAGTGGAAAGAAAAATGCAGCCTGAGAAAAGGCACATGTGAGCAAACAGCCAGGAGGAACTCTGATCCTCCAGCTGAGAGGGAAAAGGGGGTGATGGCCATCTCTGCCCCTTCCAGGACCCTGGGCTTGGGGGATCCTGGAGGCAGGACCATGCAACCCACAGCTCAGCCCTTGGGGTGGGGTCTGCCCTCAGCAGCCTGTGGAGATGCTTGCTCACACCCGTCCCTGGTAAGCAGGGAAAGAGATGCTTTGGGAAAGTGCTGCAGAGCCCAGCGTGGTCCATGGGGTGCAGATGCCATGGCTGAGGTCAGGGGGATCAGTGGTCCTCCAAATGTCTGCAGAACTTGCCTGCCCAGCTCTGTGGATGGAGTTTTTTAGGCTGCTGCTCCTACACCTTCCTTAGGACAGGCTGATCCCTCAGTGTAGGGACATCTGAACCCAGCCTGAGGCACTTCATGGAATGCCCCAGGCTTGTCCTCCCATCCAAACACCATCCAAAGCTGGAAACCAGCTTTCTCTGTGTCCCTGGCACTCCACCACTCTGGATGCAAAGTCAGGCAGCACCACTTCTGCAGCCTTTGATGTGGTGTAAACACAGCAGAGGGTGCAGTGCCCCCAGCTCAGCTGGAGTGCCAGCAGGTTTGGCACATGCTCTGGCCCCCAGAGAGGCTCTGCTGGGAGCTGTGAGGGATGTGGGACATGTCCTGCTCCCCGTTTCCTTGGCACTGACCCTGCTGAGGAGCTGACACAGGGAGCAGCAACTGCACAGCCACTCTCATTAGGGCTGTTTGCTTTCACAGTGAACTGTGTGTCACACTGAAAGCTGATACTGCAGAGGGAAAACAGTGTCCTCTGTCCCCCCACCCCCCCACCAAGGGACAGCTTATATTTACTTGTAAAGAGATAGGGGTGATTTGGTGAAATAATAAAGGAGTGGTTAAAGAAGCAAAAAATCCCAAGTAGGGAGAAAAAGTAGGGATTTTACCCTTTCTTTGTCTTTCATGGCTTTTTTTTGTTTTTCACTGAGCACAAAGATAAGCCCAGCAGTAAGGGACTTGTCCCTGAAGGGGCTTGTGACAGAGAGAGGAGGTGGCACAGGCAGCACAGAGCTGAGCTGGCCATGCTGGTGTGGGGAACAGTGCCCACACTGAGGAACAACTCAGCTGGAATCCCACTGGAACTGCCAGGGAGTGGACAGAGAAACCTTGAGAGCATCTCTGATCCTTACAGAGCCCTTAGAGCTGGTAAGAAGAAGTTTAGCAAGGAATCTCTGAAGGTTTCTGATGCCTCTTGTGATGCCTTCTGATGCTGCTCCTGTGACTGCTGCTAGGAAAGGGCAGGGTTGTGACACTGGAAACCACTGGCAGCTCTGTTTGCCTTTCATTCTTCACTTGTAAATGCACTCCACAGAGCTCTGTTTGGAGTCCTCCTATATTCCAGCCAAATTTTGTACAATAAAGGTACGAGAACAAATTGAGATAAAGTCAAACACAGGAGTGACCTGCAGCAAGCTGAAATGGCTTTGCTGAGCTGCACTTTCCCTAAAGGATAGGTGTGCCCAGCAGCCTGGCACAGTGAGGCAGGGCAGTGTGTGTGTTTTTGTACATCTGAGCCTTTTTTTGCACTCCTGTTATTCCAGTTCTTGTCTTGTGCCAACATCCTTTGGGTTAAGTGTCTGCAGTCAGCAACAAAGCTCAATGGGAGCTCCAAGCCCTCTGTCCTTGTTTTGGTTTAGTCTAATTCACTCTAATTTTGGTCGAATTTCCCTCTCCATGCCCTGCCCACCCTCCCCTCTGCTGCTTCTGTCTGCTGTGCTCAGAGGTGCCGCCAGTGCTATCTCGGGAAGGAGCTGGAGTCAGTGCTCTGCTGAATTATCTCATGTTTGTTCAGTTTGGAGCACTGCACTGTTTCCAGCTGTATTGTTGTTCTTGGCTTGAAAGTCTCTTGCTGTTTTCTAATTTGAACCCCAGCCCTGGTTCCCCGATGGCTGGAGTGGGCTCCTGGCACAGCCCAGCCTGTGCCAGCCCCGTGGGCACCTTGGTCCTGGCCAGAGGCTGCAGAGGGGTCTTTGGGCTTTGCTCGGAGTCAGGAGGACCCAGGGGTTGGCTCAGATGGCTGGCAAGGGGCTGATGGGTGAGATTTTGTCATGTGTCATTTTGGCTCTGCAATGCACATCCTGCATGTGTGTGCTGTGATGTAAGGCAGGAGGAGCAGAAGCTGATCTGTGGGTAAGAGCCATGCAGTGCTGAGGGATTATTTCTCAGCAGTGCTAGCAGAAAATTTTCATTTTCCCTTGACTTTCCTCTTAATTTCCCCCAATTCTTTAAAAATTTTCCCCCAATTTTTTCTCCCATTTTTAAACAATGTTCTTCTACACAGGTATGGATGCACAGAGAACACCTTTAAATATTGGGCTCCACAGCTCTCTAAACAAACCATAAATCCTCACCTTGACATGGAATCATAACTTAGTCATGTCCAATGGATTTTAAACATATTTTGAAACTTAATAAAGGGAAAATTTGTAGGAAAATGGTGCTGCCTTCAGTGGTGACACCTGCCAGCCTGTGGGATGGACACAGCAGTGCCCAGCAGAGCTCTGCACATGGAGGGGCTCAGGGAAGGAAAACTGCTTGGTTTCTGCCATCCAGCATCTAAACAGAATGCACTTGGCATGATTCTCCTGCTGGGCTTTACACATACAGGAGTGAGAGCCCAAATGAGAAACACATCAGGCTGGGGAGGTGATGGGGAATGCTTGCCTTGGGTTTGGTGAGGCAGAACTCTGGAATAAGAAAGGATTGTGCCACTGCAGCAGCTGATTTAGACTGGTATCGAGGATTGCAGCTTGATTCCAGCACCTGGTTGTTAAAATTACAGATTTTTCCATTGCTCCTGACTGTCCCATTCACAGTTTATTTTACCCATTAATCAGTTCCAGGTGAACCCAGTAGTTCACCCAGTAAGTGAACCCAGTTTTTCCATAGTGTCTGGCTGGAATGGATTTTCTGAAGGCTGGTTGAGATGATTTGGTGTGAAAAAAACTGGATTTGACCCCAACTGAAAGCAAGTGGTATTATGTGTTGATGGAGAAAACCAGCAAAAAATACAGGTATCTACAGTCACAGACAGATTTGTTAAATCTTCTCAACTTGGATAAACACACCAAACTATTGGGATTTCAGAGGTTCTTGAATTAATGTTGGATGCAAAGCAATGCTCTGGAAAATAAATTCAGCTTTGACGGTGGAGTAATCATGGGGTGCAGGTTAGGCATGAGTGTTAATATTTTTAAAAAGGTTTTGCTTTTCAGGAGCTCTTTTTTTCTGTTCTGGCTGCAGGACAGCCCTGGAGTGAACCTGCACCCCCTGATACCTGTTTATCCTGGGTGATCTGTGTGTGTCAGAACCAAGCCTAGGCTTTCCTACAGGTTCCCAAAGTCCACTCTGGATTTTTGCCAGAAAGATCCTTTGATTTCATTGGGGTTTCTAGTCAAGGCAGTGATGAATCCAGGCATGTAGAACTAATCTTTATGCACTGGGGTGTCATCCCTGATTAAAAACGATGACACTACAACAAAGGTATAACTGGTTTTCTATGAAATAAAAAGGTATTTTAAACCTTAGTGTTAAATGGCACGGGGGTTGGGGTGAAATTTATGTAGTATTTTATATAAATCACCATTTGGGGGTGAAATTCATACAGTATTTTATATAAATGACCATTTGGCTTTCTCAGGCCTCTGCGGCCAGTGCTTGTGAGCAGCCCCTGCTCCCACAGCCACGCTGATGTCACTGCTGTTGCACATACAAGGACACAAGCAAAAGCCAGTTCTTGCTGAATTCCACCCCAGGACACAGCCAGAGCAGTGCCTGCCAGCCAGAGGATGAGGTCATTGCAGGAATTCTTTACATTCTGCCTTCTGCACGGGGTGCCCGAGCAACGAGAGTAAAACTACAACAATAACCAACACATGGGAAGCTCTAAATGCTGCTGGGGTGGTTTTTTTACTCCCCCTGCTCTGCTCCCCAGAAGAAAATGGAGAGAATAAACTTAAATTAGGTCCTGTCTTGATGGAGACTATATAAACCCTGCAGAAAGCTCTGTTGCTCATTAGGAGGGCGAGCACAGGGGGCTGCAGGGGCTCTGGCCCCAGCCCATCCACACTCCCAGTGGTATCCACACTGCAGGCTTGTGTGATGGAGGGCCTTGGGAACTGCTTTGAAGCTCTGCCACGCGTGCTGTGGCTTATTAACCATAAATAAAAGTAATTCTGTGAGTTCTGAAAGTCCTAGAGCTCAGTTTACCCTTGATTGGTGTCTTGTGGCTCGTTCAAGTTTTATTAATTGCATTAAAGCTGCAGCGTGAGCTCTGTTGTCCTTAGAAGTCAGAAAATACAGACCAATAAGAAATGCTGCTGGAGTAGGTTCCTCAGGGTATGACAATCCTGACCAAAGGTTTTCCCTCCCCTTCCCCTGCTCCAAGAGGTTTTTGCTGGTGTGCAAAGGATTGATTTTTATGCTACTGCCTTTCTTTCACTGGGGATATCAATCGAGCTCTCTTTCCTTCTACCCACTAACTTTCTTTTGCCAAAAGTGAAGTAAGCTAATATCCCAGACCTGCATGCCTTCTTGGATGTGGATGATAGGTCCAAGCATGGATAGGACAGTGAGTGTGCAGTGTGACTCCATAAATCCTGTTCCATTTGGAAAGTGGGATAAAAAACCTCATTAATGAGTTTGAATCCTTGTGATTAATGAACAGAACCAAAGAGCCTTCATGTTGCTCGTTATTCTGCGGGTGAAGGCTGTCTGTATTTGACAATTTTATTATTTGCCGCTGTTATTCTTTTATTTCTAATGCAGGGGGCTTTGTAGCTCTTTCCATAGATTTTGGAACCAAAAGAGACTTTAAATCATCCAGGCTGTGACCTCCTGTATAGCACAGGCCAGAGCATTTCAACCCTTATTGAACCCAATAACTTGCATTTGACAAAAGCACATCTTCCAAAAACCCATCCAGCCTTGATTTAAAGGCAAGACATGGTAGCAGCTTTGGGGATTGCCTAGAAAAACATGGCTTCTGCAGCTGCCTTGGTGCTTAATGCTATCCTCAGGAGAGGAGGGGAGTGGGGGAATAACAGCCCTTGCTTGTTTTGATGCCTTGGCAGCTCTAGTTTATGACCTCGTGCTGCTGGTGTTATTCTGCAGCTTCCAGCAGTGTTTCCCTGACCAGCCCTTGCTCTGGGTGTTTGTTATTCTGGGCACTGACATGTTTTGGGAGGTGCCAGGAAGGTAAGAGGGTGGTGGGTCTGGATGGGTTCAGTGGAGGTCTGACTTTTCTTTTAGTCCAGAACGGGCACTGTAAGAGCTGTGTGAACACCTTCTCAGTGGGACACTCAAACCTACAGAAAATCCATAGTTTCTCTTGTTCTCCAGGAAAAATTAAGGCATTGTCCTGCTCCCTGTCCTTGCAGGACTCTTATCTGCTTGGATCTGAGCTGAGGCCATGACTTCTTTTAGGGAGGGTCTTCCAACAACTGCCAGATAAAAATTACTTCAGTTCCTCCAGCCAGGCTGGTTCTGAACCACTGACAGCAGGGTAGTAACTGCATATTCCTATTCTTCCACCCAGCCAAATCCTGAGCTGGGCTTTCTTCCTTCCTTGTCCAAATGTTTGAGTAAGTGAAGCCAAGTTTTCTTTTTTTTTCTTTTTTTTTCTTTCTTTTTTTTTTTTTTTTTTAATGAAATAATATTGCCTTGATTCATGTAGATGTTAAATAAACATGTAAAATAAACGGGCTGAACGGGACTGGATGTAAAGCTGAATTCCCATGGTCCTTGGCTTCAAGGACCTGCTCTCCTGACCTTTATGGCAGGGCAGGATGCCTTTGGTGCTCTGTGTGTTTCAAATGGTCAGGCTGCACTCTCTCTTTCCTTCTTCCATGATTTTACTGGGAAGGGGTTCAGGACAAGCAAGAACAAAAAAGAATTCCCGTGACTGGATAGGTCCTGAAGCCAAAAGTTCCCATGTCATTCATGTTTTTGGACCTTTGCTTTCCAACACTGTGGAGGCAGAAATGCCT
Source organism: Pyrgilauda ruficollis (assembly GCF_017590135.1). Classification (NCBI taxonomy): domain Eukaryota; kingdom Metazoa; phylum Chordata; class Aves; order Passeriformes; family Passeridae; genus Pyrgilauda; species Pyrgilauda ruficollis. The sequence goes on from NW_024512099.1 coordinate 671,937, forward strand.
TTTTCAACATCTCTCTTCTGTCACCCCTGCAGCCTTTTCCCCTGTTGTTTGTCCCTTTTGGAATAAGTGCTTTGTTGCTTGTCGCAGCTTTCTTACGACCAAGCACTTCCATGTTTCCCCTTGTTCTCTTCTCTCTTAAAACCAGGGAACCCAGGGAACAGTAATTTTTGGGGAAGTGCAGCTGATAAATAGACAGAAGCTTGGAAAAACCTCTCACCTCTACCCCAGATGTGCCATGGTGATCCTGGGCAGGTTCTTCCATCTTGGTTTGGCCCTTTCATTTTTGTCCACTGATCCGTGGTCATGGTCTCTGCAATTCCTTCTCCCTGTGCTGGACTTTGCTTTCCAAGTGGGACATTTCTTATTTAAACATGTAATTTTCTTTTCTTTTCACATTTTTTGGCTCCACTCCCTTCTTCTCTCTGAACTCATAAACAAACCATGCAAAGATTAAAGAGCCTGAGCTGACAGTGGAATAAGGAGCTGCATCACTTTTCCATGGAGCCCTGTTGCTCACTCCTCCTTCCTGTACCTCTGCCTGCCCTCAGTCAGGGTTCCATGGAGTGCTCTGCTCTCTTTCCTCTTTGGAGAAACATTTGTGTCTCCATGTGCTTCCCAAAGCCCCAGGCTGTGAGGGTGCTTTAAAATAAATCATCCTATCACCCAATTGCTGTAGTGTTTAATTACCCCCTACTTGATGGAGATGTCTGGAAACATAAACAGAAGGGATTCCAGCAGCTCTCCCGGTGTCTGGATGTTGGAACCACATTGTGCTTCACTCTCAGAGCTTTGCCACCCCTCCAACATCTGCTTGTCTCACTTCCAGCACAGGACTGCTCTCTGCAGGCTCAGCTCTGCTGGAGCTGGGTCTGCTGAGGATCCCTAACCCAGGAAGGTGGCAAAGCACGAGGGGACTGTGTGATCCCTGCACTGCTGGGGAGGGATGGGATTAGAAAGCACCCCCAGGGGTAAGGGAGTTTCAAACTCACGGATATTTAGCTCTTCACACACTTAAATTTATTAATATATTCTGTCCCTGATTAATGGGTTGCATGATACCTGAGTCTTTTCACCCTCACCTGTGCTGTGCAAGTATTGTGCTCTCCTGCAGCTGACTGTGCTTCAGGGGACGGGCAGGAACGGGCATGCTTCATTTCATGACCTCACACAAACCAATTACCCCATTTACAAGCAGCATTATGCTGTGCTGAGTCAAAAGCCAGTTTTACAGCATTTTAACACCAGGAGTTAATGTTTCTTTTCTTTCCCTTTTAAGAAAGGAGCTGTCATTCATCCTTTCCCTTCTTTAAACCTGATAGATAAATCTGTTTTGACTTTTCTGGTGTGCCTTGGTGAACTCCCCTGCAGGTTTAGGCTGGTATATAATGAGAGAATTGAGGTTGCTTTTCTTTCCCATAAGTTTAGTAACAATGTGTGTGGGGTTTTTTTTCTTTCTCCATCTTTTTTTTCCCAATTTCAATAAAAGTCGTGGGCGTGCAATGGTTATTGCATCTCCAATACTTGTTCTGCTCCAGGAGCACTGAACTCTGAAGCACATTTCCAAGTCCCAAATAGTATATTTGATTCTGTTTTCATGAGATATTTAAGAGTTCAGAGGATTATCCAGAGTTTATCCAAGCTCATTAGAAACTCTTGGTCCAGACTGAGATCTGGAAACTTCACAAAATTAGACTCAAACTCGTCTGAGGTTTCCACTGCTCCTTGGTTTTGCCAGGATGGAGCATGAAGAGATCAGCTTCTCTCGTAGCATTACGGCTTCGGGTACCTGCCAAAGCCAACAGCGTGCAGAGATGTGCAAAATGCTGGAATAAAAAGGACGTTAGCTTGATGTTTTCTAACCTCAGTAGAGCGTTGGCTTGGGTCTGGCTGGTTCATCTTTGGGCTGGTTGCTTCCTCTGCTGAATCCAGAACCTAACCCTGACCATTGTGTGTCACCTTCTCCTCCTGCGAGGCAGGAACAGGAGACAACCTTGTCCAGCTCATAATGTCAGACTCAAACTTGGAGTTTGTTTTGTTTGGGTGTTTCTGGTCCCACCCTTCCCTCAGAAGAAGGGAGGTGGGGCTGGCTCCTCTCGCAGCACACGGGCAGGGGCTGTGTTGTCTCTCTGGGTACTTCACATCACCTTTGGGGCAGCACTGAACCCTCACACCAACCTCAGCCAAACGGGAGGACTCCCAGAGCAGCCTCAGGAAGCCCCAGCTGCCTCTGCAGCCTGAGGAATGTGTGCTGAGGAGCTCTGGATGAGATTGCTGTCCTTTGGCCGGGGCTGCCGTTGCAGCGGTTCTGCTCGCCCCATTCACCGCGCTCTTGGCGCGATGGCAGCGGAGGTCGGAGGAGGAAGGAAAAGCAGCAGTGAATCTCCTGGGATGTGTGGCAGGCCAAGGAAAACTTTGCTTTTTTTTTTTTTTTCCATGTGTAATATTAAAGATGGATCATTAACCCATTAGCCCTTAGCTGGCAGCTGCGGAGCTGTCCCTTCCCTCCTCTTCCAGACGAGAAGCTCACGTGGAATGAGCAGGCGTGGCTGAGAGGGTTCCTCTGCTGGAGGTGGGGACTGGGCTGTCCTCTTGCCCAGCTGGGAAGTTATTTTTGACTCTGTCCTGCAGTTTGATTTTCTTTTCCATGTGATGGTGGGAGGGTTTGGGTTTATGTAGCTATTCTCACTTTGTTGCGTTTTGGGTGATGGCAAATTGTTCCCAGTTGGGAACAAACCAAGAATTTTCTAAGCAAACAGGAGAAGGACCAAAAACTTGGACCTGCTGCCTTCTACATGCACTCTGTTTTCCTCTTGCTCTCCATCTGAAGATTCCAAAAGTCTTTTCCCACCTACACAAGCTGTGGCTGAGGGAAGCTCAAAAAGGAGAATTGATGTGCATAAAAACTTGAAGCTGCTCCAGATGCAAGGCCCAGTGTCCATGCAGTGGAGAAGACAACCACTCTCCACAGTGTGGAATGGCATGGGGGTAAGGGGGTTCTACCAAAAGGAAGGCAAAGCACCTATTAAAGCCAGTGGAAAAATTCATGGGTTATGGGATTGCTGAGTTTGGTCCCATAAATATTCATACTGCTGGCTTTGTGGCTTAATCCATGAGTCCTCATTAAAAATTAGAACTTTCTTAAACAAGAGCTCCCTCTGTCCCTGCTCTGGTCTCTTCAGCTCCAGGGAATAACTCTTGGCTTGCCTGAGCTTTCCTCCTCACTGTGGCATGGCACCACTCCCCTGTCAGCAGCACACTGTTCTCACTGACTTTTATTATTCCATGGGCTAAATGACTGTGTGCTTTGATCTCCTGTTGGACTTGCTGCTTGGGAAGCGGGGGGAAAGGTGGATTTTTAAATTTTTTTTTTTTTACACTCATGCAGAAAGGTCAGGCTACTGAAAGGGATGTAACGCCAGAAAGAGACTGTGTGGTTTTGGCAGTGTTTTGGTAGAGAAAATGCTATAGATATGTAAGTCTCAGGGAGGATTAGCTGCTAGATTACTACCGTGTCACAGTGCCACACATGGATGGGGATGCCATGGTGCTGACATGGGTGCTGTCAGTGCTGAGCAGAGGGGACAAACAAGATTTGGAAAGAGTCTGTGAGTGGTAGGGTAGGGACACCATTGTCACAGAATCCCTGAAGGGTTTGGGTTGGAAGGGACCTTAAAGATCACCTTGTTCCAACCCCCCCATGGGCAGGGACACCTTCCACTGTGCCAGGTTGCTGCAAGCTCCATCCAGCCTGGCCTTGGGCACTTCCAGGGATCCAGGGGCAGACACAGCTTCTCTGGGCACCTGTGCCAGGGCCTGCCCACTCTCACATAAAATAAATTTTTCCTGATATCTAACCTAAACCTCCCCTCTGTCAGTGAAGCCATTCCCCTTGTCCTGTCCCTCCAGGCCCTTGTAGAGTCTCTCTCCATCTTTCCTGTAGGTTCCTTCAGGTATTGGAAGGTTGCAGTTTGGTCACCCCAAAGCCTTCCCTCCTCCAGGTTCCACAATCCCAGCTGTGCCAGCCTTTCCTCCCAGCAGAGCTGCTCCATCCCTCTGCTCACCCTGGTGCCCCTCTGGGCTCTCTCCAGCAGCTCCAGGTCCTGTCTGTGCTGGGTCCCAGGGCTGGGGCAGCTCTGCAGGTGGGGTCTGACCTGAGCAGGGCACAGGGGCAGAATTCACCCTGCCCTTAGACTGAAACTTGTCCTCTGGGATGTGCTGAGTTTCTTGTGGGAATATTCTGGCACAAAGTCTGGCTTTGCTCTGGCAAAAAGTCTGGCTTTGCTCTGGCAGGCCCTTTTGAGCTCTGTCTTGTTTTTCTCCCACCCCTACATCTGTATGTAGTGGCTGCTCACAGCTTTTGCTTCCTGATGTTCTCAACAGGCAGGTGCCACCCCTTCCCTCTGCCATGCCTGGTGGCACTGGTGGTGGCATTGCTGCCATGGCTGTTGTGCCAGTGCCAGAATGTAGTTGGAAAAGGCTTCACTGAGGTGACAAATGTCAGAACGAGAGGTCACAGTCTCAAGCTGCGTCAGGAGAAATTTAGGTTGGATATTAGGAAGAAGTTTTTCACAGAAAGAGTGATAAAATATTGGAGTGGCTGCCTGGGGAGGTGGTGCAGTCACCATCCCTGGGTGTGTTTAACAAAGCCTGGATGTGGCACTGGGGGCCAGGGTTCAGTTGAGCTGTTTGGGCTGGGTTGGACTCGATAATCTTGAGGGTCTCTTCCAACCCAGTGATTGTGTGACCCCTGTCAAAAGCAGTGCGGGGGATGGATGCTGCTGTCTCCAGCACAGGCACCATCTCTAAGCCTGGGAGCCATTCCCTTGGCCAGCTGAGACAGTTTTTCACTGGAGGGACTGGCCAGGGAAGAAGTGGTGCAGGAGGAGGGTTGGGAAAAGCACCTCACTTTCACACTTGCCTGAGGTTCAAGGTGTAGCATCCATACTGCCCTTGGGTGTTAACTTCAGTGAAACAACTGAGCTGCTGAGGTTGCGTAAAGGTGACTTTAAAGCTGACTGGTTGCTGAAAGTGCTTTTGGGGGGAGTTGTCTGAGCATGTGAAAGGAGGTGGTGTGTGCATGAAAAATGAGCTCTGCTCCTGGGACTGGTGAAATTCACACGTGGTACGCATTGCCAAGGGCTCTGCCAGGAGAGCTCCCCAAAAGCAGCCCTTGCACTGCTGCTGCACTTCCAAAGCACTCCTGATGGTGGGCAGTGCTGCCCAGGAGGTTGGAAAAATGGCTCTGGGCTTGGCCAAGAGCTGTAACGTGTCTTGGAGAAAGGAGAGGAAGGACAGACCCCAAAGGATGTGTTTCTATGACCACAGCAACTTCCTCTGACCCCTGCCTGCTCATCAGCAGGCTGGGATGGTTTGAGCCAGTGAAAACCTCTCCAGTGCTGCACGTGATGTTAGTGACCCCTCCTTCCAACCCAGGAGGTTGGAAAAATGGCTTTGGGCTTGGCCAAGAGCTGTAACGTGTCTTGGAGAAAGGAGAGGAAGGACAGACCCCAAAGGATGTGTTTCTATGACCACAGCAACTTCCTCTGACCCCTGCCTGCTCATCAGCAGGCTGGGATGGTTTGAGCCAGTGAAAACCTCTCCAGTGCTGCACGTGATGTTAATGACCCCTCCAGAGGCTCAGACCATTCAACACCCTTTTAATCTCCTGGCTTCAGTACAGGAACAGAAAAGCTTGAGGAAAGCTTGTAAATTATCACATTGTAGAGCAGCTCCTCAAAAGCTGAGGTCCCAAAACCAGCTAAGCCTTCCCAGGCTGCTCCAAAGGAGCATTTTTAAGCCTCAAGTAAACCAAAGGGTCAGCATGGTAAGGTGTCCCTCAGTGTCCTGATGCTCTTTTGGAAGAGTGCACATGCTGTTCTTATTTCAGGGGTCCCACCACCCTCACCAGTCATGCCAAGCTTAGCCTGACAGAGAAATGGTAGTAACAGAAAAGGAGATGGCAGCTCTTACCTGATGTGGATTCTCTTATTTTAGGTTGAATTCAGAGACTATGACCAAACCCCTTGACAGAACTCCATGAAGTGTTTTGAAAACAAGCCAGTTCAAGAGTAGAAGTTAAACAATCTCTGGACAGCGCAGGTGCTGTTTGCAGATCTGATCCCTGGAAGAACTAAATTTTCTTTATAAAACCTGGATTTGTGCATCACACAAATGCATTGTCCTGTTCATTCTGCAGCCCTCCAGGCAGAACCTGGGGCCACATTCTCCAGAGCTGTCTCCATGCAAAGTTCCACCTCACCAGCAAGGAGAGATCCTGCATGTAGAGACATGAGCTGCTGCATGAGATCACTCCTGAGTAAGGCCAAGTAAAGAACTGACTGAGGTTGCTCTTTTCATCAATCTCCAAGGGCATGGACAAGTATTGGTGGTGGAAGAGGGGTTCTTGCACCGGGAGAACCAAGAAGGCAATGGGTACGTGCCCATTGTGTGGAAAAACCCCTCTGCAGAGAATCTCGTGACATCTCAACCACCAGCTGACATCTTGGATTTCTTTTCTCATGGTTTGTTGTCTTTGTGCAGTTACTCAGCAGATTTTACTTCTTCAGACTCCCCTGAGCAGTTTTCTACATGTTCAAGCACCTTTTTAATGTGAAGAGAACTGATCACAGCCTGAAGCATGGGATTTACCCTACCATGGTACCTTCCCACGCTCGAGCCCTTGAAGAGGGCTTAGTGGAAAACTGTTCCTTTGCACCCTTGACTTTTTATGGTCTTATTCTCTTCTTGTGTTAGTGTCTGCTTGCTGTTCTCAGTGCTGCACTGCTGAAGTGTCTGACAGAGGAAATGACACTGATGTTCATGTTAACTCTCTGACAGTGTAAAAATAGATGGGTTGAAATTATGCCCCCAAGAGCAGCTCCTGGCCCAGTTTAGTGCACCCTTATTCTGGGGGGAAAAAACAGGTAATAAGAGAAAGAAACAGGTAACAAAGAGAAATAAAATGTTGTTTTCCTGGATGTTGGAAGCTTTTGACCTTTGAGAAGAATGCTCTATTTATAACAGCAGGATTGTATTTTAAAAAGCCTTGAGACACACGTGTGCTAAGGAGTCAGAGATGTTCTTTGGCTCCAACTTGTTTTTTGACCTCTGCTAGATTAGTGAAGATAAAATTTGCAACATGACCCCAAGAATCAAAAGTCTCTTTTTATTAAAAACTTCAGAAATAACCTCACTAGGGAGTTAGAACTGATGAATGCATAGATAAGAAATCTTCTACTGAAGCTCCTTTTGAGAATTAATTCACAGAGCAGATGAGGATGTGGATGTATTTGGGACAAAACTCATTCATTAGGCTGTACAGCTAGAGAACTAAAAATAAATGAGTCATAATTCATTTCTAAAAGATGTTTAAATAGTTAGCCCTGTATCTGTCTAAGTTAAAACTATTCAGTGTTTCAGCAGATGTTTAAGTGAAAACTTGAGCATTTTCACAGTTTTGTGCAGTTTAGACCCAAAAGTGCCTATTCCAGTCACCTAATTACATTTGCTTCCAACACTGGCCAAAGAAATTTACCTCCTGTTTTTTGGCATCTCCTACTGAAGCTTCAGCACATACGTTGGAGACACCCAGCCTCCCTCCCTGTGGAGATGGTGGTGCTGATCACTTTCCTCTTTTGGGCAGTTGGGGTCCTACCACCTAAAAAAATCATTACTAAAAGTAATTGTTTGGGGTTTTTCATTCTCTTGCCTCCCACACTTGTTGCTCTGTGCTGGGAAATGGTTTGGTGGCAAAGGGGAGCTGCTGATTCATTGCTTTTATCCTGCAGCTGCACCTGACTTAATTAAGGTTCTAGTGCAGACAACCCAGTGCACAAACCTCACGCTGGAGGAGGGACAATATTTTGCTTGCTCCCACGGTTACCACGGGTCTGTTACCACTGATGGGCTTAGCTGGTCCCTCCTGAGCACGTGGCACTGTGGTTTGCTGCAAGAAACCTTCAAGTGCCAAAGCAAAAGGGCAGAGTGATGCTTGCAAGAACCCAGAGAGCATCAGCAAAACCTAACAGGTTTGTGACCATTTACTGGAATGATGAAAATAGTGAGTCACCGTGGTAAGTCAGCAAATGCTTATTTTAGAGTCAAGTGCTGTTCCTTTGGAGCTCCTGAAGTTTTATAGGAGCCAGGACTGAGACTTGCTGTACAAGGAACTCTACAGTGCTGTGCATGCCACATCTGTGGAAGTGTTCCAGCCAGGCTGGCAGGGCTTGGAGCAGCCCAGCCTAGTGGAAGGTGTCCCTGCCCACGGCTGGGGGATGCAGCTCTATGATCTTTAAGGTTCCTTCCACCTCAAACCCTTCTAAGAAAGAAAGGAAAAGCAACATTTGGAGCTCACCTGAGCCATTTGTGAAGCTTTGGCCACCTTGTCTACACATGAACAGGGAAATGTAAAAAAATTTTGAATGCGTCATCCTTTTACTTTTCCATTAAGCTATGCTGTCAAATTAAGAATTTCTTAGTGCCAGCCACTTTGAACTGGAAACAATCTTCACTGGACCTCCAGGCCCTTTAAACAAAGGTGTGGGGTGGCCAAGACCCCGTCCTAAATGAATATTTTGCTCTGTTAGAGGCAGCACAGCTACCTGATGGTGATGGCTCCTGCTGAGCCCTTTTGCATGTCTGCCATGCAGCTGTTTGCCTTAAAAAAAAAAAAAAAAAAGGAAAAAAAAGAAAGAAAAATCCTGGTGCTGGAACAATGCTCTTCAAGATGAGAACTTGGCAGCTGGGCCTGCCACCCACTTGGAGTGCTGGATGTGCAGCACTTGGAGCCCTTGGAAGCTGTGAAGGGCTGGGACTGAAGTGTTTGACTGGGGCTGATGCTCTCCTGAAGATGAGAGTTTCACCGAAACTGAAAGGGGAGAGAGAGCAGGGGAGCCTTGGCCACAGCCAAGGGATTGCTTTTAGACTAAACTACCAGAGGCACTGTGGAGCAGTAATCCTGGGGGGGAACCTGAGCTCCACAAAGCCAGGGCACCGCACAGAGCTGCTGGCAACCCTGTAATCTCTCCTGATTATCTCCCTAATATGCATCACCTGATTCACTGCCAGCTCCTACTTCCTCCCCTCTGTCTCACTGTGCCCCCCCTTCCTGCTGGTGCAGAGATAAAATGTGTTGTTCTAACTGTGAGCTAACCCCTGGGACTGCTCCTGAAACCTTGGCAGTAAATCACCCTTCATCTCTGCAGATTGCCTTGGACATCCTTGGAGTTTAGAATGTAAAATAAATAAATTATATTTATCTTGTATGTATATATACATGCTCATAAAATGTATAAAAATAATATAAATGTCACATTGCAAATCCAAACAAAAGTATTGAATGTTTTATGTTGACCATATGGCTTAGTGACACCACGTCAGGGTTTCCTGTGTGTGCTTTTTACTATTTCCTCTCCACACTTTCTGTAATCTCTCCAAGACCTCTGGAAGCTCACATAAATGGAGATTTATCTCCTGGGACAATGTAAATTGGTCCCAATTTTTGTTTCTGTTGTGGGTCTTAGTGGCAGAAATACTGAGTGGGTTTTTGGAGTGGTTTTTTTTTTTTTAAAATTTATCTATTTTTCTGCAGGTCTGCAAGGCTGGGGCTGTGTGTGCATAGCCCTTCCTTACTTCCACAATCCTTGGGAAGCGCTTGAAGTTGTGACTTTGGGATCCAGGAGGGAGGTACCCAAAAGCAGCAGTGCTCCTGGAATGCTGCAGGAGCCCTGCCTGGTCCCTGGGCATGGGGGTGTCCTGGCTGGAGCTGGAAATGAGCTTTATTGCTGAGTGTAAAACTGCTGTCATCCTTCTGAGCCGCAGAGGGGACAGCACTGCTGTGGTGGTGGGCAAAGCTGAAATGCTGTGACCAGAGGAGAAATCCTGTAACTCACACCCTGGTGACAGGAACAGCTTCACCTGCCTGGGGGGCTGCTGCAGCATTCTGCACCACCAGAGAAAGAGGCCAAACCTCGGGGGAGCCCAGGGCATGGCGAGGTGTCCCTACCCTGCCCTTCACCCCACAGTGCCGGCCACGAGCCCCTGGAAACCACAGAAAGCTGCAGAACAGAAAACACAGAGGTACTGCTGAAAGCTACGCCCCTGGTGCTGGCAGGTGGTGGCTGCCCTGCATTTCCAGGTGGGGCAGAGCAGCTCTAAGTGGTCCCTTTTGCCTTTGGTTTCCAGCCCTGAGAACACCTCAGAGCACGCACTGCAGGGCCTGTCTCTACTCGATAACGGGGCCCTGTGAAAGAGTCATAAATCAAACCTGAAATCTGGCAGGTTTAATAATAAATCCCAAGCTTGTGCCAGGTCTGTGAACTTCTCAGTGTTACTGAGGTGCTCTGAGAGTGAACCTGAGAAGTCTGGTGGTTGCAAGAGGAAAACAGGCAGAACTTGTCAGTTTTGACCCCAAATCAAGGAAAATGTTGTGGTTTTGGCTAAGTGGGGCTTTGTGGTTTTTGTTAACCTGAGGCTCAAAGCAAATGTGTGTTTGGGAGAGGGAGAGGGGGAAAAAAGAACATGAATTGAAATGGGAATGCTTTTTTGTCATGTTTCTCACTGCTCTCACTTGGAAGAGGGTAATGCAAGGAAGTGGTGGTTTATCTCTGCATCAGGAGTGTAAATAATGCCATGGAAAGCCTATTTTGTTCCTGTGAAGTTCACGTACAGATTCCAAATCCCACACAGCCCAACAGCTGATCCTTTCTGATCGCTCTGCTTTCTTCCCCCAGAGTCCCTTTGCACCACAGCTCTGCTAAAGAGAAACAACTGGATCCGTGGTGTGAGTTCAGAGAGGGGCTAGAGAGGAGCCGGGGGCACCTTGACAGTTCTGCACTGATTTTGGGAGAAAGGCCACGTTTCCTGCTTGGACAACACAAGAGCTTTTGGGTGCAAAGCTCCCAAATGCTCCCGTGCTTTCCCCCTGCCTTTAACAGCACTGCTGAACAAGCAGACCCCCAGAAACCACAGAAAGAAACCCAGAGAAACCACCCCCAGACTCACCCTGTGGGCCTAGCAGAAGCCCCACAGGTTTAAAGTTGGGGGGAAAATTGTTCCTGTGCAGTCTGATGTTTGATCTCTCAAAGCCCAGCACCCGAGCCATAAATTGGGATGTGCATTTTGCCGCCACGTCCATGGCAAGACAGAGCTTTAAGATAAAAATCTTCTCCTTTGGAGACCCCAGTGTCAGCTATTGATTTTTAGCAAAGAACTAGAGTCGTTGTTGTCACATTTAGCTGTTCTGGTCCCTGAGTTTCCCAGTTCTTACCCACAGGCTCCAGCTGGGAAATCACATGGAAGTGTATCTGACTGGTGTCCTGCTCCAGTGCTGCCTTAGAGACAGATTCAGTGTCTGATACTGCTTAAATCTTACTAGGAGTCAATATTTTTTTGAAGATGTGGGCTCCTGAGTGAGATTTCCATTCAGGCAGGTGCTTAGTGGTAGTTTCAAGATGCCAAAATGCTTTGTTCAACCCCCTACTTGGAGGAAACCTCAGCACGTCCTAAGTTGCTTCTAATGAAAATCTCACCAGGCATCTCTGTCTGTATCTATTAGATCTTGCATGACTTTAAGAGTTACTAACTTTATTGTTTATTGCCTCTTTTTTTTTTAAAATTTATTTTTTTTATTGCTCTTGCTCAAGGGACATAACTGCTTGTGCAGGTAAATGAAAAATACAGACGTGAGCAAAATGTGCAGGGAAGTCCTTGGAATATGGGTCAGGGCAGAGGTGGCTGAAGGCTGAGGAGGAAACTTCCTGCTCCAGGGACAATGGTGTGATTGATGCACCCAGAGAGCTGATTTAATCCAGTTGAATTATTTCATCATGAGGCATAGGGCTGCGATAAAGAGGCTTCCTCCTCTCTGGATTGATGCAGGGAGGCAGCAGATAACAGGATTAATGATCTGAGCCCGCGGTTCAGGTTTCATTCCCAGTCTCAGTAGGAATCAGATGTGACCCTGCTGCCTCGGTTGCAGTTATTCCAGAAGGGCAGGGGTTTAATGAAATGTGGAATTGAGCCTCCTGATCTCAAGGAGACTGGCATTCTGGGCATGATTAATTTTTCCAAGTCAAACAGATCTTTTGGGCCAGTGAACAAGTCTTTGTTCCACACTGGCAGGGACGTGTTGGGAGGAGGAGACTTCCCTGTTCCCAGCTAGACCCCTTGGGGCCTGCTGCTCTCAAATCAGGATGCTGTAGGTGATGAGAGGTTCATTTTGCCTGAGTTATATCCAATCTGCTCATGTTGGGCTGGGAGTGCATACTAGGGAGCTGCACAATCTGGGCTGCATCCTTCATATTTGGGGGTTTGTTTTTTGCTCTGCTCTGTTTCTTTTCAAACTTGCAGGAACACATGAAGCAGAGGCAAGAAAGAGGGGGAAAAAAAAATCTTCTATTTCAGCTTAATTAGTTTTCTGACCCGGGGGGCTGTAGGGCTGCATGAAGAGAGGAGTGGAGCAGGGACACGGGGTGATGCAGGAGCTGCTCCTTTTTGGCAGGGGATGTGTCAGTGCAGAACTGCAGTGTCTGCATTGCTGTATGCAGTGAAGTCCTCTGCACAGAGATGCTCCAGAGGGCTCCTGCAAACACACCTGGGTTCCCTTTGCCCTCATCTCTCAGAGGTTTCTCCACCAGGAGGGACCCAAGGGGTGCAAATGAGCTGTTCCAGAGCCTGGAAGGGAGCCAAGGCTGGCAGGCTCGAGCCCTGAGGTTTTTGTGTGGATGTGAGCACTGAACACCTCTGACATGCTGGGCTGTTTGCACCCACGGCTCTGGCCTTGGCCTCCCTTCACCAGCATCAGAAAGTGGTGGAAAATATTTATACTAACAGATTGTGAGCAGCTGTTTTAATGAAGCATTTATGTACTAGGCAAACTTTAAATTGCCCCAAAATGGGACACATGTGTTCTATAAATACACTGTTATGAAGAAGTGGGGAGTAAGAGATTCTGGATCCAGAAGGCTAATCCTCCTACACTTATTTATTTTGATAAAGAGGTTATGTGCTGGAAAGAAATGGTGTAGAAAGTAAATGTGGGGCTTTCCAGAATGCAACCATGCTTCAAAAGTGCAGCAGAGGAGGGTTAACCTCTCCAGATCCAGCACATTGCCTCAGACTCTGCACATCAGCCTATTTAAAAGTGATTCCACCCCACCTGAGCAAGAAAACACCAGTTTGGTATGGCCCCTTTCTGTAGGAAGATGTCATTTAGAAGATGGATTTGGTCTTGCTTTGGATCCAAACCCAAACTTTGAAATACATTCAGTCCTCAGTTTTCCTAGCAGATGATGAAAGGAGCCTGACCCCTGAAGTCTGGTCATATATCAAATCCCAAAGTGCATTTCTTAGGAAAAACAGTTGATTGTTTGATGCTGGTGCAAGTCTGCTAGAAAACAAACTGCAAAAAGCTTTTGGGGCAAATATCCTCTTTATTTGCACATTAGGCAGGTAGGAATACAAAATGCCACGTTGGAAAGATTTCCTTTTACCACTCTCTTCTCCACATCTCAGGAGTCTTTAGCTCATAAAAATGCTGGGGGGAGCACACGTGTGTGCAAAAGTGACATGTGCTCACTCTGCCAATTAAAACTGGAGGTCCTGCCTAGAAAGTTGTTGAGAGTGAAACTTTCTTATTCAAATAGCATGTGGCCCTGCTGGTCTGGGGAGGTTGTCATGGTTATCCCACATCAGCTGATGTCATCTCCTTTTCTGTAGAAATAAGTGCTTTTCAGCTGACCAGTTCAGGGTAAAGCTGTTTAAAATGCTAAGGCAGCCAGAGGAGCTCACTGGGGTCTCTGCTATCAGGGGGAACATAGAAAAACAAAAACAAAAAAAACCCCTGTGAATCAGATGGAACTGCTAAATTGTGGGGGAATTGATGGGGAAACTGGTATGGACATGCTTGGATGGGGCAACCCCAAAGGTATTGTGGGTGCACAATGGTGGCACTGAGGAGAACGGCCGAGACTGGGATGGCTGGGGGGGCTTCATTGAGGCAGCTGAATAGGAAGGAGAAAGGCAGTCAGAGATGCACAAAAGCACAGAAAAATGTTGTTTGCCTTGTGACTTGAGGATTTTAGACCAGGATGCTGAGTGATAAATGGCTTTGGGATGTTAAATGTCAGCTCTGAGGGGGTGGCATGTGCAGGGTTGAGCCTTGCATGAGTGACACTGTTTTGCTGGGGAGGAAGAGCCCTCTGCAGCGCCCAGAACCTGACACACACTTTCTGTCTAGCAGCTCCCAGGGCAGCAAGTGGTGCTCACTGATGTGGAGCCCAAAGTTCATGGCAAAATTCAGGAAAAGACACAAGCAAGGAGTTTAAATATCTTGCCTTTGAGGAGAGGGTGGAAGTGGTAAGCAGGGGCTGCTGAAGGGGTGTTTTGGTGTAACTCCATGTGATAAGGGCTTTTTCCAGCCCTGGATGTGGTTCCTCATGAGCTGAGAGCTCATCTTCCACCTGGGAAGAGCAGGTCTGTTCTTTATGGAAGGAGAAAGTCTCATTGGTTTAGATTTGAGGTTGGACTCGATGCCTTGAGGGTCTTTTCCAACCTATGTCTCTATGAATTAGTTGAAGATGCTGCACCAGGAAAGCATGTGTTTTTGCATTTCTGTGCACCTGCTTCAGAGGCAGGAGAAGCATTTAGGTGAACAAACCACGGCAGAAAGCAGAGCTGCTGGTTTCTAGGTTTTCTCTCATGTGTAGGTATGGAAATGTGCTCAGAGCTGGAGCAGTGCAGCTGGCAGCTCTCTGAGGTGCAGGGAGGGTTGAGGAGACTTAAATGCTGTTTGGGGTGCCTGGAAACTACAGAGCTGGTGAAGTCTGGGTATCCTCCTGATGCCCACTCCTTTATCAAACATGATGCCTATTCCTTTATCAAAGGTGCTGTGAAGTTCAGGAGTTCCAGGGTAGGAGTAATGAGAGGAAGGGACAAAGAAACAGGCAGTGCTGCTGCAGATGATTCATTTTCTTTGGAATCTTGGCTGTAGAAATAACAATCCTACTCATCGTTTTACAAATGCTTTTACAAACACTTAAACATGGGATGTTACTGCTAAGTGTTGACCAAAATGCTCTGAGCATGAAAGCTTCATTAATCTGGATGAAAACATGTAAAATGATAAGATAATCTGTGCTTCCAGTCACAGCACTGCAAAGCAATCTCTTGCTTTCACACCAGTGGAAATGGGAGAAGAATATGCTTTTATCTTTTTTATTTTATTTTCCTTTTTATTTTTTTTTCCTTCCTTTTTATTTATTTTTTTTATAAATTCTGTTATGGCTGAAGATTTATGTCCAAACTCACTCTTCACCTTCCTTTTTGTTTTATTTTTTTTTTTAATTCTGTTATGGCTGAAGATTTATGTCCAAACTCACTCTTCAGGCCTGGAAGATATTTTTTTTCTGTTAAGTTAAAAAAAATGGAGCTCCAGTCCCTGGAGGAAACCTGATCAGAGACACGCTGGCTTCCACACACACTCCAGGCCTATTGATCTCCCCTGTCCCCTCTGCCCTCTCTGTCTGTAGGTTATGGAAACAATGTCTGTCAGCAGCAGCTCTGCTTTCTGTGCTGGTTATTAACTTTCTGGCAGAAGGGACTCTGCTCTCCCTTTATGGGGTCCCAAGACCCACAACGAACTCAACAACCCAAAGGGAATATCTCCAGGAACTACCCATTTTACACAAATCCCAGTGTTTTCTTAAAAAATAATAAAGTCTCAGGACTCTTTTAGTTGTGCAAGGGTTGAACAAATGCAATGAGAGATGCACAAAATGTCTATTCAAGCCTCCTGTTTGGGCAGGTATTTAATGTGTTTTCTTGCTCAGAGTGCAAGCTGCTGTCACTCTTTGTTTCATGACTTTGCACAAGAGAAAAGAATGATAATTTCATCTGCTGGACAGGCAAATACTGAGAAAACTTTAACCTGCTGGGACAAATTCTGTGAGAAATAAATTTTGAGAAACAAATTCCAGTGACTTTTTTTGCCCCCAAAGTTAAAGTTTGCCTCAGTGCCACTTCAAGGCACTTTCACCAAAATCTGAACCCTGTGCCAATGGAGTGAGTAGGAAACCACAGCAGCTCCCTCTGCAGCTCTTCAAATTTCTCTAGGGGAGATGGGGACATTGTCTGGGGGATTTTAGACCAAACTTTCAATCTCTGTGCCCCAAATATAAACTACTAGCTGTCTTTGCTCCAGTTTCTGGCACTGAACTGGGCTGTGTCCAAAGCTCTGACAGGGCCCCTCCAGCACTTCAGCCCACTCACACTTGTGCCTCAAAATAGAACATTATAGTTTTGCTTATTTGTGGGCAGCTCATCCTGCCCCTTCATTTCACACACTCCTGCTATGTATTAATAACTTGCTCTTGATCTTAGAATAGTCACAGTGCTGGTGTATCTTCAGAGAACTTATTTTGGGAAGGCAGTTGTGAGTCCTATAAAGCAATATATCATAAAACTGAGCTGCATCTAGAGCAGCCCTTGGAGAAATTCAGCAGAACTTTTGAGTAGTGTAACACACACTCTTAAATTCCACTCTCTGCATCACCAAGAAGTTTCAGAAAAATGCTCTCTCATTGTTTCCACATTATTTGCTTCATCTGAATCCTTTGTCTTGTGGACACAGCACGTTTGCAGAGCTGATGTCCATGCATTTATTTGCCCTGGGAGTCCAGCAGCCAGAGCAGCAGTTGCTTTGCTGGGGTCGAGCTGGTCCCTGAATCCACCCTGGCTCTGGAGTTCCTTCCCTGCTTGTTTTCATCTACAGCATGCCAAGAGAAATCCCAAGGTGCTTAAAGAGAGTTTATAAAAGGGGAGAGACACTTATTACATGGACAGAGAGTGAAAGAGGGAAATGGTTTTGAATGAAAAAGGAGAGATTTGGCTCAGATGTAGGAGGAGATGCTTCCCTGTGGATGTGATGAGGCTTTGGTACAGGTTTCCAGAGCAGCTGGGGCTGCCCCTGGATCCCTGGAAGTGCCCAAGGCCAGGCTGGACCCTGGGGCTTCGAGCAGCCTGGGACAGTGCTTTTTTCTGACCCAGAGATGGGGTAACTCAGAGGTGTTTTAAAAACTTTTATCCCATTTTCATTCTCATGTGAAGGGTGAGACAATACAGATGTTATAATTCACACCATCACAATCAGAAGCAAACTATTTCCTAATTGCAACACATTTTAAGTGTTTCTTGGCCCATCAGCTTTTGCCACACCGTGCTGTAAATGCCTTACAGACATGGCAGGGGTGGAAGGAAGCAGTCAGTGCTTTTGGTGTCTCTTGCTCCTCCTTGGTTTTTGTACCTGCTGAAGAAATTCAGGCTGCTCTATCTGTTAATCTGTCCCATCCCTCCTTCAGGTACTGAAGGTAGCTCTGCCCTTTGCTGTGTTCTTGAACTCTTTTCTCTTGCTGAGTTTCTTTCTGGGATTTTTTTTTTTTAATTTCTTATTTACACTCTTTGCTGGACCTGCACAGCAAATGATTTACTCACAGTGAAACTGTCTTGTTTTCAATTTTTTCTTTTAATGGACGTGAGCCAAGATCCCATGCATGGTTTAGCTGCCTAATTTCAGTGATCTCACCACGATGACATGGTCATCCCTGCCTCTGCAGCTGGAGTCAGAAAGGGGGTGCACACAGTCACCCCAGGACTGCCCCTTGCAGAGGTGAGCTGGCCCTGCTCTGCCACTGCCCAGCTCTGTGACCCTGCAGAACTCAAGGGAATACTGGAAGTCATCCTTTTCCTTCAGAAAATTTTGCCCACAAAGTTTCAGACAACAAAGATGAGGCCTTGAGGCATGACTATAATCTCAGTAAATAAACAACCACAAATAATTGGTTGAAATAATTTGGGTGCAGTGTGCTGTTGTGGAGCAGTTGCAGTGTGTTTATGCTGTCAGTGAAGGCAAAAATAAATGAAAGTGGGATTTTTTTTTTCCTGTTTTTTCCTTTCTCTTTTGTTGTTATTTAAATTGTTGGCTCCCCCAAGCCTCTGAGTAAGGCAGTGCACAGTCCCACAGCCACCCTGCTCCTGCAGAGCCTGGCTGGACATTGCTGAGGAAGAGGAAAGGAATGTTTGTCTGCAAATGAGGAGTAACCTATACTCAGGGGAAAGTTTTTCCCTTAATCCCTAAAAGGTTGGTTTATGGCTTGAAGGCTGCAGGCTTTGTTACCCTGACAGACCTCAGCCTGCCTGGTGTAACATTAGGTGCTGTCATCTTGACAAATATATATAAAAAAAACCTTCTTTGATTTCTGACAAGCAGAGAAACTTGAGCAAACCGTGTGCCAGTGAGTAATGAGAGTGGCTGGCTGTTGTGCAAGGGCTGTGTGAGGAGATGCTGTGGCAGCCAGCAGGGCTGTGGGGATGCTGAGTGCTGTTCAGGACTTGTTTGCTGACAGGAGAGAAGATCTGATGAGATAGGCAGGGATTGCAACAGCAAGTGGCTCAGGAGCTGTTGGTCCACACAAACAACACTCCTGCAATGGGTGTTTTGGAGAGATGTGGGGATTTTCAGAGCTGCTGCAAGGATTTTGTGAAAATGGCTTTAGAGGAGCAGGGCTGTTTTCCTCCCGGAGGCGGAATGTGTTTGCAGAGCACCCAGGGCAGGCTGGGCAAGGAAAGCAGTAATTGATGGAGTTGGGGCAGAGGTTGGTGCTGCAAGTTAAGCATGACTCACCAGAGCACACTGGAGATCAGACAAACCTCACAGGATGGGTGCTCTGTAATTAACATCCCTCCAAGTCTCTCCTGTTATCAAGGCAGATGGAAGCGCCTTTGCCAGGTTCCACCTCAGGCAGGTGCTCTGCCCTGTGCCACCCCAGTGAGCATCCCTGGCACCTGGTTCTTGGGCAGTGTTGGGCCCTCGGTGCCTGGCACCTGCAGCTGCCCTGCTCTTTGTGCAGAGAGAGGAGCAAGGGACAGCCAGGGATCCTCCCTTCCTTCTGAAACAAGTCCAGCACCACTCCTGCCACCACTCCCAAGTGAGCTGTGCCCTGTCTCCCCAGCCTTCAGGGAACCTGGTCACAAAGGAACTCCCTGGAGGAGCAAATGCAGTGGGGAGCAGGGGGTGTTTGCTTGACAACACCCTGCATACAACCCAGGCAAGAATTCTGCCCTTGTCTTCTGCTGTGGGGATACATCAGCTGCTTTTTCAGTCTCAGATATTTAAGGGAGAATCCTTGCTGTTCTCCCCTGTTTTGGCCAAGACTGAGCTCAACTGCAATGAGAAAAAAGCCCATTAAACAAAAAAGGCAGTTTTGGGCTGAATCATATATACTTGACACATTCATCCTTTTATTTATAATGTGCATCCTTTGAGCAGCAGGAGAATTGGACAGGATCACTGCAGGTGTGAGGCTCCAGTGCAGAGGAAGAAGATAATTTTTGGCTTGGAGAAGTTGGTTGCAGGGCTGGTTTAGCAGCCTTCTGTAACCTGCAGAGCAAATGTATTTGCTTTGGCTCCTGAACAACCTAAACACTTGGAGAGCTCTGGCTCTGCTGCTCACAGTGGATTTTCCTCTGCATTTGTGTCAGAGCTGTGTCAGACTTGCAGCCAGTGGCTCCTCCAGCATCACCTCGTCCCCATCAGGATGAGAGGGGATCAGGGGATCATGTTGGAGCAGGCAGGCAAATCCACCTGGGTGCAGAGGGCCCTGAGGGTGCTGCACAGCCACCACTCAGCCTGACTTACACACCCCTCACCTTCTCTCTGCTGTATTTGCTCTTGGATACGCCTGCAAAGGGATTGCAGGACTGGGATGCTCTGGTGCAAAACTCCTAAAGGCCCTGGAGACACTGCTGGTCTCCTAAAGGCTCTGGAGCCCCTCTGAAGCTGAGGTTTGGCAGCTGGTGTGCCCAGCAGCTCCTGCTCTGGACACTGCTGGCCTGGACTGGGTAAATAAGGAGCTCCCATGCTGCCTGCCCTGGGGGCTGGGGCTGGCCACTGCTCCCCTCCTGTGCCCACTGGCCCCTCCAACCCATGGCATGCTGGTAAAGCTATCCTGCCCTGTGGGCAGCGTTGTTTCTCTGCTCTTTTCTTTCCTCTTCAACAAATCCACGTGCCACCACTTCCCTTCCACTTTGTTTTTCTGAGCACGCTGGAGTATGGGTACCGAAGGCACGAGGCTTTTGGAGCAGCATCAGCACACTGGGCTCCCTGCCTGCAGCCAAGGATGAAAGCAGAATGAAGAGTGGGGTGTGTTGAGTGATGCTTCACGTTGGGTTTGTGTGCAGCTTTCCAAGACAAACACCAGCCTGGCCCCCTGCTAGCCCTTGTCCCTCCACATTCCCAGAGCACGACTCGCAGAGGGGTAGTGGACACCAAAGGAAAGTGCCAAAATTCATTATTTGACTTTGTCAGCTCGGTAAAACGGTCTGATGTTGGTAGGAGGTTATGTTTTCATAGAGAAAGCCTTGAAGAAAATAAACCAAAACCAACTCCCCCTCCCATCCTGGGGCCTCCTGTCCTGGGTTTCAGGTTGGAGCCAGGGCTGCTGACTCATCGAACGTGCAGGTGCTGGGGCCTTCCCGTGGGGAGCACCACCTCAGCACCTGCCCTCTGGGACAGCTCTTAAGCTTTTCTAAAAGCTTTTGCCCTGATTTTCACAGCAGACCAGGTCCTGGATCACCTTATCCTTCTGGGTGCAGGTCCACCAGTTTGCAGAGCATTGCTCTGCATCAGCCTTGTGTGTCTGCTCCAGCACATAATTTGGCCCCATGCCTCTCTCCTTTCCTTTTTCTGTACCACAGGAAGCAGCATTTATAAAATCCCTAATGATCCTGTCAGCTTTTATACATTTCCTGTCTTGCTTTGCAAATGAGCGAGGAAAACACAGCACTTTTGACCTGAATTACTTTGGATTGTGTTTGCTGTATGTGGTATTGGTCACCAGTCTGCTTTGCCTCTGTCACCTGTGATGCCAGGGTGGCTGTGTCTGCTTCCATGTCCTTATCAAAATCCTGGCAACTTCAACATTTCCATAACAACCCTTCTTCCCCCTTCTGATTCAGGGGGAATCTGAGGGAGGAAATTGCTTTACCTTTTGGAATCATAGAGAAAACCTGGAAAATGTACCAGCAGGCAAATAAATAGAATTTAAATGTTCATCTTTTCAACTCTACAGACTAAGTACCAGCAGGCAAATAAATAGAATTTATGTTCTGTTACCAAAGATGAAAGACCCTTCACTTCCAAGCTAAGCTAGATTGGGGTTTTTCTAAATGTCTTATTTGAGACCACAGGGGTGACCTACCCAACACACACACTGAATTTCCTCTTTGCAGGAGACTGTCTGGTTTGACACATGCATTCTTGAGGTCAAAAATGGATTTACTGGGGGATTCAAGAAGTCTTGAGAGCACTAACCACACACCTGACAGTAGTTTTGAACCCTACATTAGTGCTGTCTCTATTTTCTCTGGTGCAGTTTACAAAGAGCAGCCCTACCTCAGTTTTCCTCTGCCAACAGCCAAGGATTTCAGGGGTTTTCACAGGTACATGGAGCTGTAGCTGTGCAAAACTCCTCAAAGCCAGGGCTTGTAGAGGTTTGCCATTCCTGATGGGTGCTGCTGTGTTCAGCAATCCATGTCCCATGTCCAGTGCTCATGAGGATGCTTCATTCCAGCACCTTGCAGGGCAAGGGGCAGGACAGGGGTTTTCTCCTTGCTGTCTATAAGAACAGCAAATTTTGGACCATTTTATGACTGAAGATGGGGCAGATTGGCTCTTGTATCCCCGTTACCTTGAACCTTCCTGATGTTATTTCCTGAACTGGTGGAAAGCTTAAAACCCCAGACCAGACTGCTGAGTTGAAGGATATTTTATTCCATCCCCTCTCTTTGCTGCCTTGTTTTTTTCCCTTCAGAAGCTCTCTTGGAATACCATTCCTACCCATAACTTTGTGAAACATAGGGGCCAAGTGCCTGGAAACTGAATCAGGCCAGCTTCTAAGCTGACTTGCATGCAGCACTGGAAATAAAAATAAATTCCTGTAGTCATTGGAGCTTAACCAGACTGAAAACTGAACTAAGTAAGCAGAAAAATCCTGTCCTGACTGCTATAAAGAGAATCTACTCTACAGCAGCTACGAAATGGCAATGCTATAACCAGGTGTCTCCAGCAAGGAACAAAGTGGTTGAAGTGACACATAAAAAATTTCAAGTGTGCTTTCTTCATCTAAAATAGGGAGCAGACAGCCAAGGACATCACCAGGCTGTTAAACCAGCTTTGGGGGGAGCTGGATGCAGTTTTGCAAGGGGAAGAAATCAGGAGGACCAGCTGTGAGCTGGACAGCTTGCAGCTGAGATGAGGTAATACGGTCAAATATGTGCCTCTGCGAGTGAGGTTAGTTATTTATTCCCTTCAAAGACTTTCCTATGTCTACGCAGTCTGAAAATTATTTTTGCAGTTAATATCAGCCTGGCCCAGGCCAGACTTGTGCTGCTGAAGCAGCAGAGGAGCAGCCAGATCTGCAGCCCAGCTGGGGACCCTTTGATGGGGCTCTGTGAGATCCCCAGTGACCCAGAGGAAGCCCTGAGTGCAGATAATCCTTATCAGGCACTTGAGCTGAGGTCACATGAAGTCTCTCAGAAAGCAGCTGAAGTGACCCTGCTGGCTTGGACTCCATCAGTGGCCAGGGATGGGAAGATCTGGGGAGCTGAGCTGAGCTTACCAGGGAAGGGAGCCCCCAGTCTGCCTTGGGCTGGCTGGGGTACCCCACAGCTTGGGCAGTCTCCCAGGGAATCATGCCATGCATGCACAGGCTCCTCTCTCTGTGGTGTCCTCAGGTGCAGATTTTTGTCTGCAGGACCAAGTGGAAGTGATGCCTTAAGTTTTAGCTTTTGTATTTTTCAGATCAGTACTCCTTTAGTGTGTAACTCCATTGCCTGTCAGCTGCTGTTCTCCCATTTTATTCAGAAAAATAGAGTTTTTCTCTGGGCCTGAAACTCAAGGACACCTTACTGTCTCAGGCCCTGAAAAATGTCAACAACAGTGAATTAGGGGGAGCAAGCTTGGAGTAAATGACTTCATTACCTGAAGCTGTAATTGGACAATTAACCCCTGATATGCAAATAGACCAAACTTATATCTGTATAAAAAAACTCGTGTTGTGTTGCCCCCAGGGTGGGTGAGGTGAGCTGAGGCCAGTTAAGTACCTGGTCTCTGCTGCCAACACAAGCTGTAGTAACACTGCTGTGGAGCAGGAATGAAATCAATTTAAATTCTGCCCAGAAAGGGGTTTGGCACCCATGGGGGGTGGGGAAAGCAGCAGTGCTGTGTTTTCATGGTGGTTAACAGCTCTGTGCTGTTCCCCATAGCCTGGTCTGGCCGTGTCCCCCCCTTTCAAGGAGTTTCAGTGCTCTTGTTGGAGCTGGGCTCCTGCCATCCATCGTGTTTGCTCCAGAAATAAGGAAATGAGGTGCACCAGTGCAGGAGATGGGCCTGCCTGCATCCCCAGTGAGGGCCAGAGCAAAGAACATGTCTGTGGTCACCACGGCCATCCTCTGCACCCAGTGGGGATCAGCTAATCTGAGTCTAAGCTTGGGCTCACACTAGGGAAAGTGAAAGGTGGACAAGATTGTTCTCCTGCTGCTGTGTGTGCTCTCTGGTGTTGGGAAATGTGCTCTGTACCCTGTAAGGAGCCTTTCAGCAAATTTCAGACTTGGGCGAGATGAAAGGAGACTTCCGAGAAGCCTGGCCAAAAAGGGGAGGGAAAAAAAAAAAAGACAAAAAGAAGTATTTACTTTGAGGTTCTGCTTTGAGAGATTTGGGGTTATCTGGGTTTGCAACATTTAAATTAAGGGAGGAGTCAAAGAAATGAAAGACATCACCAGGAAATATTGATGCAAGGCGATTTCTTAACACACACACAGATCATTGCTGACTTTGGGAGGTTTGCCCACACTGAGCTTAGAGGCTGGAATTGGGAAAAAAATCTGAGTGCTTAGGTTTCTTACCAGTGGGTTGGGTTTGCAACCCCAGTCTTACACAACCCAATCTCTCCAGTGTCTCTGCTGAGCTTTCCATCACATGCTCCCCTCCTCCTGCTGTGCCTGATGCTTGTGTTACTCAATTTTGAGAACACAGGGATCTATAATTCAATCCCCCTTCCAGTCCTTACTGGGTTCTTCAGGACCTTTTCCTTCCAGGGCTCCTTGCATGGCAGTCTCAGACAGGTTGCTGCCTGTTTCTGTCCTGCTGTGTCCCCTGCCAGCCCTGCCCTTGTCACCAGCATGCTGGCATTCAGTGTTGGGCTGCCTGGAACAACACATCAGTGCCCTGGAAAGCAGTGAGAAAACAGCAAAGAACATGTTGGAGATTTATTTTTCTTTCTTGTTTTGACAACCTTTGGCAAGAATCTAGATGAAAACAGAGGGGCTGCAGGAATGATTGAGGAGGGATTTTTCTGTGTGGTGTTTTTTCTGAGATAGGATTTGCCAGGAAAGCCACCCACCTGTTCAGACAAGGCCTCAATTGTGGTGGATGGTGGTGAACAACTGAGTGCCTGTGCTCCCCTCCAAGAGCCACAATTCCTGGGTTATTTTTAGCAGATTTGCACACCTCTGTTTATTTGCTCTCCCTGGTGCACATTCCTCAGTCCCTGTGACTTCCTCCATAATGTGGCCAAAGCTGGAGGCAGAGGAGCTTTCTGTGAGCAAATGCTGCTCTGGTGGGAGAGGATGGGTGCAGAGTTTTATCCCAGCACTCACTGCATAGAAATCACAGTTGTGGCTTTACCCCTGGGGGTCCCTGAGTGCTGTCCTTTCACTGTGCAATTCCCTGCCACTTTTGCTGTGCCTCTCTGGATGTTTTTGGAGCTTAGAGAAACCGGATCTTCATCTGCTTTTCATTTCCTTGGATGCTGCTGGGCTATCACCTTGTTTTGTCCTCAATGGCAAGTTGCTGCTCCACAAAATCTTTCAAGACAAGGGAGGTGTTTCGTCTGCTGTGGGTTTTTTTCTGTGCTCATAAAATAAGGGAGACAGTAACTGATGTCTTGGGGGTGGAAGGAAGGGATTTATCAGTGGAGAAAATTGGACTGACCTGGAGGAATGTCGTTAGATGTGGAGGAGTCCTTAAGTGGTAAAAACAATCAGTCAGCTGCCTGAAACAAAACGCTGATGGCCTTGAGCAGTGCTGTCAGAGCACTCGGTGTGGTCTGCTCACCACAGGCCCCAAGAGCCTCTCTGGTGCTGCTGTGCCTCTTCTCAATGTGCCAGTGAAGCTGGAAAGGAATGTCTTGTCCTTGTCACTGGAAGGAGCTGAGCAGGGAGGGACGGCTGTCTGTCTGCCCTGTGGGACACGTCAGGCTGCCAGGGCCACCCTGACCCAGCAGTTCTGGCCTGGCCTCTGTGGGCTGCCCAAGGTCGTGCAGGAAAGTCCATCTCAAAGGGCAGGGACATTAAATTCCTTCTGTTTCCGTCCCTTTGCTGCTGTTATTGTTGCCTCGCTCCTTGGTTGGGTTCCTACTTTTTATTTCTTGGTGCTTGGCACATCATTACTCATTTGCACAGGTAGGAACATTGTTGGACAACTCCATTTCATTTCATTCTGTGTTTTCTCTCAACATACATCTTGTATGAGGGAATACATGGGGAAGAGAGACAAGAGCTGGTAGAGCACCTCACTTGTTTCTTGTCCTTCTCTCAAGGCAAAAGCCATTTTTCTGGGCTGGCTGAGCCTTCAGTGGACTTTGCACGGGGATGGGGACATCTGCTCGTGCTGAAACTGGAGACTGTTTCTGTTTTCCTGAAGAAGTGATGACCTCTCACATCCATCCCAGCTGTTGGGTGGTGATTACTTGGTGATTCAAGGCACAGGGTGGGTGTCTAAACATGAAATGATGACAGTGATCCTGACGCTGCTGGGATTAGCTGTGTCTCTCCCCTCCTGCCATCTACCACCCCTTCCAGCAGAGGAGCTGGGGACAACAGGAGCAAATTCCCCATCCTGCTTTCATGTGGCTTGGCCATGAAACCGTGTGCACTCCAACCAGCTCGCTGCACGTTAAACAAACAGAGAGACTCCTCACTGGAGTGAAAGCATAACCATTAATAACATTGTTTATAATGTGCTTATTTGCTGATTTGGAGGTCAAGCATGTTTGACATTCCCACTGCTGGAAGGGGGCTGGCTTAGCAAGGGCCTCTGCTTTACGTTGGACTCTTCTTTTTTTTTTTTGCAAATCACATCTACATGTTCCTGGGAAATGTTTATGGCTTGGAGGTCGCTGACATAGCTTTAAACATCTGCTCGGCTCAGAAAGGGAGAAATTGTCATTGTTTTTGCTATGGCCCTCCTAAGTGTCAGTGTCTTTTAGGTGCAGTGATTCATGTGTCACTCTCCTGCTTGCTCCAAACATGCAAACAGTGAGCGCTCCAGAGCCAGTGAAAGCAAACAGCTCAGCACCTGCCACTTCCACGCTGTCCTGAGGCCTCAGAGAAGGCTCTTAAATTACATTTTCACCTGTGTGGGATGCCAGGTCTTGATGGCGCAGGGCAAGAAGTGCTGTGCCAGTCAAGCAAGGAAGACCTGGACACACACTGCTGAACTCCACACCTGCCAGTTCTCAGCTTCTTTTTTCTACCTCTGTCAAGCCCAGGACTGAGTTCTGCAGTACTTCACTAACAAGGCACTAAATGCCTAACTATCGTTCTTTACAAGGCCTTTTAAGGCTAAACTACCCAATTAAGAAATGACACCTCAATTATTTTCACTTTTAACCCAATAACTGCTCACTTGACATCTGCAATGTGAACTTTTCTGTCCGTTACCACCCAAACCCATGGAGAAGAAGGTGAAGAAGAAGGACCAGACTCCACCCTAAAACCTCCATCTCACTTTATATATATAATACAATATCCTAAACCCTTAAACTCTAAGTTTTCCACCCTGTGACATTACACACTTCTAACCAAACTCCACACCCACAATCCCAGTTCTATCATTCCATTTTGGAAGCCTTCTCCAAGGCCTCAGGTCAAATGCAGTGTTCTCCTGGGGGTCAGAGTCTGTCAGCAGAGAAAGTCTGAAATTCTCAGCATCCAGGACTCCAACACATCCCTTCTCTGGAAGAACCAGCTGGGAGGCCGGGGAGGTCACCTGGCAGGTGCTGTTTATGCTGGCTCTTGGTCCTGTGGTGGTCTTTTACTGCTTTAACAGTACCAGAGACACCTTTTGATAGCTGAGTGTGGTTATTGGAACAGCCTTGGGCTGTGCCCGTGGTTTGGCTGCCTGCTCATTTCTGTGTGATGCTGTTGAGGGTGTCTGCACTTGCTGTTCTAAGCTTCAATTTCTTACTTTGTTCCAGAAGCTGACAGCAGGAATATCTCCTGAAAACTGTGCCTGACCTATAAATGTTGGAAAATGTAGGTACACAGTTTGGGGTCACTGGGGCTGTGTGTGGCACAGTTTGGGTCACTGGCATGGGGCTGTGGCCCAGCCTCATCCCCAGTGGCTGCAGCTGTGAGCAGCAGGTGAGCAGCACTGGCAGCAGTGAGCCATGGAGTGCCCAGGTGTGCTGAGCAACCACCAAAGGGAGCAGAGGGCACCCAGGGCAATGCAGGAACATCAGGGGTATGAAATGTTGGGTAAAGAGCAAGAAGGGCAGATGCTTGCAGCCTTCTGAAGTGGTCTGGTGTCGCTCTGTATGGGTTGAAACCTTCTGGAATTCTACAGTGATACTCTGTGTATCATGACTGTCTCAATTGTGACGTGCTGTGACAGGAAAGACACTGATTTTTGTGTGCTGTACCCTACATCCTTCTCAGTCAGCTAAATGGAACTGTGTTATCATTCAAAGCCTGAAATGGATGTGGAGTTTGATGTGATGATGTCTCTGGAAAATGGCTGATGACAATGGCGTGATGAGTGATTTACAGAAGTAGTTTCTATTTTTTGAAAACACCCTGTTTCTCTGCACACCATCAGACAAACAAGGCAAGGGGCGTGGATGCATTATCAAATCCATGAAACAGACTGGGCTGCTTTACAAATGTGAAAAAGATACCTAAGGGCTGCCAAAATGCATTTTGGTAGGAAAACAAGATGACAAACTGCTTTTGCTGTAGAGAGAACACGCCAGGATTCAGAGTTGTGAGTCTGCCACCTCTAGAGAGAAGCACACAAATCTGTGTCTCAACACTTCTATAATGAGCAAGGATAGACCCAAACATAAGTATGGGGTGCTCTGGAAATCTGTCCCTCTTGTGGGTCCCACACTCAGAAATTCCAGCTGTGAAGTTTGCCATTTGTAGAGGTGGGTGTGGAGCTGTGTGTCAGCCCATACCTGTGCTGTGGCTGGGCAAGAGAAGCTTTTTCTGCCTTTCCTGCATTGTCAGGAATCTTCCTTTTTACCCAGGTATGATTTTCCCAAAACATGTGGTGACTCTGCCTGGAAGACTTGCACCCATGTCTTGCTGATCCCAGCCAGCTGAGCACAAACCTTTCTGGGGCTGCAGAGAGGCCTGCAGGGTGTGATCACAAAGGAGCTGTTTCTCTACAAAAGCTAACTAAAAATAGGAAATTATGTGGACCGTTATGGAAGATTTTCAAATTCTAAACAGTATTTTAATTTTATTTAAATCCTAGATCCCTAAGGAGGAAAGGATGGTGTTCTCATATGGGGCTGTGTGTTTGCATGTGTTTGTTTATCCATCCACATTGACTCCTACATGCTGCTTTTTGAGCCCCAAATTTCAGCAAAAAACTGTCATTTTGATAGTGTTCTTGGAGATTATGCAACTCTAAAATTGTGTGAGATATGCAGCTCAAAAGATAAAAAGCACATCTATTAATAGTCAAAGATTGACATCTAAGCTCAACCCTTAGCAGACTGCAGAGAATCCACACAGGGGGATGCTATAAATGATCCCACCACAGAAGGAGTTTCAATCACAGCACATCCTTTATCAGGCACCAGAGAATCCAACCACAATGCAGAAATCCCCAGGAAACTACCCTGTGTTATTTCTGGGGCTAACAGAAAAACTCATCTGGGCTGTTTGTTTATTTGTGTGTTGGGTGTTTTTAAAATTTTATGGAGAAGCCGCAGGGCATGACATTTTAAATTAAGATGAGATTGCTATAGGAAATGGTGAGAAAGGTCACAGAAATATCCCTCTCTTGGCAAAGAAAGGCCTTTAAAACCACGTCCAGGCTTTGCTCTGCTGAGCAGGGTGTTGAAGATGTGCTCAGTGGAGGCGTGGGAACGGGGAGCAGTGTTCTGGGCAGCTTCTCAGGAGGGAATGGGAATTTTTGGGAGGTTCATGTGGCCTGGCAGCACGGTGCTGTGCTCAGTTGCTGTGCTCCCTACCATGCTCCTTCTCCTGAGGAGAGGGAATTGTGCTTTAGGCTGTAACAATACAGGATCCAAGGAGGCACCGGCCATTCATATGATATTGATAGCTGGACTCATCTCACCAAACCTAAAAGGGTAACTAATTTTCTTTGTAATCAGAATAAATAGGCAAAAATAGAGTGACTTCTTCCTGGGAGGTGCTTCATCCTAAGACAGGTGGGGGCTCATCCTCTGGGTGACTGCTTGTCATCAGGGACTTCACCAGTGCTCAGGGTGACAGGTTTAGATTCGGTCATCTCATTTGTAGACACCCTGCTGAAGGCAGATAAACCCCACTCAAGCTGTCCTAGTCCACAGTGATGGCTTCCAAAAAGGTGTTTTAGTGCAGGGCTTTAGTCCAGCTTAGCAACAAGCTCAGCCTGAGCCTGAGATCAACGTGACGAGCAGATATTGCCACCAGCCTGCTGCTGTGAGATCCCCACACTGCCCTGAATCATCTGACAGGGCAGGATGCTGCTGGATGGACCTAAAATCTGAGCTGTCTCTGAAAATAAAGTGCAAATAACTTCTTGCATGGAAATTGTGCAAAGGGCAAGCAGCTGGTTATGGGGGTGTGCTCTGAGGATTTTTGTGTCCTTCTGCTCACTAAGGGAGGCTTCCAGGTGTGCTTGATGCTGCTATCAGTTTAGCACTCTTCATAGTGACAGCAAGGACAGACATTGGAGACAATGAAATTCTACCTGGTAAGGGCTTTTTTGGTTCTGTTGACAATTAACAATGACAATTTTCTTTTTCTTTTTTTTTTTTCTTTGCTCTCTGCTGATATTCTCAGCATGATGGGGAAGCAGTTCCACTGCTGCTACTAATTGAGCCCAGCTGATTCTTTCAAAGATTTCCTGCTTGGAATTAGAGTATTTTTCTTGTGATAATATTACCAGAACATGGCAGCCTCTAGTTCTCCTTTTGCCATTTCATTCTGTAGCTGTATATCCAAGTGTAGAGCTGTGTAACCATAAGTACATTCACTTTTTTATGAATACTCTGTCTTGGTCTGTTTTCACTGTTTCTATTATTTCTGTGTGCTATAAAAGTTATGAAACTTGAAGGAAGAAGCCAGAAATGTGGCCAGTTCTAGGCAGAGATGCATTTTCTATGTGGGGACTAGGGTGTTGGAAAGACTGACACTTGTTTTTGTCATAAAAAATGCTTTTGCTAACTCCAGTCTGGCTCAGAAATACCTCCACTAGATCCTTGGTGATTCCAACACCCTTTTGCTACGCTCTCTTTATGCAATTGTTTATTTTATGGTGTCAACTACTTTGTATTGTTAGGACATCGTTGCAGGCCAATATTTTACTTGGCAAAACTCTTTGAGTCACAAGCTCAGTCCCTCAAAATTTCCTAGTGTGAGTGCTCAGTGAAACCAAAGCATGCTCTGACATCTGTGAGGGGCTTGTGGGTGAAAGAGGGGGATGAGCAAAGAGGTGATCTCAGCTGCTTGTGTTTTGCATGCAGCACACGGGGTAACTGAACCACTATAAAGTGCTGCAAGATGCTGCTCGTGACTCCTCCCCAGTGTCTGCAGCTGGCAAGTGCTGAAGCACTCCACTCTCTGCTTTGTTGGAGGCTGGAGACCGAAACCAGTTGGAAATTCAGAATGAAGAATTCTCCCTCGTTGAATTGGTCATCCCTGAGGGGTGACTGCCCCCCACACACCCAGGGGCTCACAAAGAGCCATCAGTGACAGAGAGGGGTGGAGATGGATCTGCTGTTGATGGGGTTTGGTCTGGTGGGGTTTCTTTTATTAAAAAGTACTGAAACTCTCATCTGAAATGGGATGTGTCAGGCCTCCTGACACGTGCTGCAAATCTGGAGAGGGTATTTGCTGAATGCTGAGATGGCTCAGACTGGATGTCTTATCCCCATGCCCTGTCAGAGTTTGATATTGTAGGAATGGCCACTCTATTCTCACTGAAGCCTTGGCATGTATCTTGTTTTTTACTGCCAGTCTTGCTTCTGCTTGCTCTGGATGAGCCCTGTACCTACTGCTCTTCAGAGAAATCACCAGGTCCTGGTGAATTGGAGCAGCACCCTGGTGCAAGGTGGAGTACACAGCAATCCTGGCAGCCTCAACCCTCTTCTTTCCCAACAAGCTACACTCCTCATGGTGCTCCTGCTGCTGGCAAACACAACTGGGCAAATCTCCTGCATCTTCTCTGCTCCACAAGAGCTTCTTACCCAGTAAATGTTTTTTTTCTGTCTCACCAAACTGGTTCACCAGCACTGCTACCTGTGGTGGGACCAGGTGCTGCTTCATCCTGGTTCAGGAGGTGCCCTGGCTGTAGGAGGTCTCACAGATGTAAAGGAACTTTCCCTGTGCCTGGAGGTTTGAGGGCTGGAGACACCAATCAGGAGCAGATGAGTCCTGAGTGCAGGATCCAAGCACCAGAGCTCACAGCTCTGTTAGTCAGGAGCAGGATCTAAGCCTGGATTGCTGGAGCAGCAGAGAGTGGGTTGTTTCATCCCAGGAGAATTTTGTGGGTTATTTTGGCAGCGCACAATGGAAAAAGCATGGACTGTGGCTGCCTTTGCAACTCTTGGCTGTGTGGATGACAAAGTTTGCCTTCTGGCCTGCCAGGCCTTTTTGCCTTCATTAGCACAAACTTATTTTGGAGACCTTATTTTTTATCTTTTTGTTATTTTTTTATTTTTATTTTTAATTTCTTTCAGTCTCCTCTGGCTGGTCTTGGTCCCTGAAGCCCACACTGATGGGAGCATCCAGGAGATAAGAAAATGGTGAATTATGTTTTGCATCATCTATGGTTGGAATTTCAGTGCTGCAGGGTCAGTTTTAAATTATCCCTGGAGGGTTGCTTGTGTTTTATAAGCTGGATGGCTTGGCTTCCAGCCGTTTGATTTTTCCAAATAGTATAAATCTATAGACATTTGCCTTTGGCACAAAAAAGCTCCCCACTTCCAAGTCAAGAATAATTATTTTCCCAGAGACAAGGTCAGCAGCTGGATTCAAATAATGGGATGGAAAAAGTCACTCTTGTTGCTTTTCACATGATTTTTAATAAGTAATTTTCAAAAGTAACCTCAGTGCATCAGCATCTGCCCCTTGCTCCCATGGCAGCCACGAGAGGTTCCTCAACCCAGGTACAGCTCCCAGGGTCCTCCACCAGGGCAGGAATTTCCTCTGAAGCTCCACCTGCAGCAGCAAACACACAGAAAACCACAAGAAATGGTACACAGCACTCTTCCCCTTGCCTAATAGTGGCTGTTTCCCTAAGATTTTCCAAATTACTCTAAAAACTCACCACTTCCTTTTTTAAATTTATTTTCTATGGTTAACTGGAACCAATGTAGTTCACATCAACTGAAATCTTTCCTTTACATTTCTACTTTTCCAGAAAGAAATACTCTTTGCAAGTAACTTGCACTTAAAATGCCAATTTAG
Source organism: Pyrgilauda ruficollis (assembly GCF_017590135.1). Taxonomy (NCBI): domain Eukaryota; kingdom Metazoa; phylum Chordata; class Aves; order Passeriformes; family Passeridae; genus Pyrgilauda; species Pyrgilauda ruficollis. The sequence goes on from NW_024512099.1 coordinate 704,694, forward strand.
GGATGGGTCCCTGGACAGCATTTTCCACCTGGCTCTGCAGAGAGGACTTGGGATGCAGGAGGGAAGTGCCCCACCACTGGCCTGATGAGTGGTTTGGAGGAGAAAAATATACTCTGCATCTGTACTGGACATGAGCTGTATCTAGCCTGATTTTCCTTCTTGGAGCTATTGAGTTTATTAAGGATTATTATTTCAGGCATCCTTTCCCCTGCTACTGAAAGTCCATTAAGATGGAAAACAAACCCTTCTTTCTTTGAGCACGTGGATAGTTTTGCTCTGGACCAACTCGTGTCAGAGTGACATAACCCAAAAAAACCAGTAGGAACCATTTGACTGAGGTTCTGCTGCCAGAAATATTGAAGGTTAAAATAATTCTTGGCAGGGTCTCCATCCCCTGTGGATCCCAGGTGTTGGACACACAGATTCCAGCTCTGCTTTGGCCTCTTGTGTGTCTGTGAAGTAATTCATGGCAGAGAAAGGGAAGGCTGAGGAGCTGTGGCTGAGGGGACAGGCTGGGCTGGGGCTCTGTGGTCCCCTGTGTGGATTTAGCTGTGTCCTTGTGGTGTTTTTCCTGGGCTGGAGTGGGAGGCACCTTGGGCTTCTCCACGAGCCAGGCCAGGATGCAGCTCCCTGCTGTGCAAAACGAGGAAAAGGGGCAAAACCCAAATCAGACAACAGTGGTGAGACAGGAAAAGGTTCTGCACAGAAAACCACAGGTGGTGGCTGAGGGGAGGTGGTGGGTATTGCTTGTCAGTCATGGGGATATCTTTGTTCCATGGAGGTGTGCTCTTTCTTCCCCTTCATTTTATTTATGGTGATACTGAAGGTGTTTATCTTTTCTGCATAGGTGATGTTTTTCCCCCTTCAGTTTCCTCAGCACCAGTTCTATTTCCTGGGTAAACATTGTTCACAATCTGCTCTTCCCCTACTAAAAACTGACCCCTGAGGCTGATGGGGGTATCAGCCAAGACAACAGGCTCGAAGGGATGGATGACTGAGGTGGCTGATGGCCCTGGAGGCCTCAGTAAAATAGCCCCAGTGTTTATCATGACCTTGAGTAACTCACTACTTCTTTCCTTGTCTCCCTTCCAAATCTGTTAAATAATAGAAAAAAATACTCCTCCCTTCTAAGCCATGCCAAAGGCTGGATGATCAGCCTAACTATGGGTTTTTGAAGAACAGGCCCATTTCTGTGAAGCAGGCAGATTCCTGTCTGGTGTGAATCAGGACACGGCTGTCACAGTCACTCAGAGCTGAGATGGGGATGAGCCCTCAGACATTCACTTTGCAGCCTTACATGTGAGCAGATCACTTTGTAAAGTATGAATACACTTTTTAAGTGAATTAAATCTTTGTGTAAAGAGCCTTCATATCAATGGATATATCATCTTCCATTCTAACACTAAATAAAACTTTCCATCTTTAAAGGAATCCCTGAAGTTTCCCTGATGAAACTTGAATTCCCCCCTGGGCAGCAAGCAAGTTTAAGTCCCATTTTACATAGAGGCAAACCAGCACTGGGGTGAAGGCTGACATTTTGGAAAGGTGTCTCTAATTCTGGGAGCACTCAGGGTTTATCCCACCCTCCAACGTGCCAAGGGTGCTGTTACCCTGTCACAACACAGTGTCTGATCTTCAGCTCATGCTCAGAAGTGGGAGAGAGCTGGCAAAGCTGAGGGAGGAAACACAATTTGGGTGATGGATACCCACGAGCCGTGCAGCTGCCATTGGGGTCATCATCCACCCCAAATTCCCAGCTCACCCCAGAGCCACCATCTCCAGTGGGGCAGGAGGGCCAGATTTGGGGTTCTCCTGACCTGTTTCTACACTGGCCATTGCCCTTTGGGCTGTTCAGTGTAATTCCTGGTATCAGCTGGGGAACCTTTGCCCATGGGAGCGAGGCTGACTCTTTCCCTGTCCATTTCTCCATCTCTCTGCACCTGGTGTTGTCATTCCTGCCTGTCCTGAGTGGGTGTTTAATAGCTCCCACTCACATTTCACAGGCGCCCTGGGTGGATAAACAAGGTGAGGGCTGGTTTGGTCTGGCTCAGAGAGATGAGATGAGATGAACAAACCTTCCTGCACAGCTGACACCGATCTCGGTCTCTGTGGCACCCATGGGTCATTCCCTACCCAGCCACCCACAGAGTTTCACTATTTGTTTGAGTGCTGCTACAGAAAAGACTCCAGTAAATACTCAGCTCTCCCTCACCAGCCCTAAGCCCAGCAGGGCATTGATGGGTTTATTTAACAGGCTGAGCAGGATATGTATTTTCCACACAGTTAACAAGGGTGTTGCCAGGTTTGTTCAGGCTGCCCAAGGTGTGCTTGTTTGTGGGTATGAACCCCCCAAACCAAGCAGGGCAAAGCCTTTTCTGCCTTACACAGTGTGTGTACACTAGGTGTGACCTGTCCCTCGCTTTAAGCCTCAGGCATTGGCAACATTTCTTGGGAAACCAAAAGTTAGTACCAAGTTTCTCTCTTGTGGATGATCACTTCTGATTTCCCTAAGCTTTTTACCCTTGTTGGACTGACAGAAGTGCAGGTACAGCTCCGTGGTGGGCCACAGCTTCAGGGGAGTTTTGAAGAGAGAGAGAACTGCAAAACCTCAGCCCTGATGAAGCCACCGTGGCTTCAGGTGGTGCCTGTGGATTCTGGTGTGTGGGTACAGAGCACCCCTTCCAGCAGGCAGAGTGCAGCATGCGGGGGAACCATAGTGGGGGGAGAAGAGGTAGGGCTGGGGAGACCTGGGCTGCAGCAGCAAACCATGGCAGGGCTCCAAACTCTTCAATAAAGTCAATAAAACCAAAGCTAATTGTGGAAAGAAGGTGCAAATTAATAGAAAGATAGTTTGGCAGACAGAGACTGGCCCAAGAATGGGGTAAATCAGGTGGGTCTCCCATCACTAAACCTGGACTCAATACAGGATATGAGACTTGGTGCACAGGGGGGCTTCTGGTCAGGTCTGAGGCATCTTGGGGTTACCAGACAGAAGCAGCCTGTTTCAAGCTATAGATGTCAGTCTGCCATATTCACAGAGATTAATATGATCCCTTGCATTGAGTTATCAGGAGCAAACAGTTCTCTGAGCAGTAGTTTGATGTAGTGTCAGATATGATACCAGTATCACTTCGAAATTGAACTTGATTTTTTTTTAGTGTTTTCTCTCCTCTCTGCTGTCAGTGCTGCAGCCTGTAGCACCAATTTATCTGTCCACTGGTGCAAACTTAAGTTTAGATCCTGGTAAATTCTTCTCTTCTGCTCAAAGGATCACCTTTTTCCACCCTCATAAACATTGAAACAATTTTTCCTATGACAGAAAAGACCAAAAAGCTGTGGAAGAGGCAAACACTGGACTGGAACAACAGGAAGAAATGGTGCCACTCAGAATTAAGCCCAACTTTGTTTGGCATTTTGGCCCCATGCAAATGAGTGGTAAAATTTGCATCAGCTTGGGCTGAGATAAGCCTTAATCCATTACAGATTGTAACTCTGTGCTGCTGTATTGTGAATAGTGTAGATATGGGTTTCTAGGCCTCAGGCAAGTCTGGCTGTGGCTTGGATCACAGCTGCCTCACTGAAGCCAGTTGCAAAAGTCCTGTTGACTTCAATGTGACCAGGTTTGGGCCCTGCAGCAAGCCTGGCCTTTTAGTCAGCCGAGATCAAGTGTGATATTAATTTAATACCTGATGAATCACCTTGTAGGATCTAATTTTTCCCATTGCAGGGAAAGGGGTGTATTTGACAACCCAGTATGATCCCTCCCTCTTTAAGTGCTAATCCAACTAAATCTTCTGGCAGCAGACATCTGAAAAACACTGGAAACTGCCATCCCACAAACGTGGCGATGTGCTGTAAAAATAACTTTATGCTGAAATGCTATTTCATTGCAGCAGTTGCTATAGTTTCTGGATCTGGCAGAGATTCCTTCCCCATAAACCCTGACTTTAAAGTGGGGGTGTTGTAAGTCAGCTGTTGTGATTCCCATTAGGCTGAAACTTGGCACCGAGTCCATCTGTAGGTTAAACTCATCCCCTGCAGGTCTTCTGAGCCTTCTCAAAGTGTCTGTGTGTGACTTGTGCGCAGGAGAAATACCAGCCCAGATTCACTGGCTGCTCTGAAAGGCTCATTTCTGGTTCCTGAGAGGCAGGAGCAGCCCTAAGAGCAGCCAAGGCCAGGGGAGCCTCAGTGTAGGCGCAGTTGTGTCAGATGAAATACCACGGTGAAGGTCAACTTCATTATTACTGTCTCTCTCTGCTTTATGTATTATACCTCAGTCTTTCCAAGGTGACAAAGGAGAAAATGAGAAAACCCACATGTGTTCCTGGCTCTCTGCTTCTCTGCACAGCTTCCATCTGTCCTGAGCTGTGAGATGTGCAAGCTGCAGGGAAAGGTGAGAGCCAAGGAGGCCATTCCCAGCCAGGTCTCCGCTCAGTTTGAGCCCCAGAGCAGCAGGAGAGCAGGTGGGTGCAGAGAAATTCCCCACAGAATCCCAGCCATGCCAGGGAGAAGCTCAGAATGAAGCATTGGTGTATCTTCCACCTCCCATGAGCTTGCAGAGGGCCAATGCTGGCCTCTCTGTAGAAGGCAGATGTTCTCTTGGGGCTTATTCAGGAGGACCAGAGGCCAAGGTGTGGACAAGACAGCCAAATTGTTCATCTCCTGTCAGCAGTTTTGCACTTTTAGTTAGCAAGAGCCAAGTAAGGGTTTGTGGGTTTTCAGTTAGCAGGAAGCAAGTCACCACTGGAAATCTTCCACCTGGAGGCCAGTGCTTCTCCTGAAGGTGAAGATATGTCAGTGCACAATGTCAGGTGAGCTAAAACCTGGGAGGGAATGGTTTGTTTGGAGTCACTGTAGAATGGAGCCAAGCAGAAAATGCAGTTATTTGGGTTCTGACCTGTTGCTGTTTGTTTGGGTCCTGAACACAGCCTTGCTCATTGCCATACGAAGGATCAGGGGCTGCAGAAAGCTGCTGGTGATGGAGGGGGCTGGGCACCATCCCTTAGGGAATGTGCATCCACACACAGCTTTGGGAATCTCCAGCCCGGAGAGGCTCGGCCATGTCAGAGCTGCAGGGAAGGCAAGGGGCAGGAATATCTTTAAAAACATCAAATAAATAAATAAAGAATCCTTTCCATCCCCTGGTGCCTCTGATCCCACGTTGTGTCAATGCTCAGGAGCCACCCACGTGGTTTGGGCAGTGCTGTGGGCTCCTGTGGCCCCATTGCAGGCAGGTCACTCCACAGGCTTCTCTTTGATGTTTAGGCAAGGTCTGGATATTTCTCCTTTCTTCACTTCTCCCCTTGGAGGGACAAAGGCAGTGGTGTTGTCTCAGAGCCAGCTGTGCTCTATGCAAACCAGATGCCCATCACAGGCAGCTGTCAGGTGTTGCTGCCCCTGGCTGGCTTGTGCCATGAGGGATCTGTGCTTGAGAGGTCAGTTTGGGAAAGCTGGAGCTCTGCTCCAGTCCAGTGCTCGTGCCCTGGCAGCACCATGTCCATGCCAAGGCACAGAGGCTCCACAGAGTCACATTTTCTGTAGCATCTCCCAAAGCTCCTGAGATGGGACCCACCTGGGCCTGCTGTGATTGTGTTCTGCTTTCAGGAAAAGGGAGTGCAAGGATAGGTTAGTGAGGGAAATGCAAGGTGGCCTATGGAAATCCCTTGCTCCTGCAGAGCCCTGAGCAGGCAGGGGACAGGAGGAGCCTTCCTCTCCCTCCTAAGCCAGGGTTTGCTTATGAAAAATGAACCACATGCTCCGATCCTTGCCACCAACGCCTTTCCTTGCGGCTTTCTGTGTGCTGCAGTTGCATTTTGCAGACATCTGGATTCAATAACCCTGCTGATACAGCCCATAAAATTAGAAACCGAACACTGTGGAAGGCAGAGGTCAGTGAGTGATTCATCCTGATATAATGTGCTGGGGCTGGAGCGCTCCATGACTCAGGATGGGGCTCTGCAGGACCCTGGGGTGCAGCGGGGCAGCCCCCTGCCCACGGCTCCCTGTGCTCTGTGAGGAGAGCTGGGAAAGCAGGGGGAGGCACTGGTTGCCTCCAGCATTTCCCTGACCTCAGAGGGAGAGACCTGGCACCTCCCACCTCCAGAATCTCTGCGGCTTCCAGAGGAAGTGCTGTGCATCCCCTTATTGGGGGGATAATCAAGGACTTGGAAAAATTGGGCTTGTTTCCTCTCCACAAACTTCTTGTGTAACTACAGACAACCCCCTGCTTTCCTTTCTGGCTGCAGACCCAGACTTGAGGCTGCTGAAAGTCCCATTTTGTGTAGAGAAGATCCATGTGTGCCTTAGCTTATCCCTGCAGAATGCTGGGCAGCGAGGCTGAGCTGCAGCCCGTGGCTGCTCTTCCCTGTTCTTGCACTGCTCTCCAAGCATCTGAGCCCCATCTCTGAGGAAGAGGAGATGGCTGCAGTGTCCCCAGGCTGGACAAGGCCCTGGCTGGAGCCAGGTTCTGCTTGACAGTCTCCTGCCAGCTGCTGGCACTGGTGCTCAGTGCCCTGAGCCTTGGGTGGATGGTTTCACCACCCCAAACTCCTTCCTGCCCCAGTGGCTCTGGATCTCCACAGTTTCTGGCCACATGTGGGGAGGTGAGAGGTCTGATTCTCTCTTTGCAGCACCCTGTGACTCCTGCCTCTGTGGTGAGCAGAGCTGGAGCTGATGTTTTGTTCTGCAAGGTGCCAGCACCAGGCTTGAGCAGGGACCAAGAGGTGGGTGTGGTTTAGGGAGAGGTTAAAGCTCATGCTTTAACATATTTAAATAGATAATACATTAAAATGGAGAATGGAAGCAGAGAGAAGGGGATGGAAAAGATCAGAGTGCAGAGAATAGATCTGATGCTGTACTGCTGTCCAGAAATTCAGAAAGCCCATGGATACCCTCCCGCTGCAAGCACAGCTGTGTGTGCTCATCACCTGGGATGAGCATCCTGATTTCTGAGCCTCACTGGTGTTTGTCCACTTTGGTTCTCCCTGCAGCCAGGAGAGAGAGAAACTGTCATATTTTCGTGGTGACAGCATGCAACCCGCTGTCTCCAGAGAGCAAAGCAGAGCCAGAGGGATGAAGGATTGTTTTCATCATCGTGCATGCGGGCAGTGACTCACATGGGGACGCTGGATGATGAGGGAGGGATTTCAAAGTCAGGAGGAGAGCCAAAGGCTCAATCCTGCTGGCAGTCCTTACCAGGACTGCACAGGCTTTGGGACGGTGTTTGCTACAGCAAGATGTCACTTGTGACCTAGGATGGAAATGGGTTGTGACCCACACGTGTGACTGGGCTCTTGTAGGACGTGAAGGTCAGAGCAAGGACCGGAGGCTGGGCTGGTGGCAGCAGCAAGAGGGTGGTGATGTCACACCAGCTCAGACTGGGGATGTGCACTGGCCAAACTGGGAAGCTGGGCCTGGCTTGGTAGCACTGCTTTGGTTCTACAGAACTCTGCAGGACCCAGTCTAGGCGAGAGGTTTTTTATACCATTGGTTTTATCATAATGATTCTCAGAATTTTCACTCCTCAACATATTGAGACCACTGGTCTTGTTGGCCTGAAACCATATTTTCCTGCTACTCTGTAGAAAAGATGATAATCTCTGGAGCCACTTCCTGGGCAATTTTGGGGTGAATAATATCTGTGGTTTCTCTTGTTTGCACAAGTATTTATATCTGCAATCATATAGAGAAACTCTCAGCCCCTGGTAGTGCAGAGAAGCATCTTATACTGCCAAGAGCTGACATGTCAAAGACTTTTCCTTCCCCCAAACCTTCAGCTGGGGTGAAGCTGTTAATCTCCTATCCTGAGACACACCCCTTGTGCTAAATCCCTCGCCTTGCTAGGAGGGAGCTTGCCTAAAACCTGTAGGGTTTAGAGCCACCCAGGGGCTCTGGAACAGGGGTTCTGTACCTCGTGTCACTCCTCAGGGCTCTCAGGGGAGGAGGCACAAGGCACATTGCCTGGGGGCTGACCTCCCAGTGTGTTTTTTGTGGAAATGGAGCCTTGTGGCACTGCATGAGCATAGCTGGAGCAGGGGCTAATGTGATCCAGGAGGTGGTCAGCTCCAGGCTGCAGGATCCATCTGCTGTGAGGTCCTGGGCATGCTCCTCACCATCATTTTCACTGTTGGTGCTGTAAGGGGGATTCACAGAATTCAGAGAATTCAGAGAATTCACAGAATCACTGGGTTGGAAGAGCAGCTCCCTCTTTAAGGGTAAGGTTGTCTACAGAAGTGTCATTATCCAGTGCTGGATAAATGAGTTGCGAAGACAAGGTTTTGCCATGAGGCTCTGGGCTGGACTCAGTAGATTGAGCTGGGCCCTGGAGGCAGAGAGACTCCTTCTGCTTCAGCTGATGATGGAATTGAATGCTGGATTGGCAGGTGCTGCACTAGCCCAGACCTCAGCCAGGGCAGTGTGAAGTTTGGCTGCTGAAGTGCTGCTAATGTGTGCCAGAGTGTGCCCAGGAGCTTCCCCATGATGCCAGCTCAACATCCCTCAGCTTCAAGGGACATCTCTCCATCACCTCCCCACCCTGTGCAGATCTTGCTCCTTCTGAGGTGACTCTTAAGCCCATCTAATTTTGCTGAAGGAAAACTGATATTCCCTGAGGAGGCACAGGCAGGATCAAAGACGAGCAAGATCTTTATTCTGGAAAGTTTAGCTGGATTAGTCTCAGCTTTTATAAATATGCAGATCAAGTACCATGACCTACATTTCACTTCAAGGATATTTTATTAACTTTATTTTTTTGACTTGTCATGGCTTGAGTGTGGCTTGGCTGAACGGCTTCAGACTGTTAACAGCCTTGGCCTTGACATCAGCTTGTGCTGTTAAGTAATTTGCAACGGGCTTCTTTAATTACAAATGCTCTTATTTTTCATATTGTCACAGTCTGCATGGCAGATACAGATTTTTAAAAACCACGTGCCTCAGCCATGAGGGATTTGTAGAAGCTGTGGCTCAGCTGGGAGGGCAGGCATGGGCCACACAGCCACCAGGACATCTGCAGGCAGAGGACAGGTACTCACTGGGAACGGCAAAGAGAAAAGTGGGATGCAGAGCTCTCAGCAAGAGGATGGAAACTCAGTACTGCTGAAAAATCACACCCAAGGAGTCCCAAATGATGCAGCCACAGTTGCGAGCTGCAGATGAACAAACCCCGTGTTTATGTCTCCTCAGCAGAGTTTCTGGTCTGCAAGGACAGCTGTGAATGTTTTGGAACCTCCAGAGCCATGAGGAGGCTGAGGCACCTTTGCAAGGAGATGTCTGGGGAGGAAACGCCCAGCCAAGGAGGAAAAACAAATTAAATAAAAGCACTTGCTGTTTTCCTAATTGTTGCTGTTTCAAGTCAAAACACAAACAAAGAAACCTCAGAGGAGTTCACGGTGGGACAGGAGCTCAGTTTGCTGTGCTGGTCCCAGTAATGCTGCTCTCAGCACTGGGGCTGCTGCTGGTGCTTTTGGGGAGAACAGGAGCAAATGGGGCTGTTGGGAGATACAAGCACAGAAACAAAAGACTGTGCTGGAAACTCAGTGGGTTGGAGAGGCCATGGAGCCCTGGCTGTGAAGAACTCAGCCACAGAGGGAAGGAGAAGTTAATTAGATGGAATAAATAATATCACAGAGAGTGCTGGAAGTGAGGCTTAGGGGGTGAGGGGCAGCTGTGCATGGGGGCAACACGGCAGGCAGGGCATCCTTGTCTGGCCACACTGTCCCAGAACTGGGGCTGAGGGTGCTCTGACTCACTGGCACCAGGGACATGTTCAGCAGAGCCAAGGGGAGGCTTTAGGCATTGCAGGTTTAGCCTCAAGGTAAGAGGAAAATGTTGGGATATTTGGCAGGTCCAGCTGCCCTTCTCCTGCTGCACTTTTTTGCCTCAGCACCAACCCCCAGCAGGGGATGTTGTCAGGGTGGTGGCCCAGGCATGACACGGGGGACTGGAGCACCTCTGCTCTGGAGACAGGGCTGGGAGAGCTGGGGGTGTTCAGCCTGGAGAAGAGCCTGCTCTTCTTAGGGAGACCTAAGGTGCTAAAAGAGCTCCACGAGAGCTGGAGAAGGACTTTGGACAAGGGATGGAGAGACGGGACAAAGGGGGATGACTTCAAACTGACAGAGGGCAGGAAGAAATTCTTCCCCATGAGGGTGGGGAGGCCCTGGCACAGGTTGCCCAGAGAAGCTGTGGCTGCCCCATCCCTGGAAGAGTTCAAGACTAGGTTGAATGGAGCTTGGAGAACCTGGGCTAGTGGAAGGTGTCCCTGTCCATGGCAGGGAGTTGGAAGAAGATCTTTAAGGTTTCTTCTAACCCAAACCATTCTGTGATCCTGTGCCATGCGGGCACTGTGTGGCTGAGCCCGAGGGCTGCCTGCAGGCCAGCTCCTCCATGGGCACTGGACATTCTGCTTTCATGTCCTGGTCCAGCCCCACGGAGCAGCCTGGGTATGGAGCACAGCAGGAGCTCCTTTATCCTGCTCTGGCTCTGCCTGGCCAAACCACACATGCTCCAAAGCAGTGCAACTCCGATCTGAATAAATAAAAAGCTCTTCCAATTCCACCCATCCCTCCCTTGCCTCACCCCCAGCTCTGAAAGAAAAAGGAGAGTTCAGGAGTTTCACACAGCATCCAGTTTCAGGCAAATGTTTTCTGTAAAGCTAATTGAAAATGTTCCTCTGTGCTGTTCCCACTCACACGAGGCTGCTGGGGAGGTCAGGCTGTGGTGATGTTCCTGTGTACCCCTGCTCGGGGACTCAGTGGCCACAGTCCAGCACATGGTGCTGAGGAAGGTCCTGAGTGGTTACAACAGGAGCTGGCAGGTTTTGTCAGGTCCTCATAAACTCCTGGATCTTTACAGCAACTGCCCAGCCCCAGAGAACTGCCATCCCAAAGAATTTATGATGCAAATCTGTGTCCCAGACTTGTCAGAGGCCAGCAAGAAAAAGCTCAAATCATCGGGATTTGCATTGCATGAGCTGATAGGGATGTGTGGCTCCCTGTGAAAAGGTTTTCAGTAAAGCCTCTCTCCCTTATCTCTCTCATCTTTGACGCTCCCCAGGCTCAGCGAGGCCCTGAGAGTGCCCAGGTTGGGAGCCACCCGCAGGGACCTGCACTGGAGACAGTGCAGAAGGCAGTGGCTGATGTCTGCATGTCCCCAAGTGTCCCTGGGCTGTTTGGCTGGGCTGGATGTGCCCACAGCAGGGATGTCCCCTCCCTTGGTGCCAGGTCTGGGCACACACAGGGGCTGTGGCAGGAGTGAGGCTTCGTGCAAAGGCTCAGGTTTAGGAGCTGGGCATTGACTTTTGGTGAATTACCTTCATATTCTTAGTTCTCCACTTGCTCATGAGTGTCACAACAAGAGAGCCTGGAAAGACGCCCAAACACACCAGAAAGGAATCTAATTTCTTTTCGAGGGAGTTGCTGCAGAAAAACATTTGAGTTATTTGCTAAGCTCTAATAGTGATACTTTACATTTGCATTGCAGCTTCCACCTAAGGGCATCTTGGCACAGCCAGTAATTAAACCTCTGAGTCCTTGTGAGGGAGACAAAGCTCTTTTCTAACGTTTGACAGACAGCTAAACTTTGGGCCAGGGTCAGATTAAGTGGCTTGCTCGGAGATGTACATTGAGTGTGCAGCAAATCCAAAATCAAACAAGAGCCCTGCTCAGCCCAAGGAGACGTTTGGGATTCTGCTCCCTCTGCTCTGCTCCAGTTGGCTTTTGTAAGCCTCTGTGGTTTGATGGCAGTTCAGAGACATCCCTTCTTGGTATTAAATGCAGGAAGGTCTTTTGTCGGATTTAGGCAACAAGGCGAGCTAATTGCAAATTCAGTTTTGGTTTAGAAATTGAAGCTCAGTCTCCATCACCTTAGCAGCCACAGAGTTATCTCCCAGGACTTTGCTCCAGCATTAGATTCATTTCAGGTCTGTTTTCTTTAGAGCTTTATGGTCAGTAATTAATGGTATAATTACACATCGACATAATGACGGCTCCCGACACGGTAAAGCTCAGGGGCAGGGCACTGAGTGTGGCTCATTGTTTGCTCCTGTTTCTTTATTTTGGAGGGTGAAAGAAGGCAGCTCTGGGCTCTGACAGCCCAACCCCAGTGGGGGAAACCCTTCTGCACCAGTGCTGTGTCCAAAGGCACCAGCAGCCCACAGACACCCCCACGTTCCTTTGCTGTGCTGGCGAGTGTCTGGTCATTTCTTATGGCTCACTGGGAAAATCCTGAACAGGGCAAACCAGGGGGAATCCAGCACACCTGGACTGAGGGGCAGAGCTGCTTGAGCTGAAGGAGCTTTCTCTGTGCCTCTGGGTTCTTCCTGGGGTCTCTAAGTTTTCCCTCCATGCAATGTCTTGGCTGAACACACATCTGGGTGCTGAGTGCTCTCAGGAGGTTACAGTGTGCAGGTACAGACAAGCAAGGGCATGTGATGGACTCTCAGGGCTCTCTCTCTCCTGCCAAGAGCTGCACTTGGTCATAGTTTCACTGCAGTGGTGCTGCTGGCACCTGGACCTGGATCTGCTCTCTGGTGCTCTTTAATTTCCCCATCAGGCAATGGGGACATTCATGGTGAGGACAGATCTCTCCACCCCGGGTTATGGGGGACAGGCAGACCCCAGGGACATCTGGTGGAGTTATTGTAGGGTTTATCCCTACTCTGGCTGCCCTAGGGAAGACATTTAAACTCTGGGGTGTTTCCTCTGCTTCCAAGTCATGCCACTCCTGTCTGGCCCTGCACATGGCCACCAGTGCCCCCTGAGCCCTGACAACCATCGGGACACAGCCAGGCTGGAGGAACACGGTTGCCCATGGCTCAGACCTTGGCTGCTCTTCCATCCCCATCTACTGGCCAGCCTGGAAAAGAGCTTCCTGGGGAAATTCCACGTGGCTGCTCAGCTTGTGGCTGGGCATGCTGGGCATGGCAACTGGCTCGGTGATCCTGGTGCCATCCCTGCTTGGCCCCGGTCAGGATGGTGAGACCAGTGGTGGATTTGTCTGTGAGGAGAAAGCAGTTCACTCTCATTTTTGGTGGGATCTTGCAAGACCCTGTGAAGTCTCTATGCAGAGAGGGAAACTGCTTTGTGCTCAGCTCTCAGCTCTGATCAGTGTTGGGTGTCTAACTCTCTCTGGGAGTATCTTGTCCTCTTTCCTGTGCTGAGTTTTAGAGGAGAAAATAATGCTAGAGGGCCTGGAGTGGGACAGCATCTCTACTGCCCTGGCTCATTGTGGACTCTACACACCTTTGGTCAAGTTCTCAGCTTTCTCTTTAGTTTTTTTTTTTTTTTTTAAACAGAGTAGCAAAACCTTCCTGCCTCACTGAGAGCCTGCTGGGAACATGTGAGTGAGTCTGGTTCAGTTTTGTTTTCTGGTCTCCTTGTTCGTCCCAGCTGGAATCAAAGTTATGCAAGCTGATGGCAGCAATGTTGTGAGGGTGTTTTCCCAGTGGAGCTTGCTCCCAGAGGTGGGGATGGGACAGGGATACTGTGGGCACTGGGCAGGCAGCTGCAGGTTGGCAGTGTGGGGTGAGTGGTCTCTCCTTTGCAGGCAGAGAAGTTGAGTCAGGGTGATGAAAGAGGGACAGCTTCATGGAGAGAAATCATCTTGGAGATGTCCTGAGGAAATGGCACCATCAGGCTCTGCAGGTTCCTGCCTTCAGAGGCTGAACCCCAGCCCTCCCTTGAAGGACTTGGCTCCCCAGAGCACAGCACTGCTCTCTGGTTTTAACTGCTTTTCCAATTTGATTCATCTCTCCATCTCAGAACTTAGGAAGAGAAAACTTCTGGTTTTTGCAGACATAAATATGAAAGGCAGAGAAGAAAGAAAATGGAGACGTTGCTCCAGCTAGTGCCAACCAGCAGCTGCCCTGAGTAACTTTGAGATCCAGATGCCACTGACTGCATTTGAAGTGAGGTCAGTTTATCCCCATTCTGATTACCAGGAAACAAGAGCTGTGGGAAGAGGAGCCATCCCAAACCCCAAACCAGCCATAGCCTTCCCTGTGCTCCAAGACAGAGCCACAGCCCAGGCTGGTTTGTTCACATCTGTGCTGTCAGGGCCTGCTTGGCCTCAGTCAGTTCCAATGATTGCACAGCTGAAGCACAACCACTCTGATCTCAGATCCAAGTTCAGCTTTTCATGTCTCAGAGAAAAAAGGAAAGTCCTCTGAAAGACACAGGCAAAACTGCAGTGGTGCAGAACCCAGGGGTGGGTTGTGTTGTTATGGATGCTGGCTGCAAAGCTTCCATGGATTATCCTAAAAGCATGATGTGCAGTTGCAGATGGGTTACTAAGCACATCCTTTATATATCTACTCTTAGAAGAAGTGATCAGAGATGGTTTCTGCTGCTTTGAGGGCCAATTCTCATATTCTGCTCCTGTTCATTATGCAAATGCTGCATCACCTGCAGTCCTCTATTTCAAGGATAGTTTCTTCCATTTCTAAGACTCTGCTGCTCTCAACAGGTGGTCAAACAGCCCAAGTCTTCAGTGTCCACCTTCAGAGCACCTACCTGGCATCAACTTGGAAAGCTGGAAACCTTGCTGTTTTATCACAGCCCTTGGATTTTTTTCCAAGCTCCCTCGGATTAGCTTGAAGCAGGTGCTGAAGGCTTAACGAAAGGTGCTAACCAAAACAACTTCGAGGTATTTTCAGGACTATTTAGGTGCTGGGAGAAATCATCTTAATCACAACCATCTGTAGAGACCTGTGATGCGGGACTTGGATGGCAGAGAAAGTTGTGGCTGCTGATTTGCTCCCAAACAAAGCTGGCTGCAGCAGTGTGGGGCTGTGGCTGCGTTTATACAGAATACGTATGAAGGTACAGAAGTGCCTGGATTAGTCTGTGGAAAGAGACAAGTGATGCTCCCAGAGGCCATAGGAAGATAGTTCCATCTGCTCAGTGACGAGACCCTTGGGGTCTCTGCAAGAGGGACTGCACCAGGGAGGACCATTGATGTAGGAGGTCAGTACCTGAATAACTCTGTCTCTGGTCATTCACCTTGCAGGGGCCAGAGCTAAAAGCTTTCAGAAATGCCTTTCCCCTCCCCAGGAGTGCCCATGTCCCCACAGTCCCCCAGGGTAGCTGTGCTGGACTCTGCCTGCCACCTCAGGAAGATGGGGAGCCCTGCATACCAAAGCCGGGTTGAGGGTGTTTGTGAGGGCTGCAGCAGTGCTGGGGAATCACCCCTGAGGCTGTGGTGAGCCCCAGGTACAGGCTGGCTGTCCCTGATCTCTAAACACACACCGAGACTGCCAGTTCTGGAACACAGCCTATCCTTACAATTATCTGCGATCCCCAGTGATACGAGACATTTAATCTGTGTCTCCTGACTTCTTGTCAGATTAATTACCATCAGCAGAAGTGTTTTCTGCTGTTTTCAGGGGAATCCAGTCATGGGAAAGTGAAGAAACAACTCTGCTTATTTCAGCAGGGCTGGAAGGAGGCGGGAGGGCACTGAGGGTCCTGCGGGGCTGCAGGGGGGCTTCTGCAGCCCTGGGCTGGTGACCTTAGAGGTCTTTTCCAACCTCACCGATTCTATGGCTTTGCAGGTAATGTCAGGAGCATGTCTGGCTTGCAGACACATCTCCTTGTGTGCAGGGCTCCTCCCGTGCCGGGCGAGCGGCCGGAGCGGAGCGGCGGGGTGAGCCCTCCTGCCCTCAGGGCCGGGCCCTCGGCAGGCCCCGGCCTGGGCCAGCGGGGATGGAGCGTGGGGAGAGGGGGGAAAGGGAACGGGAAAAAGTGTCTGGGCTCCTGGAGAACGGCACGAGGCTCTTCCCTCTTCGCTCTGTGGGCAGTGATAAATTTGGCAGCTGCTGCAGTGACTGCGTGGGCTGTTTTCGTGTGTGTGCGACTCTGGCCGGTTTCTCAGGCTGCGGCCCCCTCCGAACGTGAGCTGAGGGATGGAAACCTGATCCTGTGTGTGGGCGGAGAGCCCATCCTGAGTGCTTTTGGGACGGCCGGGTTTATCCTCACTAAATCCAAACGGATGCTCAGCAGCGCGGGATGCTCGCGGTACCCATCAGGGATCCGGGCAAAAGGAGCAGAGAAAGCAGGGAGATGCTGAGGCTGTGGAGAGCAGCAAGCAGAGCTGCCAAGCCCTGCTTCTCCCAGCTCTCCTGATCAGGAACCCGACGTGCTCTGACCCAACAGCAGCAGGGGATCATTTGCACAGGTGTCACCCCATGGCCTGGCAAATGACATTTTCTCTGCTGTGGTTTGGGAGGTGTGATGATGTGCTGGTGTTCACCACCTCCTCCTCCTCACTGGCTGCAGCCAAGGGATAGCCTGGAGAAAAGGAGACTCAGGGGTGACCTTATCAATCTCTACAGCTCCTGAAAGGTGCCTGTGCTCAGCTGGGGCTGGGCTCTTTCTCCAGGCAGCACTGACAGAACCAGAGGACACAGTCTCAAGATGCACCAAGGGAAATATAAGCTGGATATTAAGAAAAAGTTTTTTACAAAAAGGTTGATAAAGTTCTGGAATGGTCTGCCCAGGGAGGTGGTGCAGTCACCATCCCTGGGTGTGTTTAACAAAGCCTGGATGTGGCACTGGGTGCCAGGGTTCAGTTGAGGTGTTTGGGCTGGGTTGGACTTGATGATCTTGAAGGTCTCTTCCAACATAATGATTCTGTGAATTCTGGATGCAATGCCTCCAGCCAGCAGCATCACTTGGGATAGAAAACCCCCTTGAGGGCTCATCCCTGTGGTCTGCATAGCAGACCATGGCTGCAGGCAGCTCTGGGTGGATGTGTTGGACAGGATAAACTGCAGCTCACAAAAGATAACCCAAATTCACTCTCTTCTTAAGGTAGAGTCTCCCATGAACAAATCCATGAAGATGCTGAGGGGGGAACAGCTAGCTCTGCATGGAAACTAGCCTGGCTGGGAAGCTCTTGAGTTCAGTGGTGTGGTTGGAGGCACTTTGTTGTTTTCCAAAAATTAGATAAAATCTAAGGTATTTTCCCAGAAAAATCTCTGTGTCTTCACCCTCTCCATGACAGAAGCTGCAAAGCAGAAGGGCATTTGGAGCCCCTTGGGCTTTTCCCATGGAGCACTTGGCTTGTTAAAGTATTTGACATCAGAGTTCTTTATTACCTGCAATAAAAAGCCTCTGCTAATCTTTAACATGCAGTGTGTCAGAGAAAATGGATTGCATTAAAAACCTGTTTATGGGAGTGTTACTAAAACTTGTAAAAAGAAGTAAAAGTGAATGATGACTGAAAATCTTCACTTTGTAACAGCAAAGGTGCTGCCCAGCCAGGCAGTGCCCAGTGTAGTCCAGACCTGAACCCAAGGCTCAGTGCAAGGAGGAACTAGCACCTCTCCCCCTCTCCACCTTTGCTTTGCAGAGATTCCCAAGCCTGCTGCTTTGCTCCTCAGCAGTCTTAACTCAAAACTTCTTCAGCAAACCACCCCAGACACATGTCTGTGTTGAAGAGCACAGCCTGTCTGGGGGCATGACTGGAGCTCCAGCACTGCCCTGTCCCTCTGGCACTTGGGTCCAGCACTTCATGACATCTTTCCCTTTTTTATGCAGTTTGGAGAGGCTTGAATGTTACAAAATTAGGCTTTCCTGTAGCATTTATGTTTTTATAATGCTGCCTTTTAACACAATGCCTTAATGCTTTGTGGGTTTTGATATTTTCATCTGTTCTCCCCACTACAGGAGGGTGGAACAGAGCTGTGGGTTGAGGTCCCAAGGTGAGATGGCAGAGCCATACCTGCTGCTTCAATAACCTCATAAAAACATTTCAGTCCTCTAGAAGGATAATTTCACCCCAGTTTCTGTTCAAGACAAAGTCTGGGAGTGTCTGAGCTGTAATTGCATGGGCATGCCTGTTCCCAGAGCTCAGCTATTGGATTTCAGACAAGTGAGAAGAACAGCATCAGGTGTCAATTTTTTCCCCCTGCTCTTTCTACTCCACAGACTATTTTTAATATTATTTTTATTGCATTGTAGATAAATAGCAAGTGGATGGTTTCCCATGAGAATCAGGGTCTATCCACCATTCACATCAATTTAGCCAAAGGGAAAGTACAGTTACATGAGAGACTTCAGTTCTTTTGTGCTGAAATTTCCCCTCTTTTTATGATTTCATTATATTTACCAAAGCTGGTTCACATTAAGCCATGAAGCCAGTGCTGCATCACCCCACGGCTGGGGGAGGAATGGGAAAGGGTTGTTTCAACAACATTGTCACCCCAACTGCTGCTGACAGCAGCTCTCAGCAGGGCAGGGGGGCTGAAGGGGCTGCAGGACCCTCTTCTGACTTCCCCTGCATGATTGTATAGTGGGATGAACGTGTCCTTGCTTTCCCCAATGCTTTGATCTGCAAGAGGCTGTTTGAAGTGGTCCAAAGCAGCATATTTATGGCAGCATTGCTCTGACTTAGGCCTGGGAGATGCACCATGGCTCTGTGTGCCATCAACCCTGGAGAAAAAGCTCCAGTGCATGTGTTGTGCTGCCTCATGCCCAGCTGGGAAGGAAATGCCAGTGCCTCAGATGCTTGTACAGGACAGGGATGTTGTTTACCTTGTTGGCCTGGTTGTGACTTGGGCACTCTTTGGTCATGAATTCAGCAGATCAACTGACCTGTGGATGTGCTGGCCTCGTCAGTGTGTGGTGAATTCCAGGAGGTCCCAGGTGGATACACTCTGGGAAAGTGGTTTTTGAAGGACAGATGCTGTTGAGGGCTGGGGCAGGGAGACTGAGCATGAGGTCAACAAAAGGATGTGTGTGACCCACAGGAAATCTCCATCCATGTGTGATGCTGATGAATTTGGTGACAGAGCCAGCAACGAGCAGTGTGAGGAGTGGGAAGGAGATGTGGGAAAGAGCTGATGGATGCAAAAGGCATCAGAGAGCTGGAGCATCTTCTGCACTGCAATCAGGATAATGTCTGGAGGTGCCATGTGGGGAGATGAGTGATGTCAGACAGACCCAGAGGGGACCCTACTCTGTGCTACATCTAACCCAGGCAGTTACAGCATTAGATCTGGAAAAATTTCTTGCTTTTATGCTGGAAGCTGAGACCTCAGAGCAAGGACCCTGCCAGATGAGGCCTGGAGAAAAAAATTCTTTTCTGTGGTTGCATTTTTGAGAAGCCAAAAGTCAGAGGGTGGTTCTTCAAAGGCAGACCCTGCTCTGCAGATGGGCTGCCTCCCAGTCCCAAGCATCTCCCTCTGGTGAGCACAGACCAGGCTGGAGCTGCTCAGATCTGAGCTGCTTCCTGGAGTCATGTGTGAAACAGCTGTGGGAAATCTGTAGGTGAAGGGTTGGAAGTGGAGCTGGGATCTCTGTGAGGGTGTTCATATGGCATTTAGAGCAGGCTGTGGAGGCTGATGAGGCTTTGGTTTGGGGAGCCCCAGCAGGGTTCTGGGGGGTGTTGCTCATCCCCTGTGTCCCTGGTGGGGCTGGGACAGCCCCTGATCTCCAAGGGACCAGTGGTTTATCACCTTTTAATGGGATGGCAGCACTGGAGTCAGTGTGGTGTGAGTCCAGGCTCACAGGGGTGCTCAGACCTGTGTTCCCTGGGCCTGCTTCCAGCTCCTGGCTTGGCCAGTGTGTCACCCTTCCATGTGACCCAGGGGTGACACGGTTGTGTCCCTTCCCTGGGCACAGCCCTGCTCCGAGCTGCGTGCAGGAGCTAAAACCCCATGGATGAGCAGAGCCATGAACCTGCTCAGCTGGAAATGCAGCCTCCTTAAGTCACTGAAATCTGCTCCCCACCTCTTGGCCTGAGGCTAGGGCTGGGCCAGGGGGATTAAATAGAGGGTAAGTGCTGTCAGTGAGGAAGTCAGGAGGTGAGATGGGAGCAGTCTTGGTGCTCTGGAGGGTGACAAACCTCTCACAGGAGGAGTTTCTGAATGTCTCCCTAACTGCAGCATGGTACCTTGCAGGGAATAGAGGGAAGGATCCTGCATTTGAGCTCCTCCTTTATCCCTCACCAGAGCCAGGAGCTGGTGGCACTGGGACTGTGCTCTCCATGTGTGTGCCCAAGGACCTGTCTCCTCTCTGCCATGACCCCATGAACACAAGAGGCCAGCCTGCCACTGGAGACTGTTTCCCAGTTATCTGTGCCCTGGGTGGGCTGAGTCGTCATCTCCTGGCTGTAAACCCAGCAGAAGGTTTCCTCTCACACCCTGCAGCCTCTCCCTGGTTTCTTGCTGCTCCCTCCAGCTGGGAGATGCTGAAAGGCTCCAATGATTCACTGATCTGTCACAGAGAGGAGCAGAGATTTCCCCCTTCGTGCCTCAATTAAACACAGAATTTGCCTCCTGGAGCAGGGCAGAGGGTTGGTGCCCCCAAAGATTCTCTGGCAGGAATTTATGGCACCTGTTGGGAGCTCCCCATGGTGTCCTCCCTCGGGGGCATCCTGGCATCTGCTGAGAGGGACCAAGCAGCACATGGGGCCCTCGGGCCGAGGTGGAGCTGAATGCCTCCTTTGACACCAAGAACCAGACCGAAACTATGTCAACGGAGAGAGCCAGGGAGGATTTTCCTGTTTTTCCTGTTGGAGGCTTTGAACTGTGTCCTGCAGGGTCAGCGCACGGGGGAGACACCTTGGGCTGGGATGGGGAGGGTCTGAAATCCTAGACCCTGGGAAAGGGGAGACCAATTTGCCTGGGAGAGCCCTGAGAGCCCATCCATCTCCAGGGCATTAGCCAGGAAGAAGAATTTGGGGGCAAGTAGTGACCCATGATGTATTCCAAAAGCTGCAATGCCATTTTGCAATGCCATTTTGGCTGGTACAGCTGCTATTGGTAAGAGTAGTTTGGAAGGAAAACTTTGAATGCCCCAAAGCCTTGGGCATCTCCACACACTGGTGTAACTTGAAGGGGACCCCTGGGCTGCAAGCCAGCTCTGGGTTTGGGAATCCCACATGGATGTTCTGGGATGTGCTCTAAGATGTTCTCTGCCCAGACCAGGCAGGTGGCCCCAAGTCAAGGGTGCAATGAAGGTACAGCTGAGTCTGTAGGGGTGAAGTTTTGGGGTGTGTGTGTGTGGGGGGGGGTGTTTCTCAAGGCTCAGTGATCCATTCTCCTGCTCTTGCACAAAGAGGCCAGCACAGGACCTCAAATCTCCCAGCTTTCAGTCCTGTCCAAAAGTAGGTAAAAGCTGCTGGGAGAGGGTGACAGCGCAGCTCAGGACAAGCAGGTACAGCCGTGGGATGGCTTGTTACACTGATTCAGTCCCCTCTGCTGCAAGGGCTGCACTCTGAGTTTATTGCTGCATGAACCATAAAGATGCAAAAGCTGATAGCACAGGACTGTTTCTCCTGGTGTAGAAAGGTGTTTTATACTGTGACTTGTTGTTCTGCCAGTGAAGCAAGGGACAGGTCATACCTGCAGGGCTCCTTCATAATCCCCAGCTTTAAGGTCTGCAGGAGAAGCTGGGGAGCAGTGCTGATGGGTTAAATCAGCTCTGCCAGAGATGCTGGGCCCTGGACCAGCAGCAGATCCCCCACCACCGAAAATGTGTGTGAAAAAGAAATGCTGTTTTGTTGTCCCTGAGTGTCTCAGGATTCTGCTGAGGCAGATGAGTCAGTCCAGGGTTGTGGCTTTCTCCATCCAGGATTTACAGAGACACCAAGCCTGCCCTGGATGGGTTTTCCCTGCCACCCTTTGCCCAGTCTGGTTATTGCTGCAGCAAATGGATTTATTGGTGTCAGGTTGTGAGTTTTAGTGACCCAATGGAAATCCCTGCCAGGTTTAAGCTGAAGCACCAGAGTGATTTTTATTCTTCTGCTGACATCTAGTGTGTGAAAACCTGTAGCACAGTGTACTCAGTGGGTTGGGAAATCTGGATATGGGAAAAAAAGGGCTGTTTCTTGCCATATTCAGATACCAGCATCTTCTTCCAGCTCCTCTGAGTGACCACCAGCAAGGGGGGATCATGCAGGCTGCTGCTGACTGGTATTTCTAGGTAGAACTGCTGAAAATTATTCCTAACCAGAGCAAGAGGATGAATTAGAAGTGGATTGTCATCCAAGCCTCTTGCTTGATGCACTGTGTTTGTTGGGTGTGAATGTGGAAAGGAGGAGCTGCTGCGTTATCACAAAGTGACAATGTGTCCTCTGCTCAGGACTGGGATGGCAGCTTGTCCAGGAGGCTCAGAGCTCTGCACCCCTGCTGGATGGGGAGAACAGGGGAAAGTGGAGCAGTGACTCCTTGGGTTTGGCTTCTCCCCCTTATTCTGCTTCTGGCCTGTTTCCAAAAGTTAGGTCAGCGAGTTCTCCTGTTAAAATAAGGACCTTTTCATGGCTGGTGGTGAAGGAGGCTTGCTAATGTCAGTAAATATCCCAGCTTGGTATTCCTGCCCTCTGTCTCAATACACAGATTTTTGGGATCTGCATGTTGCTGGTGGTGCCCTGGAGATGGTGTTGGGATCTATGGCTCCATCTCCCGATGCTGCACACGAGGGGCACAGTGCAGCCTGAGGAGGTGACAGGACACTGCCTGTGGCTCCATCTCCTGATGCTGCACACGAGGGGCACAGTGCAGCCTGTGGAGGTGACAGGACACTGCCTGCCCTTAGCACTGCCCCAGCACATTTCCCTCCCTGATGCTTTAATTTTCTTCATTTCCTTGTGTTTCTCCTCTGCTGTGACAGGGGCCCAGCTTTCAGCCTGCAGGGCTGTTACCACTTTATCACCTTTTATCACCCCTCCAAGCATTCACCTTGCTGCTCTGGAGCACCAGGAGTGACCCAAACTAGGCTTGAGGTGCGAAGCCTTGTCCATCCCAAAGACTCATCAGGGATGGAGTGGACCTGCCCTGTGTCCTGACTGGCCTTGTCCCTATGGCAGTGGTGACCCAGTGGGGCTCCTGCCCCATATGAGAGTGCTGGTCCCTTGTTCCAGCCTGGTAAATCCTCCTGACACTGTTAAGGGACATCTGGTGGCTTCAGGGCTCTGTCATGTCACATCCCAGGATGGAGCCAAGCAAATGCTCCCCTGTCCTCCCATGTAAAATGTGCTTTAAGGTACAAAGTGCTGTGGGAAATCTCATGCTGAAGCGTTTACACTGCTGTTCACATGACTTTATTTTGTACAAAACCTCTCAAATCTTGCCAGAAGTCAAGGTTTATTTCCCCATCCTGAGGGTATTTAATCCTCATCTCATTAACTTTGATTTTCATGTACAATTGCTGAGGAGAGAAAACAACCAAAACATTTTGTATTAGGGAACAGATCAGACATAAATTTATCCTGCAGCCATCCAAGATGCTTATCAGCATGTTCTTCTCTCTTCCCTAGCTGCATGAGCTTGCAGAAAAACTGGTTTTGCTTGGCTTTGGCTTTCTGAAAGAAGAAGTGATTGCTGGAGAAATTCCTTGGGTAGCACACCCCTGCTTAGGATGGGTTGGTGGTTTGAGATGGGATCAAATTGAGGTACCCTGGGCAATGGAAGGATTTGGATCTTGAAAAGGAGGGAGATTTTTTTCCCAACCCAATTTATTCAGGAAAGTGACCTCTGAATGGGGTGTAACTAATTTCTGCTGTTAAAACCATCTGCTCCTTGCTTTCAGCCACAACCAGCCCAGGTTTATAAAATCAAAAAGAGGTGTTAAGTGTGATTATGAAGCCAAATCTCACACTCTCCCTCAGATTGTGCTGAGGCTGTAGCCAGGCACAGGCTGTCTGGAGGCAGAGCACATCAGGGCATTCCACCAGCCCAATACTCAACTTTGCTCTGAGCAATGGGTAAAACCAGCTCTGGTAAAATCACTCTTCTGCAAATTTGGAATGAACTCTGCTTTAAAACTGCTTGAAAACCAAACTTCTGCCAAAAGGAACTTTTGCCAAACATCGTGCCAGCAAAAAATAACAGGAAAGGGCAGTTGTTTCTCCCCATTTTGGTACTTTCCATCCACCATTCCCTGGTGATTCCTACCACATGTGTGAGGTTAGAAAGGAGAAAAATGCCCCCACTGTACACACTCCTCTTCCAGCAGTTTTTAAGTCATGGGTGGCAGGATCTGCATTTGTACAAGGTGCATTGCCTCAGTTTACTTATTAACAACAGTTTTTTCCCTGCTGCTGCAGCTGCAGTGTTCCATACCCACCTGAAGATGCCTCTGACACAAGCATCATAGCCAAAACCAGGGGGATATTTCTGTTTATTTCGTGGCTAGGAGTGCTGTGAACTCAGGAATTCCTCCAGGTGGATGTTATTCCCAGTGTTTACATTGGGCTGAAGGACAAACTATCTGTAACCAGCTGAGCTGTGGAGTCTGATATCTGTTTTTACTTAATTTTTGCAAAGTTGCATCTGTGGGCTTATCCTGCTTATAAACAGCTCAGTGCTGTCACCAAGTGGAAAAAGCAAATCCCAGAAAATTGCACTTGAGCCAGGCTGGAACCCAGCATAGCCCACAAGTACACCATTGCCTTTTGCATGGTAAGGTCATCACTTTGGATTTGCAACATCACACTGGCTGCTGGGACAGCAAGCACAACAGGCCAGCAAATCCATTGATTTTTTTTTCTTTAATTTGCTAAAAGTGGAACTTTCCAGAAGTCCTGATAAAACCTCCCTGGAGAACGTGTTTCAAATCCAGGAGGGGCTTTCTTGTCAGGCCCAGAGAGAATGAGAAACAGCCAGATAACAAGGGCATGAACCCACAGTGTGAGCAACAAAGACCAAACTGCCTGCCCATCTCACTCCAGACAAGATGCATGAACTCAGCATCCCGGTGAGTCCCCCAAGACCAGGGTCAGGCTGGGAGCTAACTCTGTTTTATCTCCTGCTGAATAATTCCAGGTCTCATCTTGACAGGGAATGGGAGAACCGTGGTGATTACAAGATGTTTTCAGAGCTGACAGCGCTGTTCTTGCCCCGCTTTAGTGACAGGTTGTGATGAGGCGTTAGCAGGTTGTGGGATGATCAAAGGCAGAGGGGAGGAATTCCCTGCACCAAGAGGGATGCTGGGTCTCTCTCCAGTGCCACCTTAGAGCAGAGGGCAAGAAAGACCGAGGTTTTATGCTTCCCCACTTTGACTTTGTCCTGGTCTTTCCTCGCAGTGATAAACAGCAGCAGTCAGCCAATAGTGATTTAGTATGTGGAAAGCCTGAGCTTTATCGGTGTCCCTATCCCGGCTCCTTTTAAGTCTCCAGTAGAAATCTCAGCAAGATAAAAACTGTCTTGAGTTTGTATCCACACAGGGTAATGTGGTTGAGCCTCATAAATCCCAGCAGGGTATAAATATCACCCCATTTTCCCTGCAAAAGCAAAACTCCTGGGTACCAGTAATGAAGAGAAGGGCTTGTGCTGCCTGGATCAGTGTTGGAAAGTGCTTTGCACTTTCAGCAAATTCAAATTTCAGCAGAGATGGGACTCAAGCACTAATCTGGTGGTGTGTTTAGGATGCTGAAGCAGCCTCTCCCAGTTTCAGGCAAGAATAATTTCTCATTTAAATGAGAGTTGAGGCAGCGATGCAGAGCAGCCCTAATGCCTGTAGGCGGCACGAGAGCGTGTCTGATCCGAGCTGGACACAGCCCTGTGCTGTGAGCAGCTCTGCAGGAGAAAACAGATGCCACCTGCACATTCTGGCATCAGGAAGACCCTTCTGCTCTCAGTCCCCCATCCCTGTGTGTGGTTGTGGGTTGCAGTGATGCCTTCAGAAGGCTGACCTAGAGCAGAGGCTGGACAGAGTTACAGAATAAAGCAGGGATTTAATAAAAGGATCTCCTCAATGATCCACCTTGGGCAGCACAAGAGCCCAGCCCGGGCTGCACCCAAGATGAACCAAAATGGTCCCAAAATGGACAACTGGTGACAGGGTCTCTCACTGTGATCAGTTCTGCTCCATTTGCATATTGGAGTTAATTGTCCAATTCCAGCTTTAGGTTATGAAGTCCCATCCTGCTTGTTTTTCTCTCTTCAGTCCATGTTGTTTGTGCTTTTGGGTCTGAAATTTGGATCATTTGTCCTTGGTGCCCAGCTGGAGCAGGAATTGTTTTGTCTCCCTACCCTGTACAGAGAGCTCACCATCCCTAATGTGAAGCCCAGAACTACACACTAAAGCAGCACAGAATCTGAAAAAGAAAAGCTGAAACCTGAGGCATCAGGAGGATGCAGGGTGCAGGGCAGAGCACCCCGAGCCCCAGGCTGCTCCCCAAAGTGCTGTGAGGCTGATGTGGGGTTGCCCAGAGCGAAGCTGGAATCAGACCCCCCATGTCACCAAACCCTCCCTTTGGATGGAACCTCTGCAGTGCTGGCCAGCGATTTCTCACCCTCTGCACAACACAAGGAGCTGCTCCTGCCCAGCCAGGGTCCATTGTCCCAGTCCCCACACTGAGACAGTGCCACCTACCACAGCCGTGCTGCTGGGGCAGCAGTCATTGCTCCCTTTTATTCCTGAAGACACCTGTGGGATCAAAATGAGGGTGTTTGCAACTGGACCCCCACCCATCACACCTCTGCCCCCCAGGCAAAGACAGGGAGTGATTTCCTCAAGTGCAGCTCCTGGGTTGGGTGGTTTTTTTGCTGCCGTGCATTTTAGGGGGAGGCTGGTGAGAGATTCTGAGTGAAATGCCTCTCACCTCTCTTGGGCACACACCTCTGTCAGCAGCACGTTCAAGAGGTATCTGTCTCCTGCCACTGACTGCAGAGACAGCCTCAGGTATTGCTCAGGCTCATCAGGACACTTAGGAAAGAAAATCAAAATTAAATAAATGTTTATGGATTAAACTCCTTAGTAGAAGGCTCTTACAAGGGATTCAGTTTACTTTCATTCATTTAAGGAGAGCTAAACTGAGCTGTGGTCATTTTAATTCTGCTAAAAACAGTACAAAGAAGCATAATGTGACTTATCTTAATCCACTTGAAAAATCAATTCAGTTTAATTTTCTTGAGTGTCTTGCATAGTTTGCCTTTGATTTTTCACGTTAATTAGTTTTATTGTGGCTGATTGAAACCTAGCATGACCACAGCTCCCCTCAGTCACAGAAAATGCTCCTGTGGCTGTGTGCAGAGTGGAAATGCAAAGCTCCTGTGTTGGGTGCCCAGGATGGAGCATGGTCCTGTGCAGGCCCCATGACAATTGCACAGGATCACTGTGGTTAGGAGGTTCCTCTGGAAGGTTCAGGTCCAGGCCCCCTGCTTAGAGAAGAACAGCTGGAACAAACTGCTCAGTGCCATGTCCAGTTGGGTTTGAATATCTGCAAGGATGGAGAGTCCAAAACCTCTTTGGGCAAAATTTTCCCTCAAAAAAATTCCAATTTGACCACCCTAACTGTAGAAAAAAGGTTTCTCTGGTGTTTCAAACGTACTTTTTTTTTATTTTTCTGTCTCTTCCAGTGTGTGACACGTAGCTGGAGACAATAAAAAAGTGACCATGACTACAAGGGAACTGATACAACAGAGGGGACTGCTGTGACAGGTGAGCTATGGAGACCCAAACTCACCTTTGCAGCCCCTTACACCCAGGGTAGGACAGAAATGGGTGGGAAGATGGGAAAAATCCCTGCACATGGCTCTTCAGCAGGGTGGACAAGCTGAGAGCAGAAATTGGTGAGACAGACTGCAGGACAGGCTGCACACTGCTGAGAAATGCAACAATTTCTCACAGACTGCTGAGAAACTCCAAATTTCCACCCCCCAGAAGTCAGCAGAGCTATAAGAAAAAGAGGCTTTTACAAAGCACGTTGCAGAGGAGGTGAGTTCATCATCTCTTCATTCTGCAGGTGGGGAAGATGAGGCAGGAGTAAAAGAAACCATTTGTCAGTGGTTACCTGGCAGAGAAATGCATCCAGGTGCCAGCTCAGCCCTGGGCCAAGTGCAGTGTGAGTGCCAAGCCCCTGCCTCTACCCCAGGAATGATCCCACAGCCCTGGGATGGGTAAATGGTTACTGTACAAAACAAAAACAGAACTGCCAAGGTGGGGTAGAGGCAACAAAAAAGCACCAAGGCATGGGAATCTGCCCACAGTTTTAAAAAGATTTGGACAAAAGCCAGATTTTAATTTTTGATGGTTTTCCTGGAGAGAAAAATACCAATAAAATGCTAAAAAAAGGCCAAACAAAGCTATTGGCTGCTGAAATCCAAATGTTTTAAGTTTATTCTCATTAAACCCCTATAGGAGCATGTGAAATGGAAAAAGAAATCTGCTTTCTTATGATCCAATAAGTCATGAATCATTAAGGCTGGAAAAGGCCTCCAAATTCATCAAGTCATGAAATGGTCCATCAGAATCCAGTATCTTGGAGATGAAACTGGACAGCGGCACCTGGGAAGGAGATGCCATTTCCAAAGTGATGGCAGTACCAAGCAGATCCCCTTGGCAGCTCTGGGGTGGCTTCTCCACTGCCAAAGGCCAGGAATGAGAGGAGCAGCCAGAGGAGAAGCTGCAGTGGAGCTGGGTGTGTAACAGCTGCTGCTTGGAGAGGCTGGTTGCTCTGCTCTGTGAGAAATGCCAAATTACACAATTAAATCAGTCCCTGTTGGATTTAAGCCTTATGGATCTGCATTCCCGAGGGTGCACTGATGGATTTACTGCTATTTCACCAGTGCTCGTTACAAGAGCGTTTTGTTCCAAGATGAGAGGAGGGGATGAAAATTGCACCCCCATCAGCCACAGCAGAAGAGGATCTGATGCTGAGGAGGGAACTAAAGGGAGCAGCATGGACAAGGCAGAGGTTTCCCACTGGTTCTGCAGCCTCAGGAGGCTTTGAAAGGAGGATTTGAGAAGCCTCCAGCAAGCCAAATACCAGGCACAGGACAGAGCTTCTCTTCTCTCTTCTCTCTTCTCTCTTCTCTCTTCTCTCTTCTCTCTTCTCCTTGTGCTTTTGAGCTGTTGCAGACACGGGACCATCCACGGACTCAAATCCCACGTTCAAAACCAACTCCTGTATCCAGGCTCAGCCTCTTCATCCCCAGCCAGGCCACACCAAATTCCATTTCCCAGCCCCTGTGTGTGGGTGCTGCAGGAAGGGATCATGGTGGTGACACTGAGTGTGGCTGAAAGCTCCACCCAGGGCTGGCCCTGCTGCTCAGCTCAGCTCTCCCTTGAGCTTGGCAGCCCGTGCCTGCAAGTTACATATTTTATCCCCTGCATGCCAGGCTGCTCCATCCCCAGGCTTCGTTCAGGGTTTGCCATGCAAATAAGCCCACTGCTGCCTCAGACTGTGATAATTAAAAGTGAAGTTGTAAAACAAGCAGCATCAATTTTTGGTGCACGTCCCCAGCAACACATGGTGATTGCACTGAGTGAGCAGACATTTCAGCTATGCAGCAAACTTGAAATAGCCTGGAGAGAATACATGGGAATTCAGCTTGTGCAGCGATTTCAGATGTCAAAACAAGTTTCCTTGTTAATATGAAACTATTTGGACTTTGCATTTTTAATTAAAGCTTTTAATTATCCAACAGTATTTTATTAGCTTTTATGAAGACAGCTGCTTTAAACGCTACAAGCCAAATCCGTGCTATTGGTCCGAGGCAGGGTTTCAGATGCAAACAGCCTTCATTGTGACTAAATGGGGCAGTTTAATTTAAACTCGACTTTACTGTCCCAGCTTGATTGAAACCCTTTTATGGCAGAGACAATAAACAGCCTGCAAGGGAGAGTTTGTGCAGCCGCAGCTGGGAGGGGATGCTGTGCCTCTCAGCCTTCCCAGGTGAGCATCAGCTGCCTCTGCAAGGGATTTCTCTGCCCACCCCACCTCCCCTCATGCTGCTTTGTCTTTGAGACTGGAAGGTGCTGGCTGGAAGCCTTTTGCACCCCTCTGGTGGGTTTTGGGGTGCTGAGGCCCTAGAGCTGGTGCTGCTGGTGGCTCCAGCAGGGAGCTCAGGGGAGCTGAACTCACTGGGCTCTGGTGTGCAGCAGGTCAGGCTCCAGAGATGTTCTGTGCTGGCTCTGCACACTGTGATCACAGTCCTCACCGAGAAACAGGTGGCACTTGTGGCCCTGAGTTATTTATTCATTGGGCTCATGTTGTTTACAGCTGCAGTGTGGCCTCCCTTGGTTTCCATCATGACTACAGATGAACAAGTTGTGGAAGCCTTTATCCTGCCTGTGAGGAGAGCAGGCAAAGAACAGAATTCCTGAATCCATAACAAGGGAAGAGCTGACAATCAGAGCAGGTTTCTGGCTGGAGCACAGCCCTGTGCTGAATGCAGTGCTCCAGTTTGAGACCTTACTCTTCATCATTGTCAAAAATCATCAAAATGTTCTAAATCATCTGTGTTTTGCCAAGAAGAAAGGCAAAGCAGGGAGCTTTTGAGCAGTGAGCTGGCAGGATCAGGGGCTGAAGAGATGATGGCTGTGCCTGAAGCTGAAAGGGCAGCTCAAGACCCTCTGTCCTTTGAAAAAACCCTAATCTTGCATGAAAAAAGTGTATTGTAATGGCTCAGAAGAGTTGGAAGTGTCCAGTTCCACTTCAGGTGTTACAGCTGAGTCAGAAAAAGCCTGAATTCAGGAAAGCCTGAATTGTGAGCACTCAGCAATGAGCCTGTTTCTGTGCAGAAGTCTCAGGAGGAAGTAATGAGGACTATAAATGGTGTGTTGGGTGTTTGGTACAAAGCAGAGCATGCCAGGTTGAGGAGCACAGCTGTGGTCACCCCCTGCATGTCCCTGTGGGTTTTCCCTCGGTTCTCTCTGCTCCCAAGGATTAAAACCTTGCACATGGCCAGGCTGTCCTGCAGCACCAGCCATGGTGGCTTCATCCTCCTGCTTCCCAGAGCTGTTGGCAGGGGAATTCCCACATCTGAGATGCTCTGAGGCAGGCAGATCTTGCCCTAACAGCACCAAGGCTGGGAAGGAGACCCCAGGACTTTTAATTCCCTTTCCAGCAAGTAGATGTGTCCCAATATCAAACCACAACGTTTTTTATTTTATTTTATTCACCCTTTTTTTGTTTCTTCTTCCCCCTTGGGATCTCTAAGGGAAGGTTTCCAGAAAAAGATGCAGTATTCTGTGTCAGTACCCAGCCTTGCTGCAGTCTCTCAAGAGCTGGTAATGATGAAGATTTAATGCAAATCGAATGGACTTTTCATCTTAGCAGAAAAGTATTTACAGCCCATTAAGTAGATGGGAAAACTGTTTTTTTTTTTTTTTTTTTTTTTTTTTTTGGAGGGGAGCAGAGGAGAAAAAAAATAGTGCTGTGTAAAAATGTGGCCACAAAAGGCTCTTAGCTCGAGAAATTGAGCCTGAGAAATTTATCAGCTTTGAGGATGGAAAACTCATCATTTATATATAAAAATATATCACTTTTAATTGCACAGCCAACTTCAGCTTTACTCATTAGCTACTCACACTACTCTGCCAAGTTACACAGTGGCGAGCTGGCTGGAATATTTTATTTCATATTTCATCCTAGACCAGAAAAGTCAGCATATGGCTCCAACAGCCTTTGTTTTCTTCAGTCACAGGACAGGGAAATGAAAGCAGAAAAATGGAGAAAGGCTGAGAAGCAGGAGAGGAAGAGGAAGGTGAGTGCCTGGGAATGCTCTAATGCCTCAGGCAGGGATGAGCAGCTCTGGCACTCTCAGGTGTCTTTGGGGCTGCAGGGCTCTGTGTCTGCTCCAAGGCTGTGTACCAGGGCTCACGGTGAGGTATCAGACAAGGAGCAGCTCGGTGAGGGGGTTTTAAACTGCCTTTAGGATGTCTGACCCCTCTCCCTCCCCAGGTCACACCTGCATGCCCTCCCCACGTGTGTTTACACCACCTCAAATACCTCTGATCAGGCCCTGCCTCTGCTGGGATGGCCAATTTCTGCACCTAATCACTCTCACTTCTCTGACAGTTTTTCTTAATGCTTTGTCTGAAATATTTCCATTTGTAGCTCCTGGCCCCAGCTCTCCTTGTTTTACTGTTTCCAGATCATTTGAATAATCCCCCTTTCTCCTTTGATGGTATTCCCCTGGAGGTATTTATAGCATCATCACCCTCCCCATTTAATCTCCTTTCTTATAAACCTTATAAAATTAAATTTCCCATCTCCTCTCCTTTGCCTGCTGTGCTCCTTCAGCTTTGTGTGTTTGTGGCACCTTGGTCTGAGCTGTGTCCAGTTTGGGGTGACTCCTCTGGTACCCCTCAGCCCACCCTGAAGCAGAGCCTCGGGGTTGTTCAGTCCCTTGGAGGGTTTGCAAAAGACCCCACAGAGTTCAGAGCATGTTCCAGCGTTTCCCCAGGTCAGGAAATCTTTGCTGGGAAGCCCAGGGTGGTGTCAGCAGTGTCTGTGCTCTTTGGAGTGTGTTTAGGTGACCCTAAAATGTGCCCAGTGTGCCAAGGGCAGCAGCAGGTGGCAGGAGATTGAGGGGTGTGAGGGTCCTGCAGAGAGATTGGGGGTGTGAGGGTCCTGCAAAGATTTGGGGGTGTTGGGGTCCTGCAGACAGATTGGGGGTGTTGGGGTCCTGCAGAGAGATTGGGGGGGTTGGGGTCCTGCGGGGAGATTGGGGTGGTGGGGAACTGGAGAACCTGCAGAGACACTGGGGGTGTTGGGGACATGCAGAGACACTGGGGGTGTTGGGGACCTGCAGAGAGACTGGGGGTGTTGGGGACATGCAGAGAGATTGGGGGTGTTGGGGTCCTGCAGAGAGATGCCAGCAGTGGGGGGATGTGGAGAGGGTCTTCCTTTGAGATCTGGGGTATTTTCTGAGCACAGGAACCCCATCAATGTGAGCTGCTCTGGGCACGAGGGACACTGGCAGGGCACCAGAGCACCTCCACGTTGCTGTGGAGCCACACAAACCCAACCCAGGCAAACACCTGCCCTTCTCACCCATGGGAAGGATCAAGCAGAGCACAGAGAATTTCGAAGATGATTTTGGTTTCCTGCTCCATCCCTTCCACGTGGCTGCTGCTCCTGTTCCTGGAGGTGGGAGATTGAATCCATTCACACCGAGTCAGCTGCAGCCCCCAGCCCCTGGGGGGAATTTCCACTGAGAAATTTTAAATTGAAGTGCTTTTTTTTTTAGGGGCAAACCACATCTCTGGAAACAAACGTCCCATAGGAAATGTCCGCTCTGAATTTTGCATTCTGGAAAAAAAGAAGTAAAAAAATAAAAATACAGTGAAAATGGAAAACAGTTAGGAATTTCAGAGATTGTCCATATTACTTATTTGATAGTAACTATACTAATCATAGTTCCTTTGCAGCCTGGGGAAGCTTGAAGCTGTGGGCAGTAGTGGGGCATAATGGGGGTTGCCTGCATTGAGATGGATGTGATCCCCCTCAATGGGCAAAACCAGCTTAGTGGGGAGAGGGAAAAAACAAACCTTTGAAATCCCTGTATCTAATCAATAACTTTGGGAAGATGAGAGAGCAGCAGCCTGATGCTGCCAGGAGATTTTGGGTAATATGGGTAGATGAATACAGATTTTGCATTGAATGTGAAATATTGCCTTCGAATTAAAAAAAAATAAATTTCCTTCCCCACTTTCTGGCAAAGAAATTGGAAATGGGAGGCTGTGGACCCGGTCCAGTGTCAATGTGCAAACTGAAGGTTCTTGCTGAAACAAAGAGAGAATCTGTGGCTCCTGTGGCCGAGCCCTGGGTGGGAGCTGCCTGGTTTTGAGGCTCACATCCCTCTTGCTGTGGCTGTTTTTCCCCACTGGCAGCAGTGGTGTCTGTCTGCAGGACAGGAGGCTGAGAGCTCTGCCCCACGCTCCTTTCTGGCTCATAGCACCCAACACCCTGTGCCACCCAGCAGACTGGGATTAATGGGGAAAGTTCACAGTAGCATCATTGTTTTGTGGCTGTGGGATGCTGAAGGCAGCCCTCCCTTTCACAGCTCAGTTACTGGCAAGAAATCAGGGGACGCTCAGAGCAAAAAGAAAAAAAAGAATCAAAACTCAACAAACCTCTAAAAACCTCACGTCTCATGTCAAACCTTAAGTCATAGGACAGAACAGTAAATAATGGACCTGGTGACCTAGACTTGCAAATATTTACATTCCCTTGGCTTGGCTGATAGCAGGGGTTCCTCTTACCATGTCTCACCTAATTAGCAGCGGGCTGCAAGAATCCAGGGGTGGGTTCTGGTTTCTTTTTCACCTCGTCTGTGCCTCTCTCTGCTGGGCCATGTAGTTTGCATGTCAGGAATAACATGAGAAAAGTGTGTGTGGTTACACCAGAGACTGGCAGGACTCGGGAGCCAAGGACAAGTTTCCACAGCCAGTCAAGGAGTGCAGGCCTTGATCCCCTTCTGTCCTGATGGTAAAACCTGTCTGAGGGCTGCCACAGATACAAAGCTCACAAAGGGCTGGGAGCTCCTTGATTTTAGGGCTCTCTGACCCCAGGGGCTCAGCTGGTTGTGTCTGTTCTCCCAAAAAAATCTTGGCTGTGCCACTGCTTCGAGCAGGTGTGGTTTGGGAGGGTACTGGTTGGCACGTGCCAAAATTTGTGGTCAAGAATGTCAGAAAGAATCAAACTCCCCAGATTGCAAGTTCATATTCAGGCAAAGATTAAAAAAATCCCGAAGTTAGTAAAACATTTTTAAACTTGTATCATTTCCAACAGTGTGGGCTGGAGAGCTAAACCCCAAAATGTGAGTCTGCACAACTGCTAAGCAGCACTAGAGGCTCCCTAAATGGGCCCTAAAGGAAGACAGCACTGTGTGAACTGCTGTTGGTCTTTTTATTTGACAAAAGGGCTACATCCAAAATACATCCTGAAATGCTACAGAAGAGAGGGAAAAGATGCTTAATGCTTCTCTTTACAGTGTACAACCAACTGGCTCTTGGACGAAATCTGGAATAAACCCATCCTGCCATCTACCTTCAGTGGCCTTTTCTCAGCGGGGTGCTTTGTGCCAAGGCAAGAGGTCTTTAGGAATGACCTGCAGCAGCTGAGGACCTGGAGATGCAGCCAGAAGGCTGTGGAGATGGACCCAGGGGTGCAGCAGAGCCCAGGCTCTGAGCGGGGCTGTGGAGGTGCACACTGAGGAGGTGGACACGAGGGGACATGACAAGGAATCAAAGCACAGGATGTGTTGGTGGCTAGCTGGGATTTCCAAGAATGTTCACCTGTTTTCCCTGAGTATCCATGTTTTCCATGTGGATCACATAACTTCCTTTTGGTTTTCTTCTCCCTAAGTCACACATTGTCTCTCCAGGGCTGATGGGGAGGTCTTCCTTTGGTTTTCAAAGGTGAGTTTGACAATGACATTTTGTGCAGTCAGAAAGGAGCTGATGACTCAGGTTTTGGCTTTTCTATTTTTCAGATTCTGTGCTGCTTTAGTGTGCACTTCTGGACTTCATATTAGGGGGGACTAAAAAGAGAAAAACAAGCAGGATGGGAGTGCAGGGGCTGAGCTGGAATTGGACACTGAACTGCAATGTGCACATGGAGCAGAGCTGATCCCAGGGAGAGACCCCGTGAGCGCTCGTGCATTTTGGGACCATTTGGGTTCATCTTGGGTGCAGCCCTGGCTGGGCTCTGGTGCTGCCCAAGGTGGATCCATTGAGGAGATCCTTTTACTAAATCCCTGCTTTATTCTGTAACTCTGTCCAGCCTCTGCTCTAGGTCAGCCTTCTGAAGGCATCAGAGCCACATTTCCCCAGGGGTAGCCCAAGGACATGCATTGAAATTGTGACCTATTGGGCCTTCAGCTACTGTGTGTAGGACCCCACACAGGCCTGTGAATGCCTCTTTATCTTCCTTTGCTCCATGCTCTCAAGCTGGGGGCCTTGCATCATTCTTACAACACTCCTCAGCCTGACCTGCAGTGCCCTGAGCTGTACAAACAGTCACATGAGGGAATGTTATTCATGTCTCACACAGAGCTTGCACTATGTCCTGGGCAGTGTATTACCAACTTCTTAAAAGAAAAAAAAAACACTGAACAAAATCCAGTCAGCTTTACCCAAGGGCCAGCCAGCATCCCCTCTTCTTGTGCTGCAGCCAAGGAGGCTCCGCTGGGGCTGTGGTTTGCTGCTCACAAGAGCTCTCTGTGTCAGCCAGGGGATGGAGAGAGCTGCCCTTCAGCAGGGGTACAGCCACAGTGAGCCTGAGCCTGGGCAAGAGCATCCTGGGGGCTGCAGCAGCTGGGGGCTGCCCAGGGTGTTGGATGCAGAGCAGTCTGATCACTCCATCCCAGCTGGGACATGCTTAGGTCTGCACAGCTCCTCAGCTTTTGCAGCCAGATGTTTAGTGCCAGGGAGCTGAAATCCTGGAGGGACCCATCTCAGCTGGCCCAGCCAAAGGGTCCCTGCAGACTCCCGAAACAGAGAGCTCCAAGCACCAGCATCAGCCACGTTAAAATCTGAATTGTTGTTGCAACTGCTTTTCCTAAATTTGCAGGGCCAGGTTTATGTCTTTCAGTATTGAGTAAATGATGTTGAGACATGCTGCCTTGGTGATAAATGGTGTGTTGAGAGATGGTTTATGGGGCCAACACGGGCCACTTTATCTGCTGCCTCTTGCAAGTTACTGATTCGTTCCTTTTTTATTTTCAGAGTTAATTTTTATTGATTTCTTCCACTTGCTTTCCCCCAGCCACAGTGAATGAGGGAAGAACAAACACAAGCGGGTGCAGGAGGATGGGACACCAGTCAGAACCCCCTTGCCAGCCTGGGTCACTGGGTGAGTTGGGGCTGGAGGGGTGCTGGCCATTGGTACCTGGCTCCCTGTGACCTGGGTGACATCAGCTGCTGGCCCTGGCTGTGGCTCCAAGTGCAGCTTCTGCTGTAGAACCCATTCCCCAGGCAGGGATGGCCATCAGGGAGGATGAGGGTTGGATAAATAAAGGAGAGGGAGAGGATAAATAGGAAGGAGTTTGGATGTGGGTGATCCCGCAGCCCCACAGCTGCCAGCCAGTCTAGCCCCTATTTTAACACAGGCTTTAGAGTGGGCTGTGAAATGCCAGAATAGAGGGAAAACATGGTTTTTAAAGGAGGAAAAAAAAAAGCTCTGGCTGGAGCAGGCATGGGGACAATGCTGGTCAGCAGCTCTTCCATGCTGACACCCCCAGCCCTGTGTGGGTGCAGGGACCCTGAGCATGGCATGAGCTGGGGGACAGGGCTGGGCACCAGGAGGGCAGGGCCCCAACAAGGGGTGACCCCCTGAAGGGGCTGTGCAGGGGGGAAAGGTCAGTCAGCCTTGGTTCCCTCATGGGAAACATTTGGGGACCCCACCCTGGGGAGGCCAGTGGCACAGGGGGCGGAGGGCAGGAGCAGTGGGGCAGTGGGTTCCTGCAAGGAGTCCCTCCGTGGTGGGACCGGAGCAGTGACCATGCCTGGCACCGGCTGTGGTGCCTCACCCTTGCCCAGAAACCCCAGCCTTGGCCATAACCCCCAGGGGCAGCTGCTGTCTTGTCTGAGGACGATCCCCACTCCTCTGGATGGTGTGGGTGGGTGCTCCTGAGCACGCTGCCACCTCCTCCCTGTGCAGCACCACCTGCTCTGCAGAACCGATGGGAGGGCATGGCAGGAATCGCTGCAATTAACCTCTGCTGCTCTGCCTAATCCACTGGCACAGCAGCCAAGCACAGCTCCAATGAGCCTGGGGAAGCAAACTGGGGGGAGAGCACTGAGTGGCCTCTTCTGTCCCCTCCCCATGGACATGCACTTGCATTAGGGGGCTGAGTGCTTTTATTTTGCTAAACCACTTTGAAGTGGAAACCAAATTGCACTGTCTCCCTCCCGGCTCCCCTGAGCCCTCCTGGTTTTAATTAGTTCCATCTGATGTTCATAGGCTTCCAAGAAATAAATGTGCTTTCAAACTACTTAAAGACCCTGCTGGTGGCAGAGCACAGGGAGCTGTGTCAGCGACACACAGGCTGACAGGGGACACGTGTGCAGCACAGCAGTGCCTGCAGCCAGCCCTCTCTCCCCTCTGGCCACTGAGGTGGCTCTGCTGTGCGTGTTTTCCATGTCCATGGGCCGAAGGTTTTGTGCTGAGGTCAGAGATGGTGGAGAAATATCAGAATGAAACACACAGGACTGCATTTCCTTCATGGTGGAAAAGCCCATTCTTTATTCACATCACTCCTTTTTATTCAGCTTTACAGATCTTGTGCGTGACTCCGGTTGGTCAGGAGCTTTCTTGCCAATTACTTTATTGGTTAATAACAAGTTGTTACCCTGTATTGATTGGTCACTCAAACCCCTGGTGTGTTTTTTTTTTTTTTTCCCTGCAGGAAAAGTTGTGAGAGATTTCATTTTTCTATCTAATGGTGTAAAAACAGTTTATACACGTGCAGGTTGTTTTTTACCCTGGAATAGAGTATGTTAATGAACTGCTCACACTAGGATTGCTTTCACATGGAACTTGAAAATGCCAGCTTGACTTAGAAATGACAGGCCAGCCAGAGCAGACCTGATTTTATAAGGCTTTTCTTTATAATTTTTCTACCTTACTGCAACAGAGAAAGATGCTCTAACCTTTTTGCTGCGCAGGCATCAGTGTTCTGCTCCTCCATCCACTCCTGCTTTGCTCTAAGCTTTCTGTCTGGAGTTCAGCTTCTCAGCCCAGGCTGAAAGAAGAATTAATGGGGAAGCAGCTGTCTTGTCTCACTGCCTACAGACACTTTCTGTACACAAATCTTTGCTGAGAAAGACAACATCATCCCTGTCGGGGTGTGGAGCAACTTGGAAATGAAGTCCTAACTCACTGAGTTAGCAGAAAGGAGCTGTGCTAGCCTGAGTCCTCTGAAACAACAGGGACAAAAGGCTTGCACTCCATTCCTGTGCTCCATGAAGTCCTCAGGACAAGCTGCCCAAGGAGGGTATAAAATTTACCTTGGTTTCCCTCATTATGCTGATAAGAAAAGCCAGTAAATCTTAGCAGTGTTTGCTGTTTGGATTTGGGGAGCAGTGAGCTGGAGTGTATCCCTCTTATCTCATCCTAATTATCTGCTGGTTTCTGTTCTGGCTGTCAGGAATTGCCTGCAGTGTGGCTGGGACTGTGGATCAGGTGAATGAGCTGATTGCACCCACACCTCCAGCTCCTGCCAGTGTCCCAGGAAAATTCCGGGTGGAATTTCTCTTACTGCCCCCTGGGCTCACCCAGGAGGGAGCAGCAGCCTTCTTCAGACAGCCCATCCCACGAGCATCCCACCCAGGCACCTCCAAACTGCTGGAAGGAGCCAGACACGAGGGTAAATCTTGTCCTGCCACCCCAAAATGTGTGGATTTCCTGGCTGCCTTCCCTGCACAGCACACCCCCAGGTTTCCCTTCTCCAAAGGGCCCTGCTGCTGCAGAGAGCTGCTCCGGGCTGGGGGTTCCCTGGGGGAATCCTGGCTCAGCCTGTCTCAGGCACCACTTCAGTGCTGCTTTGTGTCCTGTCACCTGCCCTGCTGTGTCCATCTCGTGCTCAGGGGCACTGTGACCCTCTGGCTGTGTGTGACACCCCCACAGGAGCACCTGGGCTGGCCCACACTGACTGACACCCAGCTGCTCCACAGGTTTCTCTCCGTGTCTGTGGAGTGCCATAAATTCTGCCTGGCCCCCAGTGTGTCCTTGGGTCCACGTTTTGCAGTTTCCTACATTTTTAGAGATGCTGTTAGGCTGGGAGGGGTCCCCAGGCATCCTCTCCTTCAAAATCCCCCTCCTGCATCAGGGCAGGATCACAGGTAACCACAGCCAGCCCCTGCTTTGGGGAGGATGCAGCTCAGCCCCCTCTGTCCTCCTCCACTGCCCCTTGCAGATTTAACACCCCAGAATTTGGGTTATTCCAGCCAGGAGCATGCCTCAAAGAGTGCAGACAAATAGCAAAATTATTATTTTTTTCTGGACTTGCTGTTTGCCTTTCAGGTTTCTATCTGTATGTATCACATATTTATGTATTTGGTTTTTTTTTTTATTTTTAATTTTTTGTCAGTTCAGTGTACTTGTCAGGGTATAAGATCTATTTTGTTAACAAAAGCTCGATGAGCACAGAAATTTTGGAGTCCTGCTCAATTACAGCCCATCTCCTGGAGTGATTTCCTCCTCCAGAGAACTCTTCTGCTATCAAGTGTGATTGTGTGGTGTCACATTAGTGAGAGCTTTGCAGCTGTGATTCCAGCTGCTCTTTTCTGGACAGCATCCTGTTTATGATTAAAAAAATATATGAAGCAACAAGCAGATTTAATCATTTGGTGTCCATGTCATATCTACAGACAACAGACTGGGAGGAGGAGAGGAGGCTTCAAGGGAAGTGTTTTAGAGCATGGTTCAGTGCTCTAAAATATTTTGTATCTGTTAATTATGCAAAAACAACAACAACAACAAAAATAAAAAAAACCCCACAAAAATAAAACAAAAAAACCCCAAACCCTTGGAAACATTCAGTTTTTACAACCAGACATTTTCATTTTGTTTTCAGATCTGGTTCAAGACCTGGAATTTGCTCTCTGAAGCCCTGGATGATCTGGGAATCAATGCAAGCTTGGGAAAGAATGGAGGGGACAGTGCTGGTTTTCTTTGAATTCATGTTGGACCTGACAACTTGTAAATTATGGCTCAGCACAATCAGAGTTAATTAGAGGCAGCCTGAGCTGGTGTTGGAAATGCAGGCACCTAAAAAGGAAATAGGAAACACCATTCTCCCCCAGCCTGTTGATTACTGGGCTTGTTTCTGCTTTACACTTCATTAGCTCTTCCTCCACACAGTCCAAGTTTGATTTGAAGAAGGAGCAGTATTTCTTGCTGTTTGGTCTTGGATTTTTTTCTGGACTTGGAAGCCAACATCCACAGTGTGCATGATAGCTGGGTAATGCCTAATTTCATTGCTGGGCAGGGTAAGTTGCCCTGCAAGTGAATACTGAATCTTACTGAAGTTTGCAAAACCAGATTATTGTAATTAAGTCCAGGTAAAACCTTGGTCTTAAGATCTAGTCCAATGAACCAACAAGAGAACTGAAGTCTCTGAGGACCACTGTCAGCTCTCTGTGTTTGCAGCCATATTTTCTTTTCTTAAAAAGTAGTTTTTCCTTGGAAAAGGTACAGTGTCTTCATTGCTTTGGGAAGCTGGAATTGCCTCTTTGGAAAACACTGTCTAATACATTTTCAAAGTGTGCTGGTTTTGCTTTCAGATTAATTTCATTTGCAATAATATTTTCACAGTTGTACCTTACAATTCTGCTCCTTACAGTTTGTAGAGCTGTAGTGGGTGCTGTCTCTTATCCTAAACAAAGCTCTGAGGCCTCTGGGCTTTGGGGTTTCATGGAAGTTGCTTTTCATCCTGTCTTGTGTAGCTATAATTTAAGAGCAAAATTCTGTGAATTCATGGTTATGAAACTGATGCTCTTGCCTTTAATAAATACTTGATGCTGTGATTTAGGATCTTGAGTTAAGAGCAGAGCAGTTCCTGTGCTCTGGATTACCCAAGCATGGCCTTGGACAGGGCAGCACTCTTGTGCTGAGCTTCAACCACAGCAGGAATTGCACTGAGCTCAAAGCATCAATGCAGGGTTGAAATAAAGCACTTTGCTGACCTGCTTTGCGTGGTTGGAACATGTTAAATTTCCATCAATCAGAAATGCCCGTGTTCCACCCTGCAGGAACCTGCTCTCAGTCCTTTAACATTCATATTTTGCAGCATCCTCTCATCCAGTGAGCTGTCCTGAACGCTTGCAGGGAGTGTCTCACAATCATCTTCAACGTGCAGGAGCTGAAGAAATTCAGATTTAAATTAGCCATCTATGGTGCTGCTTCTGCAGGCAGTTACACATGAGCCCTCATCCTGTCAGGAAAGAAAGGAGCTTGTCTGCAAACCTTCCTCTGGGAAGAAGTGTTCTCCTGCCTCAAAGCAACCCTGCCTGCTTTTAAAAGAGTATAACTCTTTTAAAAGCATTTATTAAAACATCTTTCCCATATCCCTGCACTGGGAGACGTGAAATCCTTTTCCTTTCATGAAAGGCAGTGGGCTGGGGGGAGCAGGAGGTGACTGCTTTGCTTTGCAGCTCAGCTGGTAGACTGCCTGGAAGGGAGCCAGGGGGCCTGGGTTCACTCCTCTGATAAGTCATCAATTTCTTTCTCACCAAAACCATCTGGTTTTGGATGCTGAGTTATGAGCTAATATTAAATACAAAAGTTTATAGCATCACATATATAATATTGTTGATTAGAAGCATCAAGTAAAGTAATTGACCAGAGGGGATTTGGTGTGAGCAGCTGGTAGAGCATCTGGAGGGGAGCCAAGGGGCCTGGGTTTAATTCTCAGGTCATCTATTTCTTTCTCACCAGAAACATCTGGATTTGGATGATGCAAAGCTACAGACTATTGTCTCATGCAAATGTTGCTGGGCTCACACTTTTTTAAAAATGATAATGTGTTTCCAGGAACATTTCTATTAAGTATTTACACCCAGAGAATCCTGTAAGAGTGACAAGGAAAAGGTGCATTCTCAGCCCTTGCAAAAATCAAAAGCAAAGTTAATTTTAGTGGAGCTGTGATTTTTAACTGCACTCTGCATTAATGGAGCTATGAGCCTGAAGCAAATACTTGGTTTGAAACGCAGCAGTGTCAGTGCTTTGCCAGCACCATGGAGCTGATGGCTGCCAGGGCTGAGGGGCTGTCCTGGCGTGGCACAGGGAGGGACTGGAGCTGCCAGTCCAGGCTCTGGGCATATTATATATTATATTATATTTATATTATATTGGAAATGTCCCAACGAAGGCAGGAATGAGGAATTTGACTCCACGTTCAGAAGCTAATTTATTATTTTATGATACTGTACTTTATTAAAGAATACTACACTAACCTATAGTAAAGAATACAGAAAGGATACTTACAGAAGGCTAAAAAGATAATAATGAAAACTCGTGACTCTCTCCAGAGTCTGACACAGTTTGGCACTGATTGGCCAAAGAGTGAAAACAATTCACATGAAACCAGTGAAACAATCACCTGTGGGTAAACAATCTCCATCCACATTCCACATGAGCAGAGCACAGGAGAAGCAAATGAGACAAGAATTGTTTTAATTTTCTCCTGAGGCTTCTCAGCTTCACAGGAGAAAAATCCTGGGCTAAGGGATTTTTTCAGAGCATGTGAATGCTACAATATTATATCAATATTCACAAGGTCACCCTTGTGCTGGGTGAGGCTTGGTGGCACTGCCAGGGCTCCTGAGCTCCCACAGCCCAGGGCAGGGGCCTGCTCTCAGTGCTGTTCGCAGGAGATGCAAATCCCTGCTCTCTGCAGATGCTTTGGTAGAGGCTGGATGCTGGATGAGGAAGAGGATGCTGTGGCTGCTCTCTGCTTGTCATGGAGTCACAGAATGGGCTGGGTTGAAGGGATCTTAAAGCTGATCTCATTCCCACCCCCTGCCATGGGCAGGGACAGCTGCCACAATCCTTAATGATTCTGCCAGAATTCTCACAGGGTCTCATCTCAGTTTTTCCTGTCCAGCCTGGCCTGGAACAATTCCAAATATTATCCTTAGCCCCTTCCCTTGGATTGTTCCATCACAACAAGAGGGTGGAGGCCTCTGGTTTCTCTGTGGAAACAAAGGGTAAATCCTCCCAAGGAGAAAGAAGAGCCATTCATAAAAATTGCATTTTACCCACACTGCAAAGTCCTGCCTTGATTTCCCAGGCAGGGGTTGCTGTTGGCAGCTGGGGGGCCTGGATCTCACAAGATTAGCTCGTTACCTGTGCTAAGGTGCCCCTGATTAGCACGAGCTGCAGGGCTGGCCTCTGTGAATTAAATCAAGGAGTTATTAATAGCTTAATAATGAGTGTGATTTACAGGTGGGCAGTCAGGACTGAGGTATGGCACAGAGAAACTCTTCTTTTACACTTTTCTGTCAGCCTCTGCAGTTACTTTCTGCTGGCCCTGTGCAACCTGCCAAGGTGTCTCCTGAGCCAGTGGAGGGCTCTGCATGATCTGCCCACTGGAGAGGCCCGTGGTTGTGAGCCCCTGTCTGGCTCACTTGCAATGCTGGAGTTCATCTTCTCTATTATTTAGCTTTTGAGCAAAGCCAGTGTGAGAAAACAGTAAGGAGGGAGTAATTCTCCAATCATTTGGCATTTTGGCCTTTATTTTATTAGGAAGATACACAGCCATATCCTTAATTATTCTGCCAGAATTCTCACAAGGGTCTCATCTCATTTTTGGTTAAAGAAATAAGAAGCCAAATGGAAATAAAATATTAGTTTACCTGACTTTACCAGCTGAAATGATTTAGAGCATCATTATTAGGCTCATTCCTGTCCCTCCCTCACAATAAAAATACCATCTAAAAAAGAACCAGAATGGGACATTTCCAGAGGAATATTACATTTCATAAGTATAGATTTTAACAGCCAATCTCAACCAAACAATGCACTACGTGGTGCCAGAAATAATAAATCAGTGCAGCCCTCAGGACTGAAATGGGGAATTGCCTCTCCTCTTGTAGCTCTTTGGAACTTTAATCTGAAAAATGCCACGAATCAAAGGATAACTTATTGGTACACAAGAATTCCCATGCTCAGTCAAATCTGATTTCCACAGAGTCTGGTGCTTTGCTGCTGGTGGTGGCCGGAGCCAGAGAAAGGAAAAAGGAGTTGTTAGTGCAGGGATGTTTGCAGAGAACACCTAATCTGGATAATGTTCAGTGTGTAGGAAAGACTTCAGTACAGCTGATCTG
Organism: Pyrgilauda ruficollis; assembly: GCF_017590135.1. Lineage (NCBI taxonomy): Eukaryota > Metazoa > Chordata > Aves > Passeriformes > Passeridae > Pyrgilauda > Pyrgilauda ruficollis. The sequence goes on from NW_024512099.1 coordinate 749,195, forward strand.
ATGTGGGAATTGCTGCCTGGTCCTGCAGGATTCTTTTTCAGTGGAGAGACACACAGGAGTGTAATTCACCCCATTCTAAGATACATTAAAGCTTGTTATTGATTTGGTTAGAGAAAATCTTAATGTTGTCTAAACACAAGTGCCTCACTGAGGGATCCCAGTGACATTTTCTGCCCATGAGGGTGGCACTGCTGTCACAGCATCCTGCAAAGGTCTTGGCTGTGGAGGGACCCACTCACCTCCAGAAAATTTCATTTTACTGGGAGAACTTTAAGTTTTTGAGGGGACTGTTTCTCACACAACAACTGCCTTCTATAATTTGGGGTATATCTGATAGCTTCAAGGCAGCTGGGAACTTGTCTCTAAGTTATTAGTGCAGTGAAAGTGGTCACACAACATTTCTTTCTCTTGAAAGTTTTGCAGAGTGGGAAATGCCCTTTTTGTGTCTGGTCCATCTGCCCTGCTCAGGAGAGCTTTTTAAAGGCATTTCCCTGGTATTTTATTTTTTAATCCCTAATCCAGCCCTGGCTGTGCTGCTGGGGTGAGCAGTGGGGGATAGATGGTGGGTTTGGTTTGCCATACATGTGTCATGCCTCAGTTCATCTGAAAGATTCATTTTTGTGCACGGAGGAAATGGAATTCACCTTTGCTATGCATTATTCTGTGTGCTGCTTTTCAGTTGTTTCATAACTGTAGGAATTTCAGTGAGAAGACCATGATTTTTGCGATCACTCCATGTGATTATCTCCAGAATTACTAACCAGAATTAAAATAATTCATAATAATTCATGCTCTTGGCTGGGGGTTGAGTGTGAATCTGCCTGTTCCCTTGCTGTCCTGGCTGAAATAGTGCAGACAGGGCACTCCAGGGCAGGGTGTACACAGAGTGCACCTTGTGTTTTAGTGCTGCTCTCACTTGGATTTCCCAGCATTTACCTTTACTTTGCTCATTTTTACCACTGGGCAGTGATTTATTTTTTTTCCATAGCTGCCCACAATGCCTGCATTTTTTTTTTCTGATATACAGAATTCTTTCAGGACTTGTTTACTTCAGCTGCTTTTCACTATTTGGCAGGCTGAAATTTGCTCTTTATGAGAGAGGGTGGTTGTTATTTCCTCCTGACTCACCTTCCTCTGTAATCACCCAGCCCCAGGCTGTGTGAGATCTCAATATTATCATTATTAATAGCACTCCCTCACCCCCAGCATGTGCAGCAGCTTCCCAGCACAGCCAGGCAAGGAGGACTGGATTATTCATGGCTTTAAGTGTTTGCAGGCACTGAAGTTAAGATTTTCACAAGCAATTAGTGCTGTTGTGTGCCTGGCTTTGATGCCTCGTTCAGCACGTTTCAGACAGGGCTGCTCATTGCAGAGCTCTGCCCCTTTGGGGTGCCTGGCTGGCCCATCAGAGCCGGGGGAATTTTCTGGTCAGTCAGCTCTTGGGTTAAGAGCTCTGGCTGGGAGCTTGTCAAATGGTGTGTGTCTGTAAATGCCTTGGGTGGATTGAGGCTAAATGAATGATCCCTTACTCCTCCCTTTCCTTTCAGTAGAGACACCATTCCCTTCTGTGTCTATATAATATAATATATAATATATAATTAATATAGAGTACACAATTAATATATAATATAGATATTATATATTATAATATATATATATTTTATATATATATATAATGTGATTAGACCAGCTCTCCTTTATGATCCCATTTGCTTCCATGGGACACAATTTAGCAAGCATTATGGTGTGCTGACCTATTTTTGTCCCTCTCTAGATAACATATCTGCAGGTGTTTATCCCTGGTTCAAGAATAAAATTTATATTTCAAAAGCAGTCATGGAAAGAAAGTACTGAATTTATTCTTTTCAGTACCACCTGATCTGTCCTTACAAAACTCTGCTTGATGGCCTGAAGACAATAACTGTTCAGACAAATTAATAAAATACCTTTTCTCTAAGTATACATCCTGCATGCATGTTTTAACAGAGGATTTTCTGTGACAGCACTGCCAGGCTTGCTCAGGCTGGGTGCCTCAACAATTTTGGGGTAGGCCCATCCTTGTTCAGTCGAGTTTCACACTCATTTAATTTTTTAAGTGAAGAAATCTTGGGTTAAGCTTAGAATTGTAGGAGGATTAAAAGGCTCTTGAAGGGGAGTATTGGCTGTCTGTTGGGAAAGGCAGTGTCAAAGTGAGACCAGGGCTTGGCTTGTGTTTTGATGGAGAGCCAGCTTCAGGTGCTGCTGACTAGGATGTGAAAATGGGATGTGCAGTGCTGACTGTACAGTCTGTGCAGCCTAAGCTAAAATAATAAAAGCCAGGATCATGCAAATATGTCTGTGGGGCTTGGAAACCCGGGCTGGATCTGGAGCCAGTTGTGTCGTGAGGAGCTGGGGCTGTCTCGTGGCCCAAACAGAGGGAGCCCATCAGGGGATGCTGGCAGGGATATAATGAGCTCTGCTTGATTCTGGATTGACTTTGGCTGGCACTTAACACGTCAGGCATTTTGGCAATGGTGAATCCTGTTCTTTTTCTCCAGTCTCTCTCTTTAGGGCAGATTTCAACAAAAAGTGAGCTCTTTGTATGAGCTGAACTCTCTAGAAGACTCGAGGGCCTGTGGTTGAGATGCAGCTTTCCCAACAGGGCCCAACAGATGTCTTGAAGTGCTCATGAACTACACAGAAGTGCTGCTGTTTTGAACTCCTGCAAACAGTCAACAGATTCACGTGGGAAATTAAATGAGTGCAATTTTGTGGAGAGACACTGAATGTGGCTGCTAAATGAGCGCCGCCAAAATAAAACACAACCAACAAGGGCTGCTTGCTGGAGCAGCTGGGGAGGGACATAAATGACAACTGAAGGATGTGACTACTTGTAATTGGCTCCTCTGATTGCTTAAAAAGTTCATTTTGGAAAAGACTTGGTATTTAGTGGGAGTCTGCAAGGAAAGCTTTGGGGTGCAGGGAGCCTGGAGGATGCGCTGGGGAGAAGGGATTTGCAAGGCTGGTGGAGGAGCAGCAGGAACCAGGGAGATGTAAAGTCAGGGAGAGCCAGAGAGGGTTGGAGGATCTGGAACACGCTGGGGAGAAGGGGGCTGTGAGGATAATTGGGGGTGATATCCTGGGGTATGGCTGTGCCTCCAGGTCGTGGCACCTGTGAGGGCTCCATCTGCTCTGTGCATAAATCCAAGCGTGCCCTTTAATGTTCCTTGCTGTGGAAGAATGCCAAGTGGGTCCCCTTGCATGACATTTCCAGGATTTTTGTGGTGTTTTCCTGGTGTCCTGGGAAGTGCAGGCTGTCTCCAAGTTTGTATAACCCCAGCTTCTGCCTCTGCTCAGTTTTGAATCTTGCCTTCATCTATAATGCCCAATTAGTGTTTTGAAGTATGTACAGGGCAATAAACCAAATAACCTTTCAGGCTGTTGATGAATGGCTTTTTATGTGAATGGAAATCATTGCTTACAAAGGTATTTTCATTTGTAATGCCTATTAAAAAAAAAAAAACCAACAAGTTGTACCTGAACCATCCAAGCAACTGAAATTACTCATCACCTGTCATGTAACCTGTAAATCAGGCTTTAATCCTATAAATATTTTTGGTATTTTTAATGCAAATTTGAAAAAGAGCTTCTGGGGAAAAAGAAATTTGTGCAGCTTACAATATATTGACATAAAAACAGTTTTGAGGGCAATTTAGGTTTAATTGGGAATTTTCCCACCCAGTACTGAAGCAGACTGAGATGTGCAACCTTCCCACCCCCACATAATCACCACTGGGCTTTCCCAGGGGGGTTTGGCTCACTTCTCATGTCATCATCATCCTGTTTGAAGTGCAACAAAACATTCATTTCTTGAACTGCACTGAAGTCTGCACTTGAGCTTTTTATTCCTCAGCTGAAGCTTCACTTGGGCTCTGTCATTTGTGGGCTTGAACAGTTCTTAACTTCACACCAAAGGCAAGAGAAGGGCAAGGCTGGAGTCTGCCTTGCCCTGGCAGTGATACTTCAGGGCAGATTTTCCTTGGACATCCCAAAACTGAGATGCTGTTGGCTCTGTCTCACAAGTGCTTGGCAGAGGCACAGAGAGGTGAATTCCCTCTCGTTTTGTAGCAACAGAGTGATAAAATCAGTCTTAGATTACTCAAAGTTTTGAGCTAAAGGTGAAGGTGATATGAATAATCTTCTCTTTATTTTTCAGCTGTCTTCTCAGTTTTGCTGACCTGTTTGTCCTCAGACCACCCTTTTCTCCACTTCACTTGCAGTAAAAGATGGTTAGGATAGATATTTAAATTTTGTTGTCTTTTGAAGAGGAAATTCACAGAGTTCTGGAGTCATTTATTTCTTGGATTTGAGCTGAACTATGTACATGTCTGTGCACCCAGGCTCCAGCTTGCAGACACACACACATAAAACAGAATCAACACAGAGCTGTTTAAATAACAACCACAGGAAGAGCAGCAACATTAGCAACACCATCAGGAGCTGTGCTCCCCAGCAAATTCAAGTTATGCAACTGATCTTGGATTCATTCATAAAAAAAATCTGAGTTTTGCAGAGCTAAGCTACCACACGAGGCCAAGAGAGGGCTCCAGTGAACTGTGTTTTCTCTACTCTGAATTGGGGGATTTGGGAAGATCACAAGGGAGGAGGGAGAATGAGAGAGAGGAAACATGTGGAAAGTGCCAAGGCAGGCTGGAAAAGGGAAAAAAGAGTAAGAGAGAGGAAAAAAAAAGAAAATCTCTGCTAATTTCTAGTGGTCTGTCTTTATTTTCTGTAAGACTGTACAAAACCAAACCATGCGCACGAATAAACTGTGTACATGAACAAGGAGTAAAAATATAGTGGGAGGAGGAAGAACATGTGGCTGGTGCTCTGGGAAAACAACTTTCCTGATGGAAAATGCTGAAAAAGTCAGAGAAAACTCTGGCCAAGGGCAGGAAATTTGGCAGCGCCACAGTAACTGGGAAATCTAGAGTTTTGCAGAAAGCTAAGTCTTTCTGTCAAGCAAAATGTATAATCCACCTTTAATTAGCTACAGCCACATTTTCATTTAAATTGGTAGGAAAGTACTGATGTTACTGTGGCTTGCAGAAGGAAATTTAAATTCCTAACTTCCTAAGAGTTTTTGTAAAGAATCTCAGCTCAGAGCCTTCTCATTTTCTGAAGCTGAAGGACCATGAGGTGCCTCTGTGATGGGACTGTTGCACTGTGCTCCTTTAGAATTTCTCTCTCTTTGCCCAGAACAGTTAAAAACATCTGATATTCTGAGGAAAACCCAGTTGGACCATGGAGAAAATCCTTTTTTTCTGTCTTTTCCCTTCTCAGAAGCATCTTCAAGGTGACAGCACCTGATTTTCACAAGAATTTTAACCAGTCACAAGAATTTTAACCATTCACTGAGAATTTTAACCATATGACTTCAAAGCATTTCACACAAGTGTTCCAGTGAGTTACAATAATTAAGTATGAGGTGCATTGTTGTATTTTGGGACACTTGTTCAGCATGAAGAGCTCGTGGCAGAATGTCACAGCAAGGACTGTGGATGCTGGTGGTCAAAAAAAGAGAAAGCTGGAAGGATGTAAAAAGACAGCAGGCATTCAAGCTACTGACTGGTAAGCAAAAATTGCTGTGGGGAAAACTTACATGGAAAACTTAGAGGGAAGAAAGCCTGAATAACCTTCAGGATTTCATATTTGATTTAGAAGGTCATACAAATCCAGTGGAGGCATTTCAGGAGAGGTTCAACACCACTGGAACACAGAGTGAGAAAGATTCTCTTGGCAAGAGCGCTGCTGGATTTCTTCTTGCCATTTTAAATTTCTAACTCTATGACTGAGAGGTGCCATTTAAAGCCTTGATGTCCCTACCAGGTGGCAACTCCAGCTTCACCAAGGTGCAGTCCAGCCTACTTAGAAGAAAAACCTTTATACACCAGGAAATGAAGGCTGCCTCTAATTGGCCTGTTGAGAATTAATCACTGCAAAAACCAATACAAGTCACAAGTGCAGTAGGCTCTGTGAGCAGTATCACCCTGCTAACCCAGCCCCAGTCTGGGGAAGGACACTGAGCAGGGATTTGAAAAGTTTTTCATAAAACCTTCTTTGACAGTTGCAGTTTCAGGAGCCCTTTGATCCAAGCATCAAAAATAGATGGAGGTGCCTCCTGCTGAAATGGCAATCCCTGAAAGAATTGTCTGCTAAACTTCTACAAGTCAGACTGACACGATCTTCTTGCTGATTTTTATTTTTTGTTGTTAAAAAAATTACACGAATTTTTGAATTTTTCCTCATCTAGCATGTCCACTGTCAAGAGGGAAGTGTTCTGGAGACTTTTTTATGCATTGGGCAAACCATTTTTCCAGGTCTTTGAGGTTTGTTCTGCCCAGGTGCAGAATAGGACACCTGAGTGTAATACCAGCTTCTTCCCAGCACCAGTAAAACTCCAGGATAACACAAGCAGAGCAGCTTGATGGAAGAGGAGTTCATTTTCCCATGTGCTGCCAGCCTTGGCAACAAAAACGTCTGACAAGAGTCCCAGGCAAAGAAATTTATTAACTAGTGATGTGGGCTTTACTTTTTCATGTACACACACTGGATAATGTAAAGACAGTGCTGTGAAACTTGCTTTATCATACTGACTTTCCTTCTTTCTCTGTCTCTGCAAATGAGATTTAACCAGTCACAAGAATTTTAACCATTCACTGAGAATTTTAACCATATGACTTCAAAGCATTTCACACAAGTGTTCCAGTGAGTTACAGTAATTAAGTATGAAGTGCATTGTTGTGTTTTGGGACACTTGTTCAGCATGAAGAGCTCGTGGCAGAATGTCACAGCAAGGACTGTGGATGCTGGTGGTCAAAAAAAGAGAAAGCTGGAAGGATGTAAAAAGACAGCAGGCATTCAAGCTACTGACTGGTAAGCAAAAATTGCTGTGGGGAAAACTTACATGGAAAACTTAGAGGGAAGAAAGCCTGAATAACCTTCAGGATTTCATATTTGATTTAGAAGGTCATACAAATCCAGTGGAGGCATTTCAGGAGAGGTTCAACACCACTGGAACACAGAGTGAGAAAGATTCTCTTGGCAAGAGCGCTGCTGGATTTCTTCTTGCCATTTTAAATTTCTAACTCTATGACTGAGAGGTGCCATTTAAAGCCTTGATGTCCCTACCAGGTGGCAACTCCAGCTTCACCAAGGTGCAGTCCAGCCTACTTAGAAGAAAAACCTTTATACACCAGGAAATGAAGGCTGCCTCTAATTGGCCTGTTGAGAATTAATCACTGCAAAAACCAATACAAGTCACAAGTGCAGTAGGCTCTGTGAGCAGTATCACCCTGCTAACCCAGCCCCAGTCTGGGGAAGGACACTGAGCAGGGATTTGAAAAGTTTTTCATAAAACCTTCTTTGACAGTTGCAGTTTCAGGAGCCCTTTGATCCAAGCATCAAAAATAGATGGAGGTGCCTCCTGCTGAAATGGCAATCCCTGAAAGAATTGTCTGCTAAACTTCTACAAGTCAGACTGACACGATCTTCTTGCTGATTTTTATTTTTTGTTGTTAAAAAAATTACACGAATTTTTGAATTTTTCCTCATCTAGCATGTCCACTGTCAAGAGGGAAGTGTTCTGGAGACTTTTTTATGCATTGGGCAAACCATTTTTCCAGGTCTTTGAGGTTTGTTCTGCCCAGGTGCAGAATAGGACACCTGAGTGTAATACCAGCTTCTTCCCAGCACCAGTAAAACTCCAGGATAACACAAGCAGAGCAGCTTGATGGAAGAGGAGTTCATTTTCCCATGTGCTGCCAGCCTTGGCAACAAAAACGTCTGACAAGAGTCCTAGGCAAAGAAATTTATTAACTAGTGATGTGGGCTTTACTTTTTCATGTACACACACTGGATAATGTAAAGACAGTGCTGTGAAACTTGCTTTATCATACTGACTTTCCTTCTTTCTCTGTCTCTGCAAATGAGCTCCCTGCTCTCTCCTGAGCCCACTTGTAAGGATTGCCATGTTTGCTCTGTGCCAAGCTGGCACCTTCAAGGTCTGTGATCCTGCCATGGAGCAAAATTCATCACCTGTTTCTTTAGGTTCTGAGCTGATCTGTGAGGCGTGGTGGGTTCCTCCCTTCCTGGAGGAGCTGATCTTTGCAGTGTGTCCAGACTGGCTTGCTCTGTTAGCAGCAATCTGCTGTTTTCAGCTGGTGTGGCCTCTTTTGTGTGGCTGAGCAGGTTGTTTCTGCTCCCCTGATTTGTTGGGCCCATTGAAGACTTGCCCTCTTGCCCAGTGTTTGAACGTGGCACAGTGATGATGATGAAGGTGATGCTCAAGGCCATGTGGATCAGCAGGTTCCACTGAGCTGATGCTGCTTGGTTCCTGCACCAGCCTGCCCAGGGATGGGACATGAGCTCTGGATCTGGACCATGGGTCAGTTTTACCCAGGTGAAATCTCATTTTTCCCCAGGGGATCCATTCTGCCTCATTCTCCCAGTGTTTGAAGGTGGTGTCTGGAAGGCCTGGCTGCAGCAGTGGAGGGCTCCCATATCACCCACAGGATTTTTGGTAATGAATGGTGCAGTCCCTGTGCACCACATGCTTCCTGAGGTAGTGAAAATAACCCCAGATACCATTTGGAGATCCACACCTTGTCCCTCAGCCCTCGAGGGTGTGTGTAATCTCAGCCTGAGTTTACTCCTGTGCTCCTGAAATAATTCATATTCTTCCTGCCAGGGAGGAGGGGGAGAGAGGAGCCCATTTGCAAACACTTGTGGAGAAGGAGGCAGCATGGATTTATGTTCTAATGGGAGGGATTTGGCTGTGGGACATCTGAATGAATACAATCTGATGAGTTTCATTAAGGCGACACCTCATTCTTTTAATTAACTTCTTGTTCTTGTCCTTGGTGAAGTAGTAATTATTTTTTAATTAGCCCAACACTGCATTGCAGAGCTAGCCAACCCTAGCCTCATCTTGGAGAGGGTGTCATAAGAATTAAGTTAATTAGCTTGTCACCATCCCTGTAAAATATGGCTGTGTTTGGCAAAAAGGAAGAAAAGAAGCCCCTTTGCTGTTCCAAGGTTAATTAAAAACCACAGTGCTCAGGAGTCAGGTGGAAGAGAGGCAGATCCTGGGGTTTGGTGAGTGCTGTGGGTCACATCCTCTACGGGCTCAGAGGTGGAGACACAACAGCACAAATCCCCAGTTCCTGGTGTTCCTCCTGCATCCTGGGGCTGTGAGGCAGCTCTGGGCCGTGGCACCACAGCTCTGGGGTTGTGGCTGCAGGTGGGGAGAGCAAGTGCAGGGGCTGTGGCCAGCCACAGAATCAAGGCATGGGTTGGGTTGGGTTGGGTTGGGTTGGGTTGGGTTGGGAGGGATCTCAAAGCTCATCCAGTGCCACCCCTGCCATGGCAGGGACCTTCCACTGTCTCAGGTTCTTCCAACCCCCATCCACCGTGGCCTTGGGCACTTCCAGGGATGCAGGGGCAGCCACAGCTGCTCTGGGATTCTGGATGCTCTGGCTGGGAATCCGAGACCTGAGCCTGTCACCACACACTTTTTTGTGTGTAAATTCTGTGAAACTGCAATTTCTGCAATTTTAGCTGGTGAACACAGAATTCACAGAATCACTGGGTTGGAAGAGACCCTCAAGACCATGGAGTCCAACCCAGCCCCAACAGCTCAACTAAACCCTGGCCCCCAGTGCCACATCCAGGCTTTGTTAAACACACCCAGGGATGGTGACTGCACCACCTCCCCAGCAGCCATGCCAGAACTTCATCACCCTTTCTGTGAAAAACTTTTTCCTGATATCCAGCCTAAATTTCCCTTGGTGCAGCTGGAGGCTGTGTGCTCTGGTTCTGTCAGTCCCTGGAGAAAGAGCCCAGCCCCAGCTGAGCACAGGCACCTTTCAGGAGCTGTGCAGAGTGAGGAGGGCACCCCTGAGTCTCCTTTTCTCCAGGCTGAGCACCCCCAGCTCCCTCAGGGGTTCCTCACAGCGTTTGTGTTCCAAGCCCCTCACCAGCCCTGTTGTCCTCCAAATATGTTTCAGGTTCCAGCATCTCACAGAGTCAATACCAGGGAGAAAACACCCCACAAACATTTAAGAATTCGTCAAACTCATCTATTCCCCCCAGTTATTTTCATTAAACTGAAAGAAGTTCTGTAAAAATGAACTTAAGAGTTAAAAAAGATGTTTTCTCTTGCAGAGCCCATCTCAGTGAGAGATTTTCCACCATCTTTTGGCAAACCCTGGTCCCTGCACACCTGTGATTCTGCAGGAAGGACACTCACAAATATTCTGGTGTGCTGTGGCAGCTTCTCTGCCTTTCACAGAGAGTCCAGAGAAACCAGACTTTCTCTACAAGCCTCATCTCCTGCCTTTTTGACAGCTCAGCATTAAATGGTTTTTTTTAAAGGCAAATTCTATCTTTTCTGATTGAAGAGATGAACTTGAATCTATGATTCCTGAGGGATTTAGAGCTGTCTCCTAAATCTCTCCAGATGATAATGGCTCTGCTCTCTTTGCTCCAAGGGAATCCTTTTTCTTTTTCTAGGTGTGTTGCTAATTGCTGCTTCTCCTGGATGGACTCTGAGTGTTCCTGGATATTTTTCCTTGTGCAGCTTCCCAGGACAAAAGGATGGTCCTGGGCCCCTCCTGCTTGCCAGGGACAAGGAGAAGCATCAGTGAACATTCAGAGTCCAGCCAGGGCTGTTAACCCCTCCTTGTCTGTCTGTCTGTCTGTCTGGTATCCCCTAGGCCATTTGGGTCCTGTGGTATCTTTGAGCCAGTTTAGAAAAGATCAATAATACACAGAAAACATAATTCTTTGGTGCCTTGTGGGATTTTGGACAAAGTTCCATGGAGGAACTTGTACCATAACTTTCTGTCTGACAGCTCACAAGGATTTCTTTAGGTCAGAGCTGAAGATATTTTGAAAAGAAAATTTGTCTTATTTATTGGGGCTATTTTAATGGAAAATACTGATAAATAACAAACATAATTTCATATAACATCTTTTTCCCCAGAAAATTCTGACTCTTCGCTGAAAAGCAGTTATCTTTGGAAATGGAAAACTTCCTGTCCAAATTACAGAATCATTCATGTCAGAGAGCTCTGTTATTGTTTTTTTTTTTTTTTTATTGTTGTGGAATCACAAATTCTGTAGGCAGTAGCCTTCCTTTTTTTTTTTTTGGTGAAAAATGTTATGTATTAAAAAAAAAAGTGTCTATCAGTAAAGCTTTGACATAAAATTTATGCTCTAGAGCAGCTGGCCACCATCAGAGACAGGATACTGGGTAGACAAACCCCTGCTCTGATCCAACAGAGTGATTTTTATATTCCAATGTAAATAATCATTTACGAAGTAACTGTTTGGGGCTCCCTGAAGCTTTCAGCTGGGGGTCTGCAGGCTCTGTTTTTAACTCAGCAGAGAAGGTTCTTAGTAAAAAACTGAAGGGGAAAAAATAATTCCAGCAACCCCAGTGGTCTCCTTCAGAGAATAAGGATATTAACTTCAGCTTTAATAAAAACATAATGTTAACTAATCTACTGTGAAGAGCTCCAACTTCAAACTGGAGTGATTTACCAGTGAAAAATTGGAAGGGGACCGAGAGTTGGAGGGAACCTGCAGTCATTAGCTGCAGATTAATCATGAATTAAATGACTTCTGATTGTGTCAGTCCATCCATTGCAAGGATTGTACCTTTCCAGCATTTGGCTGCTGAAGGAAAAAGGGAAAAGAGGTCAGGATGGATTGGATGCCTCACTGTGCTGGGGGTGACTCGGTGTGGGATGTTTGTGATTGATGCACAGATATTCTGCTGTGTTTGAAGAGGTGATGCTTCCAGGGCTGCTGCTTCTGCCACTGCAGATTTCCCTTTTAAAAGTAACATTTCTCCTTTTGGATCACAGAATATCCATCGTGGTCCCGTGTCTCCAGGGTAGGGGAGGTGTTTTCAGCCCTAAGGTGGGACAGTGGTGCATCCCCAGGCTGGAGAGCAGAGACATTTGTTTCAGTGAAACCTCTGTGTCCTGGTTGAGACAGAGGCAATCCAAAGCAACACACTCCATTCTCAGAAGGCTTCAAACTGTTTTTATTCTAGCATGCATGCTTTTTATACACTCATGAGTTACACTTTATACAAAACTCATGAGTTTACACTTTACTCATTGGCCAAGAGACAAACAAAGTGCTCATTGGAACAGACATTTGCAGGTTTCTCTTATTTATTCTTCTTTCTTTCTTGGTTTTTATGTCAATGACCTTGGTAGAAAATTCTTTCAGGGTAAACATGGATCCTCTGATCAAACCTCTCTGGCTCACAGAAGTCACTGTAAAACCTCTTCCACACTTCTGGATTAAGATGAAGATCAGAATCCAGAATCAGAAGATTTTAATTCAGAAACTCTGGATTAAGATGCAGAGCAGTCAAGGAGCAGTCCTGGGATCAGGTCCAGTCAAGGCTTGTGTATTTGCATGTGCTTTCAGGAATTTTTCACTGGTGTGCAGCAGTCAGGCAGGCAGGTGCCTTGGGGCTGTGTCAGGGGGTGCTGGATGTGGATTCCTGAAGTCTCTGCTCAAGTAAGAGTCATTGGAACAACCTCCTGAAAAAGACCTGTTCCTCTGGCATCCCAGAAAATCCATGGATTTTATTTGGTACAACTGGTTATGTTTATTAACCACATGGATCCTGTTGCAATGCAGATGAACACTCAATCCAAAATGATTATAGAGAGTCTGAACAAAAAGCCTGTGTCCCATTTTTGAGAGCATCTGGACCCTGGGAATGGCTTTTGTGTGGAACTCTGTTATAGAGTATAATATATCTACTGTAAATATATATACTGTAAATATATATATATATATATATATATATATATACACACTGTATAATGGATAGCTTAATTCTAAAAATTTCCCTGCTTAAATTGGAGGGAAGTTTGTATTCATTCTGCTCAGATTTAAAGCTTTCTTCTCCCCTCTGGGATGTTTACTACTAAACACCCAGCCTTGCCTGAAGATACAGAGAAATGTCAGCAACCAGCAAACTTCCAAAAGACCATTCCAAATTGCGTGAACAATAAGCAGAAATGGAATCCTAATTGCGTGGCACATGGCTTATCCCTACAAACCTTCCCACTCCAAGAGCTGGGGGGTAATAACTGCTCCAACAAAGTGCAGGACATGTTCAGGCAATGCCTGTCTGAGCTATCAAACCTCACTGCCTGCAGGAAACACGTAATCCAAATTAATCTCATTCCTTGCATTCCGTGTGGCTGGAAGGCTGGGTTCCAGGAAAACTGATTTTCTAGCTGGTGATCAGAATTATAGAGGAGCTGGGAAGGTGCTCACAGCTCACTGTGGGGCACAGAAAATTCACTGCAGTGTTTGCTGCATGGACAGGAGCAGGGAACAGCCCAGGGCCAGCTGCTGATGCAGCTCCAGGCTTCAGGAATAGCTCTGCCCAGGCTTACCTTGGAAGGTAGTGAAGTGAACCTCTTCCTAGGAAGTGAACCTCTTGCTGTTTTTTAAACAGAAAGAAACACCAGTAGTATCTTTTGAGGGGCCACTGGCAGCCCCTTGGATGTGAAATTGGTGGTGTCTTCTGTAAGAAATTCCCCTCTGGGTTTAGGAATGCTCCCTGTTGTCCCTAAAGCCTTTGGGCTGGTCAGCAGGCAGCTGGGGGCAGGGATTCTATGAGGAATCTATAGGAATTCTATAAGGGAAGGTGTTTTTATTTCAGCATGATGAGGCACAGGGCTTTTTCTGTGTGAAGCAAACACACAAAATCATACTCATCCCTAACCTGAACATTTCCAGTTCCTGAGGTCTTTGGAATAGGGGGAGCTGATGTAAGAAATGTTGACCTTTGGAATGAGAGGGATCAGCCTGTCAGTGGCGTGGCACAATTTAATAACCCTGGAGGGAGGGGTGTGTTTCCCATTGGGGAAAAAAATTTAGGTTGTACCTTTCAGAGTGCTTTCCTCCACACCCAGATTTATGGGAATGAGCAGTGAGGGCTCCAGGGAGGAGGCTGTGCTGCTGGATTAGCCTCAGTGTGACCAGGGAATTGTTAAATCCTGATGTGTTTTTGCTCATGTCCAAATCAGTTTCCATTTGGGAGCAGGGTGGAGGCTCAGGGACACCCCTGCCCTGGTGAGCAGGGCCAGCTCTTGGGTGGTGGTTCAGGTGAAAGCTTGAGGTTTAGCATGTGGAAATAAACTCTGCTTCTTCCCTCCAGACACTGCAATAGGTGGTGTCATGTGAGTGTCTCCAATATAGTAATTTAAATTAAAAATATTAATCCAGCTCTTGCTGTTTCCCTGTACAGCTCCCCAGGGACCAGTGGGGTTTTTGCTTGCTTCAATCCTGATCAGTTTTTTGTCCTTAATAATCCCCTGTTTGGCAACTCCAGACCAAGGATGCTGCTTCTGAAATGGCCAATTGTAGCTGTTCAGTCTCAGTGAAACAAAGAGGTTCTTTGAACGAGTCCAAGTTGACCAGAGGTATTTCACAATTGGGTCAGTCTGCAGGACTTAGTCTGAGGTGTTCAGAAGAGCTGGGGAGGGATGAGAAATACTTCTGGCAAGCCTCTGTCTTGTGATAGCTCCACCTCAAGCTGTGAGCAGCAGTCTGGGTTTTATTTTGGCTTGCAAGGCAGAATAAAAAATTAAATACGTGGAAATTGTCAATTGTGGAACAAATCGAAGTCCACATGGGGGTTATTTTGTCTTCCTCATTAAAAGTAGATTAGTCTCCAGCTAAAAATACAATTTGGCAAAAGGGGAGTTGAAACATTCATTCTGGATAATGCTGAGATCTAACACAGTGACCTTCCTTGGCTCTTCTCCAAACTGATTCACTCTTTTAATCCATTGTTTGCTGAAACTATGACTTAAATCTGTCCCAGCCCATCCCTTGCTGAGCCCTGCAGGTGGGGTCGGGTGGAGATGCAGCACAAAATGATGGCTTTGGTAAGGACTGTGTGGGATAAAGCCTGCTCTGCTCCCTGGAGCTGTTTTGTATTTGTGCTCTTCACACCCTGCGAGCCACACTGGAGTGGAGTGGAGCAGCCTGTGGGGGAACCTGAGCCTTGGTGGATCCTGTGCAGGGTGCTGCTCCACGCAGGGACAGGGTTTCTTCTCCATCATCTCCATCTCCATCTCCATCTCCATCTCATCTCCATCTCCATCCCCATCCCAGCCTGTGTTTGGCTGTGCTGTGGCCTCCAGCTCATGGCACAGCTTTAGTGAAGGATTTTTTGTTGTTTTTTGGTGTGGTGCCGGGGTACCTGTTGCCAATTTCCCGACTTCTGAGCCTCAGGCTGGGCCCTCCCAGGGGGCTCCCCTGCTGGGGAGACCCTCCTGGAGCAGTCTGGAGTCAGGGAAGAGAGACACACTGGATTTTTTCAGTCTTCAGGTTCTTGTTTATTGTTATCTTATCTAGACTTTTGCACGCTGTCCACACCAGGCTCAGCACGCTGGAAAATCACCACAAAAATGGCCAACAATCTCTTGTTACAAGGTCTTTTAAAGCTAAACTATCCAATTAAGAACTGACACCTGGATTATTTCCCCTTTTAACCCAATAACTGATCTCCAAAAGCCTGCAATGCGGATTTTCCCACTCAATTACAAGATGCCACCCAAACCCATGAAGAAGGAAGAAGAAGAAGCATGAAGAAGAAACCCAGGATGACACCCTGTGCCTTCCATCTTGCTTCCACCCACAACATGCTAAAAATCCCAAAACCTAAATTTCCCAGCTAAGTGATACACGTACAGTGGGGAACAGACTGGAATGAGGAGCCCTGAGCAGAGAGGCAGACAGTGACCTCTGCTCAGAGGGGAGCAATTTCCTGCTGTAGGAGCAAACAGAGTCAGCGGGGTCTCCAGTGTGGAGAATTCCACTGATTTCACCCCAGGAATTGGCTCCATAGTGGCTGTTCTGCCTTTAGATGGAGTGAAGACTGGGATGTGTAAATCACAGCCATGAAATACTGCATCAGTCAGCCTCCTGTCACATTTTCATGGATGGGGGGGAAAGAGGGGAGCATCTTCCCCCATGATAAAAAACTGCAGCAGACATCACTGATGGGACTGGGTAGAGACAACAACACAAAGATAAGGACACTTCTCCTCCCCCCTCCAAGCACCTCCCTCACTTTCTTTTTTCTCTCCCCTTTTTTCCTCGTGTTTCTGAGTTAAGAGGATTTTTTAGGCACAGTAACGAGTTTTTGCTTTGAACTTGGAATATGCATGCTGCAAAGAAAGCCCCTGCACTGTCCTTACTTAGTATGCCCAAATATGATTAGTGTCAGACTGTGAAATATCACTCCCTTATCTCTAGGAGCCAGCAGACAGGAACATTTCTAGGGATCAAGGTCTTTTCTATTTTTTTGGCAAAATGCCGACTTTGAGAAGGAGATGGTTTCTGTGCACAGTCTCTTCACTGGCATGATTCTCATAAGCCTCTGGAGAATCTCTGTGCTTCTTTTTCTCTCTTTCTGCTCTCTTTCACTCATTCATTCCTTACTCCATCCCTCATCATGTTTTTCAAACCAATTTCCTTCTCAGTTGTGTCACTATTTCACCTACAGCTGAGGAGCAGCCCCTTCCCTCTCACTCCCCATGAGTTAGACTTGAAGACAAAGCTTCAAGAAGATTCCTGATTACAGGAAATAATTATTTGGGCCATCACACAGGCTGCATTGTTGCTGTTTAGCTGCTGACCAATGCTGCTTTGGAAAGGAAAAAAAAAAAAAAGCCCAGCCCAATTTATTTACATATTAAGGGTCTTGCGTGTCGACACCTGCAAACTGTGGATAACGGATTTGTATCTCCTGTAATTTCATGGATCTCTTCAGTGGTTTTGTTGAGGAAAAATAGGAGAAGAGGGAAGAAAATTAGTAATAAAATGTGTTAAAATGTGTTTCCATCCTTGCTTCTTAACAGGCTCCCGAAATTGCCTTCCTTCCCTGTCTCCCGCACCCCCCAAAAAAAAAAATCCCAAGTGTGTGTAATAATAGGAGAAACTCATTACAAATGTATCACTTCAATGCCTTGGAATGCTTTTGTTTCCAATTCTCTTTGATCTTCAGATGGGCTTAAGATAAGGACTGAAACTGCTTTTTAATATCTTCATCCAGATCTGGCACTCAGGCCACGTGGAGAAGAGCTCTCCCGAAATCAGAGCCTGGGCTCCAGCTCATTCTCTTAAGCATGTTTGAATTGCAGGCTTTGATTGTGATCTATTTCTGCTTGCAACTTGGAAATGTTTAGGATTTAATGTATCTCAAGCTTAATACTCTTACATGCACCATTGGCCTCTGCTGGGAAGGATTAGAGCACTTCAGTTATAAGTCCTAAACCTTAATACTGCTCTGAAAGAATCTTCCACTTCAGCAGCAGCACATCCAGCGCTGGGCTTTGCACTGCAGGAGCACTGATCCTGCTGCCAGGACGTGCTGGCCACAAGGGTTGGGAAGGATGAACGTTGGACAAGGAAGTTTCACAGCTCTGTGTGCTTGGCAGAAAGATCTCTGAACGTAGAATCTGAGAATGAAATAGAGATGGAAGCAAGTTTTGATATGGAAGAATAACAGATGTGTAAATTGACAATTGCTGAGCCAGTCTTGCTGGACAGTTAAGAAAGCAAAGGTTATGTTGATTTGCAAAGAGATTTTATGACTTAGAGCAAAAGATAAGCAAACCACAAACAAAAAGATGATTTTTACCAAGCAGAAAGATACCACAGGCAAACAAGACATGCTGATGTGGCAAGTAGAAAAGAGGTCTAAGAATTTTCCACTACAAGAAAACTGAAAAACAACTTCTAGCTTAAACTGTAACAGAGTAACTCATGTGATTGGACAGTATTAACCATAATATGGTAATATTATGGTTACTACTACTGGTAGTAGTATCATAACTACTAATGATAATAGTTATGATAGCTGTAGGTAATAGTAAAGGTATTAATTGGTTAATTGGTTGATTATGTATTAAGATGCTCAGCAAAGAAAAATATATAATGAATTGTAACCAAAACTAAAGGGTCTTCAGGCTTGTCTGCAGCTGGAGCTGACAGCTGTAGGTGCAGGCTCTGTCACCCACGACCCTGGACTGCTTGGAGTGACATCTTGGATACAATAAACTGCATTTTGAAGAGCTGCCTGGAGTCCTGCATCTCTCATCTCAGGCTCTTACTCACAATTTTTATGGGATCCTGTCTAGATTGCATCAGAAGTGTCCTTGCTATTTTTGACGTGAAAATTGTGAACCTGCAGGTTGTGCTCTAAACAGACCCTTCTCTGAAACAGGTCGAGGAGTGGGTGTCTTAGTTGTGATCTAAACTGAAGGAGAAAGTTGTGGGGTTGCTGTGAGATTGGTTAAGCTGAGATTTGGGCTGAGAGGTTGGCTGGACTCTGAAAATCAGGGGAAATAAGGAGTTTGTTTGCTTTGGACACTGGAGGGCTTTTGGAGAAGGGATGGAGTCAAGGATTCAGGAAAGGCTGATCCTCCAGAAGAGTCTGCAGGTGGGTACTTATAGACCTGGGAAAGTGTGACCCATAAAAGAGGAGAAATTCTGCTGCTTTAATTTAGAGTGGGAAGACAGAGGAGACAGGAGAAACAGGCTTTGTGAGTGTAAAAGCTGTTGGAAAGAGGATTAGGAGAACTTGTGGGCTGTGTTGCCCCAGGTTTACATCACAGGAGGGGCTGCAGCTGGTGGGAGGTAGGAGAGGAGTGTCCAGCCATGGAGGCAGCAGAGCTCCAGAGGAGTTTGGAAAAGCATGGAACAAGTGAAATTGGTTTATAGCTGCTTGGGAAATGTGTAGCAAGAAAGACATGTGCAGAACTGGTCCTGTTTTGGGGTACAGGCAGGACACCAGACAGCCTTACAGCATCCTTTTCACCCTTCTTCTGTAGATATTCAGTGGTACTGCTTTAATTCTTGATTGACTTCACTGGAACCTTAAACCTCCATCACAGTGAGCTGCCATAGGCTGTAGGGAACATGCTATACTACTACTACTACTACTATTATTACTATTATTATTATTATTATTATAAACTGCATTTTGAAGAGCTGCCTGGAGTCCTGCATCTCTCATCTCAGGCTCTTACTCACAATTTTTATGGGATCCTGTCTAGATTGCATCAGAAGTGTCCTTGCTATTTTTGACGTGAAAATTGTGAACCTGCAGGTTGTGCTCTAAACAGACCCTTCTCTGAAACAGGTCGAGGAGTGGGTGTCTTAGTTGTGATCTAAACTGAAGGAGCCTGCTTTGTTCATAATAAGTTCATAATCTGGCATACCCATTGATAACCAAAGTGCTATTTTCTTGACTGGAAAATGTTGACTTTGAGGTTTGGGCCTTCAAATATGTTCAGTGTTTGCTGCCCAATAATCCTGTTGATTATTGCCACAGGAATAATATATCCTACTATATATATCCTATAATAACATCCTGTTATTATTGATTATACTCGTGGTGGGAGTAGAATTCCTGGGAACACAAAATAAAAGGAAGCCTTGGAAATCCTGCTCTGAGCATTTTGTGACTCAGGTGTCAGAGGAAACATGATGTAATCCAGTGTCAAAGGTACTCTGAAACCTGTCATGAAGAATTTTTAAAAATAAAAGTGACCTTTTAAATAGATTGACATTTTTGAAGCAAAAAAAGTCTATTAACATGAAAATATAGGGAATTTAATCACTTCTCTCAAGGTGTTGGAGCAAACCTCAGGATGTTGTCTTTTCTTGGTGGAGAGAAAGCCTGGCCAAAGTGAATATATTTTGAAATATGGAATCAATTTCCTTGTTAGCTTTATTGCCATCAGCAGGGAAGGAGGCTCTTGGTGGAGAACAGGAGGTGCCTCACCAGAAATTCAAGGATAAGCATCTCCCTGTGGGTCTCAAGCTGGAGGATATGAGTGTTTCCCAGTCTGTGCTAAGGAGAATCCTCCTTCTAACCCTTCCATGCTTCTTCATTCCTCAGGGCTCAGAATGCATTTTTGATGTTTTCTTTTTGTGTTCTATGAAATGACTATTTTCTATGAAAATCACAAAAACCAAAAAGTTGCTGCCATCATTCACGTTCAGTCCATCTCCAAAACGTTCAGCTCTAGCCACAAAATTTTCTCTGTACTTTTTTAAAACTCATAATAACATTTTCTCCGAAAATCTTAAAAGATTTTACTTCTCCCTGCTTGATTTATGAACACACACACACAAAAAAAGCTGGTTCCAAGTTCAAATACTTGGATTTCTGGCTGTGATTGATTCTTGCTGGTATACTTTGCTCTTCTCGGATTTTCAGTTCTCAAAATACCAACTGGAATAATACACCCAGTGTGACCCCTGTAATCTGCTCAGGTTTAGGTTCAGCAGAGATTTCTGCCTCCAGTGCTGCCTGTCGAGGCACATTTCCTTTCCCCCATGTCTGTGGAGTTTGGGGAGCTCTGTTCTGTCCGTTTCTGCACCAGAGAGGATTAAAGCCCATCTCTCCCACAGCCGGGGCAATTCTGTCACTGCAGTGCTTAGGTTCCTGCATTGGGTCCAAGTTTTTCAGAAAATGTGAAAAGACTTATTTACATGTTCTTAAATTTAGGTTTGTAAGGAGAGAGGGGGAGAGAGGTCCCCAAGGATGTGGGCAGGTGTCCTTGCAGTGATTTACATTGAAGATGTGAAGTACAAATTACAGTGTGAAGTAGCTGCTCTTATCTTCAATTCAGCATCGTTATGGCAGTGCTAAGTTTTACAATCTAAAAACAATAAACAAGCATGTTTGGGATCTTTAAAGAGTTCTTTTTCTGAGGGCAGGTTGGTATGAGGTGTGAACCCCTGTTAGGAACAAAGGGCACAGTGGCTGAGTGAAAGCTCTCACACAGGCACGAGGGACAACGCAGAATCGTGTGGATGCTTATTTTCAATCTAACACAGGATTTCAGAAACTCTTTGCTTTGCCAGTGGATGGGTCCCATGCAGGCAATGAATAGGATTTTGTGCAGGAAATAATATGAGCTACTGTACTCAGTTTGTTTTCTGACAGCAGGAACAATTAAAAACTGTGACACTCTGCCTGCTTTCCATCTCACTGCACTAAGTGCTCCCTTCATACCCTGCTAAACTCCTGCTTTAGCTTGAAGCAAATTTGCCAGTGTGTCCAAGGAGACAAAAGAGCAAGCAGAATGGAGAGAATCATTGTTCAAGGCTCAATCCAAAATTGCTTTCACAAAATCCAAATGTCAGGATAAAAGCGATGGCTTGCAGAGAAGCCTCCCCCTTCCTCGAGAAACAGGCAAGCAAATAAAATAATAAGCACACAGTTCCCTGGGTGTGTGAGTGTGGTTAAAGTGCAGCATATTGTAGGGAAATCTCAGGCAAGAACCAATTCTTGCTGTAACTTCAGGGGCTCAGGCTTGTGTGGCACTAACTGATGTCCATTTGTCCCCAGCAGTGTGGGGATGTGAGGCCACCTCGAGTCTCCTGCAAAGAATTGTGTGACCTGGAGTAGGCACAGTTTGTGGGGATTGGGATGGGGCTGTGTGTGGCACAGTTGGGGTCACTGGGAGGTCACTGGCATGGGGCTGTGGCCCAGCCTCATCCCCAGTGGCTGCAGCTGTGAGCAGCAGGTGAGCAGCACTGGCAGCAATGAGCCATGGAGTGCCCAGGTGTGCTGAGCAACCACCAAAGGGAGCAGAGGGCACCCAGGGCAATGCAGGAACATTGGGGTGTAAAAGGTTGGGTAAAGAACAAGGGCAGATGCTTGCAGCCTTCTGAAGTGTTCTGGTGTCGCTCTGTATGGGTTGGAGCCTTCTGGAATTGTGTAGTGACACTCTGTGCATCGTGGCTGTATGGACAGTGATGTGTGCTGTGACAACACATCTGGTTAACCCTGACCACCCACACCATTCTGGCCACTTCAGGCCATCACATCTTTCACTTCGGTTGTGAGGAGAGTGGAATAAGATTCCCTGGAATTAACAGAATTTGCATTGAACAAGTGGATTCTGATAAACATGCTTGAGACATTAAACGTTCTTTGTCAGTGTATTTGCTTCAAAACAAAGAAAACAAACCCATAGTTCCTGAAGGAATCATGGGTGGGTTGTCATGGCTTTTCCCACCCCTGCTGGATACTGTGGTTTTGTAGGGTTGAGTTTAGGTACTTTGCAGCATTGGAAACCTGCTCAGCCCTGGCACTTGTAGATTTCTGGGAGTTTCAGGATGGAAGATGCATCTCATGGTGGCACATTGATAAGGTCATGGCTTAGCCTTTCAGGGATGCTGATCCCACCTCTCTGTGTGGCTAAAGTGGGACCAGATAGTAAAGATGCCTCTGCAGAGACTTGATAGCAAAACCTCTTTGAAGGACCACATTTATCATTAACTGTTTCTATTGGGTCTCTTTCTGCTTGCTAATCCAGAAATACCCAGCTGAAAGCCCCTTTATGGCTCTGGGGCAAGTGGCCAGCTTAAATCCACCTAATTACTTTTAATGAATACGACTTTTCCACTTTTCTGGACAGGTGGTTAGTACCAGAATGTGTAGCCTTACTTTGAGGCCAGGAATGTGCTCCAATCAGCAAAATGTACTCTAAAGTGGGCCAAAGAAACTCTAAATTCCCTCTTGTGACGTTTCAGTAGGTGAAGAAAATGTGCAGAAAAAGCAGGTGATGTGTGAGGGATGGTGAGTGGTGTTTGCAGTACCTGGCACGTGATATCACATCTGGGTTATCTGGTGTTGGTGGGGAGTTGGGCCAATAAATGAATTGGAGAAAGGGACTGTGAGTTGTTACTGGAGGGACTTCTTCATTCAGCTGTTGTAGTGATTTGTTCAGTAAATTTGAATATGATCAATGGCCTGATTGTCAGTTGTCCATAGTAACAATATTGTATACTGGGCCAGAAAAGAGCAGTGGAAACTTCTACAGTCCTCTCTTGTTTCCTTATCCATCACCAGCCTACCAGGGTCTTTGAGATACATTGGAAATGCCCTATTATTTGTTTGAAATGCTCTAAAGAGGGATGTAGTCTGCTTATCATGAAGAATTCTTGTGTGTGCCCAGAATAAGACTGACCTGAAACACTCAGACTATGATTCAGTCTCTCACAGCACTCAAAAAATGTTAGCTCTGCTTCTTCACTGCCTCCAGCCTTCCTGGGTTTGGCCATGCTGCAAACTGGAATGCCAAAGTGCAGCAATAAAAATAATCCCTCTTGTGATACTTCCAAAAAGAACAGGAACTTCCAGAAATCTCCTGAGAAGGCTTTAACTCATGAGGTTTTCGGCCTAAATTGGGTAGTTTGGAGAAAGTTCAGAGGAAATACCCAAGCTTTTGAGCACTTCATCACACTGAGCCCTTGTAGGCTTTCCCATTACCTCTGTCTGGTTTTACACCGTTCCTCATCAGAGGTTCAGAGTGTCTCCTCCCCAAAGAGCCCTGCTCAGCCCCCTTTTCCATCCCGTGCTGCCTTCTCTCTGAGTTCTGCTTCCTTTTAGCTGTCTCTGAAGAATTCTTGCTTCCCGACATAATTGTCTCTTGGAATGATATTACAGCTTCTAAAGCAAGCCTGGGTCAGCAGTATCACATGGATAAGAGACTCTTTTCCTCTCATGTGATACCATTTTAGTAGGAGATTAGGCTTTTAACCCTGTAATAAAATCAGCTTTCCTTGTTCTCTCTCTCTGGTTATCACTCGTGCTCTCTCTTTTCTTTTTTTTTTTTTTTTGGTCCTCAGGCCCGATCAGTTAGACACGACATCAATTCTGGCTGCTGGTCTAGTGAGCAATCCATCCTGAGACTTGATCTGGGGACTTAATTAAGTGTGAAATTGTGAGGGAGAACTGGCACAAAAAATGGCCGGGGTCCTGGAGGCAGAAATTTTATTACTCACTAGAAATCTAGGTGCAGAGGGATTCTCCAAGATGCCAGGAAGTTATTGACTGTGATTGCTTAACACCATGATGATGAGAGATAGTACCTAGCAGGTATTGTCAGGGGCTGGGTATTTTGCTGTGGTCTTCCTGCATTTAAGTGAATGCCTCTGCTGTCTGTGCCTGAGTGGATTCACAACCTGCCCGTGGCTTTGAATTTCTTGCTTCTGTTGTGTAAGGCTCTGCAAAGCAGGAATCAGCCTCAGAAATTGCTGCTGGGCTCAGCTGGAGCTGGTGCATGGTTTCACAGAGGTCGTGCTGTTGTGGTTGGAGACTGGCTGATTCCTGCTGAGGGCACCTGAGATGGTTTCTGCTGGGATAATCCAAGCTGCAAAACCCACAGGTTCTGCTCCACATCATCCTAGAGCCTTCTTCTCTGTCCCCAGAGGGATCTAAAGCCAGAGTGTGGTGGTGATGTAAATGATGGGGTAAACCCCATCCTTGGGGGTGATGTAGTGTCTGTCCTGCTGCTGCAGTGCTGGGGGCTCCTCCCTGCCTCTTGGCTGCTCTTCCTGCCTTGGTGTGGTTTGGAGAAAGGCTGATTTGTTCTCACTTCTTCCCATGGGTGTTGAAACCCTAAAGTTACAGGGCAGTCACTAACTTCAGGGGTTTCTCTGGGGGAGATTTGTCACATGAAAATTCTTTACAGGGGGATGTTGGCCTGACCTGCTTTTGCCTGGCCTTCCAAATCTGCACACTTTGGCTTTTGTTTATTGCTGAAAACTGTGATGTCTGAGGATTTTATCACAGCAGAAATACAGTTTCTGGGGACTTTAGAGGGCTGGGAGGCTGAGCAGGGGTTGAGGATCCTTGAACACCCCAATGGGGGTCTCTCACTTTTATAAATTTTGGAGCTAATTGTCTAATTACATCTCCAGCTTATGGAGCCCTAACTTTCTTGTTTTTTTCTTTTAGTCTACTGTTGTTTATTCTCTTGGGCCTGAGGTTTGGATCATTTGTCCTTGGTCCCCAGCTGGAGCAGGAATTGTTTTGTCTCCCTGCTCTGTGCACAGAGCTCACCATCCCCTCAATATGAAGCTCAGAAGTGCACACTAAAACAGCACAGAATCTGAAAAATATAAAAGCTAAAACCTGAGGCATCAATATGTTGTGGGACAGAGCTACAGCCCTGCTGCTGGTCAGGACAGGGAGCCTGTGGGGCAGGTGTGGCAAGGGGCTCCTGCAGGATGGGTCTCAGCATGTGGAAGATGCTAAAGAGTTTTTTTTAAGGTGAAAATTTCCTCAAATGGGCCATCCCGTGGGTGCAGATTGAGTTAATGAGAGCAGGTCTGTACCTTGGGCATAATTTCCTTCGTGTTGATTGAAAATTTTCTGGAGAGTAATAAGGACAGCAGTGAAATTGCTGGTGCTGTAGAGTTTAGCATCACCTGAGGATCACCTCAGGCACTGATGAGAATTGCCTGTGGAGATGACACAGCAGTAAATATTAAGCCTTAATTTAACGTTGTATTTGTGTACAACAGAAGCTGACAAAGCTTCATTTCAGTACATTGCTTTTCTTACAAGCTCTCTAGAAACTGCTGGTCTGTGTACAGTCCTCAGCAAAGATTTAGTAACAGATGCTGGAGCCATATCTAATGTTAGCAAGATTTCATTAGCTATATATAGTGTGCTGCAGTGCCCCATGATGTTCACTCAGATTGCTGCTTGGAACGGAAAAGAAGAGGCATTTTGTGGTGCATTTATTTGTACTTCTCTTACTCCTTTTATCAGAAATATTCAATGTGATTTTCTCACCTTCAGTGTGAATTAGTGAGGTGCTGTTGTATTAATCTCCTCTGGGTGCAATTCCAGTTTTCTTATTTGCACCAGCTAGGATTTGACTCCAAATGTGGCTTCCACAGGACCATTTGTGGATTAACATCCTGTTCTGCATAAGTATCCCATAATCCAGCTTTAATTGTGTTTTAATAGAGACTGTAACAAAAGACTTCGTGGTAGTGACTAACTGCAGACCTTTGGGTTTGACCTGAATAGAAGGAAAAGCTTTGCAATGAATACTGGAGAAAAAAAAAAAGATTGTTCAAGACAAAGGGGATTGGAAAGTGGGCTGGCATGCAGGTTCAGTTTAGGAGCTTCAGACTGGTCAAATATGACACCTCTGTCAACTGCACTATCCTCATCCAGAAAGAGCCAGGGATCTTATTTGTGGTTGTCCAAGTATTTGTTGTTGTGCCACGTAGGAAATTAGTTTAGTCAGAGAAGAAAAGGATTAAAGCAAGACTTTAGAAGTTAGTCTACAGGGAGCTGCTTAAAGGACATGTGATGGTTTTTGGTGATAGCAGAGTTGTCAGGACAAAACATGTTGTGAGGTGGAGTCTTGTGAAGTGGGTTTTATGGCTGATTTTATTAAATATTTCCATTAGTGAAGCTGTTGATGATGATGGACTGTGGGGAGGCATCAACAGAGGAGAAGGATTGGAGAGGGGGAGCAACAGAAGTGGTTTGACATAGAAGTGCAAGGTGATGAATTAATGGATTAAGGTCGGGAATTTTTGCTGTAAATTCGAACCTCACTGGCTGTCAGTGATGAGAGTGAGGGAACTGTCTGTGTAAATCAATCACAGATGCCTTCAAGACACTGATATAATCCAAAGTGCCATGTGCAGGCTCTCACCAGCAGCCATCAGGAAGCACTGATATCATGGCACGTGGTGATCTGGGAATCCTGGTACAATTCTGCCTGCAAGCTTTCAAAGAAGGAAAAAACACCAGTGGAAGCAGGTCTAGAGAAATCTGGATGCTGTAAAGATTAGGAGCAGGGTTATTATTTTATGTTGTACACAAGCTCTTGTGTTCTCTCATGCCATAGGTTTCCTTGGGTTTTGGCCTTGGCTTTGTGTAAAGTCTGGTCTGTAGGCACTGGAAATGTCCAACTCTGCATTTTCCCTCCTATTTTGGGATGAGGGCTCTGTGTATTGCAAATTATATATGTATTTGATGCTAAAAGGGGAAATATTGTGACTTGATAACAGAGGAATGGAATAGATATGCTTTTAATTTTATGACCATCCCCAAAGGAATTTCTTGCAACTTCTAAGTGTAGCATCTGGTTGTGGTTATAATGGGAGGTAATTGGACAAGGTGTGATGCTGATTTATCCAGTTTCTGTCTCTCCTGCTCAGTGCATTGATCAGAAAGTGTGGGAAATACAGAGCAGAAATAAGGAAAGGAGGTGCAAACCAGAAAAAAGCAGTGAAGTCCCCAGTGAAATCATAATCTGAGACATGCACAGCAGAGGAAGATGCTTGGGAGTTGGTAGGGCTGAGAGAGTTTAGAGCAGACCAGACAGGAACCTGCAATGCATTGAGCAACTGATGGGTTTTGTGGTGAGTTTGTTGCCTATTTCAGGGAAAACCAGTGTGTTTTTGCACTGCCTCTGCATGCAGAACACCAGGAACCAAGTAGGTGAGGGCTCCTTTTGCAAACAAAAGGGAGAGTTTGTCCCAATTCCTGCCTTCCAAAGCAGGCAGGTGTTACAGGTACAGCAGCAAAGATAACTTGTACAAGTCTGGGAGGGCTGGAAAGAGCAGAGGGATGGCTGATGGAGCTCTTCTGGGTAAGAGGGATGAGATTTGGTTGGGTAACCTGCAGGTGAGAGGGGGATAAGGTTTGTACCTGTGTTTGCAGAGGGATGTTCATCACCTCTGCTGGGCATAAATCTCTGTTTTGCTGCTGGTTAGGAGGGGAGAATCCAGGCAAAGGTGATGGCAATCAGTGAGGCTGAGTGTGAAAGGGAGGACCTTGTCCTCTGTGTGAAGAATTCTCTGTGCACTGGAGAGGCTCTCAGCATGTCATCCTTACTACTTATAAAAATTAGTGAGGTTTGATCAAAACCATTTCACATGTGTCAACATAAGGGATTTCTTTAATTTACCACGCCAAGAAAAGAGGTAAGCCCCACCAAGGTGTGAGACTGAGGACTCTGGCCAAGACAGCAAAAGATTTGCTGTTTAAGGAGCCAAGTTAAACAAGACACAATTAGGAATAACGTGCCCCCCACAGCTCCCAGAGGTTGCTTTAAGGGTCCTGAGGGGGCCAAAATTGAGCCTTGCTGTGTCTTGTTTGCCTTGGCTACACAACACTACAAACCCATGTGCCTGCTTGCATCCAAAGCACAAATCACACCTGCAGAAGGCTCAGGCACAGAGGCTTTTTTCCTTTCTCCTCCTCTCTGCCTGTATTTGTTCTGGGAAGATCTTGGTGCCACGGTGCTGGCTGTCCTGAGGAAGAAATTTTTTTTATTTCCCCACACCCCATTCAAGTACCATTAACCACAAAGAACAAAACGCTGCTGTTGTGTGAGGCTTTCCTGTGCAATGACCTTGCTGCAGCCTGGCTGTGTTACCACCAAGCAGCACCACGATTATGATCTTACAACAACTGAATGCTCGCTCAGGGTGAGATTTCGTGGCAGGTGATATTTCCCCCCACAACAATACCATCTGTAATTATTTCCCTGCATCCAGTGTCACTGAGGGTCTGTCCCAGGGAAAGGCTCTGAATGGTTTGTTTTCACTTTTGACACTCAGACTTTCACTTGGAGGTGAAAGTTCGCCTGAACGGCGCCTGGGTGAAATATCACAATATCCAATCCCACAGCAGGTTCAGAGAGTGTTTCATAAGGTTTTTGAAACAGATGTCAAGCTGATCTAAGAGGAGGAATGAGGGCATCTTTAATGTGTCACCATACTTTATCTTAGAACAAATAAACCTTCTGATTCTGCACGGGGAGGTCGTGGCAAGGAAGGCAACTCCAGCCCTTGTTTAAGCAAGGCAATGACATCAGTCTGCCAGGGAAATCAAAACAGCTGAAGCCCAGTCCTGGAGCTGTTGCTTGGGCAAAAATGAGCCTCACTAAATGTTTTTCCTGGTTACCAGTGACAGATCTGCTTCAGGGCTGGGCCTCTGAGTGTTGTGGAGGATACAGCCTCTGCAGGATGAGTGTTTTAAAATCAAAAGCATGTGTTGGTTTTGCTTGTCCTGTGTTTGTTTCTGTGGTGCTTTGGGAGAACAGCAGGTTTCTGTGCTGTGTCAGCCTCCCTGCCCTGCTCTGGGCACCTGTGGTGATGTACCTGTGGAGTTACAATTCCCACTTGCACTCCTGCAGCACCGGGGCTTTAATTCCCTGGCATTGTTGCGCGGCTGATGCTGTGTCTGACTGCAGCAGAGGAGCAAGCAGCAGTGCTCTCTGCTTTCATCTCTGCCTGGTCCTTTTGTTCCATCCCCTAAGGAAGCCAGGTTTATGGCGTTGTGTTTGCAAGCCTGCTGCTTTCTGTTGGCAGCCCTCTCAAATGGCCCTGGCCCCGAGTGAAGCAGGGTCTGATGGGGGGACAGAGGGCCCAGCGCTGCTGGGTTTATGGCTCTTGGCTGCAAGCAAGAGGGGGAGTGCAAAGATGTGACTGCAGGGAGGAAATGAGGAAGATTTCATGTGTGTGTGTATGTGTTTTCAGGCTTTAATAAGCACCAAAGCCCAGGCTTTGCTGCTCCTGCTCTCAAAGCTGTGTGTGTTGGAGGTGCTGGGGCAGCTCTTCAGGCAGCAAGCTGTGCCCTCCTCTGGGCACCTCTGCTTGGCTGGGCAGGCTCTGTGTCTGCTCTTCCTCATGGGGGCTGCTGGGCACCTCCAAGCTCCCACCGTGAGTGCTGCTGCCCCTGTCCCCTCTGGTGCCGGGGGCATCCTCACCCTGCTCGGCCTGGCTGCCTCAGGCCTGCCGCCACGTTTCCCTTCGCAGAGAAAAGCACGGCCCGGTTCTTCCCAAGAATATTTCTGGGTTTCACATTCTCTGAACCTCAGAGGAAAGACAACAATTCTTATCTCATTTGCTGTGCCTGTGTTGTGCCGATGTAGAATGCAATGGGGTTTTGTTTCCTTGGCCTGTCGGGGCCAAAAGTGTGTGTGTGTGTGTTGGGACTGTGGGCTGACAGTCACGAGATGTACAGTGCAGTTGTGAGCAGAGTTGAGTGCTTGGC